>NW_028258324.1:43572500-44197500 GCF_053883595.1 Heterocephalus glaber | reverse complement strand
TGTGAGAAAAGACATCAGGGATGAATAAGGAAGGGCAGAGGTAGTAATAGTGCCAAGTTGGTTGTTATGGGCAACATCAGATGTTTAGACATTTAAATGAGTTTGATGCACAAGTAGAACCAAATGGAATCATTCAACTGTAGAACATGTTGAGTTTGAGCTAGTGGTGTATCATTTAGAACAAGGAAGTAAATTATAACATCCCTTGCATAATAGCACAGACTTCCACCAGCAAATATACAAGTAACGTCTGTCCCTGTATATATTTAATGATTATAACATAGATATTGAATACCTTCTCTTTATGTAATCAGCATTTTCTAAGTTAGATATTGAGTGTACTAGCATCTATATTGGATGTTAGATTCACAGAGATGTGTGTAGGATTAACCTTCAAAGATCTTGAAAAGTCTGGTTGGGGAAATAAAGAATTATATTCTACAACAATGATTTGGTAATAATAAGCCCTGGGTCCTTTGGAAATTAAGAGGTTTCTTAGGAAAAACAAGATTATGTCTGAATTTGTTATAGTTTAGATCTAGAATGCCCCCCCCCCCCAAGCCTCATGTGTTCAGAAGTTGGGCTTCTAGGAAATGATTGGATCATGGGGTGTGATAGTCAGATGAATTGATCCACTGATGAATTCATAGGTGAATGAGCTGTTAGGAGGTAGGGTCTGGGCAGAAAAAGCAGATAACTAGGGGTGTGACCTCAAAGGGCTTCTCTTTCCTCTTTGCATCCTGATTGCCACAGTGTGAGCAGCTTTCCTCTGCCAGGCCCTTTCCACCATGGTCTTCCTGCCTTGGAATCAGCCAACTATGGACTAAATCCAATAAAAATTGTAAGCCAAAATAAACCTCTCCTCCTTTAAGTTGTAGGTATCAGGTATTATATACAGCCTGTGATGAGAACTTGACTGAAAGAAAGCTATATATTAAAAGTTAAGTTGCTATTATCCAGGAAAGAAAAAAAGGAAATATTTTTGGTTAAGGAATAGCATATGCCAATATGAGTAGCATGAATAACATAATAGGCTAAGGCAGCTACATGTAGTTCTCAATGGCTAGATTCTGAAGTGAATTAACTTACACAGATAGAGGGGCCAGATCATGAAAGGCCTAGTATGCTATGTTAAGGAACCTTGGTATTATTTTATCAGAAACATTTCAATCAATTATTCTGAATCATTCCATTTTATTTCTTCTGTGACCTCTTCAGTTTTTCTCTTTGTATTATTCTTTGTGATTGCCCTAGGGGCATAATACTTCTACTTGTGCTCTTTATTCTTTCTTGTGGTACCAGGCTTATATCTGAGATCATTTGCTTCAGTCTAAAGAACTTTCTGCTGCATTTCTTTACTCACCAATGATTTCCCCAGCTTTTATGTGTCTGAAAAATGCATTTATTTATTTTGGCTTTGGAAAGCTATTTTCATTGAATTTAAAACTAGATAAAGGATTTTTTTCCTGCTCTTTAAAGATAACATGTTTCCCTGTTTTCATAGTTTCTGTTCAAAATTGTACTCTTAATATTATTCATTCTTCTTATTCTTGCTGCTTTTAAAAGCTTTATTCTTGATTTTCAGAAGTTTTACTATGATGGATCTAAATACAGTTTTCTGTATATTTATATGACTTAGGGTTCTCCAAAGTCCTTGAATGCATCCTGCTTCAATTGTGAACAGTTTTTAGCCATTATCTTTTCCCAAAGATTATTTATGTCCCATTTATACTCTCCTCCATTATTCTAGGATTATGATAACATGTATATTAGACTGTAAAAACATTATATCCCAAATGTTTCTTTGCCCTTTTCTCCATGTTATTTGCTTGTCTGGGCTTTGGTTTGAATATTTTATGTTGACTTTTCTTCGAGTTCATTAATCTTGTCTTTTGTCAATCTGGTTTTAAATCCATGCAATCAGTTCCCAATTTGGATTATATATCTGAGAGTATATTCACACATACAAATACACATGCCCTTTGATTTCTGGTGTGCCATTTGAATTTCTTCTCTATAGTGTTTCTTAATGAAAATTACCCATGTTTTTACTTATTTGTTCATCGTTTGTTTTCCTTTTCTTTTTTCCTCCCTCCCTTTTTCTCTCCCTTCCTTCCTGCCTTATTTCCTCCCCCCTCCCTTTTTGAGATAGAATTTCACTATGTTGCTCAGTCTAGTCTCAAACTCCTGGACTCAAGTGATCCTCCTGCCTCAGCCTCTCATGTAGCTGGGATTACAGACATCACCACTGCCCCTGGTTTTTCTTCTTTAACAAGCTTACCACACTAGTTTTAAAGTTCTGGCCTGTTAACACCAATATCTGGATGATCCTTGGGTCTGTTTGTAGCATGGTTTTCTTCTTAGTTATTGTGTTTATTTTTCTTACTTCTTTGCAAGCCTTTACATTTTTATTGTATAACAGAAATTATAAAAAGCTGAAATTAATGTCATTTTCTTGCAGGCAGTTCACTCTTTCCTTAGTTCGGCAGGAAGGTTGAAGGCCTGACTCCCTTAAACAAATTAGATATTGAGATAGGTCAGTGCTGAGGTATGGCTTAGTTAGGCATAGGCCACTTCTGTTTTAAAATCTCTGTAGACCTCTTCCTTTAGTGATATATTGACTTCAAAGTACTGCAAGAAGAGATCAGGAAATAGTACTTTGCATTTGTCTCTCACACTGCACCACCATGCAGGGAGGGTCCAGTGGGCAGAAATAGCTAGAATTATGTGATTTTTCTAGATTGCAATAGCCATGAAAACTGGATTTTGCTTTTCCATAGAAGAGACTTTTGATCTATTGTAAGTCTATTTCTTAGCAATGCCTCAATATGATAAATCCCCAGAAGAAAATATTTAGCAATCTAAGCTCAGCAAGGAAATGTTCTACCATGTTTAAAGTTTCAGTTAACACGGTCAGCTTTGCTTCCAAAGACTGCTGATGGCCTTAAAGTGTTATTTGTAACTTGTCTGCTTTTTTCCCCATCAGGTGCAGTGAGAGTGGAATAGTGTGTTGCCATTACCTATCAGATCCTATCCAAAAACAAAACTCTTGTTGAAAGGTTTGAAGTAGGAAAATGACATGACTAGATTCATACTTTAGAAAACTTTGTGGAAAGTGTGTGGTGTATATACTGTAAGGGGCTGGACTGAAGGAAGCATGTTAGAGTCCTGGGAACTTGTGTGTAGTCAGCTGTTTCTCACTAATCACTTAGCCTTCCACTACGACTGTATGTCTGAATAAATGAGCTTGTCTTCTTTCAATGTTCTCATGTATGATATTAAGATAATGATATTTCCCTTTGGAGATGGGTGGGTTAATTAAAGCACCATGACTGCACTTATTAGTGTGATTTTTTAAAAGACAAAAGGTATTTAGAAAGTAACTAGTTTGAGAAGTTTTAAGAATATTGAATTGAAATTACTGTGAGCCCTGATCATAAATGAATACAGTTTAGGCTTTCAGATTTGAGGATTGTATACCAAAACAAGACTGTCATTGAGAAAGGAAAAGTAGAAGAAGGTGGTTTAAAGTTAAGATATGAGGTCAATTTTCAAGATGGGTTGAGAAGAAGGTGCCTTTGGGACATCTACCAAGAGAAGCTAACACTAATCCAGGAAACTGGCTATATTCTGAAGGCAAGAAAAGACTGGTAATAGAAGAATTTTAATTGAAGTATTTTCTTTTGATTTTAGGTGTGGTATATGGAAGCCACAAAAAACTGACTAGAAAGAAGTAGATAATTCTAAATAATACAGGAATGGGGAATCTAAAGAGCAGCCTTTACTACTGTCAAGGCACACAGTAGGGTGACCATGGAAGATTCCCAGTTGCTCCATGACTGAGACTGCAGCAGGTGGAAATTTGGTAGAAATTACCATCACTACCATTCACAGGGAAGTGCTTTCTCTAAGATCTTACTACAGAGCCACAAAGGGGGTGCAGGTGAGGCTGGGTGCTCACAGGGAGGTGTCACACAGGTGCTTCTCTACTTGACTTTGGGCATATTATAGAAAGTTATTAATGAGTAGTGCCAGACAGGTGTCACTCAGCTGCCAGGGAAAGCTGTTGGCTGTAGAGAACCTGTATGGTAGGTGTCTGGAGCTAGAGAAGCCCCTGAAGAGATTGGTGCTACTGGACTCTGGTGTTGCAAAGACTGCACTCAACGAGGCTGAGGAGAGGAGCCCACTGGATGGGCAGAGAAATCCATTTGTCTTCCAGTGTGCCCCTCGAGTGCCCTCCAGCTAAAGGGCATGACATGCCAGATTGCAAAGGGAAAATTAAAAGGGCTTTATTGCATTACCATAGAGCAGGCATTAGAGAATGCTTTGGCTGTCGAAGCAATGCATCGATAACTGGCATATTCTCACTTTATCTACTTCTTCATGCTTTCTTTTTTTCATTGCAGGTCATTTTACCTCATTTTGTGACATTTGGAATCACAATAATGCTTTTATTTTTGACAAATTGCCATTTATGAAAGGAATAAAACATGCAAGTTATAAAAGTATAAAGGCAAAATTTCAAGTGTATGACTGGCTTCAAACCAAAGCCCTACTACTTGGGTGACCTTATATGTTCTGTTATTTTTGTAATACATTAATATTCTATGTTCTTATTTTATGAAACAGATCTATAACTAAGGAATTATTATTACTCAATTTTCTATATGAAGGATTGTGGCATTATGAGTTTAAATAACTTACACAGGTTTTACATAGATACCGAAGGTAGGATATGGATAAAAATATTGGAAGACAGACCCGAGTGTTCTTGTTTTAGTCTTTCTAGATGCAACTTTCCCTGTTCTAATGGTACTCAAATTATATTTCCTAGGCATCTTATCATTGTGCTTATCTCTAAAACAGGTATTTTACTATAATATTATCTATTTTTATCACTTTCTCTTAAAATTGTTCATCTCCTTTTCAGGAGGATGCTGCAGAATTTAAAAATCATTATAAAAGAGCACATAAAACATCTCAATTACCAAGAGTCCCCCTCCATGCTATCATTACAAAGTCTACCTTCAGCTTTTGTACTCTATTTTATCCACATTCCTGCAGTCTCCATAATTACAATGTGTAGAAGGTTATTTGGCAATTGTACCAGGAGAAGCATTTCGCCAGGTTTACTTTCAGTGTTCTAAACTATTACTTTTGAACTTGGGAGACTTTTCAAACACTTCATAATCCCCGGGTGACTTTTAGTCTTACCTTTAGTCTGGATTTTTAATATCTTTTTGTATTCTCTTTCCTTCCTTTTCAACTTGAAACATCTTTTGCAGTCTCTTTAGCTTCCAACTTGTTCCCAGTGGGTTTCTGAACAACTTGAAATCCTTCTTTGATATGTCTTATTTAAAAACCTAAAAAGTATTTAGAACTGGCTTTGGGTCACATTTTGCCAACACATGCCCCAGAAGCCATTCACAGTGTATCTATAAAGTTTTTACAACTTCCAGTGAAGAGTAAATGCAGTATCAGTGGTACCCCAGGCAAATTTTATTTTTTGTTGTTGTTATTTTCTATCAAAGACGAAATATGTGGGACAATTAAAGAGATGGTTTTATCCAGACTGTTGTAATAGCAAGACTACCAAACTAGAAGAACTGAAAACTTGGCAATGGTTGATATTTGTGTGGTGTAACAGGCTCCAGTCCAATTTACAGAAACCAAAAACTGGTATTTCTAAGGAGTTGATGGAATCAAATTTCTACTATACAAGACAGAGTTTGCATAATCCATCAGTAACCTACTGTATTAATCAGGTTTCTCATGTTGTGACAAATACTTGAAGGAAATCAGCTTATAGAGATAAAAGCTTTATTTGGTTCATGGTTTTGGAGATTTCAGCCCATGGTCTCTTGGCCCCATTGCCCTTGGACCTGTGGCAGGCAGTACCTCATGGTGGGGACCATATGACAAAGGAAGCTACTGGCCTTACGGTAGCTGAGAAGGAGAGAGAGATAGAGGAGAGAGATAGAGAGAGAGAGAGAGAGAGAGAGAGAGAGAGAGAGAGAGGAAAAGCTGGGCTCCTAACATCTTTTTTAAGGGGCTAGCAGTAATGACCTAACCTCCATGAGGCCTCACCTCTTAAAGCTTGCAACACCTCCCAAAAGTGCTACAGTCTCGGGAGCCAGCCTTTCAATATGGGCTTTTGGAGGATAATTCCAAACCATAGTCCCTACAACTTATCAAAAGGGGAAAATAGTTAAAAAATACTGAACACAGAAGAATTTGACAAACCAGAAGGACTTGTGAGAGACAATACATAGGTTTCCATGGAAACAAAAAGGTTTGTCACTGTAGCTCTTAAACTACAGATAAAAAATGTATTCATAGGCTTTTATTAAAATTTAGTTTCATGTATCTTTGCTTTAGAATATATTTAAAATCTGGTACTCATACAGAAAACTAATCTCTGATATGTTAAAGTTCTTTCTTGAACAAATAATCAAAATACATGAAGAAAGCATTTATGCATATATTCATCTGAAGAAAAAGATGAGAAATTGGTACAAATTCACTTACCCCCAGAAAATTTTAAGTATTCAGAATGAGCACAGACTAAGAGATATTTTCTTTCTTTCTTTCTTTTTTTTTGTACCGTGGATCAAACTCGGGTCCTTGTGCTTGCGAGGCAGGTGGAGGAACCACTGAGCTAAATCCCCGGCCTTAAGAGATATTTTAAAGTATACATTCTTCATATTATTCCATGTTTTGGGTCCTGTAATGCTAAAACATCTTTAAATTCACACACACGCACGCACACACACACACACACACACAAATGTAGGGTCTACAAATAAAAGTCATATATATATGAAAAGCATATTTAAAAGTCTCAACAAATCTCAAGCAAACATTATTTTAAAGTTATGTGAAAACTATCATTTTGTGCATCCTCTCACCAGCCTGCTTCCTTGGTCTGGTTGTTACCCAATAGTAGCTGAAATCAAATGACAGTGTGACAATCCTGTTCTAGAAGGTAGATGTAGGAATATCTTGACACCAAAAGGAGGACAGTGGATAATAGCATGGATGTTACCTGGAAGCACGTAAAACAGCATGTCAGGCCCCACCCCATATCCACTGAGTCAGAGTCTGTAATCTAACACCTTATGTATGCTAAAGTTTGACAGGTAAGGAATTGCTAAAGAACTTAGAACATGAGACAGATTGTGACTTAGGAAGGTTTTCAGAATACTGTACAATCTGACTCACGACCGCTGGTTATTGCATGCTCTGTTTACATAGCCTCTAAGCCCCTTGTTGTCTGAACATTTCTGAGTTTTGCCATTATGTTTCATCTAATAGAGTTAGTCTCCAATTAGTGGGCAAGGGAAGGACCAGAAAGCAACAGATGAACAAACTCTCTTATGTTCAAATCACTGAATCATTTTATTTAAGTGAAAATGCTTTGGATAACTTCATGACCATCACATCCTTCATTTTCATTGCTTATAAAAACACTTTTAGGTTATTACAACAAACCTGGCCAGGCAGCCAAGTAGAAAATTAAATGATGAGTACATAAATGTCAAATTTTCCCAGGTAGGATATAGTGAATGTAAACTGTTACTGATAACACTAGATGTTGATTTTAAAGAGCTGGTGTTGTGGTTGAATGGATGGATCATATGGGATGAAGAACCTTTTATCATTATTATAGACCTTCATGTCTTGGGAATGCAGAATTTCCAAAATGTGAAGAGTGAGTGTCACTTTTATTTGTGCATTCATTCAGTAATTGTATATATATATAATTAATCTCCTTCCTATGAATGAAACAGAATGCTGGGTACTAGGGTATGTGGTGTACAAGGGAAGACAGGGTTTTAAAAATAAGAGAAGAAAACAAGCTTGGGTAGATATATTATTAAGAGTTATGTAGAAAATAAACCATGATAATGTAGTAGGGCATGATTAACGAGACCATTAACAAAAGTCTCTCTGACATTTAAGCTGAATTGTAACAGATAAAGTCCCACAAAGACTTGGACAGAGTATTCCAGGCATAAAGAACAGAAATATGAAGCCATTGAAGTGTGAACAAAGTCTTCATGTTCCAGAGACAGAAAGAAGGTCACTGTTGTTGGGGTAGAGTGAGGAGAGAAAATTGCTGAGACAAAATTGGTCATGGGGCCATCCTGCCTGTTCAGGGACTTTGGCATATTCTAAGCATGAAGGGAAGCACTTAGGAGGTAGAAAGAGAGGTGTGACGAAAAGAAACCATATACAATGGCTATTGCTAGCCCTTCTCAGGAAGCTTCTCTCCAAGTTTCTAAGTTTTGTGGCCTGAAAAGCAAGGAATTGGAGGTTCCTAAACTAGTGACTATGTGAGAATTTCAGGGTACTTGAACACTGTGTATTTTTTTAAAAATTCATAATTTATGTAACAGACTGTAACCACTTGACAAATCAGTCTATTTTCCTAAGAACACATTCCCTTTTGTGATCATTCCATATAAACAGTTTACTTCCTTGCAACTCCTGATACAATTTCCTTGTATCAGTCATGGTTGAACCAGGGATGTTGGAGCAGTAGGATTCAGAATACTGAGGTATGTTACATATGTAAATTTATTACAAAGAACTGGCTTACTGGATCATTAGGTTGGGCTGAGAAAGTGCAAAATGTGTAGGGCTCTCTGTAAAGGAAGATGGGCATTTCAGACACAAACAGAAGCTGTTTTCCAATGGTGGAATTTCTTTCCCCTCTTAGGGAAGCTCAACTTTGCTTTTAAAATTTTCTGACTATTCAAGTCTGTCTCACCCAGATTATTTAGGGCAATCCCTCTTATCAAAAGTGTTAATTAGGAACTATCAATACATCTACAAAATCCCTTTAGAGCAACATCTAGATTAATGATTGTTTGAATAACTTAAGACTTTAGCCAGTAAACTCAATATATCAAAAAAGTAATCACAGTAATATTAAAGCTATTATTTTTAATCTAAGTTCAGTAAATGGTTAATGGCTTCTTACAAGTATTATCATCCATTGCAGACTCATTCACATCACCAGATGACATCATTGTGCTATTAACCTAGCAGATGTCATTATTACAAATAATGAGAGGAATTGATCACCATTATCCATTTGGAAGCTTAATAACATCATTTTTGTTACATAAAGGAGATTTACAGATAAAATCACTGGAAAGATTTTTGTTTGTTTGTCTTTTGATGCTGGGAATCAAACCTAGGGTCTTGCACATGCTAGGCAATCCCTCTACCACTGAACTACATCCCCAACCTGAAAGTTTAGTTTTATGATCTCATCTACAAAATCCCTTTGGAGTGTTAGGAATTTTGGAGAGTTGGAGCATGTTCTCAGTGAGGAGTGGCAGTCAGTTTACAAGCAGAAATAATTTCCAGGTAAGCATTTCAGTAACATTTCCTAATAAAGATTTCAGGAGAAAATGACTCAGCTCTACAAAGCTCTAGTAATTTGTTGGCATTTATTTTCCAATCAAAAAGTTACTTTTATGAAAGCTTTGATTTGTGGAATTTTATATTCTTTTTGTTAAAGAAAGCTACCAAAGCTGTAAGGTTTAAGCTGAGGAATAAGGAATTCCCCCTGCATTTGAATTTTGAGCATATTTTAAAAACTAAAAACCAAAAAGAGCCATCCAATCCTGTCTCTTAAAATCTTACAAGGAACTATCAGCTAGTTTTTGGTTTAACTGCCCCCAAACCAAATCAAGTCTAGTGAAAATTTATCTAGTTGAGAGACAAAATCTCAACAAACAGTTTCTTTCAGAAGTAACATTCTGACTTCTGTATGTGTAAGGAGAGTTCTGAGGATTCTGAATTCCTTGTGATTCTGTAGTACTTGTCTGCAGTCCTGTGGGAGAGACACAGGTGCTGATGTACAGAAATCCACATTCTCATAGTGCTAGCATGAGGCAAATGGAAACATCACTCATTTGTTGCTCTGTTTAAAACTAGCTCCAGTTTTAGTCATTGTTATCTTACTTCTATAAAACAAAACATTTTCATATATTTAAAATATTAGAACTTGTAAAAATGGTGAGAAATTTCTTTCTCATGATGAGTTGTCCAGTTCCCATTCTCATTAATTTCTTGCAATTATGGATTTCTGTGTATCATTTTATGGCTTCTGCATACATTTCTGACTTTTAGTTTTTGACCCCCTTTTCTTTTGCCTTTTATTTGATATACCTTTCTTATCCTTTCCTCAAAAAATTGTTTTTTTTCCTTTTTTTGAGATAGGGTCTCACTTTGTAGTTCAGGAAGGCCCTGAACTCACTGTGTAGCCCAGGCTGGCCTCAAACTCGTGACGATCGTCCTGCCTCAGGCTCCTGAGTGCTGGGATTATAGGTATGCACCACCAGGCCTGGCTCCTCACAAATTCTTAAATCACTTAATTTTTGAGATAGGAAGAGTTTATCTTTTGATATAATTAAAAATTATTTTTAAAGATTGGGAAATTGAGCACATTAATATGATGTTAGACATTTGGTTTTATATTTCTCAGTACTTTATGCTATTTTAGATTCATGTTGAATGATGATGGAATGAACATATTTCTTTTTTCTCTTTTCCATCCTCTTCCACATAATTTTATTCAATAATATGATCTTTTGTGGGCTTACTTTTACTTTATTAAATTTACTTATACAACTATTCACTGTCAGTGTTAAGTGGAGTATTGTTATCTATCATGAATAAAGATTCTTTTTTCCTTATCCTGCCAATTTTTAATTGTGTCATTTCTACATGTTCAGGCATATGGTTAACATTGCTTTTATATCTCATTGAAATATATTACATGCATACCACCAACTGGTTATTTTCAAATTTTTTTGTCATGTCTCAGTTTATCTTATCATAATTTCCTTGCATATTGAACTTAACTATAAATTTTAGATTTGAAGAGCAACTTGAATGTATATAATATTCTTTCCTTGATTATCTTATAGGTGCTACTCTGCTGTCTTCTGATTTTGATCATTTCTATGAAGACATGCTAATTGAAGATAGATTTTTTTCCGTTTTCGACTTGATCATTTTGTCTCTTTGAAAAACAATTCTCTCTTTTTTTGTTAAAATCTAATAATTAATGTTCTGTGTTGTGATTTTGAGTATTCTGACTCCATTATTCCTGGAATATACTGTGTTCTTTTGTTAGTTAAACCAGATTGTCTTTTATTTCAGGAAAGTTTTTTTTAAATGATGAAATTCTGGTTTACTTCCTTAAGGATTTACTTCAGTTATAGGGTTTTTTAAAAATCTATTTTTGACTGTCTTCGATAGCTGTATTTTTCTCAAATAAAATTCTCATATAATATACTTGTTTTTTTCATTTCTAGTTCTATATTTCCTACCATGTTTCCAACTGTCCTGTTCTCCATTCTGATTCTATTTTGTTTTATTTTTCCTCTTTTTCACCTTCCAGTTCACATTTCATTACATTTTAATGCCTCTATCTTTTTCCTAAGTTCTTTCACTTTTGGTCTTTCACAGATACAATTGCTTCTTAATTTTTTTTTTTTTGCTTCTTAATTTTTTTAAATTTAATTTTTGTCAAAATGCTTGCTAAAAATGTTTCTCTGCAACAGCTACATCTACATTTTTTTTCCGATGATGTTCTGCTTGTTAGATTTGGTTTTTTTCCAATTTGATTTGCTTTTTCTTGTTGTTTATAATACTTTTGTGTCTGTACTCTGCTAGGTTTTTTTTTTTTTTTCCTTTTTGAATTAATTAACTTTAGCCGGTTGGATTTTTGTAGCTATGAAGGAGGCAGCATGTCCCTGGGTGAGAGATTGGGGTGGGGATTAGGGAGGTCTTATATTTTATGACTCATGCTTTTAGCAAAAATATGACTCGCATAAGTGATCTTCTGGTAGTCGTGCCTTATCTGTTTCTCTGAGCCAAGCCAGGTCAGGGAGACTGCTGCTTGCAGCCTATTCTCTTCTTCTTAGCACCCCAGATGAAAATGAAGAATGAGGCATTTGGACTGAAGAGTGAGTCCCCCTTTGCAAGGAATGCACTCTTGCTGAAACTCCCTGAGCTGCTGCTGCTGCTGCTTGACCTCTCACACTCTGCATTCTGTTATTCTTTCATATTTTTGCCCACTTTCAGCTTTTTGGCTGTTCTTCATATTTCTTAGGCTATCCATTACATCTCTCTGAATTTTTCTGAAAGGCGAATTTGTTTACTGAGTTGTTTTTCCTCATTTTCCTCCTAGTTTTGTATAATTTCCAGGAAACAGCAGGAAAGATACAGACATACACCCATATTTGTGCTAGAAGTGGAAAGTTTTGTTTTTAGTCCTCATAATGATGCCACTATATTATGAAATTGTTCAATGTCTACTTATTTTTTATATTCCTTTGTTTGCTATTTAAAGTACTCCTTAATCCAGCTCTACTTCATTCCTCTTTATTTTTATATTTTATGCTTCTGTTAAATTGCATTCAGTAATTCAGTCACCTCAATAGCAGCTCCTATTTCTCCATACTTTAATTCATTTTATTCCCTCTCTTGGCATTTCTGTTCCCATTGGTCAATCCTTTCTCAACTCCATGTGTGCTACTATGAGGTAAAATCCAGTCTGAATGTCAAGACCTACATCAAATAGCACCTATTCTTTTAGCTTTTCTCCTGACTCTACAGGATTTTATATCATTTTTATGTTTTGTGGATAATTTACAATGCCTATATTGTCACTGTATGGTGTCCCATTATATATGTTATTTGGCATCTTAAGTACTGCTTCTCCTTCGTACCATTTGGAGGAAAGCCTATGACTTAGTCATATTTGTGCCCCATTTATGCTTGAACACAGAACATTGTGCATAATGTATGTTCAATGAGCATTCATTGAAATGATAAAATTACACAAAAGGCTAAAATTATTTTCCTAAATGTGTGGTACAATTTCCTCTCAGTTCTTGCTGATGCACAATATAACCATTCATAGGGATAATTTGGTTCTTTTTTTTTTCTGAAGCCACAGAACTCTGCAGACCAAGTATCTCATAGGATGTGATTGCAGATGCATGTATTTAGTCATACAGACAGGCAAACTGTGTTTTGATTATTTTAATTGTCTTATTTGAATACAGAATAATTTGCTCTTAGGATTTTACAAGTCCTTGATAGCTGTTAAGGAGATTAAGAAACAAAAGTGGCAAATGCAAACTTCTTCAATTCTTTACCCTTAAACAGCAGATCTCTGTTATGATATAAATGCATTAATAGAAAAATTTTGTTTAAAATTTACTTTTTCACTTAAATCAATGTAGGATGAATAGTAGAAACTTAGAGAAAATCTCCCCAAGTACACTCTTGGTTTGAGAAATGTATAACTTTTTAGAAAAATAAAATGCGAATTTTATCTCCATTTCATTTAATTGGGTTTCTTACACAAAGGAATTCACACATCATTTTCTTCATCATTTTGTAGCTTTGAAAGCTGTATTTCATGAGAAAAACCTGTTCCCCAAAGAAATTCTGGATCAAAAAAGAAAACCCAAGCAATTATGTCAAGAAACAACTTGTGAAGTGAAGATAAAAAGAAGTAAGAAGCAATTATAATTGAAAGAAAAATAAATATTTCATTGTCATATACAGTACTTACATAAAATGCCAGAAAAGAATCAGGAATTATGCTCTTTTCTTTTATTCTAATTTGAACTTCTTAAAATTTCATCTGCAGATGATGTTTTATTGCTGCTTTTATTAGTCATTTTCACTTTCTCTGTATTCTTAATATTAAAAGATTGGAGTCAAGAAGGGGAATTTCAATTGGTATTCTCTTTTCCGAAATGCTTTTAAATAAAAATATTGCAATTGTAGAAAAAAAACTAACCTAACTAGTTTTCTCTTAGCAACTTTTATTGATAAACATTTTTGTCACTTTTTAAAAAATGATTTTTTTTTACTTAAATTCTTTTATTGGTACATTTTAGGTATACAACACACTTACATTTCTCATTGGGAACTTGTAACTTTGCATGATGCATCTTGGTTCTTATTTTTTCCCCATTCCTAGCCCTCCCTTCACCCACTCTACCCTTCCCTATTTACAAAGACTTTATTCCTGTTTTTTCCATTTCTCATCATTTTTCCTTTCCCTTCTTTCCTTTCCCCTGACCCTCCCACTACCCCTACCCCTTTGGATCTTTTCTTCCTCTTTTGCATTATCGATTATTCATTCTAATCATTGGTACATTTTAGGTATACAATATAATGACATTCATCATTGGAAATTTGCACCTTTACATAATCTCTCTTGGTTCTTATTATTCACCCTTGCCCAGCCCTCCCTTCACCCCCTCCAGTCCTCCCTATTTACAAAGATTTTGTTCCTATTTTCCATTTTCTCATATTAATTCCATTCCCTTCCCCCTACCCCTCCCACTTCCTTCCTCTTTGCCCCTTTTCTTCTTATTTTACATTATCTATTATACGTTTTAGTCCTTATTTATAATTTCAATTTCTCACACCAGAGAAACTAATCAGTATTTATACATGTGTGTCCTATTTATTTCTCTTAAGAGTATCACCTCAATGTGCATCCATTTAGCTATAAATGTCTCTAATTTCTCATTTTTTATGGCTGAGTAGTACTCCATTTTATATAAAAAAACACATTTTCTTTATCCAGGCTCCAGTTGATGGGCATTTGGGCTGTTTCCAAGTTTTAGCTATCACAAACTGTGCTGCTATGAACTTGGGTGCACATATATCACTGTGGTATGATTCTTTTAATTCTTTGGGGAAGATTCCCAGCAGTGGAATAGCAGGGTCAAATGGGACTTCCAGTCCTAGTTCTTTGAGGTATCTCCATGCTGATTTCCACAGTGCTTGCACCAGTCTACACTCCCACCAGCAGTGGAGCAGGGTTCCTCTTTCCGCACAGCCCTGCCAGCATTTGTTATTGGTTGATTTCATGATAGCAGCCATTCTTTCTGGAGTGAGGTGGAATCTCAGCCTTGTTTTCATTTGCATCTCTCGAATGACCAGTGATGTTGAACATTTTTTCATGTATTTATTTGCTATTTGCACTTCTTTGTCTGAGAAATATCTGTTCATTTCAGATGCCCATTTTTTGATTGGGTCTTTAAATTTGGGAGGTCTGATCTTTTTAAGTTCTTTATAGATTCGAGATAGTAGACCTTTGTCTGAGGAAGAGCAGGTGAAGATTTTTTCCCAGATTGTGGGTTGTCTCTTCACACTGCTGGTGGTTTCTCTTGCTGTGCAGAAGCTTTTTAATAGGAAGGCATCCCACTTGTTGATTGTTTGTGCTAGTTCATGGGTAACTGAGATTTTGTTCATAAAATCTTTTCCTACACCAGTGTCTTCAAGAGTTCTACTTAACCTCTGTTCCAGCCAGTTCAGTGTTTCTGTTTTAAGATTTAGATCTTTAATCCATTTTGATTTCACTTTAGTGCATGGTGAGAGATATAGGTCTAGTTTTAATCTTTGACAAGTTGAAACCCAATTTTTCCAGCAGCATTTATTAAAGAGGCAATCTTTCCTCCAGTGAGGGTGTTTGGCTCCTTTGTGGAAGATGAAGTGACTGAGTGTCTGGAGTTGTTTCTGGATCTTCTAATCGGTTCCAGTGGTTCTCAGGACTTTTTCTTTGCCAGTACCATGCTGTTTTTATCACAGTAGCTTTGTAGTATAGTTTCAGGTTGGGGATTGTGATACCCCCTGCCATGTCTCTGTTACCTAGAATTGCTTTTGCCATTCTGGGTTTCTTGTTCCAAATGAATTTTTTGATTGTTGGATTATTTTCTCAAGGTCCATGAAGTGTGCTTCTGGAATTTCAATTGGGATTGCATTAAATCTATATAGCAGTTTTTGAAGTATGGCCATTTTTACTATGTTGATTCTTCCTACCCAGGAGCAAGGAATGTCTTTCCATTTTCTGACATCCTCTTCAATCTCTCTTTGCGAATTTTTTATCTAGTTGATGTATCTATTTGTAACAGCGGGGTATTGAGGACCCCCACTACTATTTTATTAATGCTTGGTTGATTTTTAAAATCTGTTAATATTTGTTTTATATAGTTGGGCACACTAGTGTTTGGTGCATATATGTTTATGATTGTCATCTCTTCCTCTTGGATTGTTCCCTTTACAAGGATGTAGTGTCCTTCTTTGTCTCCTTAATTAGTGTTGGTTTGAAATCCATTTGATCTGCAAAGAGGATAGCTACTCCTTCTTTTTTGGGGGTTCCTGTCACATGGAGTATTGTTTCCCACCCTTTAACTTTCAGTCTATGAGTTTCTTTTTGAATCGTGTTCCTTGTATGCAGTATTTTGTTGGATCTTGCTTCTTGACCCATTCTGCCAGTCTATTTCTTTTGATTGGTGAATTGACACCATTAACATTGATGGTTATAACTGATATATATTGAGTTATCATTGTTATGACTTTTTCTTTTTGTTGGATTCTCCCACTTTGTGTTTAATTTCTTGTCATGCCCAATGAATTCATTCTGCTGGGCTTCTGGTGTTGTGATCCTCTTTTTCTTTTCCTAGGGTATTGTCTAAAAATTTTTGATTGCTGGTTTGGTATTCATGAAGTTCGTAAGGTGCTCTTTGTCATGAAAGTATCTTATTTCTCCACCAGTTTTGAAAGATAGTTTTGCAGGGTACATCAATCTGGGTTGGAGGCTGTTTTCCTTTAGGGCTTGAAATATGTCACTCCAAGCTCTTCTTGTCTTGAGGGTTTGCAATGAGAAATCTGCTGTGATTCTGATGGGCTTTCCTTTGTATGTGGTTTGTTTCTTTTCTCTAACTGCTTGTAGAATTTTGTTCTTCTGTTGAGTTTCTGGAATCTTAACTATTATACGCCTATATGTAGATTTTTTTATGATCACAGCTAGTTGGAGTCCTATATGCCTCGCTTCTGTGTATGTCAAATTCTTTTCCCCTGCTTGGTAAGTTTTTTGTCATCACTTCCATGGACAGTGTTTTTTATGTCACCTGCGCTCTCTCCTGTTTCTTCATTGACTTCAGTCAATCTTATGTAATTCTTCTTTGTGTTGTCTAGTGGCTGCTGGATTGATTTCTCTTGGTCCCTTACAATTTTAAAGCAATTTTTCTTTTCCTGGTCACTAATTGCAATCTTTTCTTCTATATCTGAAATTCTGGTCCTCACATTGGCTCATTCTGCTGTGTAAACTTTCAATGGAGTTTTTATTCTCCTGGAAATCTGTTTGCATCTGTTTTATGGATTCTATTTGTTTCCTATGTTGGGATTCCATCGTGTTCCTCGGCTCCTCTATTTTTATTATCTGTGTCCTCTCTAGATTTATTAATCATATCTTGCACTATGGGCACAATCTCTGCTGTTATGTGAGAAATTATTTCTGATTTCATTTTTTCCAGGTCCTCTTTTGTTGCCATTTCAGGGGTTTCAGGTGGTTGAATATCAGATTGTTCCATCTCCTTTCCCTTTGGGGTTGCTTTAGGTGATCTGGAAGGCTGGTTTTGAGACTTGTTTACTTGTCTTCTCTTTTCATTGGGGAGGTGGTGGATGGATTTGTGCTGCTGATTCCCAGATGGATCACCTCCCGGGCACTGGTGGAGGTCATGCTGTGGCCTAGAAGGTTCACTTCTTCTGAGCTGCGGGCAGCTTTGGTTCTCAGTGCTAGAGGTGGTGGTATGGCAGCCCAGAATGTTCACCTCCCCTGTGCTGGGTGTGGCTGTACTCCTGGGTGCTGGGGGCGGTGGTACAGCAGCCTGGAAAGTTCACCTCCTCTGCCTGTCACTTTTTATTATAAAATCTATATCAAAATACCAACACAAGGAAATTAACAAATTTGAATAAAAAAATTGCTCCCACTCCTTTACATTTTATTTTTTCTATGATTCTGATAATAGCAATTAGACTTTGTAAATAGCAGTCTTTCCTAATATTTCTTTTTTTCCCTAATATTTCTTTTAAAGTATGTTTTAAGTGTTCAAATTTCTGATGTAAAATATGATAATTCAATACATGTGCATAGTGTATAATGAACAAATCAGAGTTTTTAGCATTTCTATCAGTTTAAATATTTAACAAATATTTGATCATGTAATTATTATACATATTTATGGGGTATAATGTAATATTTCAACATATGTATACAATGTGTACTGATCAGATCAATGTTATCAGTGTTTATTAATTTGTATTCATTTTTTCATATACTTGTGGAGAAATTACTGTGTGTGATTTACTTCTATACTTTGTTATACTGGACTTTGGAATAGACTAGTAGAGCACAGCCCAAGAGACAATGGCCTTGCAAAAGTGTAAGGGGAGAGGAATACATAAAGATCTCACTCTGCACAGATGGCCAAATGGGAAACATTTGGTTCTCAAATTGAGGAAATCAGTATTCTAATCCTTTTTTAAACTGTGTCTTATAGAAATTATTAATAGATGTATTTACACAACTTTTGTTACTTATAATATATTTACATTTAAAGAGTCCTTTAAAAATATTTGTATTTTAAGAAGCGTTTTGTAACAGCACATGTTGGTAAAGTAAATGACAATATAAGGGGACTTACTTTGCATAACGACTGTGAAAGTTCAATATATTTAAAGCTTACAATAATCACATTAGTTACATCTCTTTTAATGTTAAGATCTGCCACTTTAATTCATTAGGGGATTGCCTAATTATCAATAGCAGAGTTGGAATTTGAGTCAGGCCTGTTTTACCTGTAAAGCAATGGCATTTGCCTGTTATCATTCTGTTTATTTCTTAATAGAATAAATTCAATGAAATGAATTCTAATAATAGAGTTTCTAGCATCAGTAGACAAATGTTTTGGTTTGGGAGAGGGTAGTGGCAGGAGATTTTTCAGAAGGAAACTTCTTCTATCTATATTTATGTGCACTCAGAGTCAAGCAATGTAACTTCTATGTATATTGCTTTTCCTCTCCATTGAATGATGATCACATAAGGGGAACATGTAAGAGAAATGTGCATTTGTGTATGTATGTATGCTGTGAGGTAGTCATATAAGAGAATGTTCCTTTCCATACACTGGAAAGTTTAGGTGTGATGGAAAACTATGTTTGTAACTTGCACTCAAATAATTTGGAAGACATTAATTATGTATAATATATAGACATATTATCCATCTATCTATCAATCTGTCAAGGATAGATATGCAGGTGGAGTACACAAATATGGTAAATGATAACAACTGGGGAAATGAGGAGGAAGAGACATGGAAGTAGTAGTTCTTTTTATTACACTGCAACTTTTATATAAGTTTGAAAATATTTCCATTTAAATTTTTTTTTTAATTACAAAACTTGCCTTGTTCCAAAACATTTCTTGAGATGTTCAAGTAGAAAATAACTCTCTTACAGTAATGTTTCAGGGAATTCTTACACTGGATGAGAGGTTTGATTGGATAATCCATCATTTCAAACTCATAGGATATGATTTATGAATTGTAGGTTGGTAATAGTACAGTGTAATGAAATCTGAGCCACATTCCCAGAAACTTAAAGGAATATGAACACATTGGAAATATGTAATCTGAGCACAAAATATTCTGTGAAGGCTCTTTTCATCCACCCTTCCATCCATCCATCATCCAATTATGAAAGAGATATGCAATGGACTGTTTAGACATAAAGTTATCACATATAAATAAAATGAACTTATTCAGCCATCCAGTTTCTAGAATGGAGACACATAAAATATAGTGGTTTATTAAGTAAGGATTGAATGAGCTGACTACTTTTTATGGTGTAATCTGGAAATTTACTTACTAGATATATTTTACTTTTTACTCATGGAGATGATTTTGTTTACAGTGATTAATCTGAGATAGTCTGGTTCATAAAGACAGGCCTTCTCTCTATAGCCTATGATGTGTAAGAAGCTCTATTCCATGTATTCCATCTTTAACTTTAGGGCCTCTTTTGTGAAAGGAGTTAAGAGGAGTTTTTCAGAAGTATATTTAATAAAAATAAAACCATTAAAGCTATGACAGTCTCTTTTAATATCACTATTTATAATATTTGGAATAAAACATGCACAAAAATGAGAAAGACATTTGGTTTTTGTCTTATCCTTCTTTCATACCTCACAGCATTTAATTGTGCTAGATAGGTAGCAGGGTCTCACCTGTCAACTGTTAATAGAGCTGGAGACATTATAAACTGTTTCTGAAATTAACATTTAGATTCAATTATTTAAGATCCATTTTCTACAGTGAAAAGAACTTGTCACATTAAAATAGGATGTGTCATAATTTTCAATACTTGTTTATAGCATGTAGATGTACACTAAATATAATTTAACCTTTTCTCTTTTCAGAACATTTTCCTCTTATCACTCAAAATTCATAGAACAAACTGACAGAAAAAATTGCTGGAGATTACTCCATGTTGAATTGGAAAAATTAACTTTTAAAATAATGATAAGAGCAATTGCTTTTATGTTTAATTTTGGAATTAAGTACATCTTTACTTAAAAAGTGTACATTGTTAAGAAAAGTGATGAGATTATAACTGTAATCTCATGCTATTAATTTGCTATGTATTCCTACCATTATTTCTTAGAGTGGGGTTAGTGGTGGTGTTGAAATTTATACCAAGTTATTTGGCTTTCATGAATATTTTTCCTAATTCTATGGGAGCAAAAGAGAGCTCTGGATGGAACAGGTCTGTGAAAGTATTTAAAAGGTTTTCACTAATATTCTATGGATAATTTTTGTTTTTTTAATTTTCTATCAAAATAGTTTAAACCAGTGAGGAGAAATTCATGATTAACTGCTTTTTATTCCAAAAGACACAGGAAAATGCACACTTTGCTTGAACTGCTCTAATATAATATCCTTCCAGAAGAATTTCATCAACACAACTTCTTCTTAGTAAGACAGAGTGGCTCTCTATGCCATTGGAAGGAAAAGTAATGGCCTATTCCTAGATAAAGCATATTATGATCTGAGTAAGGTATAGACATAATAATTTGGTAGCCAGTGGTGCTGGAGATGGATGTTTTACAGTGTTACTACATGGGAAGGCAAATGTTGATTGACTGGTTGTCTAGAACATTCAGATATATTATTTACGTATCATAGAGTGGAACAAAAGGGATGATAGTATTTGTGTGTTGCATAACTCAATTTTTGGAAAATTATTTCTAACACTGTTACACTTAAGCTAGGAAAGAGTTTTGTTACATTAGAGAAAGCAATATTTGAATAAAATCCAAGATTTAATCAACTTTTAGGGATTCCTTTGTTAAGTATATTAGTTAATTGGAAAATCACAGCCTATAATGGGCATCAGGCTTCTCAAGTCTCTAATGAACTCATGTTACCAGCATGCTTGGAGAATTTTATAAAGATAAGTACCTTTCAAAGTTATATACACTCATTAAATCTTAGTCAAATTTTCATTCCTGGGACTCAGTGTCTGACATCCACAAATTAATAAAGGAGAGGTTCATTTTGGCTTATGTTTTATAAGTTTCAGTCCATGTTCAGTAGACTTACGCACATAAATGTCATGGGCAGAGGGGCCTGGATGAGGGAAAGCTGCTCACAGCATGAAAGCTGGGAAACAGAGAAGGAAGAGAGGAACATATTCCCTACCAGCTCATATTCCCAGTGATCGCCTCTTCCAAACATACCCTAACTCCTGCATCACATTTAGCTATTGCACCATCGTAAGCCAATCATCTTCCAAAAGCTCCACTTATGAGTGTACGAGGCTTTTGGAGGACATCTAAATATCAACCATAACAAGCTCATTGTATTTGTTTTTCATGAGTTTACCAGAAATGTTAGTTGATGATCAGTAGTGACTTATTTGTTTAATTGAAACTGAAAAATTTCCATTTCCTCTCTCAGAAGCCATTGATAAATAATACCCCATGCTTAATATGTGATGGCCATTGAGGTGATCCAGTCAAACTACAAAATTGAGATAAAACCTTTTCATTTGAGCATGCACTTTTGTTAATGGCCTATTTGTAAAGAAAATTAAGTAAACATTTTAAAGCACATAAATGCTTATTATCAAGTTACCTATGGTTGATAGTATTTTCTTGATATCATCTGGTAAATCATTAAATAATTGTCCTTTTGGTCAACGTAAAGTATGTATTATTTCACACCATTCTGTTTCTTAAAAATTCAAATGGGCCTCGTATCTATAGGAAACTCCTCTGACTATTTTATAATTTGATGAATTGCTGAGAACTCTGTAAATGCAGCAGTAATTTGTCTCTGCATTGTGAACTTGATTTAGTTTTATTCTTTTTCTCATAGGCATTCTGAAATATTTATGATGAGGCACATTGGTAATCTGATGTGCAAGTCCTGTGAGAAACAAAAGAACTAATTACTAGTCAATTTACAACCACTGACACATTCTTCCAAATTCTGTTTCTGCTTTTAAAAGAACCGAAATAATAGATAAAATAATAATCTAAACTTAATGGTTTAAAAATCCTATATTGTTTTCTTTCTCAGTCCTTGCACATTTCATCATAAATCATTAACTTGATCATGTTAGTCATTTTGAACACTTGTATTGAACATCTGCTCTGGTTCCAGAGGAATTAATCAAGCAATGTTCAAGATAATAGATTTGGCCTTGATGATCAGGTGTTTCATATGCAAGTGTTCCCAGAAAGCATATTTTAGTTATTACATTCCAGTAAGTAACGAGAAGCCAATTGTGGTAAGTACTTTAAAATTATGTTTTACATATGATATGTATACAAAAAATTGACTAATAGAGGAGTGCCATTTCAATTGACTTTGGTGTAAAAATCCTTTGAATTTGTCAAATTAACATATTTTATTCTCATTAAAGGATTTTATTATGAGTTATAAGGTCCAATTCTTTTGGGAGTTTTCATCAGGTAGTTTAGTTCTTAGTACATTGTGCTTTCTGATGAGATTATGTTCCCAAACTAAATGGGTTAAGTGCATTTTTAAAACCAGTTATTTTTCTGGAAGTATAATTTATTATATGCTGAGAAATTTTCTGAGAGAAATAGAAATGCAAAAAATTATAAAAATTATTAATATGAGTATAATTAATGCTAAAATTCTACTGCAAAGAAAAGAATACATCTTTCATAATATTTTTATTATTCTTTTAGTATTAATCAGGTACATAAAGATATACTTAATGAATTACTACTATATGACAAAAGTATTAATAATATGTTGACTACTTATTTAACTACAAACAAATGCTTTGGTAAGAAAAATTCTGAGAAATTACATATATTAGAACATAATGTTACATGTAAACATTTGTTTTCCATGTGAAACTTTCTTATACATTGGTTTATATTTTTAAATTTTATTTTTATTTTATTTTTTATTTTTTTTGGCACTGGAGATCAAACTCTGGACCTTGTGCTTGTGAGGCAGGCAGTAGAACCACTGAGGTAAATCCTTGGCCCAATACATTGGTTTTAATTGTTGTACTCCCAGAAACTCATGTTTTAGTTTAATCCTTAATTAAACAAACATTTACTGAATAATTTATATCTATATTTGTTTTTATCAGCACATTACTTTTGAACAATTTCTTCAAATTGCAATTTAAGGTCTTTTATCTTTGAAAATGTGTATTTAAAGAAATAGAGTTTAACTACAAATATTCATTTAAAACAATAATAAATAATAATGCCATAGCTTAGTTTTGGAGAATATTTGACTACTTGTAGTCTTTGTATCTCATCCTTGTTCTTAACAGATTTTAGCTCATTTATGTGCCATGATGGCACTTCTAATGATCTGGAAAACACTCTAGAAATGTAGCCCCCCATTTATTTAAGGCTAACTCACTACTCTGAAGGCTTGCAACTTAATCTCCAGTGAAGATTTAGTTCTTACTAACCCTTTACTCCTACCTACTAACTACAGGTTATTAACATGTTATTTGTAAAGTATAATTAGTATTACTAAAATTTATGAGACATCAGAGTTATCTATACTAAGTATGAAATAACACAAAACTAATTCTACTCAAAGTATATAATCAAATGATTATATGTCCTGTAATTTTACTGGAGGACACTTTAATATTGTGTTTGTCTTGTGAATTGGTTATGGTTTTCAATTGCTGCTATTCTTACAGTTGTTAATTATGTTGTCAAATTATTCTATTCAGCTAGCTCTGATGGCACATGTCTGTAATTCAGCTATTTGGGTGGGGGTGGGGGGGTTCAGGCAAGAGGACTGGACGATTGAGACCCTGTCACAAAAAAAAAGAGGGCTGGGGATGTAGCTCTGTGATAGAGTGTTTCATAGAACGAGCACTACCTTGAGTTCAATCCCAAATAGATGCCAAAAATTCTTTAAATTTTAAAATTTCTTTCTCCTTTGTTATCATTAAATCATTTCTATTTTATTGCTAGTGAATTTCTTTGCAGTTTTCTGCACTTCTTTTTCCTTCCTTTTGAAAAGTAAGAGGTAGGCTTTGGATTATTTTTTCCCTATGAAAGTGAAATTCCATATAGTATGAGAAAAACTGCTGTAAGAATATTGGCCAATTATTCAATTATTTTTAGAATACATTAACATCCTAACATTTCAGGACCAAAATCACACTGGGATGTGTTGGTTTTTATTCCATTTCTGTTCTTGATTGATAAGCCACTTTAGAGAAGCCTGTATAAAAGTTTCCTTTGATAATCAGAATTACAGTTATCCCATTGAAATCTATGGAAAAAGATAGAAAATGTAATGTGTAGCTGTTTAAATATATTATTGCTGTTGATAACATTCCATGATTATTATTTCTTCCTTGATTTTAAGAAATTTCAAATATATTGTGTACTGATTCTTGAAGAGACAAAAACACCACTAGCATATTGACTATTTCTCATTTTAGATGATACTTAGTCAAACAACTGGAATTGCATAGAATCTTCTTGCTAATGTATTCTTAAAGTCTTCTGTTAAGCTTGGGATCTATTTTGAAAACTAATATATTTTAAATTAAACAATGTACAGAGGTCAAAATGGATAAGATCTTGTTGTGGAACCTCCTGTTGTTTTTTTCTGGAAGTCAAGCCTCAAGAACCTTGGCTCAAAAAAATGCCGAATTTGCAGTGGACCTTTATCAAGCAATTCGCTTATCTCAAAAGAACAACGTTGTATTTTCTCCCCTTGGAACGACTTTAGCTCTTGCAGTGGTACAACTGGGAGCAAAAGGAAAAGCACAACAGCAGATAAGACAAACTTTGAAGCTTCAGGATGCCGCAACTGGTGAGAGTCTTATACTTGATTATTTGCAGCAGATGAGATATGGTTCAAATTTGTTTTTAAAGTATTAGAAAGAAGCTCGGGTTCATAGAATTTGAATAAGTGAAAAGTATTGTTGGAAATACAAAATCATAATAAAATGGAGAATTGTAAATGTAGTTTTCACTCATCCATAATAGTTTCCCAAATAAAATGTAACAATAACTCACTAAGACATTAATATCTATAAAGATATAACATTTTGTGTATTTATATTGCCTTTTGTTTGTTTTTCCTAATGTTAATTAAGATTATGTCATGTTTGCATTTGTGTGCATAACACATAAAATATGTCCATTTTCTTCCACTGACACTTTGTTGAATCAATTTCCCATATCATGCAACTTATTCAGAATACGTATGATTTTAAATTATTTTATTTTATTTACTCTTATAGAAACACAATTACTTACTCAACACTTCTGCAGTATGTTGTTTCTAACACTTCTCTTACAAAAATAATGCACTCACATCCACAGTATGACCAAGTAAAAGCACTAATTTATGCATTTTAAGAACTTACTTAATATTTTCATAAGAAATTTTTAGGGAAAAGCATTTAAATGACCCAGTAAATGTCTTGTTGCCTACAGGTAGTGATGATTTGGAGTCACTCAAAGGCCTATCTAGGATATGAATCCCAGGACTGGGATGTTATACTTTCTGACATATCATTAACAGAGTTGTCGACCAAATCCCTGGACAGTCTCATACTCTCAATTCCCATAGTAGTTTAAAGTTTAAATTGTGCATCACTATCAGATATTATATCCTAAACATCAGAGGAAACATCTGGATTTTTTGATTTGGTAATTTAGTTGCTATAGCTATAACTAATTTCTGTATATTTGCCTTAGTGCAGAGAAGCTGTAGATAGGAGTTTGTTTTTCTGAAAATACTGTTTACAAGTTTTAAATTGCTTCATTTTAAATAAAGACAATTTTATATAGAAAAGAAGCTGGAGATAAGTTAATTGCAAGGGTTTTCCTTTGTGAATAATGTATAATGAAGCTACTATATTCCAGATTTAGTCTTGATTAATTTCAGCAAATCTCACTCCACCACTCCCAGAAACATTAAATCATATGATATTGCTTTGAAAAGTGATGGAATGTTTATGAATACATGTAAAGCTGATTCCACAATAAGCTAGCAAAATTAGAGAGCTTCTGATAACTAAATTCCTTTAAATGGATACATCATAGACTGAAATACAGAAGTCTTAATGACTGTGAATTGTAAACAAAGTCATCATCATATTACTAATGTATCCTCAAACATATATGTAGTACATCAACTATTGCATTATGTGCTTGATATATATTAAATCATTTAATATTTATAATTACTCTGTGAGGTAAATATAACTCTGCCATACAGACAAGAAAACTGAGGGAAAAGGAAGTTAAATAATTTGGCCAGAACTAATTGAAAAAATGATTTAGTGAGCCTTATAGGTAATAAGAACAGTAATGAAAAATGTTATCTTTTCTTTGGAAAAGTATATATGAATAATCAGAGGTTAAAGCTTTAATACATTTAACAAAATCTACCCTGAGAGTTCTCAGCTATGCTTTGCTAAGGGATGGAGATGGACACAGACGCAGGATAAGTGCTAAAGGAAATCAAAGTCACAAAGGGAGAAAATAGGAAATGTAAAAGCTGGAAAATAAAAAGAAGAGAAATAACAAATAAAAGGAAAAGAGAGACAAGTGGACTGCAAGGAAATGGAGAAATGCCCAGGCAGTCTGCCAAGAAGAGTAGATAGACTCTAGGATAAAACAAAGAGTAGGACGGATCAGAAGACAATGCCTCGCAAAGTCAGAAATACAAATCCTGTCTGTATTTTAAATTATGATAGTTTATTCATCACAATTTTTGTGTAAATTTTGATTTAAAAATATTGCATTGAAATATTAGGTATCTGTATTATTGAGGGTTTTCTTAGCAACTCTGTAAATTTCATGCCTAAGATGAGTATCCCATTCATTTACCTTGTTACTGGCTCTGCACTTATTCCTCCATTAATTTTTCAGAAGAATACCTTTGAATCAGTCCTGATATTGTTTTCCTTGCTTTCAACCTATGGTTCCTGAATGCCAAATCCTGGCTTATTCTATGAGAGCCTACAGTTGAGCACACAACTGTTGGCCTCTTAACACCACTAGGACTTTTTGTGTCCTCAATTCTCCTTCCTTTTCCAATGTCAAAAGACCTGCTGAATGTACCTTTTCCATTTTGTGGAACATCAGATAATTCTTCATTTTGCTTTGTGTCCAACAATGCTGCTGACTAAACAGAATTTAAATTGAAGATGCTTCTTTATTCTACCAGGGTTATGAGGAGAGTTCTGGGGCCAGAGACATAGATCAATGAAGGAACATTTGCCTTGCATGTGTGGGGCCCTGAGTTCAATCCCCAACACTGAACATAAGCTGAAAGAACTGAGCATGAATTTCAGTCCCAGCTCTGCAATGAAATGACCTTGTGATTTGGTACAAGTTTTCTTATCTCTCTGGATCTCAGATTTCTTTCGGTAGAAAGAGGGGTATAAATTAGGGGATTTACATGGAACTTTTAGCTGAATCTGACTGCCCTTGTTTTCATCTTTGCATCTCTCATATGCACACAAAACCGGCCTTTGGATTCTTAACAGCAGAAGGGATCCGGTATCAAAATTGTAGAACATTTTGGTTTATAAACAAGAAAAAAGCCATCTGTTCCTCCTGATTTCTAAGTTCTCCATGGCTCTGTTTATGAAAATGAAATGAACTTGCTCTTATTGCTTATTAGGGACCTTTCATATGTATTCTTTTCAATCTGTGCCAAATGAGGTCAGTAATCTGTAAAGTAAAGCAAATTCATACAGATAACTTTTATTTTCCCCCAAATGTGTTCCTTGGTGAAATGTTTTCACTGACTTCTGAGACAAGTGATTTATCGAAGGGCAGCTGTTTGTCACAGAATCTTAGGCCCTAAGTACATGACATAAGTCTATTTGTCTTGACAAATGAATTAGAACTATTGTTTCTCCACCTCTCTCTCTTTTTTTCCCCCATTAAATTTATTGGTACATTTTAGGTATAAAATACAGTTACATACATCATTGGGATCTTGTACCATTACATGAGTATCTTGGTTCTTATCTTTTCCCCTTCCCTTGCACTCCCTTCATCCCCCCACCCTTCCCTATTTGCAAAGACCTTGTTTCCATTTTTTTCCTTTTCTCATATTTTTTCTTTTCCCTTTTTTCCTTTCCCCTACCCCTCCCACTTCCCATGCTCCTTTAGAACTTTTCTTCCTGTTACACAATATCAATTATACATTTTTTAAATTACAATATCAAGATCTAGGAGACATTACTACAGATTTTACAGAATTTAAAAGGATATAGAAAGCATATTACAAAAATCTTTTTTGAAATGAATTTGACAACTTCTAAGAAGTACCTTGGAAGACAAATTAATAAAACTAACTCTGGAGGAAATATAAAATTTGAATAGCACCTATTAAAGAAAGTATATTCCTAGCTTGAAAACCTACCTATATGACAACAGCAGGGTCATATACACTTTAACTGATAAATTATATCAAACAATTACAGCAGAAAAAAGAAGGAACACTTCTCCCCTCATTTTAGGAACTCAACATTGTGCTAATCCTAAAACTGGATAAAGATAATAGAAGAAAAATTATGAACATAGATAGAAATTTGTTTAACAAAACAAACTATTGGAAGTAAGATCTGGCAGTATGTGGAAAGTGGTTTTGTTATAGGGATGGCAGTGTTGGTTCAGCATTGGAAGATCCAGCCCCAAAAGTCATCATTTTCACAGAGGAAAGGAAAAAGCCATATGATCCTGTCACTAGTTGGAGAAAAAGTATTGGACTAAATTCTACAGCTGTTCATGGTAAAAGCTATCAGGAGACTAGAAGTAGAACAGAACCTTCTCAACAGATTAAAGACATGTACTCCATACTTCCAGCGAGAATGCCTTATATGAATGGACAAGATACAATGTTTTCTCCTTAAGGTGGGGAACAAGGGTAGATATGCTTATTCTTTATCTGTCCATTAAACTTTGAAACCTAGTCCCCACCAAAATAGTCTGGCAATAAAATGACACAATTAGGATAGGATTGGCATGGCAGAAGCAAAATCTTTATATGTAGATGAAATGATCATCTATAGAGAAAATACTAAGAAATCTCTAGGAGCCCCTAGAACTTGTATTTGAATTTAGCAGGATTAGAAAACACAAGGTATATATAAAAATTCAGGTCTGCATATACTTGCTATAAATGAAGAATTGGATATTGAAATTTAAAAGTTATGTAGGAGTACAAAGGACCTAGAAAAGTTAAAAAACAAAAAAACAGTGTTGGAAGATGTTTAGTACCTAATTTTAAGACTTCTTCTAAAGCTACAGTAATTAAGGCAGTGTTGGTGTAAGGAAAGACATATAGATCATTAGAATAAAACAGAGAATCTAGAAATAGAACCACACATATATGGTCCACTGAGTTTTGAAAGATTATTTAACATTATTATTTTATAGAATATAAACTCAATTCAAGAGCCAAGGAAGAGATAGTGTTTTCAGCAAATGGCACTAGAACAGCTGGTATGCATAAATAAAAAATTAACCTCAACCCTTTATTTCCATACATGAAAATAACTTGAAGGGATCTATGAACCTAAATATGAAAGCCTAAAACTATAAAACTTTAAGAAGAAATTATAAGGGAAAATGTTTATGAATTCAGTGTAGGCAAGAACTCCCTAGGATACAGAAAATAATGTATAAAAGAAAAAAATTGATAAATGAGATTCCATCAAAATTTAGAACTTTAAATGACATCATTAAAATGAAAAGTAGTCCTTAAACAGACCATATTTACAATGCCTATAACCTATGACCTGAATATATAAAGAACTCTTACAGCTCATTAATAGACAACTCAATTAAAAAGTAGACATAAGAAGATGATAAATAGCCAGTATAGCACAAGCAAATGTGTGCAACTCTAGAATCAGAAAAATACTAATCAGTACAATAAGAAGATTGAATTATGCATTCATTAGGTAGATGAAATTAAAAGTTTTAAAAGCCTTGTCATGACCTTTTCTTTTTGTTGGATTCTCCCCCCTATGCGTTTAATTTGTCATGCCCCATGGATTCATTCTGCTGGGTTTCCTGGGGTTGTGTTCCTCATTGTCTTTTCTAAGGGTATTGTCTAAAATTTTTTGGAGTGCCAGTTTGGTATTCGTGAAGTTCCTAAGGTGCTCTTTATCATGAAAGTAACTTATTTCTCCATCCATTTTAAAAGATAGTTTTGCAGGATACATCAATCTGGGTTGGAGGCTGTTTTCTTTAGGGCTTGAAATACATCACTCCAAGCTCTTCTTGCCTTGAGGGTTTGAATTGAGAAGTCTGCTGTGATTCTGATGGGCTTTCCTTTGTATGTGATTTGTTTCTTTTCTCTCACTGCTTGTAGAACTTTGTTCTTCTGTTGGATTTCTGGAATCCTAACTATTATATGCCTATGTGTAGATATTTTTTGATCAAGGCTGGCCAGAGTCCTATATGCCTCACTTATGTGTATGTCAAGTTCTTTCCCCCTGCTTGGGAAGTTTTCTGCCATCACTTCTGTGAATAGTCTTTTTTATGTCATCTGCACTCTCTCCTCTTTCTTCGTTGACTCCAATCAGTCTTATGTTATTCATCTTTGCATCATCTAGAAGCTGCCAGATTGATTTCTCATGTTCCCTTACAATTTTAAAGCAATTTTTCTTTTCCTCCTCACTAATTGCAATCTTTTCTTCTATATCTGAAATTCTATCCTCACATTGGTTCATTCTGCTGCACAGACTTTCAATGGAGTTTTTAATCTCCCAGAAATCTGTTTGCATCTGTTTTATGGATTCCATTTGTTTTCTATGTTTGGATTCCATCATGTTCCTCAGATCCTCTATTGTTTTATCTGTGTCCTCTAGATTTATTAATCATGTCTTGCACTATGAGCACAATCTTTGCTGTTACCTGAGCAATTATTTCTGATTTCATTTTTCCCAGATCCTCTTTTTTTGCCAGTTCAGAGAGTCCACATGGTAGAGTATCAGAATGTTCCATCTCATTTCCCTTTGGGGTTGCTGTAGGTGATCCAGAAGTCTGTTTTTGAGGCTTGTTTACATGTCTTCTCATTTCCACGGGGGGGGGGTGCTTCTGGCGCCCACATGGCTCACCTTCTCTGCCCTAGGAACGTGGGATGGCAGCAGGGGAGCTTCCTTCCGGGTTCTGGGACCAGCTCAGCTTCTCTGCCCTAGAAGCATGGGATCCACGTCTCTCTTTTTAATGTCTTTCCTTTAAAGACACTCATAAGCTACTTATTCTTAAAACTTAATTTCAGATTCTGTCACTTCACTTCTGACCTGAAAATTAGTTTCAAATTCTATCACTTCATTTCTGACCTTAATTAATTCTTTTGGAGATGCTCTTATGTCTTTACTCAAGAAATCTTTGTAACCTCCCAGCTATTAAAATATTTCTTTTTAAGCTTCAAATAATGATGAATGATTGCATCTGGAATCATTACATAAACAAGTGAAATAGACTTTCTTTTCTTCCTTTTTTAAAGAATTCCAGGGTTGTACAGAATTACAAAAACTCCTCAGATGGAACGATAATAGAAGTAACATTTTATATTTTAACTCTTTTATATATTTTTCTATGTCTCAGTGAATAGCAAATCCTGAAGTTTGAAATGTAGTGCAACATCTTGGCAGAGGTTCCTGGAAGAATGTGCAGGTTGTGCCTGTGTGAAAGCAGCAGGGCAGGGAGGCCAACAGACACTGGACAAGAGGCAGGGCCAGTAAGCTGCAACTCCTAGTGAGAGCTCTGTTCTCTTCTGTGCACAAGTGTGCTGTGGGCTGCGAGCTTTCTGATAGAAAATGTGCTTGGACACATACATACCCCTTATTTCCATTCGATGACCCACTAGCAAGTTCCTCTCAGTAATATTTTTTAAAAGTACTCAATCAATATTTTTAAAAAATTCATTACCTTTATTGGTATATTTGAAGTATACAATATGATGACATTCATTATTGGGAATTTGTACCTTTACATGATATATCTTAGTTCTTATTTTTCCCCATCCCCCTGACCTCAATCAATATTTTTAAATGACAAACCATGTTTTGTTTTCTTCAATAGATTTACTTAATATAATCTGCTCTAAGTTATGAAAGTGTTGTATTCAGCACTTAAAATATAATGAAAATCTTGAAAAAATTGTTATTTGAAAATGTTTCTGACTTAATGATTGAGTTCTAGAGTTAAGGCAGAAAAGAATGAAAAATGTTTAACCATTTAGTAATGAATAGGAAACTACCAAGAAAAGTACCAGAACAGATATTTCTCATATGCATGTACAGCTTCCTGATGATACTGCATCAGAACAATGAAGTCATAAAGAATAGCCAGTGGTGATTGTTTGAGTTAGTTCTGACTCTTTTGGCTAGTGGTGATAGTTGAAATGGTTACGTATTTTTATTTTTCATGTAGATAGCCAAAGTATATAGATTCATAAATTGGAAGAAATAGACAATTCTGATTCTTACACATCTTTACAGATGTTTATAAGGGCTACCTTGTAAGTTTCAAAATATGGACAGGTACAGTCACTCAAAAGAGAGCAATTCTTAAGCTGCAATAAGAGAAATATTGAAATGGATTGCTCAGAACAGTCATACTCCCATTAACATTCATAAGCATCCTCCTTTTATATGAATCACATTCATATTACGCAAAAATAAAATTCTAAACGTAAGTTTCCAACAACAAAATTGAGCTAAGTGTATTGTTGTAAAGAGGGGCTTTTCTTCAGGCTATATAAATACATATTCTTGTTCTTAACAAATTTTAAATTTACATGGACAATCTTTTGCCTATATAAAAGTTGATTTCTCTACAACATGTGTATTCTAAAGAATATAAAAGCTTGAAATATTTATACTAACTTAAGATCATTAGTGACACCTAAGGGTGCAAAACTGGTGGTATGAATCAGAATGGTTAGATTGCAAAGCTGAAAGCTGTTGTTTTTATGTTGTTCAATACGTCAGTATACATTGTAATTATTTTTTAGGAGAAGAATTTTCTGTGCTGAAGTCATTTTTCTCTGCCATCTCAGAGAAAAAAGAAGAATTTACATTTAATCTTGCCAATGCCCTCTACCTTCAAGAAGGATTCACTGTGAAAGAACAGTATCTCCATGGCAACAAGGAGTTTTTTCAGAGTGCTGTAAAACTGGTGGATTTTCAGGATGCAAAGGCTTGTGCAGAGACAATAAGTACCTGGATAGAAAGCAAAACATATGGTAAAGTTTCTTTTTTTCATGAAATCATTATTTGCCATTGTGTACATGGTTTTTAATATTCTAAAAATTGACTGAATATCTTTCTATTCCATTATGGATCAGAGGGATCAAATCTCCTATTTTATTTTGCTTTATTTAAGTTAATACAAATGTGCAAAACCAAGAGAATCCATAAGCTATTTCTGGGAGATATCTATCCATGGAATTCTTTAAAAAAGTGTTATAGTAATAATTTTTGTTGGAGCCATAATGATCTTTCAAGTATGGAAGCAAGAGTTGTAGCTTTGGCCAGGTGAAAGTTAGCTCTGTGAATCCCAAGTTCCTTTTTTCCTACATATGCAGAAAAAATTCAACACAGTTTAATCAAATATGTTAATATTTTATGATAAGTATTAATGGTACTATCATAAATATAGTATTCTAGTTTTTAATTTAAACACAAGCTAGCAAAATTTTAGCATGATTTAAAAAGTGCATAACAAGTTTAAAGTCAAACAGATCTGACTTGAAATTTTACAAAGTTGTAAGCTATCACTATTGACTATATCATTAACCTATTATGTATGATTTACCAGCTGAAGAAGCTTGAAACAAAGTCTGAATAATGCCAATAAACATACAAAAATGAATACTTTGGTTTTTATTCTTTGTGTGTGAGAGACAGGTGAAAGGAATAATCTCAATGAGGAGAGTCCATTACTATGTTCACGTTTGCCTAAAACAGCCTCATATTTCTTGTTTCTGAGTGAAAAATCCTACTTAGTGAAATATTTAACATTCTTTTTCCTCTCAAACTTGCAAAAGTTAAATGAGACACCTTGTCCTTTTCAAAATAGCTGTGCACAGGATATTTGTGCTTTAATTCTGTTTAAAACAGTCCCACTGAGTCATTATTGCATATTTCTCCTTTCCTCTTCCTCTATTCTCTTCATAGGAAAAATTAAAAACATGTTTTCTGAGGAAGATTTTGGCCCTCTGACTCGACTTGTCCTAGTGAATGCTATATATTTTAAAGGAGATTGGAAACAGAAATTCAGAAAAGAAGACACACAACTGATGAATTTTATTACAAAAGATGGCTCGGCAGTCAAAATTCCAATGATGAAGGCTTGGCTAAGAACAAACTATGGTACTGTGAGAAACCATATTCTTAGAGCATGGCTTTGGTAATTACCGTGGATATTTGATATTTTATTTTCTCCGTTGCAGGTTATTTTTCTGAACCCTCCATCAGCTATCAGATTTTAGAATTGCCTTATAAGAGTGATGACTTTAGTTTAATCATCATACTTCCTGCAAAAGGTGTGAACATAGAAGAAATGGAAAAACTACTGACTGCCCATCACATTCTGAAATGGTCCTCTGAGATGGAGGAAGAAGTGGTGGAAATAATTCTCCCCAGGTTAGTAATATCATTTTAGAATACTGATGCTTATGTTCCTGTATATGGTGGAATTTGAATAGCCAGGTGAAACATAAATGCTTGATAAGCTTATTGCCGTAAATGACAATGAAAATGCATTTGGAAATATTACTTCACTCTGGGTACAAAAGGAATTCTTACCTTTGCCCGCACTGTTTCACCATGAGGAACATTGAATTTAAGTGCTCAATTTTCCTCTGAAAGAGATGAAAAAGTGTACATCTTAAAACTAGAAAATTGGGATTAAAATTAATTATTATCTTTTTATTATACTAGTTTATCTTTCTCTAATATTTTTGCTAATTTGGAATTTATAATATTCATCTTCTATTATGTTTAAAGAAAGCAAAACTCTACAATAATTTATGAATGTGTATATTATACAATTAAAGGACATATTAAAGTTACCTTTGACAAATAGCATTCTAGCAGTCATTAAATGATAAATAAAATCCTGTGGTCAATTTTAGGTACTTAATATAACATGAAAATTACAAGGAATTATTTTAGGAAGCAATAATTATAAACACTCATATGCTTCTAAATGACAGGAGAAACTAGAATGAAAGTGAGTCCAGATAACCCAGGTCACACTAAAAGTTATATAATGCTTTACTAATTGCTTTTCCTACCTTCTTTGATATTCTGGAGAAAGAGCTACCCTTGATCCACCTTTTCTTTTTCCCTTTTACTCTCGATGACATTTCTCTCTGTCTCCTTCTGTCTCTGTCTGTCTCCTTTTCCCAGATTTACATTTTTCCTTTTAGCTTTTCCAATAAAAACATTCACTAGAGTTTTATATTCAAAATTTTTCTTTTCTTCTTCCTTCTGAGAAAAATTATTTCCCCCCTATCATTGGGATCTCTGAAATCTGAGTCACCAATCCCAGCACTTTTCAAATATCTACAATCAATACACCTCTGGATGTTACACATTCATTCAAAGAATATTTTTAAGCTCCTACCAACTGCCAAACACTGAGCATGTAATGGCTTATGTGATAATTTAACTTCTAATAATTGAAACGATAATTTTTGAAAGTAAATTGTTTATCTTCAAGTTATCTTTTTGTTCTATGGAAAGATCACTGTCTTGGAGTTAAAAAATACTATGCCATGTCCCACCAGGGTGGTCATATTATTGTGGGAAACTGAAATAGCCCAGCATTACAGCCAAGTGTTACAGCTCTGTGTTACAGTTAAATGTTACAGCAAAGTGTTACACCTATCTGAAGGTTTCCGGTGCCAAAGTTGAGCAGAGTGGCATTTGGAGAGATGGGAGAGATGGAGGAATTCTTTATTATGCCTGCAGACATAGAGGAGTTCACACTCCGAAGTCTGAGCCCCAAAATAGCAATCCAAGAAGCCTTATATAGACATCTTGGGGTAGGAGGCTGGGCCCACCTATTGGGTGAACATCCTCATTGAGACAGATGGGTAGAATTAACAGAATCTTTGGTACAAATATCCTGCAGCACAAACAATTACATTGCATGAACAGAACATTTTGATATATTGGGCAGGAACACCATGCAGTACAAACAGTTACATTATTTGAGCAGAACATTCTATGATAAAAACATGTGGGTGGGGGAGGTGGGGTTGGCAACAAACAAAGGCCTGCCCTGCTGAGTATTATTTCTTTATCATTATGAGAATGACTTGACTGCTCAGAATTGTGGCTTTATCCCTTTGAAATGTGGATAATATACTTGTGAGCAAGGTATACCTAGCTTTCAAACTAAATAACAAATGCCTCAATATCAATGTCTATGCCCAATACTTGACTAACAACAGAAAATAAAAGCTTTTCCAGTACCTTCAGAAATACTTGCAGAAATGTTTCACAGTCCAAAACTGTGTGCAGGCTACTGCAGTCTAGCACCTTTTCTGTTTTGGCCTTATTATCAACTTCTATGGGCTCCCCTCCCATGCAACTACTTCCATAATGGAGACTTAGCTTGGTCTCTTAATTTCTCCAGACCCAATGTTTATGGATTGAATTATGTCCCTCCAAATCCATATATTGAAATCCTAACAATCAATACCTCAATTATGACCTTATTTGGATATAAGGTGTTTACAGTCAAGTTAAAGCAAGGTTATTAGGGTGGGCTCTAATCCAGTATGACTGGGGCCTTATAAAAGAGAGAAATTTGGGCACAAAGATACACATAGAAGGGAGGCAATGTGAAGAGACAGGGTAAAGATCATCATCTATAGTCCAAGAACAGAGGCAAGGAACAAAACTGCGATAGCAACCCTCCGAAAGAACCAAAAGTATTGAAATCTTGATTTTGGACTTTTAGATGCCATAACTCTGAAATAATAAATTTTTGTAATTCAAACTACCCTAGCAAACTAATGCAATTAAGAAAACATCACTGTGTAACTAAACATTAGTGAAAACTTGGTGATAATGAAAGGGGTTTACAAGGTAGAAAGTAATTCAAATTTGGATACCAGGAATGACTTTTTCTGGAGTGTAGACCATTTCATGTGCCATGGAGTCTCCTCCTGTCTGTTGCTCCTCTTAGTTTGCCATTGTCCTGGTCCCAGGGCCTATCCTTACCTCAAACACCTGCCCAACTTTCCCCAGCACAGTGATTAAGTAACCAAGGTGCCCTTCCATTTCTCTCTTTCTCTTCTTTCTTTCTTTCTTTCTTTCTTTCTTTCTTTCTTTCTTTCTTTCTTTCTTTCTTTCTTTCTTTCTTTCCTTCCTTCCTTCCTTCCTTCCTTCCTTCCTTCCTTCCTTCCTTCCTTCCTTCCTTCTAAGACAGGGTCTGTCTATGTAGTTCAAGGTGCCCTTGAACTCACTATGTAGCCCAGGCTGGCAGCAAACTTGTGGCAATTCTTCTGCCTCAGCCTCCCAAGTGCTGGGATTACAGATGTGCACCATCATGTCTGGCCTTCCATCTCTTCTAATGCCTACTTCCCAGTTTTGACAGGAATCTACACCAGCAGATTTCAATACTTAGTGAAAACAAAGTTTTCACATCATATAGAATAGCTCCTAAGCTCATGATCTCAAACTTACTCATATCTTTCTTATTGGTTCTGTTTAGATAATAAAAATCACTGTATTGCTTTTCCAAATAAATAAACAATTTACTTTACTGGGTGAATTTAAATCTTCATTTACATAGAAATAGAAACATTAGTTGCCAGTTGTGCCCTTTTTGTGTGTGCAAATTCATGTTGCCAAAGATTTTTAAAACTTGGTGACAGTATCAGCTATAGTAGTATTTCATTTTATCTATACCTAGCACAAAATCTGGAAAATAGAAGATACTAAACCAAAAATGGTTGTTATTCTTTGTTGTTGTTGTTGTTAAGATCACTCCTTAGCCAGTATCAAATTAGACACATTGTCTTTTTTTTCTTGTCAGTCTCCTTCACTGATTTTCCTCTGGTAAACCCTTCTACAAGGTGTCTGACCATTAAATTTCCATTTATCATTCAAGAGATCTCCCTGAGCTATCTCTCGCATGAACATTTCCTCAAAATTGCCCAAGTAAAATAACCACATCTTATTTTTATTTTCAAAATTATTCATGAAAATTTACATTGCATTTTTTTTCTTGCTTCCATTCTTGTCAACTCTGTAAAGATGTGAATTCTGGGATAGAGGGTTTCATCTCATTCGTTTTGGTTTCTGTGGTCCTTAGAACATTTTGTGATGCCTAGTTTGTGTTCATTGTGTCCTGCTTAATTAAATTACAGAAATATTTTCAAAGAAAGAGATTTTATACTATTTCTAATAACCTAATTTTAAATATCTCAAGCAGGATTCAATTCTCCAGTCATTCTTTAATTCATTCCCTCTGAGGGTCCTGATGAAGCTGCCCCACCTTCCCATACATTCAGCATAATAAAAAGCAGAACATGAGGTATTTATTTGGAAACTTTTCTCTAGAGGAAAAAAATGAGATTATTTCTTGAGATTTTTCTGTTTGTCACAGTACTAAAAATTATGTCAATTATTTAATCACATTAATATAATTTCACATTTAAAATATATTCACTTTTTATAATAGAATGCCTTACATTTTCTAAAAGGAATTATTTGCTTATGTATATTTTAAATACATTAACAATTTTAGCCCATCGTAACATATATATTGAATTAAGTTTTCTGAGCACTAAAATCATGTGTTGAAAGTTCTGATATATATTTTTTCCCAAAGTGAACAATTTCTTTTAGAATTTTTCTGTTAAAACACACACCCAGGAAAAAAAGAGAAAATTATATAACTCAATAAATACTTTTGTGTGGATTGAAAAATTTGTAAATTTGTATTTTATCATTCAGTGCTATAATTTTTATAGTCTAATGGATGCATAATGGTCTTCACACTAATAAGGGATATTTTGGGAATATTAGAGGAGTTCAAGCACTTGTCTTAATTTACTAAAGGTGCCATAACAAAATAACAAAGTAGTCTAGGTAGCTTAAAACAACAGGAACTCATTCTCTCACATTTCTGTTCAAAAAGTCAAAATCAAGACGTCCTCACGACACACTGTCTCTGAGACTATAGGTAGAGTCCTTCCTTCTTTCCAGGTTTTGATAGTAGCTGGCATCCTTTGTGGTGTTCCTCTGCTCATAGATGCATCACCCCAGCTTTTGCCTCTGCTGTCATATGGCCATCTGTCATCCTCTGGCATTCTTAGATCTTATAGGATGTTAGTCACGTAGAAGTAAGGGTCCAAACTACTCCAGTGTGACCTCTATCTAATTAATTATTGCTAAAATGACCACTGTTCTAAATAAAGTCATATTATAAGGTGTTGATTTTTAGGGCTTCACTACATGAATTTCAGCATGTGTGTGTGTGTGTTTGTGTGTGTGTGTGTGTAGGCACAATTCAACACCAGCCATTCTAAACTTCTAAACTCTATATTGTTATAAAATAAAATATCTTTTTCATAGAAAATTTTATAAACACCAAAGAGAGAAATACTAATCCCGAGGAGGCCTATATCCAAGCTAGAGTAGAAAGATGTGAATAATGTTTAAAGTTATTGTTTGAGAAACACTTGTCCTTCACCCTTTTTGCTGTACAACTACTTTAGAATCAAGATCAATATGTTGTTTAGTTTAAAAATACTAGGGTTCTAACTAGTGTATTATCTGTGACATATTAGATATCTAAACTTAGAAATTGTCCTGCAGTTCAATATTAGCTAAAATAATCATGTCACTTTGATAAATAATATGAGATCTTATAGATATCTTTTAAATATTTTTTCTCTTATTACTATATGTTTGCATTACATGATGTTTTTACATTCATCATGGAGAGTGGGTACATGTACATAATACAGCTTATTATTTTCAGTCCCCTTTCCCTTCCTACCCACATCCCTCCTTCCACCTCTAAATCCCTTTTCCAATTTTCATTCTTGTTATTATTATTATTAGCTCATGTTTATGACATATAATGTTAATATTCATTGAGGTTATTTGGTTCCTATACATGACATATCTCAATTCTACCTACTTCTCCTTTCCTCTCCCCTTCTTCCTTCACTCTCAGTCTCCTGGACCCCTTCCCATTTGCCGCAGATCTAAACCCTTGTTTCTTTCTATCCATCCTATATTATTCTCTTTGTACTTTGGCTAACTCAAATGAGAGATACCATACTTTTTAAAGCTTGTGTGATTTATTTTACTCGGCATTATATTTTCTAGATATATCCATTTTCCTACAAATGTCTCAAATTTTATCCTTCTTTATAGCCAAGTAGGGTTACATTATGTATAGATACTACATTTAAAAAAATCCATTTATTTGTTGATGGGTATACCTGCTACTTCCAGGATTTAGCTATTATGAATTGTGCTGCTGTTAGCAATGGTGTGTGTATATCACTGTAGTATGATGTCTTTAGCTCTTTGGAGAAGATACCTAGAAGAGGAATAGTTGGGTCATATGGAATTTGTAATTTTAGTTCTTTGAGTAATCTCCATTCTGATTTCCATACTGATTGTACTAGCTTATGTTCCCAGCAACAATGCCTCCATTTGTTATTCTTTGTCTTACTGATAATTGTCTTTTTTTCTAGTGTAAGATGAAATCTAGTGTTTCTTTAATTTGTATTCCTTAATGGCCAGAGATGTTAAACTTTTTTTCATATGTTTGTTGGCCATTTTTACTACAGAGAAGTGTCTGTTCCTTTCAGTTGTGCATTTCTTGATTGTCTCTTATTTTAGGTGGTCTAATTTTTTTGAGTTCTTTCTATATTGTAGATTATATATTCTAGATAGTAATTGTCTGAGGAATAGTTGGCAAGAATTTTTTTTCTCATTCTGTAGGTTGTCTTTCATTCTACTAATTAATTCCTTTGCTGTGCAGAAGCTTCTTTTTTTCATTGATTTTATTGGTACATTTTAGGTATACAATATGCTGACATTCATCATTGAGAATTTATACCTTTACATGATATATCTTGGTTCTTATTTTTTCCCCATTCCTTGCCCTCCCTTCAACCCCTCCATCCTTCCTTATTTACAAAGACTTTGTTTCCATTTTTTCCTTTTCTCATATTTATTCCTTTCTCTTCTTTCCTTTTCCCTACTGCTTCTACTTCCCCTTCCCCTTTGGACCTTTTCCTCTTATTTTGCATTATCTATTTTACATTTTGATCCCTATTTACACTTTCAGTTTCTCACACTAGAGAAACTATTCAGTATTTACACATGTGTCCTATTTATTTCACTTAAGAGTATGGCCTCAAAGAGAAACCACCAACAGCGCGAAGAGACAACCCACAATGTGGGCAAAAAATTTTTACCAACTGTTTCTCAGACAAATGTCTACTATCTATAATCTATAAAGAACTTAAAAAAAATCAGGCCTCCCAAGTTTAAAGATCCAATCCAAAAATGGGCATCTGAAATGAACAGATATTTCTCAGACAAAGAAGTAAAAATAGCAAATAAACACATGAAAAAATGTTCAACATCTCTGGTCATTTGAGAGATGCAAATGAAAACAATGCTGAGATTTCACCTCACCCCAGAAAGAATGGCTGCTATCAAGAAATCAGCCAATAACAGAAGCTTTTTAATTTGATGCTCTGCCATTTGTTGATTCTTGCTGTTATTATAGTGCAATTGGGCTTCTGTTTAAAAAATCCTTTCCTACACCTATTTCTTCAGGTGTTTTACCTGTTTTATCTTCCAATAGGGTCAGTGTTTCTCTTCTAATTTTTAGATCTTTGATTAATTTTTATTTTAGTTTAGTGCATGGTGAGAGATATGGGTCCTGTTTCAATCTACAAACAGATATTCAGCTTTCCAAACACCATTTGTTGAATAGGCTATCTCTTCTCCAAGGTATGCTTTTGGCCCCTTTGTCAAAAATCAAATAGTCGAATGTGTCTGGGAATAGTTCTCCATCCTTTATTCTGTCCCATTGATCCACATGTCTGTTTTGGTGCCAGCAGCATGCCGTTTTTATCACTGCTGCTTTGTAATATAGTTTGAAGTCTGGTATTGTGTTGCTCCTGCTGCCCAAGATTGTTTTAGCTATTTTGAGTGTCTTCTGGTTCCATATGAATTTTAGAATTGTTTTTTCTCAATTTGTGAAGAATGCTATTGGTATTTTGATTGTGATTTCATGGAATCTGTATAACAGTTCTGGGAGTATGGACATTTTGACAATAATGTTTCTGGCTATCCAGGAGCAGGAGACATCCTTCTATTTTCTGATTCTTCTCCAATTTTTTTTTCGGAGTGTTGTAGTTTTCTTTGTATAGGCCTTTCATTTCCATGGTTAGGTTAATTCTTAAGTGTTTAATTGTTCTTGATGCTACTGTAACTAGTGTTGTTTTCATAATTTCTTTCTCATTGAGTTCATTATTGATGTACAGAAATGCTATTGACTTTTGTGTGATTTTGTATACTGCTACATTGCTGAAGTTGGTTATCAATTCTAGGTGTTTTTTGGTGCAGTTCTTTGGGTCTTCTATGTTGAATATCATGGCATCTGCAAATAATGATAATTTGAGTTCTTCCTTTGGTATATATATCCCTTTCTCTTGCCTGATTGCTCTGGATAATGTTTCAAATACTATGTTGAAAGGAAGTGGTGGTAGTGGATATTCTAGTCTTGTTCCTGATTTTAGAGGAGGCCCTATAAATATCCTAGGAGTTAAACTTTCTTAGGTTCAAGAGTCTAACATAATTTTGCAATATATCAGATTCCACTACATAAAGATAATTTTGAAAATATGCTTATGTATATGGCCAAAAGTGATCATTCATTACATATAAATAAGTTAAATAAATATGTATCATTCATCTACATAGTACTTTTAACTTTGTAAAGGACTTAACATTTACACTTTAATACTAAATGTTAATGGCTCTATAGTCTGACTTGGTTATTTGTATTTCATAGATAAGAAAACAAGGGCACTCAAAATTAAATCAATTATATTCAAATATAGGGAGAGTCAGGATTAATTCTCATTTCTACTGGATCACAGACTTACTCTTATTAATTTCCTATTTATTAAAAATTTATTTTCCATTTAAAAGCACAGATTATTTGAGGCCCTTCTGTGGGCAAAAGGTGAGAACAGATGTAATACTGTAGATGTTGATAGAATGGTTACTACTCAGAATGCAGTAGTGCAAGATTTCCACGAGAAATTTATTAAGGCTATATAAAGCTGTGTATTGTGAGTACTGGAAAAATAGTATTACCAGGGAGGACTGGGAGGTTAATTCGAAAAGGCTGTGAGACAGAAGGGAGCATCAGAACCTTTAACTGTTATCAGGGGTCCATAGAAGAAAGATTTGAGAACTAAGCTTTAAAACAAACAAGAGGGATAACCCTTATATACAATGGTGACTTATTAAAAATGTCAAAGGCAGTGGAATGATTACTGCAGTGTTGTAGGAAGATATATTTAGTAATTACAATTATTTTGTTCATGCTCATAGCTTCCTTGAAATCTCCATTTCTTACTCTTTCCCATTATCTCCATTTTTCTGGGTAATTTTTGTTGTTGCTACTTAAAAATCAAGTTTGGGTTTTAGAAATCCTTTACTTGCTGTGCAAGATCCTACAGACATTTTCCTCCTTTCTTGCTAGGAAAATTTCTTCTGCCATCTTGTATTTATTTCCACCTAAGAGTTGTATTAACATTATTTGTTTGTCTCCCTACTGACCTGTAAACCTCTTGAGATCAGGAACTATGCAAGTTTCCCATTTGTAGACCCAGCACAAAGAATAAGCCAGAAAAAATAGTTGCTATTTAGTCAGTTTGTTGCTTTAAACTGAGTAGTAATAACATTTAGAATATGTTGAAGAAGGAAATTGAAACCCCCACATTAGCTAAGGAACCACTGAAAAAAATTCAGGCATTAATCAGTGAGTGTTTACAGGGAACAGCTCTGCTTGGAAGATTAAAGAACAGATGGAAACAGAAAAACATTTATTGGAACTAACTTGATGTAGGTTATGAAAGCATAGGTGGCTTTGATGTTCTAAGCTTGACTTCCTAGAAAAATGAGAGGACTTTGGTTTCTTATTCCTCTGTGGCAATCCTTAATGAGGTTCTGTGGATTTCTGGAGTATTCTGAGGTGAACTTCCATGTCCTTGAAGCCCATGAAATTATTTACTAATTTACGCATGTAAGGTCAAAAATGTATTTTCTTTGAGAGAGCCCTTATAGATTACATTGAATTTTCTGAAGTCTGGATCTTTAAACTTGTTTAAAACGACAGTTCCATTTAAAAGTAAATATCTAATTAATAAGCGTATTCTTTCTGGTAGGTGTCATTCTTTGAAAATATTGACTGATACAGCATTTTGCAGTATCTTTTATCAACTCCTGAAACCATATCATGGACAATAGAATATACTATTGAAGGTCAAAAGCATGGCCAACTTTTAACTGTGTAACTTTAGGTTAATCATTGTACTCGTCTAATAATTTTCTTGTGTTTTTAAGTGGAATAATGATAATATATGCCTTGTGAAGTTGTTCTGAGGATCCTACGAGACAATAAGCATATGATTTTGGTGTTCGATATTAACTTATTTGCATATTATTTTTACTGAATTCCAATACTTAGATGTTCCTGTATATCTCATTTAACCCCTATAAAATTTGATAAGGACATAGTTTTATATTCGTGTTACAGAGGACATATAGACAGGTGAGTACCTGAAATTCACACAGCTAATAACTAGCAGTAACAAAATTGCAAGAGGACAGCCAGAAGTCTGAAAAGAGTACAATGTAGGGTAAACAGAAGGGAGAACACAAAACAGAGCAAAATGGTCAGTGGTAGAGCTCACAGCAAAGTAAGAGATCTGGAGCAGGAGTGCCACAGCTTTTCCAAAAAAGGACACTTACCGTAGGACATGAAGTGTCAAATCCTTGCTGAACTAGAAAACAATCTTCAGGCTTGGCCAGCCTTTGATCTTTAAGTCAGTGAATGAGAATTATGCATAGAAAAGAGATTTTAAAAAATGGAAAAAATGAGAGTGGATGAAAATAGATATGTCATGACCAGTTACAGTAATTACTGAAAAATGTTCAACCTATTGGACAGTGATACAAACTATGATAACAAGGATACATTAAACATTGTCCACATATGTTTCATCATATGTTTTATATGTGACAGAAGGTATTTTCAGTTCTTCCCAAGAGCTAATCAGGTATTTTACACTACTATGTGCCAGTTCATTGGCAATGATCAGAAGCTGCTATGTACCCACCACTGTTAAGAACTGTGTTATATTTTTATCTTCATGGAAACCCTCGGATTTGGTTTGGTTGGTTTTAGCTCTAAAAATTCAGGAGTGACTCAAACCCATTACATAGAAAATGAGGTGACAAATAATAGGATAGGTATCCAAAGGGAAATTTGACCAAGACATTTTTCATTAAACAAGAACTTTGGGTGTAAAAGAGAGAGAATGAATAACACCAATCCACAGTAGGGTTGGGAGTCTAGCAATGGCTCCATCTTAAAACAGAAATTGAGATTGTTTTCTTGCATTTTCTATGTTTTTTACTCATGTGAAGCCTATTTACAATTTGGGAGTAAATTGCTATTTTTTAAGCAAGCAGATAATGTCCATGTATGGTAAAAATTTCATTTCATGATTATTTAATTACTCCTCTAAACGGCATCTCTGTTGCTCATTCTTTTACCTTTGACTACTGCTCTTTTGACAATTTTTGAAAAAGATCAAGGAAAAGAGAAGATGGAACATGAATGGGATAAATATTAAGACATTAAGACATACTTTGGAAGGGGGACATTTTATATATATATATAATATATCACATATATATTTATGTATATGTTATATATAAATTGTATATTGTATATAGTGTTTTGGAATTATATTTTGATTCTTTTATTAGAGAACAATGGCAATTGACATATTAGCTTTGAATAAAAAAATGGACCTAAGCTTAAATTATAACTCTAGCTGTTATCTTGACCTTGAGGATGGAAATCAACTTTCTAAATTCTGTTATAGATTAATGGCACTGATAATGCTGACTTCCTGGGATATTTGTGATGATTAAAAACTATAATCTATATTAAGTGCCTCATCCATGAAAATGCTACTTCATACCTGGCTATTCATGGTTCCAAAAATTATAGATAATTAGAAATTGGCTGCAGATTATACATCTATTAAATGGCTGAATGTATGTCTATTGCTATAACTTTCATTGTACTATATTATGACCAGCACTATCATTTAAATGTCTCTTCAGTGATAATTAGTCAGTATTAGAAGTTGTAATAAGTCTTGCAGCATTCTTGCCATTATCCTAAAATTGCTGGACTAATCTAGTAAAAATCACTAATTTCTAGGTATATTGGACATATATTTTCCACCTGTTAGACATACTCCATTCAACTTAAAGAGTATGATAATGAAAAGAAAAAAATCAAAACTATCATATTTACATTTTATCTTAGTAAGAAATTACAAAGAAGAAATTAAAAATAATTCACATCAAATAAGTTATTTTCATTATCAGTAGATTTTAATATGCATGCTGTACCCATTCCTATTTTAGCCAGGTTCTGAATGAGTTAGCATCTTTCAAAAGTGCATATTATTTTACCAGGAAATAATTTAGGCCCAGTAAAGTTCTGCCACAGCATGTTCATTGTTTTGAAGAATTATAATTAAGAAACTTGCTTTGTACTTGCTAATTAAAAAGCGATCTAATTAGACTGAATATTCAAGCTAATTTAGCCTCAAATGTTGGTTTACCTTTTACATAAGTGAGGATCTTTGAACAGCTTCCAAACCTGGACCACTGGGGGCAAATATCTGCTGGGCATTCACAAACTCCTAGGAGTTGCCAGAAATTTCACTGATGTCAAAAACATAGTTCCATGTTTAGGAATGTTGTATTTGTCTCTTTTATTTTAAAATTAAAAGTATTTCCAATCTGATTTAAAAATGTAAATTGATGCTTTAAACACCCATGAAATAAAAAAAGCACTACCTTTACCCCTTTCTTATTAAATGAGTAAATGAGATTCAATGATGCTGTTGATTTGGACCATCTCAGTGCCTGAGAAATTTTTTGAGAGCTTTTTGGTTAACATCCCTCTTCATAGGTGAGGAATACAGAGCTGTGCCAGATGCTGTAGTCCTAAAATTTGTATGGCCCTGCATTGGAAGCTCTGACTAGCTCTCCCCTACCCTTTCTGTATTTTTATCATTCTGTTCATTTGAAAGAGACCTGGTTCTCTTTGAATCTAACCGCTTTACATAGTCCATTGGGAAGATATTAGGTGTGTTTCAAAACTGAAGAAATTCACATAAACTGTACCAGTGAGTGGGATAGATGACATATTATAAATGACTAACTGTACCTCAGGAACAATCTTCTCAGAGGAAGGCTGATTTTTGTTTCCTGCTCATAGTGTTATAAATGTCTGCCAGGTGCCATCTTTGATGGTGTGAAAAACTTGAGTATCTAAGAGTTGCTGGAAGGAAACTACACTTCTTAGGAAGGAACTAAGCAATAAAAATTTAGAGCTGTTTTGTTAGGTAATCGTTACTTAAAAAATAGAATATTCTACTTATTATTTCCATCAACCATTTATCTAAGAAGCAGGTTATTAGCAACTTAGAACAGATTGGTGGAGCTAGGGGAAAATGATGTGAAATATGAGAAAAATGTAGTTGGGATAATGAGAACAAAAGATTTCACAATATAATCTCTTTCAAGTCATTCATTTTATGAAAAGCATTTTTTCTAGCAAGTGAAGTGTGTACAATGTTTCAAGAATTTTTCTCATCACCTTTTCTTTTTTTAAAACAGATTTAATGTAGAACAAAAATTAGACTTCAAGGAAGCTTTGTATTCTTTGAACATAACTGAGATATTTAGTCGTGGCTGCAACCTTTCTGGAATAACAGGTAGTATAATGAATAATATCTATATTGTCTTGCTAGATTATTTTCTTAGTACAGTGCTACATTAACTGACTGATCTTAAAACTGAAAGATTATTTAGCTCCAGCAAACATACAAATTGTGAATAAATGTTGTAGGCGTGCTGAACTGTTTATGAACAAGCACTCTATAGTATTTTGTATTTTAGTTTTCTTTGATGAAAGTCAAAAAGAATTTCATAATTTTAGACAACATTTTATTTTTTTAACTTTTATTAGTACATGTTTGCAGTACATAATGATTACATTCACTGTTGGGAATTGGTATATGTGCATAGTACATTTCAATTTTTTCCCCTTCTTCCCTCTGCCCCCTTTTATTTTTCCAGGATTAGACAAGAATTTTGGTCATAATTTTAATAAAACCATATAGGTAGAAATATATGGGCTTAGATTTCTTCCCTGTGTTTATTTCCTTCTCTGTATAATTGAAGTTACAACTGTCTAATCCAACTCTGGATTTGCAGAACTAATTTGCAAATATTAATTCAGCAATAGTAGAGTCCATAGAGTAGATACTCACAAGATTAAGAAATTGTACTGCTGCAGCTGGGAGATTTAGCAACAGATTCTTTTACACTAACAATGGACGGGAGATGGAACCTTCATGCTGACTTGCTCCTGGGGGATTGTGCCACTTGTACAATAATGCAAGATAGTTTTTTAATCCTTTTGGTTTGGGCAATACTAGTTAGTAAAAAATAAATAACCAAAGAGAAAAATGGAAGAAGAGTGCCAGTGCATCACAAATTCACTTATCCTTTTTAAAAAATGGTCTTCTGTGTAATAAAAGGGATGTTTTAAAAATTTTATTATGAAATATTGTGGAGCTATTTTATGTTTTCGTGTATAAATATCTGGAATTCAGAGTGACATTTGTTAATTTATCCTCTCATCAATTATACGGGTAAGTGAGGAGACTGAATGAAGTTTTTGGTTGGAAGAGGTAGATGAGGTTCACAGGTGTCATAGATGTTCATTATCACCTTCACACATGATGTAGCTACTCGTTCTCACAGTGACAGATAGCCTGATTTCTTTGAAAATTTCATCAACACCAGGAATGAGATAGTCAACATTAAAGATTGCAACAGGATGCTATCTAAATATATCCTAGAACACAGCCATCTCACCAACCTAGAATAAACCAAACTATTTTCAATCTGTCTTTTCCCCTCTTAAATTTCTTTCTGGCCTTAGGAAGCTTGCTTAATATAACTGAGACTTTCAAATAACCACTCTGCAAATTTCCGCCAATGTGTGATATCTATAAAATCTCCTTTTACCGACTGATTCAAGAAAATACTTCTAAAAGAGTGCACAAAAGAATTTGTGCAAGAGAATAATCCTGAGTAGCGAAGAGTAAATGTCACATTTTCTGCCTCTTTCTTCCCAGGTTGTCTGTTCAGGTTGTGTTAGCTGCTCTGGTTTTGTCTTGTTACCTGTAATAGAACACCCAGAGCCAATGCTGACACTACAGCTGGCGGTTAGGAGCATAGAGAATTCTCTGCTGTCCCTATTTGAATTAAATATTTTTACAAAGTTACTCTGAAAACTAGGAGATTCATATTTGATTTCTCACTCTGCTATTATTTCCTGTAGTAAAGTACTTAACCTTTCTGAAGTTCAACTTTCTAATCTAAGATAATGTATCTTAGTGACTTCAGGGAAATGAATAAAAGAATGTAAGTAAATTGCCCACTTCATCTAACACATAGAAGATTCTCCATACATGTAAAAAAATCAAGAAGTTACAGCAGCACATTAGTATTTACTTGTACATTTTCTTGCAAAACTGCAGTTTTCTTGTCTTCTTAATTTCACAGAGACATGTTTGGAATTTCCATAAGAATTAAGGGAAATAATAGTTACCAAGGTGTAGAAACCAGTGGGTTTATGGAGTTCATCATATTCTTTGTTTTGTTTTTTTTTTCCTGAGAAAACGTGAAACACATGAGATCAAGTGTATGACTGCCAGGAAGCCATGTGAGCTGGTGCCATTAATAACCTGGGTGAAATTCTCCACTCCTCCTACATGCTTTCTGCCTCTTAGTATGAGCCTTTTGGTTATTTACTCTGACCTTTATTTGTGAATCGTGTCTTATTGGCAGTTCTGGCAGAAGGAAGCATCTACTAGCCTGACCTTGAGAGTCCATTCTCCTGAATTTCTGTTAATCCACACTAATAGGGTGGCTGCTCCCTTTTCTCTATTTTACAGATTTCAAATCATGGGCATATTCATATCCATTGATTTATTTATTTGAGAAGTATTAGTTTTAAGATACCCCTGTGCAAGGCAGATTTACAAAGCATGTATCTGTTGACTCTGTGAGGAACACTGTCAGATCTGACTCTTCCTGCAAAGACAACTTGACATGGCTTCTAGAGACATGGCTTCACTTCTTCCTTCTCAAGAGAATTATCCTTGCAGGTTGCTCTCCCAGAAACACTTCACACATACATTGATACCACTGAAGGGAGAAGAGGCACATTCTCTTTCAGCTCATACCCACACCGGAACAAAATGTTTGTAAGACACTATCTTACGGGTGAAAATTTTAACAGGTTTTAAAGCATAACTCCCAAGTGATTTTGAAACATATGACACAAAAACTTTTTAGACTTTGATAGCCTCACCATTCTTGAAAGGAAGTAAATTTTGTTTTGAACTCAGATCAAAACTGAACACAGAATTTAAAAGAAAAGTTGGCTCTGGTTGAATACAAAGGGTGAAATTAATCCAAATCTGAAAATCCTCTTTCATTCTGTCTGTAGATCATGACTACTGGAGTAAAACCTTCTGTTCATTCAAATATTTTATTTACTAGAATACCTAATTCGAGGCTTTATCTTTTGTAGTGGGGAAAAATTTCATCTTTCTCTCTGTGTCTATATCTATGCAATATCTGTAAGAACTAAACCTAAACCACATATATCTCTAAAAAATTGATTACATAGGAATTGTTTCATTTACTGATTCCTGTTCATTGTTTATTTGAAAATGTAATTAATTTAGGATCTGATGAATAATGGCTCTTAATTTAACCTACAAATACTCTTTCCTCTTTTGATCAGATTCATCAGAAGTGTATGTTTCTCAAGTCGTGCAAAAAGTTTTCTTTGAGATAAAGGAAGATGGCAGTGAAGCTGCAACATCAACTGGTAGGACAAATGACATACCCATAAACTAGGAAGAAAGATGTGGTGGTGAAAGGCACTGGCCATTTCGCCAAATTCTGATGTCCTTTTTTTTGTTCCATATAACATATTGCAGGAATAGAAAAGACAGTGCTTCTATAAGCTGTCCACACATATCTTCAGTCACAGCATAATGCAAAAAGGAAGGGATGAGATTTGATTAGGAGTTGGGGTTCCTCCACTGATATTTGTTTATTTGCAAGTTGAATCACCTGCCAAGTAGCAGATAGGAGCTGTGGAAAAAACCTTAGGACTTGCATATGAAGTCATTATTTTTTAGAAATGCTCAGCCTTAGTTATTTATGTAATTTTATTTTTCCATTACAAGTTAATCCTTATTTTTCTAATTTAATTCATGTTATTATCTCTGTGGTAGTCAATCTCAAACTTAGGTGCAAATTAGAATTACTTGGGAACTTTAAAAAGCTTCCATGTCCAGACTACACTTTAAAATAATTGAATCAGTATCTCTGTAGGTAAGATCCAGGTTCTAGTAGTTAATTAAATTTCCCTAAGTGATTCCAATGTATACGCAAGGTTGAAAACGTGTTCTCATTGTGGCCCACAGCTTATCTTTGTCACTACAAACATAGTGCATACATACCCAGCAACAATATCAACAGATAGGAACTTGTTCACCTACTGAACCAGGATCTGAGTTTGCCAAACAAGAAGTGATTTGTATGTACATTCCAGATTAAGAATCCCTCTTCTATAGTACAATTCCACACACAAATGACACTTTGAATAGTATTGATGATGCATATAGTAATCCTTGTGAAATAAATGGAAAACCCCCTTAAAATCAGAAATGAAAAAGGAGCTTTAATGACTCCCTGATAAGTCCACTTTAATCGCTCATACTATTTTTATTTTAATATTTTGAGATACTCATCATTTGAAAATTATTATTGATAAATATTCAAAAATTCTTCTCCACATAACAAGTTTTTTAAAAAAATAATTTGTAATGTTGCATGGTGCCCACGGATTTTTGACATCCAAGTGGGACACTCTGGATTCACATTACCATTTTCTCATCTCCTGAAGGACTTTACCTCGCTATGCTCAAGAAAATTAGATTGTAGGGGGTGGACTACATCAATCATTGGAGAAATTGAAAGGATGCATTTGAATGAGGTGATTGGTTCAGGTAACAAACTTTCCAGTGGCTTTTACACAGAACTGCCAGAATCCTTTTAGGTCATTGTCTGATACTAGTGAAGAAAAAAGGTCTATCAATGTGAAGTGCTCACCAGAGGTCATGCTATTAGTAGAGTTTGAACTGAAATCAAGTTCTCTTACTTCCAGTTCAGAGATATTTTCCACTGCCTTCCATAGTAAGTCTAAGATTTTCTAGGAGGATGTAAGAGTCATTAAGCTATGACAATATGAGTAGGCAGTGATCTTGATGTTTTACCTCTCAGAATAGTCTGCTTAAGTATTTTGCCTTTGAAGATTCTGCATTGGGGTTGCCCAAGAACAAAAATGTCCAAGTATTCACTGAAAATGGCCATAGGAGTAAAAGTAACTTTCTGGATGTATCTCAATAATTCAGACATACATAAGCCTAAATTTTCTGATAATTTGAGCAGCATAGTCCTTATATTCCAGGCAGAAGACCGCCATTTATGTTATATTAGAAGGTTAAACTCAACTGTTTTCAATTCTGATTGTATATATTGGTTTTATTTTCCCTTGGGCCTGAAAAAATTGTTTAAAAAGCATTGCATTAATGCTAAATAAAATACCTAAATCGAATGTAGAAGTATTTAATCTAGAAAGAAAAAAATTCAACCATTTACAATTTCTTCTTGTAAATATTGACAAATGCCATAATGGAGTAACATAATAAAATTATCATGGTAAATAATTTTTAAGGCAGCAAATCTCTGCTTCTAATCTCATAATAAAATACCCATATACATTCACTACATAAATTCAAAAGGTCTCAGCTCACAGAATAATTTTAAAAGGTAAGTGCAAAATAAATACATTCAAATTCAGCCATGATTATCATAAGCCTTAAATATAGAATTGAAGTGCAAATATATCTTTTTTTTTTTTTTGGTGCCTGGAATCAAACTCAGGACCTTGCACTTGTGAGGCAGGAGAGGTACCACTGAGCTGAATCCCTGGCCCCAAATATATCTTATAGGAAGTAAAAATTAAAAATATTATCAGAATAAATCATATAATATAAATAAAAAATGAGCAGAAAATTACTATTTAAAAGATGACATTTTTCAACTCTTTCCACTAAGTTGAATCTAGTATTTGACTTTCTTTTTCATTGAACATAAATGTGAACTTAGAATCATGTCATAAATGATCGAATATTTATTGTTCTGCACTTTGGTTTTAAAATTAATTGCAAATTTCTCTATATTTAGAAAATAGTCATTTTTTCCACATTTTAACTTCTTAATTAAAATAAACTTTCTTGTCTACAAAAAGTAAACTGGATATATTTTCTTCACTGATCTTTTTAATGTGAATATCTAAATATCTGTTTTCTGTATTTCATAGGTGTGCACATTCCTATGATCATGAGTCTGACTCAAACTCAATTTATAGCAGATCATCCATTTCTGTTTGTTATGAAGTATAATCCAACAGGTACTGTTTTTGAAGAGTCTTTGGAAGTGCTACCTAAGTTAAACTACAAATAGCAATCTACATATCTGAAATCATTTTTCATTCAGTAGATATTTGTTGAGTACATGACATACAATGGGCATGGTATTTCAGTAGATGATGAGTGCCTGAAATAGGACAGTGGTAACAATGACTTTCTCTATAATGATTACAGGTAGTAACCACTTTGCATGCATATCTCTAAAGGTAGCAACATTTTAGCAGAGTTTGTATTTGACTAATAAAGATGCAGAAGCTCAAAGAAAGTTTATGTAGTTTGCCTAAGGTCATAGAACTGGAGCGTGGTAGAGTGGGGACTGAGGTTAACTCTCTGTCTTATCATGCCTCAATGGGGTGGAAACAGAGTTGTGAGTTGTAAGTGACCAGTTAGGCACCGAGGTCAACATACTTCCAAACCTACACCCTGGACAATTGGTGAAAGATGGTGCAGCTGCAAAAATAGGTGCAAAAGAGAATGTAGAAGACCAAGGGGGTTAGACCGGCATTTGACACAATGTCAACATATGGAAATCCAGATCGTCTTGATATGTGTTTTAGAACTTGCTCTTATGGCAAAAGAGAGACCAGAAATGTGAATACAATAGGGACATTTTCTTTAAGCTTGTATTTGGGACTCCTTGGCAGTCAGAATGTTGGTGTGAAAAGTATGAACACAGGAGAACAGAAATTATAGCTTATTCAGGCCGGATTTTGGCAAAATGCCTTGCAGAAAGTGTCAATATACCTAGAGGTTGAGAATGTGAACCCAGCTGTGAGATTTGGGGTAAAATTCCAGCTCAGTCAACACAGAATTAAGGCAAGAAAGCTTATCCTTTCTAAGCCACATTTCCTCAATTTCCTATTTAAACATAATGTTAGTACTTATCTCATAGAGTTAAACCAAATAATATATGAAGCCAGTGACAGTGTGCTTAGAAATGTATCAGTGTAATATAAAGGAGTGAATAAGTGAAGAAGAGAAATTTTTAAATTTCTCTATAATTACTGGGTTATATGAAAAAGAGATACAGTTAATCCCAGAATCTAAAGCTGTTAAACTAGTGATTTTGATATTGGCCCACTAAGATGTATTACAATCTCTTTTATAACTCTGTGAAACTAATGCTGAATGATCCTTTTTAAAGTTGTGTCTTACAAACAATGGAACAGCTTTACAATTGCTGAAGTTGCATTAACCCAAATTCAATTCCAACAGTCGATGTGTCAGTGTTAAAATAGTTTCTGAGTTTGTCATTTGATCTATATGCCTTTAACCTTTGGATAACTCTAATTTCTTACAATTAGTATATAATTATTGAGTATGGAGTAAAGAAAGGAAAGAAGCTGCACTGGGCATCAATGCACAAGTAAATAGTGACTTTTAGAATAATTATGGTTGACTCTATTTTCCAAGCTGATGACTTGATATATTCTAAGGATATATAGTAGCATTTGGTAAAACAACAGTGAAAATTCAAATCCCAAAATACTCCACTTATGTATTTATTTGTGGTAATGTTTAACTATCAGGACTTAATGACAATTTCCACTGTTTCATGATCTTTTATTAAAAGGAAACTTTCCAAAGTAGAGTTACTCCTTTAAAGTAATCTTTAAAATGAATGGCCACTTATTTATTAGAAGATGCAAATTGTTGCAGTATAAAATGTAGAATGGGCTATTATCTTAAAACAATGTACATTTAGTGATTTATCTATTTTCTCTCACAAACAAACTAAGAAAGCATTGATATAATGAAGATGGGGATTTAGCATCACCGTAGTGAATTATGAAATAGGTTTGTGCTTTACAAAAAATATATTCAGTTGACAATTTCTGATGTATGAGGATAAATGACTTTAGGTTTAGAAAAAACAATTTTTATCAAGATTAAAAATTTTCATTTGGCCAAACACTTCCCTTGTGCAAACTCTATGTTTGGATTTCCTATTGGATGAGTTGTAAAATGTTTATCTAAAGTTCTATGTTAAACTTCCAAGAAAATGAGATTTTTGTTTTTTGGCCTTTTCTTGGCTGAGAGTGCAGACTCACTTTATAGACTTTGGGAAGAAAGTTGTGAACAATGCTACATGAAATGTACCATTATTGAGAAAGTAGTGCATCATGATCTTGAAACTGACATCCACACATAATAAATGTTATTGCATTTTGAACTTGTTAAGGTCTTTGGTCAAAGGGAGAAGCAGGCTTCAGGATATTAATTAAGAAATCTTTTATTCTAGCCATCAACTATGGTTATACTGTGTATTTTAATATTAATAGGTAAAAGTTGTTTCCAGCTGATGGGGATATTGTATATGTATTTTGATTAAATGTGGGGACACCTATTTGGGAAGGAGGTCGGAAGAGAAAAATGGAAGGAATAATGTTTTCTGCCTCAGCCTGCCTCCTAAATCCCTTGCTTTATTTCAAGGAACATTTCACGGATCTGCCCAGTTTAGTAATGACCAGATTGCTGACAGTATGATGACTCACCTCAAAATGTGGTTCTCTTTGGTGATAAAATCAGATTAAAAAGGCTGGGACAAATTACTTATATGTAGTGCTCTGTACTTCTGAATGTTTAACAATTTAAATTATGGTTTTCAACTGGGGAAGTAAAAAGGACTATAATGCAATGTGTATATGTATTAATATCCCATGATGAATGTATTCGTTATGTATCACAGAAGCATATTAATAAAAATGAATTCTTCCACAAACAATTCTGAAAAGCACTTTGTGCCATACCATCATGGAGATACAAGATTAACTGCTGATTCTTCTTTTGTGAAATATATTATTCATACTGGGAAAGTTATGTGCATAGTCCCTTCTATCTGAAAGATAGGACTGTTAATTTCCTTTTTTTCCCCAGAATAATTTTTAAGCAAGACATTATTGATTACAATTATTTATAAAAAGAAAAAATAAAATTGTTTGGAAACTACATCGATTTCTATGTTACTGGCTTTATTTTTTAAGCATAAATAATTAACTAAAAGGGTTTCTCTCATTACTTCAGATATATTTGAATGTTATTTTATTCAGCTTTAAAAGTATGCAAAATTTATTTTCTCACTTTTTTTTTTTGGTACTGGGGGATGAAACTCGGGACCTTGCGCTTGCGAGGCAGGTGCTGGAACCACTGAGCTAAATCCCCAGCCCCCTATTTTCTCACTTTTAAAAGTAAGTTTTATTACATCTAAGAGTATAAGAAATTTAAGGCAACATTTTATATTGATCCCAAGTTTAATCCCTTTCCCCAGTTGAAAAGAAAGGTGAATAAATTTGACATCATTCATTTCTGCTGTGTCCTCTATTTCTTATTTCCTTTTGACTTGCAAACACAGAATGGCTGGAAACAGGTGTTTGCTTTCATGTTCCATACTATATCATCTAGCTGAGGATTTGAAAGTTCTAGTGATACAAAAATATTGTCTTTAGCAGTAAAGTAAGCTTTGATTCAGACCGAAGGAGGAGATCAGGGAAGCTGCACTTTTAACCCTGAGGCGTACACTCCCTGCATAAAAAGATGACTGCTGATGTTTTAGATTTTAGATTCACCATTTTATTATGCTATGTTTGCCTGACTGGGTCTCTATATTTAGAAGAACACCATTCTCTTCACTGTATTTTTTCTTTCCTATGTGAAAAACAAGACTAATGCATTTTCCATGACAAGCTGTTGTAGGTGTTAATTTGTTTCATAAATTACTAGAAAATGATTAATAATGATCTAATTATGTATTTTAGACAAAAGAGAGGACTTATTATTAGATACTGCCTATAGAGAAAAAAGACTGAATGATTGTTAAAATATTAAGAAAAAGTAATTATTGTCCTTTTTTCTAGAAATTTTGAAAATATGGTTTCTTTCCTAGAATCAATTTTGTTTATGGGAAGAGTGACAAATCCTGACACCCAAAAGATGAAAGGAAGAGATTTAGATTCACTGTGAATGAAAACACAGCTCAAGAATACAAGACAAATCCTGGAAAATTATTGATTGGCAAAATACCATGCTTTGAAAATATTTTCTTTGTATCATTTTTTGTTTATAACTCTTCCCATATAAATCTCTATTAATGTAGTTCTGTATTAATGGTGATGGGAAATTAGATATGTATTTGTTTCTGTTCTTTCTATATGTTTCATAAATCCTATATACATCCAAATCAATGAGCTTACATAAAATAAAATGATGTTAGATAAAATACAGTTACTATTAATTTATATGCTAATCACACATATGTGGCATACATTTCTTGTTCTTTCTTACTAAAGAAAGTGGTGAAAAAACATAGTTTATTGATTTGGAAGAAGAGAATATAAAGTTCAAGTTAGAGAAGAACAATTTTGCTCAGGTGTTGCTCAATTTCCTGTTTCCCTTGAACTGACAGATACCTTCTTCTCCTATGTATTACATATCACTCAGCCATTCAACTCACACATTTGTGCTCTCACCATGTTTCAGGGAATGGAGATATCCCAGTGAACAAAGTGGACATGGTGTCTTCTCTCATGCAGCTCACATTTTATTGGTGGCAAGACAGAAAGTAATCCAGTAAACAAGTTAATTTTAAGTGGTTACAATTGTTGGCATAAATAAGACAAAATAAGGGAATAATATGGATTTTAATAATTAAGATCCTTTAATTAGGTAATGCTGAAGTTTTGGGTTGAGTATATGTTCTATGTTGGGCACAGTGGTACATACATAATAGGATCAAGAGTTTGAGGTCAGCCAGCAACATAGATAGACCTGAGCTCTCAAAAGAACACATGTTCTTAAATGTTTTCCTAATGCATTTGCTTCTCTTCAGTAAGATTAGTTAAATGTTTAATCTCTGCCTCAAGTTCCCTATTATCAAACCTATTTGCATTATGTGGAAGTTACAGTTAATTTTTCTTATATTTCATGCTCTTCCACTGGCCTACGTTCTTTGACTAAAAAGGATAATTTAAGCTCCTTGTGAAAGACAGAGTAGCTGTCTAGTTGGGTTCATGCTGAAAATATTCTTTTACCCTGTTTTAGGACCATAGATGCCAAAGCACTTCCCAAATTAGCACCTTCAGTCTTCATCTTCTGTTGCAATTAACTCAGTATTTCTATAACATGAAGGTTATGATGCCTGAGATATATTTATAAAATATATATCTATTTATGAAAGAAAATAAATATGAAATAATTTGTAACAAGAAATGATTGAGAAATTTTTAGAATTCACAAGTAGTACATAATCTATTTGAGATAAAAATATTGACAATTTAATAGCCCTAATGAAGTCTATCTAGTATGTCACATATCACATATTTTTTCTTCTTGAGCCAAAATTGTCATTCAGGTTGTAGAAGAATTGAGTAAAACTGACAATATATAGTTTTAATTCAGATCATATGGTAGAGGTGTCTGCTACATCAAGCTGTGGGAACCAAGAGGTCAAAATCTTGAGATCAGGAACAATTTCTTTTTTGGGGTGAGGTTTATAAAATTCTCCTGAACTGGATAATAAAGATCTGGATATCTGGAAAAGATAGAAAAATTTAGGCAGTTTTCATGAGAATTCAGTGCTTTGGACTTTTGAAAATAAAACATTTTCACATAGCACATTCTTGACTGTTGGGATTCATTTTATGAGGGACCCAGATAGTGGATCAGGTTCAGACTGGTTCCCGTGCATCTGGTGAGAAGTCGGGCTACTTTAACCTGTTTGCTGCTAGGAGTAGTTTTCCCCTCCCTCACTTTCTTCTGCCTCTTTCCCCTCAGTATCTTATGTGATAATCTCTAAGCCTGAAGTAGAAATTCAAGGGGCAAAAAAAATCTATTTTGTTTTTTTGATGCCTCAGATGTTCACCCTGATGGTAAATATAAAGGAGATGAAAGAGGTGATACATTACACTGTCGAACATTATACCTCTCGGCTTGTCACCTCAATGCTCTGGGGCTTCAGGGTCCTCACCTGTACCATGAAGGGCCAGACAAGTCCTATTGAAAATCTTTATTCTAAAGTTATATGATTGTAAACCTTGGACTTTTCAACAAAGCAACACCTTTGAAATAATGCCTTTTGAGTCATTATTGTGTATAAGCAGTGTCTTTCCATCTTTCCACAAAACAAAATAAATCTGAGAATGCACTTCTCGTTAGGACCTTGGTCCATTATGTTATCTTTATTTGTAGTTTTCTCTTTAATTTTGAAATTTTATTTTTATAGACAGAAAAGCTTACTACTGTGGCAGAGACCTTTATCTATTAAAGGTTTCTGACCGTAAATTCACAGTGCAGAGTTGTGGTGGGCAGTGGCAGACTTGCCAGGATTTTATTTCCTTCCTCCTTGGATTTCTCCAGCTGGAGCCTGATTCTCATCAGCAGAGGGTAAGTCAAGGTGAGTGTGTCACTTGTGAGCTCACATGATTAAGAAACAAGTGTCCCTCTCTGATAGATCTCTTTTCCTGTGTGGTCTAGATGTCAGTGCAAGGTGACCCTGTAAGCCATATTTAGAAGCTGACAGATCTTCTGTTAGCCCCAGTTCATCCATGATTCTCTGTAACAGAGCCCCTTTGCAGCCTTCTCTAAAGACAACCAGGAATACCTGCACTGGACTGTGAGTGAGCAAAGTTATATTTACATGACACTTGAGGGATTATATGTGAAAAGAGTTAATTTAATACATTTAACAGGATGTTTCTATAACACAAATTACATAGCATTATTTGAAGTTGGACAGTAGTACCCACAACAGACTTAGCAGGCTGGAAAGGAGAAGAGCTAAGCTGCAAAAATATTTGGTAAAATTGTCTATGGTAGCTTGGAAAGTGAATACTGGCCTAGTATCCACCTAGACACTACCTATCACTTCTGTAGAACTTGGTAGACTTCTTTCTGAACTTGTTTTTAGCAGTGGGCTATGAACAGAATTACTTCATGCTGTGTCAGTTAGAAAGCAAATTTGCCTAGATTTATCGTGTCCTCTATGTTAGTTGAATATCAGCATTTGGGTGATAATGGAAGCCTTGTATAGAACAGAGCAGAGGCTTTGTCTGTTATGGTCCCTGAATGATTGCGTAGGTCACAGTGATCCTATTTTCTGTGTCAACATCATACGTAGGACTCTACTATGCAAGAAATATACTGTATGGTACTAGGCCATCGGAACTAGATAGCTAGTACTCAGCAAAACAATACAACTATGTTCTTAGCTCATACTTTATATGTAGTATATTTTCTCATTCTGGCGTTGGACACCTGTTAAGATAATATTCTGAAAATTTTTTCCAATTTGCATTATTCTGTGAAAGAAGTTTAGGAATGATATTGCTTTGTATTTTCCCATCAAACCACTCATATCCACCATAATAATGTACCTTCTTCACCAGAAGAAAAGAAATAACATAGAGTACAGAAAACCCACTAATGGAGTGCTTTTCTGACTGTCCGATAGCTCTCTTGGTTGACACTATTTACATAATTTTTAAAAAGTAGCTTTCTCCTGAGAGTTACTCACCTGTGTGAGTGTGCACCTGCGTGTGTGCTGGCAATAAGATACCTTATTTAAAGATTTCTTTAAAATAGAGTTTTGACTAATAAAAAATTATGCATACTTGCAAGGGATGAAGACAAAGTCTTCTTAATATTTAAAAGCATATGCTTAAATTCCCCATGGAAAAGTACATAAGTAAAGGTGATCAAAGAAAGTTCTCAACAGAATCTGTAGAGACCAAAACAAATTTTCCTTTGGATTATATATACAGATTAGATTTGAATTATTTGGTTAGTCATAACTGCATGACACTATTTATATTTGTGTACCCATGAAAATATTCAGAGCAAAATTTCTTGTAATAAGTTTCCTACTTTATAATCCTCAATAGCTTATATTTAGAGAGAGCTCACTATTTTGAGTAATACATATATCTTAGATGGTCTTCAAGTCTGTTTTGCACCCTTTATAAAATGAGGAAATTTATTCCAAAAGGTTAAGAAGGCTTACCCAAGGAGTACATCTAGTAAATGGTAGAACTGGTATTTGAATTTTGAGTCTTTGACTTTAACCCTTTAGTGTTAATCAAGGAACCAGTAGTTCTCACACACTGACACGCATCAGAATCCTTAGAAGGGCATATACAGATGTGTGGGTCCCAATCCCCAAGTTTCTGATTTGGCAGGTGTGGGTTAGGTCTTCAGTATTTGCATTTCTGACAACTTCCCAGTCCAGCAAACACTGCTAGTCTGGGAACTGCAACTTAAGAACTACTGAAATGAGGCACAGTATAGTGTTTCCTTTTTTTGATCAATTTGTATATTATACTCAAAATGATCTAATAATAAAACATAAAAGAACCCATCAGAGCCAGTGAAGTAAGAAGCTAATGAGAATATTACATGAAAAATCCAAATAAAAAAGGCAAATATAAAGAGGATGAGTCCTCACTGCAGGAGGAAAAAGAAAAGCCACTATTAGGCCAATATTCAAAGCCAACTTTCAAAGACTCCCATAGTTTCATCCTGCATTTCTCATCTTGTTGGTCATCCAATACAATCTTAATCTCACTTGTTGAATGACTGTTTAAGCTGCTTTCTCTGCTGGGGGATGGTTTTCTTTCCCCATCTACAAAATCTGTTCATAGAAGCTCTACAAAAATTAGGCAGTTTTTGCTTCAAGACTAAGATCAAATATTTCCCCTGCTAAAAAAGCCACCCAAGATGTTCTCGATATCTAGCTCTTTCCATCAACATTCTCCTCCCATCTCATAATAATCCTCTGTGTGAGCAGCTCATCTCAGAACAAACCCAGGACAAATTCTAACTTGTTTGAACTGCACCATGATGAGTTATTACTCATCTTTCTGGCTCACATAGGATCTGGGGCTGCACACACCCTGGCAGTTGCACGATGAAGGGTCACTGAATTAGAATTGTCAAAAATAAAATCAGATCAAATTAGGATAAAATATAAAAGTGTATTGTGATACAAAGGTAGATTGTGATCATGGGAATCTCCATGTAGTAAAAACTTAAGACAGTTACAAAACAATTTATAAGCAAGAAGTATTTTGACCTTTTTCCTGATGGGCTCTTACACATTAATGTTCTTTTCAAGGAAAAAAAAGTCATTTAAGGTGATTTGTCTGCAGCTGATTGATTTAGTTTCACTGAATCATGCTGATAAGGACATAAAGCTTATGGTTTCTGTTTATGATTAGAGATAGCATTTTGGGAAACCAGGATGATTTGAGTTTTAGTTATATAGTTATGGGCAGTTGAGTAGAGGTATGTCTAAATTGTGGCCTCCATCTTTTTTTTAAAAAATAAAGAGCTTTGGGTTACCAATTCAGGTGCACATTTGTCTCCTTTAATTTGTTGTGAAAACCCAAGATCCATAGATAATAATATAAGATAAATGGGTTTCAACTTTAACAGTTGGGTTTCAACTCCAAACAGTTCCTTAAAAATGACAGAAGATTACTTCTTTGTTAAATGAAAGAAATCTGGAGGATTTCAGTCCAGACCTGATGTACTGCTTCCATAGTTAGCAGCCGTTCAGTTTCTTATAATAACTCTTTGTGGTGTTACTATTATCCCTGAGGTCTGGGGTGGTTTCAGAATGCCAACCAGTAAACCCACATTCTGAAGAGCAAGAGGGAAGCAAAAAGGAGAAAAGATACACACTTCTTTAGAAAATTTCAAAAAGTCCAACTTATTCATAGTTCTTGGTGATACCATTAACTTTTGGGGCTACAAAAATACAAGGGTGAAAAAAATCAGGATTTAACTCAAGAGGGTGCAAAAATGGGAATTTGGTAGGCAAAACAAGATCTCTGCCATAGCACTCAAATCCATACTTCACCAAAATAAATAATAAAAGAAAATATCCAACATTCTGCTCAAGATAACATAAAATTTATAATATATTCACAATTATTTTTCCAAATATTTTTCTCTTCTCCCCACCTTTTCCAGTTTTCATTATTTATAGTTATAGGACCTATTTTTGAGTTCTTGTCAGCTATATCTATTATTGCTGACATTATGAGTTGTTTTTCTATTGACCGTTATTTATTTATGGACTACATTTCTGTTCCTTTTTATATGTAATAATTTTGTTGTGGAGCTGGATTCTTTTTTTACTATCGATTGATATGTGTAGTTCTGAATTTTGTTGTTTGTTTTTAGAGAGAATTTAGCTTTGCGTTAGTAGCCAATGAAATTAATTTCTATAAACCTGGTCAAAGACAGAAAATTCCCTCAAATACAGAACATAATAACAAAAGGAAAGATGTCTTTTGAAGGTAATTGGATTACACTTGAGAGAACTTTTGGAAACCACTCACCAAAATTCATTTTTCTATTGATTATTAAAAGTCAATTTAGAAAGTTATTTAATTCTAACCCTATTTTTTCTCACTTTGCCTCCTCATTGGCATCACTCATTGGGAAAAAATAGAAAAACTTTGGAACTCAAGAGGGACTGTGGAGGTATGCATTTCCTCTAGTTACCTGTGCAATGGCTCACTGCCATCCAGGCAGTATCCTTCTTAAGTCATATTCCCTGCCTCTATGTCAACTTGGAGGGTTATGCATTTCTATAATGGAGAAGAGAGCAAGGAGATAACTTCAGATATCATGGTAAATAATGGATAAGTAATGGAACTAATCACCTAAGAAAAGGCAAAATATATTTAAATGAGTGTTACTCTTACACATTTTTAAAAGATAATAAGAAGGGAAAATTTTACCTGATAAATGTATCTAGAGATTTTTAAAGACAGATAATTTGTAAATTGGGGTGTTTGAACTTTCACAAATATTCCAAATGGTGGCATATATTCTAATTTTTTAGTAGTTTGTAGAATTCTATAATTTGATCTTGACTAAATTATATCAGAATGTTAGGATAAAAAAATATCTAACCAGAAAAAAGCTAGATGCATTCAAATTATATACATGAGCATTCAGAGGGAAAAATAATGTGAATAACCTAAGATATTTATGTAAAGTCAGTTAGTAATTGACCATTTTTATTAACATGATGATGAAAATTTATATACCAATTTACTGTATATGTTGATTTATAAGCTTTTAAAGATTTGATTTGTTTCACTAAAGTATTTCACATATTAATAAATTTAAAATAGGGATGTGCCTTCTCCTCTAGAAGGTTTTGTATGACATCCTCAAATGTACACATTTGGTCAGTACAGTAAAAGCCACACTAGTTTTTTTTCTAAACATGTATTACTTTTTTACTTTTTGATGATTGTTAGGCTAATGTCATTATATATTGTACAACAGTACTTTTGAAAGTTTGGTCTGACAGTTTCTAGGGGTCTGCAATTCTAATGAGGCCAAACTTTACAGATTAAGAATAAGAAATATTTTACCCATCTATCTCTCTCTCTCAGTCTCTCATGAACAACCACTAGAGTTTCAGTAATCTATCAAGTGCATGATATTAAGATAGACTGAATGCATATGTATATATGAGATTATAGATATGTTCTACTAAAAAGACACACAGATATGAAAAATATAAAGAAATGCCATTCTCCTTTGAGATTATTCTTAACTTGGAAAACAGGAGGGTTTTTTTGTTGTCATTGGAAGAATGCTATTTATGTTTATGTTAACCTACAATGAGTTATAGCTACTTTAAAATTAATTGGTATAAATATATTATAAATTAGTTTTATCTTCTAATATGACAAATGTCTTAACATTTTGACATGCTTAATGATTTTTAAGCATGTAAGTACTTCTTGAGGCCAAAAAGTTTGCAAAGCCTTGGTATGTATTTATTTCATTTGTTTATTGCAGAACTGAAGGTTGAACCCAGGGCTTCACCCATGCTAGGTAATTATACTACCACTGAGCTACATCCCTAGCCCTTGGTGTGTATTTATATGATTCACATTGACATTAGACAGTTAAACATTACAGTAATAATCTGTTGATGGAAGGAAAGCAGAAGTGGAAGTATGAGTCTGGGATAGCAAGAGTGAATGGCGCTATGAAACAGGCACACCAAAGGCTTAAAGATGTCTTCACAACATGGATAAGGACTTCAAGTACTACAGGACCAAAAAACCTTTACTCTCACATCACAAAAGGAGGCAAAATAGCTGTAAAGACTTCTACATGACTAAAGGACTGTTAGGAGAGACCAGAATATAGTCACAGGGAGGGACACATTCAATCAATAAGATTTTTAAAAAGTTTCCCTTGAGGGTATATAAAATCATAGAAATTGTTTCTAAAGAACAGGCATTAAGAGAAAAGCCAGACTCATTTCTTTTCCCAGTGTTTACAGAGATCTTTATAAGGCAAATTTGACATTTAAGCAATGTTTAGTCAAGGCTTTTTGGATACAGAAACTCACTATTGCATATACAGGAAAGTGGAATTTATTTGAAGATACAGAGTTATTTGATTACCAAGTAAAATGTGTAGCAGGCTCCAGCTGGGGAGTGAATTGGGGACCAGAACATGGAATTAACTAAAAGTAAGTTCCCAGAAGGTTACTAAATGTTCTCCTTTTTGAACAACACTATGATTTTCCATATGTGCTTCTCCCTTGGTCCTGATAAATTCATTTACTTCTGAAGGTGGGCTTTCTTGGTGCTGCATGCATGTAGCAATATAACCCATGTAAGTTCCCATGTTTGTAAGCCAAGCCACATGCAGAGGCTGGCTAGAATCATTGAATTTCAGCACAAATACTTTGAATAAACTTGTCCAATCTGGGGTATACATATAACCCTGATCAAAGCTTTGGGGTCCTAAATGCTCTTGAAAGAACACATTAATTTTCAGAAAATGTCTTGTAAGCTGAACAAACATTACTGTGTACTACAAATGAGATATTTAAATACACCTCTAAAATTTCTACTTATCTCCAGGTAACTTATTATTATTATTTTTAACCCAGGTCTCAACTAATTCTTATTTCAGCACATAAATCATTACAGCTTTAGTAAATCTTGTAAATACCCCTTTATATGACATTTTAGGTAACTGTTTTGGTAGTAACATCCTGAGTCATTTCTCTTCCATGCCCCTTTCCCATGCTACCCTCCCTTGGGGCCAGCTGACTATGGACTGAAACCTCTACAAACTATAAGCCAAAATAAACCTTTTTTCCTCTAAATTATGTATGTCAGGGTGGGGCCAAGTGGGGCTGAGTGGTTGCAGGCTGACCAGTCCCTGCTTGCTCGGGCTTGCTCCACCAGTTTACCACCAGCCACCAGGACAGGGTGAGGAGGACCCCGCCCAGGGCAGGCCCACCAGCTGACCACTTGGCCTCCCAAGTGCCTCCAACAATAACTCCACCCCTGGCCTCTGGCCTTTTGGCTGTGCAGCTATTTGGTTACACACTGCTGCAGAGGCCCAGGGGGACAAAAGGCATTGTCCTGAGCTCCAGAAGGAAACAACAGAGAGAGTGGCTATCTCAGGCTGCCTGATGAAAAGCCCACTGGAAAAGTGAAGGGAATCTCTGCAATAAAGGTACACCAGAATACGGTGACTGGTAAGTTGGAGGGACTATCAGCTCCCATTGGAAACTGGACTTTCTTTAGGGGAAAAGCAGCTGAAACCTGCAGTAGAAACTTGCAGAGTGCAACCCTGCAGGAGGACAGGGAGCTCAACTTGGGATTTGCAACCAGAAATCTACCTGAATCTCACGGGTCTGGGACTGGCTTACTGAGACTCATTGACTAATAACTGCCCACTGCTGCCCACATTGTCTATTGTGACAGCAGAGACACACCTTGAAAGAGGCTCTTTATTTTGTAAAGGTGATAGATTAATAACTACCACAAATTGTCATTCTTTAAGAGGTATTTGATGCTATGGCATTGCTAATTGTATGACTTGGGCTAAGGTGTCATGATTGATATAAACAGTTTTCCTTCCTGGTATAATGAAAATGAGATAGCCTCAGAGTCATTAAAGACTCAAAACCTAAAGACTAGCTATATCCGCTAGACACCTCTGAGAAGCAATCATTTCCATGAGGGTTTTAAATAGATCAACAAAGATACTTACAATAAACAACTTCATAATATCAACCCAGGAACTAAACCAGGGACAGTACCAAAAACAAAAATGAGAAGACATTTAAGCAAGTCACAAACCCAGACTTCCACCCCACAAAAGGTAATTTCTGGGAGAAATGAGGAGCAAAAGTCTGATAATCAACGACCTGGACACCCTGAACTGATAGCACAGGAAGTGACAAAACAGAAGAATGAGACTCTAGAAAAATTCAAAGCAGAAATAATCTCACAGATAACTACAGAGTTGATGAGCAGAGTGAAAGACATGATAAGAGGCTCTAGAACAGAAAATGATAAAAAAAGTAGATGAGCTCAGAAACATGCTGGGAGCCAGGAATGCCCAGTATAAGAAAGAAATGGAAACCATGATCACCCAATATAAGAAAGAAATGGAATCCATGAAACAGATTCAAACAGATATTCAGGACATTAAAAACTCCATTGAAAGCATGCAGAGCAGATTAAGAGAATCTGAAGATAGAATGTCAGATATAGAAGACAGGATTGTGGTGAAGGACCATGAAAACAGAGATTTCTTAAAAATAGTAAGGGACCATGAGAAATCAATTCAACAGCTGCTAGATGATGCAAAGAAGAATAACATAAGACTGATAGGAGTCCACGAAAAAATAGGAGAAAGAACAATTGACATAAAAAAACTGTTCACAGAAGTAATAGTAGAAAAGTTCCCAGGCAGAGGAGGAGAATTGGACCTACAGATAGGCAAGGCATATAGAACTCCACCCAGCCATGATAAAAAAAAAATCTACACCTAGGCATATAATTGTCAAGATCCCAGAAACCCAAGAGAAAAACAAAGTCCTACAGGCAGTTAGAGAAAAGAAACAAATCACCTATAAAGGAAAGCCCATCAGAATCATGGCAGACTTCTCAACACAAACCCTCAAATCAAGGAGAGCCTGGAGTGAAGTATTTCAAGCCCTAAAAGAAAATAACTTCCAATCTAGACTATTGTATCCTGCAAAATTATCTTTCAAAATTGATGGGGAAATTAGATACTTCCATGACAAAGAACACCTGAGAAATTTCATGAACACCAAACCAGCACTCCAAACAGTCCTAAGCAATATCCTAGAAAAAGGCAATGAAGGTCACAACTCCATGAGACTCAACAGAGGGAAGCCACCAGACAAGGTAAGAAACTAAAGGGAAGGGGAGAAAAAGAAATAAGATCCAACAACATTAAAACATCATGACAAGGATGAGTCAATATCTCTCAATTATAGCTATCAATGTTAATGGCCTCAATTCACCAATCAAAAGAAGTAGACTGACAGAATGGATTAAGAAGCAAAATCCAGCAATATGCTGCATACAAGAAACACACCTAACTCAAAAACAAATTCATAGACTGAAAGTAAAAGGATGGAAAACGGCTCTCCATGTGACAGGAACCCAGAAAAATGCAGGGGTAGCAATCTTATTTGCAGACAAAGTAGATTTCAAACCAAAACTAATTAAGAGAGACAAAGATGGTCATTCCATCCTTGTGAAGGGAACAATCCAAGAGGAAGACATGACAATCCTAAATATATATGCACCAAATACGAATGCCCACAACTATACAAAACAAATATTAATGGACATGGAAAACCAAATAAGCACTAATACAGTTGTGGTGGGGGACCTCAATACCCCACTACCCCACTATCACAAATAGACAGATCATCTAGACAAAAAATTAACAGTGAAGTTCTAGAACTGAACCAAGCTATTGAACAAATGGACTTAATAGATATTTACAGAGTGTTCCACCCCACAAAATCAGAATACACATTCTTTTCAGCTGCACACAGGTCATTCTCCAAAATATACCACATGCTAGCTCACAGAACATGTCTAAGTCAATGTAAAAGAATTGAAATTACCCCCTGTATATTATCAGACCACAATGTGTTGTACCCAGTGAGAGAGAACCAACCAGAGACCGATATTAAATCCACACAGGAGTTTATTACCGGCCAGGACCCGAGCTGAGCATTGGACTTGAGCTTCAACTGGGGGTTGACAAACATGTTTTATACACCTTTGAGACCAACAGTTTCTAGGCCCCCCCTATGGGATAGAACTAGTAAATCAAGCAAAAGGTACAGAAGTAGAATGCGCAGCTGTTAGAACATTTGTAAAACAATAGTTGATTAATTGTTGTTTTTAAGAGACTCTCTAAGGGGAAGAGGTTTCTAAGCTTCCTCCTTCTGAGTTCATCTAAAGGGCAGGCAGGTGGGTCAAGCAGCAATATGGAGTCTATCTTGCTAACAAGGCTCCTTCACAATGCAATAAAATTGGAGATCAATAACATGAGAAACTGCAAAACTCCCACAAACACCTGGAAATTAAATCACACCCTGCTGAACAACCAATGGGTCACAGAGGAAATTAAAGAAGAAATTAGACAGTTTCTACAAGTAAATGATGAGGCCAGTACAACATTTTGGAATCTATGGGACACAGTGATAGCAGTTCTACATGGGAAATTCATAGCAGTGAATGCCCATATTAGGAAAACAGACAGAACTCAGATAAATAATGTAATGCACAACCTCAAACTCCTAGAAAAAGAAGAGACTAACAAACCCAAAGCCCACACAAGGAGGAAATTATAAAGATCCGAGTAGAAATCAATGCAGTGGAGACTAAGAGAATGATACAAAAAATTAATGAATCAAAGAGTTGGTTTTTGGAAAGAATAAATAAAATCAATAAACCTTTAGCCAACCTTATCCAAAAAAGGAAAGAAAAGACTCAAATCCATGCAATTAAGAATGAAAAAGGGGAAGTCACAAAAGAACCAGCAGAAATCCAGAGGATCATCAATACCTACTTTGAGAACCTGTACTCTAACAAAATGGAAAACACAAAAGAAATGAACAGATTTCTAGATACATACAAATTGCCAAAGTTAAATGAAGAAGATATAGAAATTCTAAATACCCCAATGACAGTGAGTGAAATTGAAAATGTAATAAAAAATTTACCAACAAAGAAAAGCCCAGATCCTGATGGCTTCACTGCTGAATTCTACAAGACATTTAAAGAAGAACTAATGCCATTACTCTTTAAACTCATCAGGGAAATTGAAAGGGAAGCAAGCCTTCCAAACTCATTCCTGGAATCAAGTGTGACTTTGATTTCAAAACCAGGGAAAGACCCAACCCAAAAAGAGAACCACAGACCAATCTCCCTAATGAACATAGATGCAAAAATCGTCAACAAGATACTGGCAAACAGAATACAGAGGGTCATCAAGAAGATCATACACCCTGACCAAGACAGATTTATCCCAGGGATGCAAGGATGGTTCAACATTCATAAATCAATAAATGTAATACACTATATTAACAGAGTCAAGGACAAAAACCATATGATCATCTCAATAGATGCAGAAAAGACATTTGACAAAATCCAACACCCATTCATGATAAAAACCCTACAGAAAATTGGAATAGAAGGTCTTTATCTCAACCCGATTAAGGCTATCTAGGAAAAACCAACAGCCAACATCATACCAAATGGTCAAAACCTGAAAACTTTCACGCTAAAATCAGGAACAAGACAAGGATGCCCACTATCACCACTCCTGTTCAATATAGTTCTGGAAACATTAGCTACAGCAATTAGACAAGAGAAAGAAATAAAAGGGATAAAGATAGGAAAGGAAGAAGTTAATCTCTCATTATTTGCTGATGATATGATACTTTACATAGAAGACCCAGAAAACTCTACCAAAAGACTTGTAGACTTAATTGACAGATTCAGTAGAGTAGATGGATATAAGGTCAACGCTCACAAAACAATAGCCTTCTTATACACAAATAGCAGACTCATTGAGAGAGAAATTAGGGAAACAATTCCTTTTACAACAGCATCCAGAAAAATGAAATATCTAGGAATCAATCTAACAAAGGAAGCAAAAGACCTCTACACTGAAAATTACATCACCTTGAAAAAGGAGATCGAGGAGGGTATAAGAAAATGGAAAGACATCTCTTGTTCCTGGGTAGGAAGAATCAATATAGTGAAAATGGCCATACTTCCAAAACTGCTATACAAATTTAATGCAATGCTGGTTGAAATTCCAAAAATATACTACTTCACAGAGGTAGAAAAAACAATCCAAAAATTCATTTGGAACCAGAAGAGACCTAGAATAGCAAAAGCACTTCTGCACAACAGAGACATGGCTGGGGATATCACAATACCCGACTTGAAGCTATACTACAAAGCTACTGTGATAAAAACAGCATGGTACTGGCAAAGCAACAGACCTGAGGATCAGTGGAATAGATTAGAAGATGCAGAAACAACTTCAGACATACTCAGCCACCTCATCTTTGACAAAGGAGCCAACCACCCCCATTGGAGAAAAGATAGCCTATTTAATAAATGGTGTTGGAAAAACTGGATTTCAACCTGTCAGCGATTAAAACTAGACCCATTTCTATCACAATGTGCTAAACTAAGATCTAAGTGGATTAAAGATCTAAATATTAAGACAGAAACACTAAACTTGCTGGAAGATAAGTTAGGTAGAACTCTTGAAGATATTGGCATAGGAAAAGACTTTATATGCAAAACCTCAGTAGCACGGGAACTAGCAGAAAGAATCAACAACTGGGATTTCATCTTATTGGAAAGCCTCTGCACTGCAAGAGAAACCACCAACAGAGCTAACAGACAACCTACAATGTGGGAAAAAATTTTTAGCAGCTGTAACTCAGACAAAGGGCTACTATCTAGAATATATAAAGAACTGGAAAAAATCAGACCCCCAAATTCAAAGACCCAATTCAAAAATGGGCATCTGAAATGAACAGGCGTTACTCAGGCAAAGAAGTAAAAGTAGCAAAAAAAATATGAAAAAATGTTAGACATCACTGGTCATTCAAGAGATGCAGATGAAAACAACACTGAGATTCCACCTCACCCCACAATGAATGGCTGCTATCAAGAAATCAACCAATAACAAATGCTGGCAGGGGTGTGGAGAGAAAGGAACCCTTCTCCATTGTTGGTGGGAGTGCAGACTGGTGCAAACAGTATGGAAATCAGTGTGGAAATACCTCAGAGAACCGGGCTGGAGGTCCCATTTGACCCAGCTATTTCCCTGCTGGGTATTTTCCCAAAAGAATTAAAAGAATCATACCACAGTGATATATGTGTACCCATGTTTATTGCGGCACCGTTTGTAATAGCTAAAGCTTGGAAACAGCCCAAGTGCCCATCAACTGGAAACCGGATAAAGAAGATGTGGGGATTTTTTTATAAAATGGAGTACTACTCAGCCATAAAGAATGAGAAACTAGAGTCATTTATAGCTAAATGGATGCATATTGAGGCCATACTCTTAAGTAAAATAAATAGGACACACATGTGTAAATACCAAATAGTTTCTCTAGTGTGAGAAACTGAGAGTGTAAATAAGGACTAAAAGGATTAATAACTAGTAAATGATACTTTGAAATTGGAAAAGGTCCAAAGGTGTAGGGGTGGTGGGAGGGGAAGGGGAAAGGAAAGAATGGAAAGGAAAAATTATGAGAAAAGAAAAAAAAAGGAAACCAAGTATGTAAATAGGGAAGGGTTTAGGGGTGCAGGGTGCACAGGTAATGGGAAAAACATAAGAACCAAGATACATCATGTACAGGTACAAGCAACCAAAGATAAATGTAAATGTATTGTATACCTAAAATGCACCAATAAAAGAATTTTAGAAAAAAAAATTGTGTGTGTCAGTTATTTTGTCCCAGTGATGAGAAAGTAAGATAGCTCCAATGAAATGTCTTTCTTTAGGCAACAAACTTTCATCTAAATTAATACAAACCTATATATAAATGAATACAGGTGCAACTTAAGAAAATAGTTCTGTTTGTACATATGTGTGTGTGTATATATATATATATATATATATATATATATATATGTATATATGCAATGGAAGAATGTAATTGGCTTAGCCTTAGGATACAGTTTAAAGTTTTGGGTCTAGAGTGCTCTTTGTTGGAAGGCCTGATCACTAGTGGTATAATTGCACCCATATCATGGAAGGCCTAAATGCCACACCTCCCAGAGAGCCTAATTCAAGTGACATACACTGTCTGGCTTGACATGCAACAATGGAACTTTTTTCTTGGGACCAAAAGATGGACCTGTTTTCTTGGGAACGTGATCTACTACCCTGAGACCAGTTTACAGATTGTTGATAACATATAACATTAATTGTTCTGGCCACACATCATGTTTTTTATTCCCTCTAGTTAATGGGAGAGATTGGAAGTGGCATTAAAGTTTCCCTGAGTAAATCCAATGCCTGTGTAAATGTTGCTCTTTATACATGTCCGTTTACTTAAAGGAAAAAAATCATTTTTATATTCTACTCTTGGGACTAGCATGTATGATCTTAATGGGGCTTATTTATCAATTAGTTTAATATAATATATGCTGAAATAATGATTCTTTTTAAACAATTCATTTTAAATCTTTATTGATCCACTATGACTCCCTAGCTGTACTCAGAAATCATTAACCGCATATCCTCAGGACTTGATATGATATGACTCATTTCCAAGTCATTGACTGGCATAGCAAACAATGGGTGTACTTAAAAGAATGCATTCCAAATGTTGAAATCAAGTGGCAGTAACAGGATATGAGAATGGAACTCAACTCCAAATCTTCTCTTGACTGCCTGCTGCTGGGTTCAGTGTCACCCTTAGAATGAGGAAAGTGAGTTTGATTACATGTAATAAACCTCATCTTCCAACCTCTTGCCATGTTCTCACTCTAAGTAGCTAAAAACCCACAAACTCAGGGGCATTGTGTTCATCTGGAAGTAGGACTCTATTTTATATTTATTTATTTTTGGGGATATTATTTTTATTAGGATATATTTTCAATATCCATTGAATACATACATACAATCTGGAGAATTGATACATATACATATCTCACCTTAATCCTTTTTACTTCCTTCCCTCCTTCCTTCTTCCCTAGATCCCCTCTCCATCTGCACAAAGTCTACTCACCTTGTTTCCTATCATCTATATTTATTTTGCTCTTTAAACTATTTATATTTTGATTTTCTCATATAAAAGAAACCATATGATATTTAACTTTCTGTGTCTGATTTATTTTACTTAGCATTATGGTTTCAAGATATATCTTAGATTATATCTTTTAGATGACGCTTTGTGTAACTGAAACCTTAGAATTTGCTTCTCAAATAATCCCAATAACTTGTTTCCAATGTTGGTGTAAAATACTTCCTGGGGTGTGTACTCTTTAGGAATCTTGTATTGCTAGAAGGCCCACCCCAAGGGACTCCCCTAAAAGACCAAAGGACTATGTTTACAGGGACATAGATGGATCTTGGACTCATAGGTTAGGATCAGCATGCAAGCAGGCCCTTTGCAGTGCGGAAGAAAGACAGAAGTGGTAAACAACAGGTTCCTCCCTTCTGTGGACTAAGAACTATTCTTTTGATACCATCTTTTGATGTAGAAATCTAATGAATGCCAGAATTCCTATGGGAAACTGACCTTCTAGACAAGGACAAAGGTTTATTTATTGAAGTAAGAGAATAGACATTATTTTCTTTAAATTTATGGCACAATTTATAACTTCTAAATACTTGTACAGATGATATGTGGGCTCTAGAAATATTAGAAATTAGCATATTCATATTCTTGAGTTTTCAGAAGAATTTAAATACTTTATTAATATGCAACTATTTAACTCTAAAGTGTTTGTTTCATGGGCTAAATTCAACTGGAAGAGACAAGAAGAATATTCTTGACCTTATGATAGGGCAGACTCAGCTGGAATCAGGCAGAGCAGCTTGTTTCTGTCTCTGTCAAGCCCAGACTTACATTTCATCCTGTTTTATTCAATTTTCAAAATCAAGGAAAGTAAATCTAAAGAGATGACTTTTAAAGGAGAGTGGAGAGAAATTGTTCACTCTAAGACTTAGGGAATAGCCATCTATTCTAAGATTCTTTTCTCTGAGACTTAACCTAGCTCCTAGTAGACATTTTCTATATATACATTTGGCTATGATTTCTTACCAAAGAGGCCTTGGATATTACCAATGAGGTATAATACATACTTCTTGTGAATATATGACATTAGAAAGCTACAGGTTGAGTTCTTTCATCTATGAGTCATTTTTCTGTTGCGACTAAGTTGAGAACAAAATAACTGTCAAGGATCATTATGTATGGGTGCCTAGACTTGGCAGACCAAACATACAACTGCAGCTGAAATTATTGCACATAGGGAAGACTGAGAAATACTCTCAAGCAGTGCCCCTTACAGTGTCTTGCCTAGTGTACATGAACTTGAATAAACACAGCTTCAGAGGATGCAGTGGGGATGGCCAGGTTGGCTATTACACAGTGTCAAATAGTCACATGCACACCAAAGATGTGAATTTCTTATTATCTTTCATCTAACAAATGAATCACACAGTACTCTTCTGTTTTCATTAATCCTTTAGGTATCTCATCATTCATGCAATTTCAAGGCAACTAATTTTAAAGCACAGTTCAGATCTCAATAAAATTTGTAAAGTAATTTCAATATTACTCCCTGCTGATCTTCTAATGAACTGCCACATTTTCTGTCAGGTCAAAGTGTGGAAGACAGATTAAGGAATAGCCATGTGCTCTGTTTTCAAGGTTGTTATTATATATAGCTTTGCAGTAATGTTAGTGATTTTAAAGCAATATTTCCACTGTTCACCTTCCATGTAAGCAAGTTAGGCAGCAATATTTGTGACCTGATTTCAGAAGGTGCAAACTATTTCTATTCTTGTTTCCAAGCATCTACTGTACACCTACCATTGTATTAAAGCCTATGCATTGCTAGAACTATAAAGACACAGTGCTTGAATTCCAAGTCATTAATACTGTGAGAGTAGCAGCCATAGCTGGCTTGCCAAGATGTGGAGAATGTTTATTGTTGATGCTCCTTGTCATTAAGTAACTAGGTCTCCTTGCTGACTGTGTTAAAAATGCAAACATGGGAGGTGAAACTCATTGGTCTATTAACATCAGTATTAGGTAAAGGCTAAGCCAAGTTTTCAAAGACATGTCCCAGGCACAATGACTTTATAAGATTTGTAATTTCCTAGAAAATGTCTTCACCTTTGTTATTAAAACTGAGCAAAGGAAAAGAACAAATGCTGTTGGCTAGCAATTTTCTTTTAAAACCAATGAGGTATAAATTGTACTAATCAGTTCAACTCATGTTCCTGTAGTGATAACAAGTCATATCCCAGAGACAATGGCAAAGTAATGTAGACAATGTAGTCTCTTGCTGGATGGCTACATGCCCAGAAAACTTTATTATTATGGAAGAATAGGAATATGGATTTTGATAGCCAACTAGCAATCTCTATGATAGAATCATTTACAAATTCATGATTTTTACACAGTCCATCAGACAAAGTAGCTATTATTACAGTAAAATCTTGAAATTATGGACATAAAACAAGAATATTTTTAATGTGGCAAGGGTAGATAGGCACTCTACAGTATAGTTGTGCTTAATTGTGAGTTGCATGTGGAGATGAGACTACAATTTCCTACTCTGAGCTTGGAAGAGACTCTGTTAGTCAGCCAAAGGTAGATTTGAAGGTAGTGTGGAAGATCATCTAAGAGCACCAAGATCTTCTACTGCTCTGGTCATATAACAAAGGCTAGGTCATCTCAGAGCTTTCTATGAGCACATAAGTCATTATAATGCTCATGTATTCAGTTTTCACAAACAATAATATACCTATCCTTGGATCTCTAACTGGAAAAGTCATACAGTTATAGACATTGGTTTTGGGCATTTCCTCGTATGAAATATTTTAGCATTAGTAAAAGATAAAGTCTTTTTAAATCAATGTATTTATATTTGAAATACTACATAGATATTTTTACTTACTGGCATCTTTATTTGGATCTTGTTAGAGAAATTTAAAATATGGTGAGAATCATAAGCATGTTTATAGTTACTTGGTTGGCTTTTTAGAAATGCTTGATGCTTCTGGGATGCTACAGTATGTGATGATCTGGCGCCACCCAGCAGAGCAAGTGAATATCGGCTTTGTGGGCAGAAACAGCACAGGCTTTGCAGTGTTCAAAGTGGTTGCAAACAACAGTTTGTCCTGATTCTTGTGCTCGTAGGCAGTCAAGGCATTCAGAACTACTAGGAGAAAATTGACATTCTGAGTTAAATTGTTATTTTTCAAATCCATAACCTAACACATGAAACTTGAAAAATTTCCACCTTGCATTTCTTCCCTTGTTCACAGGAGCAGAGTTAGGATTAGGCTTTTTGCCTCTCCTCAGGGTCCTTCCCATGCGCTTCACTTTCATTTCTTGAGGTCACAATAGAGAACTGAGAGGGCTTGAAAATTTGCAGTGGAGTTTGAATTGTGAAAACACTCCCCTAGTTCATAGTGATCAAGTCAAGGACTACCATAAGGAGAAACATTTTACTTACAGGACTATGGTTTAGAATTCCCTACCATTTACATCTGTTGCAAACACCCTTGAATTTCATGAATTCCCTGGAAAAATGTCTCTAGTGGTCTAAATTGTGAAAAAAAAAAGTGGGTAAAACCTTCCTACTCTTTGTTGTGAAAAATATATGTGTGTTTTTGTCTAAATTGCTTTTTTGCACATTCTTCTTTTGAGATATGTGCCTCTACTAGACCATTTATACAGCCAATGATGCATAAAAATATATCATTCATTAAGGGCTAATTATCTCTGAAGATGTCATTTAATTTTAAAATGTACAAGACTACCAAAAAAAGGTATGATAATATCTGGAGTTGAAAAGAATTTATTGGTTCTTAAGGTTGAGGAAATATCCACCACATCTTTCTCAAAACTCAGATAGTAATAGACATAGCTGATAGGTGACACCAACTCATCAGAAATAATTTTAAATATTTTTAATTTTCAGCTCAGGAGTTCCTATCTAGCTTAAAAATAAAGGCCACTGTAAAAATAATCAATATCAATTTTTCCTTCACTTTCACCTATCATTAACTTTTCAGTACAGTGCTCTGATTTCTTCTGTCTTACAGCCTACATTTTGAAAATTCTGTTTTGAGTGGGGAGCAAACTTTCATTCACCAAATGCATTGGATGTCTTTCAGTCTTTGATTTCTCTGCAGTACTTAGCTTGCTTGAATATTACCTTCTTGAATTCCTATTTCTCTTTGGACACACTTTTTCTGCTTACCATTTCATTTTCTTAACCATCCTTTGTCTCCGTTACAATTCCTTCTTCTGTATTTGCTTTCTTTATGTCAGCATTCAAGGGTACTATGTTTTGACCTTTTTTGTTGTTCTTATTGGAGTATTTCATCCATTCCAATGACTTCACCCACTTGACCTCTTCTATCATGATCTCTTTCCTAACTCCATACAACATATATTCAGCTGCTCACTGGACATTTCCAACAATGTCTCACAGATAGCTCTTTCACATCGTTTTGATAAAAGGCATCCAGGGCCCAGGGATCTAGCTCAGTGGAGCCTCCGTCTGCCTCAAAAGTGCAAGGTCTGATCCCCAGTACCAAAAAAAAAAAAAAAAAAAAAAAAAATGGCTTCCAGCCAGTGTCCTAGCAAGAATCTCGAAGATTTTAGACGTTTTACTATTGATATCTCTCACCTGTATCAACTGTCCAAGAAGTGACCAGTTTCCACAAGTGTTAGATACAAAATATAACTTCAGTTCATTAACTTTAATCTATCCCCAGTTTCTGCATCAAGATCATCATATTCTCTTCCAGTAATAATTGGAAATAGTTTCTTTCTTTGCTTCACTCCCTTCTTTCCTCTCCAGATTGCCTTGACAATGCTACTACAGAGAAAAAAGTAAATCTGACCATATTAATTTTCATGTTAAAAGATTGTCCAAATAAATATTGACAGAAAGATGTTGAAATTTCAGTTACAACTACAAATATGTTGATTTCCTCTTGGAAGAATGTTAAAGTGTTTTTGAGGATTTGACTATATTTTGTTTTTATGAAGTTTTACTTTATTTACTTTTTTTACTTAAATTCTTTTATTGGTACATTTTAGGTATACAATACATTTACATTTATCTTTGGGTGCTTGTACCTGTACATGATGTATCTTGGTTCTTATGTTTTTCCCATTACCTGTGCGCCCTTCACCCCTAAATCCTTCCCTATTTAAATACTTTGTTTCCATTTTTTTTCTTTTCTCATAATTTTTCCTTTCCATTCTTTCCTTTCCCCTTCCCCTCCCACCACCCCTACACCTTTGGACCTTTTCCAATTTCAAAGTATCATTTACTAGTTATTAATCCTTTTAGTCCTTATTTACACTCTCAGTTTCTCACACTAGAGAAACTATTTGGTATTTACACATGTGTGTCCTATTTATTTTACTTAAGAGTATGGCCTCAATATGCATCCATTTAGCTATAAATGACTCTAGTTTCTCATTCTTTATGGCTGAGTAGTACTCCATTTTATAAAAAAATCCCCACATCTTCTTTATCCGGTTTCCAGTTGATGGGCACTTGGGCTGTTTCCAAGCTTTAGCTATTACAAATGGTGCCGCAATAAACATGGGTACACATATATCACTGTGGTATGATTCTTTTAATTCTTTTGGGAAAATACCCAGCAGGGAAATAGCTGGGTCAAATGGGACCTCCAGCCCAGTTCTCTGAGGTATTTCCACACTGATTTCCATACTGTTTGCACCAGTCTGCACTCCCACCAACAATGGAGAAGGGTTCCTTTCTCTCCACACCCCTGCCAGCATTTGTTATTGGTTGATTTCTTGATAGCAGCCATTCATTGTGGGGTGAGGTGGAATCTCAGTGTTGTTTTCATCTGCATCTCTTGAATGACCAGTGATGTCTAACATTTTTTCATATTTTTTTTGCTACTTTTACTTCTTTGCCTGAGTAACGCCTGTTCATTTCAGATGCCCATTTTTGAATTGGGTCTTTGAATTTGGGGGTCTGATTTTTTCCAGTTCTTTATATATTCTAGATAGTAGCCCTTTGTCTGAGTTACAGCTGCTAAAAATTTTTTCCCACATTGTAGGTTGTCTGTTAGCTCTGTTGGTGGTTTCTCTTGCAGTGCAGAGGCTTTTCAATAAGATGAAATCCCAGTTGTTGATTCTTTCTGCTAGTTCCCGTGCTACTGAGGTTTTGCATATAAAGTCTTTTCCTATGCCAATATCTTCAAGAGTTCTACCTAACTTATCTTCCAGCAAGTTTAGTGTTTCTGTCTTAATATTTAGATCTTTAATCCACTTAGATCTTAGTTTAGCACATTGTGATAGAAATGGGTCTAGTTTTAATCGCTGACAGGTTGAAATCCAGTTTTTCCAACACCATTTATTAAATAGGCTATCTTTTCTCCAATGGGGGTGGTTGGCTCCTTTGTCAAAGATGAGGTGGCTGAGTATGTCTGAAGTTGTTTCTGCATCTTCTAATCTATTCCACTGATCCTCAGGTCTGTTGCTTTGCCAGTACCATGCTGTTTTATCACAGTAGCTTTGTAGTATAGCTTCAAGTCGGGTATTGTGATATCCCCAGCCATGTCTCTGTTGTGCAGAAGTGCTTTTGCTATTCTAGGTCTCTTCTGGTTCCAAATGAATTTTTGGATTGTTTTTTCTACCTCTGTGAAGTAGTATATTTTTGGAATTTCAACCAGCATTGCATTAAATTTATATAGCAGTTTTGGAAGTATGGCCATTTTCACTATATTGATTCTTCCTACCCAGGAACAAGAGATGTCTTTCCATTTTCTTATACCCTCCTCGATCTCCTTTTTCAAGGTGATGTAATTTTCAGTGTAGAGGTCTTTTGCTTCCTTTGTTAGATTGATTCCTAGATATTTCATTTTTCTGGATGCTGTTGTAAAAGGAATTGTTTCCCTAATTTCTCTCTCAATGAGTCTGCTATTTGTGTATAAGAAGGCTATTGTTTTGTGAGCGTTGACCTTACATCCATCTACTCTACTGAATCTGTCAATTAAGTCTACAAGTCTTTTGGTAGAGTTTTCTGGGTCTTCTATGTAAAGTATCATATCATCAGCAAATAATGAGAGATTAACTTCTTCCTTTCCTATCTTTATCCCTTTTATTTCTTTCTCTTGTCTAATTGCTGTAGCTAATGTTTCCAGAACTATATTGAACAGGAGTGGTGATAGTGGGCATCCTTGTCTTGTTCCTGATTTTAGCGTGAAAGTTTTCAGGTTTTGACCATTTGGTATGATGTTGGCTGTTGGTTTTTCCTAGATAGCCTTAATCGGGTTGAGATAAAGACCTTCTATTCCAATTTTCTGTAGGGTTTTTATCATGAATGGGTGTTGGATTTTGTCAAATGTCTTTTCTGCATCTATTGAGATGATCATATGGTTTTTGTCCTTGACTCTGTTAATATAGTGTATTACATTTATTGATTTATGAATGTTGAACCATCCTTGCATCCCTGGGATAAATCTGTCTTGGTCAGGGTGTATGATCTTCTTGATGACCCTCTGTATTCTGTTTGCCAGTATCTTGTTGACGATTTTTGCATCTATGTTCATTAGGGAGATTGGTCTGTGGTTCTCTTTTTGGTTTGGGCCTTTCCCTGGTTTTGAAATCAAAGTCACACTTGCTTCCAGGAATGAGTTTGGAAAGCTTGCTTCCCTTTCAATTTCCCTGATGAGTTTAAAGAGTAATGGCATTAGTTCTTCTTTAAATGTCTTGTAGAATTCAGCAGTGAAGCCATCAGGATCTGGGCTTTTCTTTGTTGGTAAATTTTTTATTACATTTTCAATTTCATTCACTGTCATTGGGGTATTTAGAATTTCTATATCTTCTTCATTTAACTTTGGCAATTCATATGTATCTAGGAATCTGTCCATTTCTTCTGTGTTTTCCATTTTATTAGAGTACAGGTTTTCCAAGTAGGTATTCATGATCCTCTGGATTTCTGCTTGTTCTGTTGTGACTTCCCCTTTTATGTTCTTAATTGCATGGATTTGAGTCTTTTCTTTCCTTTTTAAGATAAAGTTGGCTAAAGTTTTATAGATTTTATTTATTCTTTCAAAAACTCTTTGATTCATTAACTTTTTGTATCATTCTCTTAGTCTCAGTTGCATTGATTTGTATTCTGATCTTTATAATTTCTTCTCTTGTGCTGGCTTTGGGTTTGTTAGTCTCATATTTTTCCAGGAGTTTGAAGTTCTGCATTAGGTTATTCATCTGAATTCTGTCTGTTTTCCTAATATGGGCATTCAGTGCTATGAATTTTCCACGTAGAACTGCTATCATTGTGTCCCATAGATTCCTAAATATTGTACTGGACTCATCATTTACTTGTTGAAACTGTTTAATTTCTCCTTCAATTTCCTCTGTGACCCTTTGGTTGTTCAGGAGGATGTTATTCAATTTCCAGGTGTTTGTAGGAGTTTTGCAGTTTCTCATGTTATTGATCTCCAATTTTATTGCACTGTGGTCTGATAATATACAGGGGGTAATTTCAATTCTTTTACCCTGACTTAGACAGGTCCTGTGAGCTAGCATATGGTCTATTTTGGAGAATGACCTGTGTGCAGCTGAAAAAAATGTGTATTCTGATTTTGTGGGGTGGAACACTCTGTAAATATCTATTAAGTCCATTTGTTCAATAGCTTGGTTTAGTTCTAGAACTTCATTGTTAATTTTTTGTCTAGATGATCTGTCTATTTGTGATAGTGGGGTAGTGGGGTATTGAGGTCCCCCACCACAACTGTATTAGTGCTTATTTGGTTTTCCATGTCCATTAATATTTGTTTTGTATAGTTGTGGGCATTCGTATTTGGTGCATATATATTTAGGATTGTCATGTCTTCCTCTTGGATTGTTCCCTTCACAAGGATGGAATGACCATCTTTGTCTCTCTTAATTAGTTTTGGTTTGAAATCTACTTTGTCTGCAAATAAGATTGCTACCCCTGCATTTTTCTGGGTTCCTGTCACATGGAGAGCCGTTTTCCATCCTTTTACTTTCAGTCTATGAATTTGTTTTTGAGTTAGGTGTGTTTCTTGTATGCAGCATGTTGCTGGATTTTGCTTCTTAATCCATTCTGTCAGTCTACTTCTTTTGATTGGTGAATTGAGGCCATTAACATTGATAGCTATAATTGAGAGATATTGACTCATCCTTGTCATGATGTTTTAATGTTGTTGGATCTTATTTCTTTTTCCCCCCTTCCCTTTAGTTTCTTACCTTGTCTGGTGGCTTCCCTCTGTTGAGCCTCATGGAGTTGTGACCTTTGTTGCCTTTTTCTAGGATATTGCTTAGGACTGTTTGGAGTGCTGGTTTGGTGTTCATGAAATTTCTCAGGTGTTCTTTGTCACGGAAGTATCTAATTTCCCCATCAATTTTGAAAGATAATTTTGCAGGATACAATAGTCTAGATTGGAAGTTATTTTCTTTTAGGGCTTGAAATACTTCACTCCAGGCTCTCCTTGATTTGAGGGTTTATGTTGAGAAGTCTGCCATGATTCTGATGGGGTTTCCTTTATATGTGATTTGTTTCTTTTCTCTAACTTCCTGTAGGATTTTGTTCTTCTGTTGGGTTTCTGGGATCTTGACAATTATATGCCTAGGTGTAGATTTTTTTTTTATCATGGCTGGGTGGAGTTCTCTATGCCTTGCCTATCTGTATGTCCAATTCCCCACCTCTGTCTGGGAAGTTTTCTACTATTATTTCTGTGAACAGATTTTTATGTCAATTGTACTTTCTCCTGTTTTTTCGTGGACTCCTATCAGTCTTATGTTATTCATCTTTGCATCATCTAGCAGCTGTTGAATTGATTTTTCACAATCCCTTACTATTTTGAATAAATCTCTGTTTTCATGATACTTCACTGCAATTCTGTCTTCTATAACTGATATTCTATCTTTATATTCTCTTAATCTGCTTTGCATGCTTTCAATGGAGTTTTTAATGTCCTGAATATCTGTTTGAATGTGTTTCATGGATTCCATTTCTTTCTTATGTTGGGTGATCATGATTTCCATTTATTTCTTATGCTGTGGATTCCTAGCTTCCAGCATGTTTCTGAGCTCATCTATTTCATTTTTTTTATCAGTTTCTGTTCTAGAGCCTCTAAACATGTCTTTCCCTCTGTTCAACATCTCCATAGTTATCTGTGAGATTATTTCTGCTTTGAATTTTTCTAGAACCTCATTTATCTGTTTTTTTACTTCTGTGCTATCAGTTCAGGGTTTCCAGGTGGTTGATTATCAGACTTTTGCTCCTCATTTCCCCCAGAAATTACCTTTTGTGGGGTGGAAGTCTGGGTTTGTGACTTGCTTAAATGCCTTCTCATTTTCTTTTTTCTGTCAAATTCTTTTATTGGTACATTTCAGGTGTACAAAACAATTACATTTCTCATTAGGAATTGTACCTTTACATAATGCATCTTGGTTCTTATTTTCCCCCATTCCTAGCCCTCCCTTCACCCCCTCTACCCTTCCCTATTTACAAAGACTTTATTTCCATTTTTTCCATTTCTCATCATTTTTACTTTCCCTTCTTTCCTTTCCCCTGCTCTTCCCCTACCCCTACTCCTTTAGACCTTTTCTTGCTATTTTGCTTTATCAATTATTCTTTCTAATCATTGGTACATTTTAGGTATACAATATAATGACATTCATCATTGGAAATTTGCACTTTACATAATCTCTCTTGGTTCTCATTTTTCACTCTTGCCCGGCCCTCCCTTCAACTCCTCCATTTCTCCCTATTTACAAAGATTTTGTTCCTATTTTTCCATTTTCTCATATTAATCCCATTCCCATATATTCTTTCCCCTATCCCTCCCACTTCCTTTGCATTTGACCCTTTTCTTCCTTTTTCACATTACCTATTATACATTTTATTCCTGGGCTGGGGCTTTAGCTCAGTGGTTTCACTGCCTGCTGCGCAAGCACAAGGACCCAAGTTTGATCCCCAGTACCAAAATAAATAAATAAAATTTAGGGCTGGGGATTTAGCTCACTGGATCCGGCACCTGCCTTGCAAGCGCAAGGTCATAAGTTCGATCCCTGGAACCAAAAATAAAAAAATACATTTTAGTCCTTAATTATACTTTCAGTTTCTCACACCAGAGAAAGTATTTGGTATTTATACATGTGTGTCCTATTTATTTCACTTAAGAGTATTGCCTCAATGTGCATCTACTTAGCTATAAATGTCTCTAATTTCTCATTTATTATGGCTGAATAGTGCTCCATTTTATAAAAAAACCCCACATTTTCTTTATCCAGTCTCCAGTTGATGGGCATTTGGGCTGTTTCCAAGTTTTAGCTATTACAAACTGTGCTGCTATGAACATGGGCACACATATATCACTGTGGTATGATTCTTTTAATTCTTTGGGGAAGATCCCCAGCAGTGGAATAGTGGGGTCAAATGGGACTTTCAGTCCTAGTTCTTTGAGGTATCTCCATACTGATTTCCACAGTGCTTGCACCAGTCTACACTCCCACCAGCAGTGGAGCAGGGTTTCTCTTTCCCCACAGCCCCACCAGCATTTGTTATTGGTTGATTTCATGAGAGCAGCCATTCTTTCTGGGGTGAGGTGGAATCTCAGTGTTGTTTTCATTTGCATCTCTCGAATGACCAGTGATGTTGAACATTTTTTCATGTATTTATTTGCTATTTCTACTTCTTTGTCTGAGAAATGTCTGTTCATTTCAGCTGCCCATTTTTCGATTGGGTCTTTAAATTTGAGAGGTCTGATATTTTTAAGTTCTTTATAGATTTGAGATAGTAGACCTTTGTCGGAGGAAATGCAGGTGAATATTTTTTCCCACATTGTGGATTGTCTCTTCACACTGCTGGTGGTTTCTCTTGCTGTGCAAAAGCATTTTAATAAGAAGAGATCCCACTTGTTGATTGTTTGTGCTAGTTCATGGGCAACTGAGGTTGTGTTCATAAAATCTTTTCCTACACCAATGTCTTCAAGGGTTCTACCTAACCTCTGTTCCAACTGGTTCAGAGTTTCTATTTTAATATTTAGATATTTAATCCATTTCTATTTTAGTTTAGTCCATGGAGAGAGATATAGGTCTAGTTTTAATCTTTGGCAAGTTGAAGCCCAATTTTTCCAGCACCATTTATTAAAGAGGCTATTTTTACTCCAGTGAGGGTGTTTGGCTCTTTTATCGAAGATGACATGGCTGAGTGTGTCTGGCATTGTTTCTGCATCTTCTAATCTGTTCCACTGGTCCTCAAGTCTGTTTCTTTGTCAGTACCATGCTGTTTTTATCACAGTAGGTTTGTAGTAGAGTTGCAGGTTGGAGATTGTGATACCCCCTGCCATGTCTCTGTTACCTAGAATTGCTTTTGCTATTCTGGGTCTCTCCTTGTTCCAAATGAATTTTTGGATTGTGTTCTCAAGGTCCATGAAGTATGCTGCTGGGATCTCAATTGGAATTGCATTGAATCTATGTAGCAGCTTTGGAAGTATGGCCATTTTCACTATATTAATCCTTCCTACCCAGGAGCAGGGGATGTCTGTCCATTTTCTGATATCATCTTCAATCTCTCTTTTCAGAGTGCCATAGTTTTCAGAGAAGAGGTCTTTGATTTCTTTCATTAGGTTGATTCCTAAGTATTTCAGTTTTTTGGATGTCATTGTGAAAGGAATTTTTTGTCCTATTTCTCTCTCAGTGAGTCTGTCATTGGTGTAGAGGAAAGCTATTGATATTTGTGTGTTGACCTTGTAACCAGCTACTTGACTGAATTTGGTTATTAAGTCTAGAAGACTTTTGGTGGAGTTCTTGGGGTCTTCTATGTAAAGTATCATGTCATCTGCAAATAATGACAATTTGACTCCTTCATTTCCTATCTTTATTCCTTTTATTTCTTTCTCTTGTCTAATTGCTGTGGCTAATGTCTCTAGAACTATATTGAACAAGAGTATTGAGAGTGGACATCCTTGTCTTATTCCTGATTTTAGTGTGAAGGATTTCAGTTTTTGACCATTTAGTATGATATTGGCTGTTGGGTTTTCATAGATGGCTTTTATCAGTTTGAGGTAGAGACCATCTATTCCAAATTTTTGTAAGGTTTTTATCATAAATGCATGTTGAATGTTGTCAAATTCTTTTTCTGCTGCTGTGGGGATAATCATATGGTTTTTGTCCTTGGCTCTATTGATATAGTGTATTACATTGATTGATTTGTGTATATTGAACCATCCCTGCATCCCTGGCATGAATCCCACTTGACCAGGGTGTATGATCTTCTTGATGATCTTCTGCATTCTGTTTGCCAGTATCTTATTAAAGATTTTTGCATCTATGTTCATTAGTGAGATTGGCCTATTCTTCTCCTTTTCAACTGGGTCTTTCTCTCCTTTGGGGATCAAGGCAATGCTTGCTTCCAGGAATGAATTTGGGAGTGTTGCTTTCCCTTCAATTTCATTGAAGAGTTTAAAGAGTAGTGGCAGCAGTTCCTCTCTAAATGTCTTGTAGAATCCAGCAGTGAAGCCATCAAGGACTGTGCTTTTCTTAGTTGATAAGTTTTTAATTACATTTTCAATTTCATTGGTTGATATTGGGTTGTTTAGAATTTTTAGGTCTTCTTTGTTCTACTTTGGTAATTCATATGTATCTAGGAATTTGTCCATTTCTTCTGTGTTTTTCATCTTCTTGGCATATAGGTTCTGGAAGTAGGTACTGATGATCCTCTGAATTTCTGCTGGGTCTGTTGTAATTTCACCCTTTTCATTCCTAATTGCATGGATTTGGGCATTTTCTTTCCTTTTTCTGATAAGGTTGGCTAAAGGTTTGTCAATTTTGTTGTTTCTTTAGAAGAACCAACTCTTGGCTTCCTTGATTTTTTCTATCATTCTCTTAGTCTCCATTGCATTGATTTCTCATCTGCTCTTTATAATTTCCTCCTTTGTATGAGGTTTGGGTTTGTCCTGTTCTTCTTTTTCTAGAAACTTGAGGTGCAGCATCAGGTTGTTTAATTGGGCTCCTTCAGTTTTCCTAATATGCATATTCACTGCTATGAATTTCCCTCATAAGACAGCTTTCATTGTGTCCCATAGATTCCGATATGTTGTATTGTCATTGTCATTTAATTGAAGGAACTGTCTGATTTCTTCTTTAATTTCCTCTGTGACCCATTGGTTATTCAGAAGTGTGTTGTTCAATTTCCATGTGTTTATGAAATTTTTTGAGTTTCTTTTGCTATGGATCTCCAATTTCATCGCACCATGGTCTGATAATATACCGGGGATACTTCAAGTCCTTTGATGGCCCAGAAGCTCCTTCCTCTGGGCCAGGAGCAGTGCAATAGTGGTGCAAAACCCCCTACCTCTGGGCTGGGAGCTTCACAATAGATGGCAGCCCAGAAGCCCCCTCCTCTGGGCCAGGAGTGGCAGGAGGGTTGTTGACCAGGAAGCCCCTTCCTCTGGACAAGGAGCAGTCTCATTTTTGTTTTTGGTACTGTACCTGGTTTAGTTTCTGTGTTGATATTATGAAGTCGATTATTGTAAATATCTTTGTTGATCTATTTAAAACCCTCATAGAATGATTGCTTCTCAGAGGTGTCTTCCAGATATAGGTGGTCTTTAGGTTTTGAGTCTCTAATGACTCTGAAGCTATCTCATTTTCATTATACCAGGAAGGAAAACTGTTTAGATCAATCACGACACCTTAGCCTAAATTATGCAATCAGCAACACCATAGCATCAAGTACCTCTTAAAGAATGACAATTTATGGTAGTTATTAATCTATCACCTTTACAAAATAAAGGACCTCCTTCAAGGTGTGTCTCTGCTGTCACAATAGACAATGTGGGCAGCAGTGTGCAGTTATTAGTCAATGAGTCTCAGTAAGCTAGTCCCAGACCCGTGAGATTCAGGCAGATTTCTGGTTGCAAATCCCAAGTTGAGCTCCTTGTCCTCCTGCAGGGTTGCACTCTGCAAGTTTCTACTGCAGGTTTCAGCTGCTTTTCCCCTAAAGAAAATCCAGTTTCTGATGGTAGCTGATGATCCCTCCAACTTACCAATCACGGTGGTCTGGTGTGCTTTATTGCAGAAATTCCCTTTACTTTTCCAGTGGGCTTGTTTTCATCAGGGAGCCTGAGACAGGCACTTTCTCTGTTCTTCACTTCTGGAGCTCAGGACAATAGCTTTTGTCCCCCTGTGCCTCTGCAGTGTGTAACCAAGTAGCTGCATAGCCAAAAGGCCAGAGGCCAGGGGGGTGGTTATTGTTGGAGGAACCCAGGAGGCCAAGCCATCAGCTGGTGGGCCTGCCTGGGGGGGTCCTCCTCACCCTGTCCTGGTGGCTGGTGGTAACCTGGTGGAGCCAGCTGGAGCAAGCAGCTCCCGGTCAGCCTGCAACTGCTTGGCCCCATTCGGCCCTGGCCCCGCCGGCTCTGTTCAGCCCAGCCATCAGCTGGTGGGCCTTGCTTTATCTACTTTTAAGAGGTTATATTAGGAGCATGCATGTATCCTTGATGAAGCAACCTATTTATGTTTCTCTCTAGTAATATTTTTCTTTTGATGTCTATTTTGTTAATATTAATATGGTCATATTGGTATCCTGTGAAAAAATATGTATAAGTCATATATATTGGTTTAGATGGAGAATGGTTCCCAAAGGTCTCATTGCTCAAAGGTGGGGCTTTTGAACAGTGATTGGGAGAACAGATCTTGGGGGCTCTATAGTTGAGTGTGATGTTCAAAGTTGAGGCCTGGTCAGAAGAGGTGGGCATATGACCTGTAAGGGCATATCTCCCTCCCTGCCCCACCCCCCACCTCTGTCTGTTTCATGGCTTCTTTTTTTCTTTCTCCCTTCCTTTTTTGGGGGGAGAGTTTTTTTGAGAATTTGAAACAACTCATAGATAAAATTTGTAACACCAGGCCTCTGTGGAATGGTGAAAGAGTGAAGGCTCTAGAGGACACCTCTTCAAAGGTTCCCAAACTTACTGATTTTTAGTGAGGGACTTGTGCCTCAAGTGAGGTCATAAACACACTGCATAGATGAGAAGGAGGAGACACAGACGTGGGACTTTCTGGCTAGGCCTCTCTGGCTCCGGTGGCTGCTCTGGAAGCTAATGCCACAAATATAAATTGAAAATCTTGGAGATCTATCAGGGCCAATTAGAGGCAGAGGTGCTCGAGGGAAGCTCAAAGGAGGTATTCAGGAAGCATATTATATGTATGGGGGTGTCTACGTATGTGAAAAGAAGGAAAAGAATCAACCAATGCTTTAACCTGAACGGTATCTTTCTCAGGCAAGTCAAGGTAACCCTTACCAAAATTGTATATAGAGGAGTCAAACACAGACTTGCCTTCAACATATTAACTTTCCCAATCTCACTCAGCCTCCAAGTACCCTTTCCTCTCTTTGTATCCCATCTCCCAATCACTCCCTTTCATTAATATGCTTTCTATTCTAATTTCCTATCCATTACCCTCTACTCCAGTTACAAAAATAATATCAACAAAGTTTGATCTTTTTCTCTTTCATTACCTCTTTTCCTCTTTCTCTTTTTTCTTATCTACTGCCTTCTGTGTCCTCTGTCTTCTTCCTTCCTGAAACCTCCACATCCTAGTCTACCTGTAAGTAGTAATATATCACAGTCTTTCTGGCCCATTGAAAAAGAGTGACATTGTTAAAACAAGCTTTAATATATATATAATTTATACCTGATTGGCTCAGTAGATGCTGATATAATTGGTAGGGGTTCTTTCCTTGAAACACAGTAGCCAGGTCTGATCTTATCATGCTGAGTACATCCAAGTAGTGTATGAATATCAAAACACAAAAAAGCCAAGATCACATCATTGGGAAGCTGACACTCACTAAAGAGTTCTCCATATTAGCAACAGAGTCTCTCTACTCTAATATATTCTCATACCTTGCATATTACAAAACAAGGCAAAAAGATGACTCCAAAAATCCTTAACTTGCTAAAAGCTAGCCCATAAGTACTGATGGGAAAGAAGTGAAATAACAAATAGTGAAAATTTATGAAGGGATAAAGGAAGAAAGCAGAAAAAAACTCAAGATTAATAAATGTTCAGTCAGCTCAAAGATAATGTAACTAAACAGACTAGGGACTTAATTGATAAAATGGTCAGTGAGCTTAAAGAAGACATGAACAAGAAGTTATGTGGAATAATCAAGATGATACAAGACATAAATGATCATTTTAGTGAAGAATGAAAGACCATGAAAATATATCAAACAGAAACCCAGGATAAAAAAGATCTTACTGAAAATATGGGCAGTGGAAATGACCAGTGTGAAGAGAGTGTCAGAATTAGGAGATAAGGTTAATGCAGGAGACCATATAATCAGATTCCTTGTAAACAATAACATTACTAGATGACTCAAAGAAAATTTACCTATGACAGTCACCTATAAGAGTTAAAGAAAGAAGCCAGCACAAAATGCTTACCAAACTCATAGTAAACAAAATTTCAAATTTAGAAAACAATTTAACTTTCAGGTAAAGGAAGCACATTGAATTCGAATATCTAACATCAGGAAATAACTTCTCCATTGCACCTTACAGTTAAAACTCCAGGAGGCCAACACAAATTTTGAAGCCTGTTAGACAAAAAGAACAAATAACATATAAGGGCAAACTTACCACAATATTAACAAATTTCCCAGAACATGGAGTGAAATTTTTCTTTTTCTTTTTCTTTTTTTTTTTGGTACCAGGACTGAACTTGGATCCTTGCACTTGTGAGGCAGGCGGTGGAACCACTGAGTTAAATCCCCGGCCCTTGGAGTGAAATTTTACAAGCCATAAGAAAACAATTTTCAATTCAGAATAATATAGGCTGAACATATAGAAAATAAATTTCAAAATTGATGGAGTAATAAGGACTTTCAATGACAAAGAGTACTATAAGACATTCATGAGAGTTGCATGGAACATGCTGAATCAGCCCGCTGCAGACAGGCAGGCAACTGGTTCTGCACTACAAAGACACAGAAGATACCAGACCACCAGACCACGGTACTGAGTGGCCCAGCTCCAAGCCCAGAGGTAGGGGCTTCTGAGCTGCTGTGCCACTGCTCCTGGTCCAGAGGAAGGGGCTTCCCAGCCACCATCCCTCCTGCTGCTCCCAGCCCACAGGAAAGGGCTTTTGGGCCGCCATCCCTACTGCTGCTCCCAGCCCCTGTCCGACCTCTCCCACCTCAGAGGAGGTAATCCCTGAAGGTGCCAACAGCCCCCACCCCCAATCCAAATGAGAAAACACATAAATAAGTCTCAAAACCACACTTCCAGATCACCTACAACCACCCCAAAGGAAAATGAGATGGAACACTCTGATACTCAACCACCTGGACCCACTGAACTGGAAACAAAAGGGGATATGGAAAAAATGAAATCAGAAATAATTTCTCAGATAACAGGAGAAATTGTGCTCCTAGTGCAAGACATGATTAATAAATCTAGAGAGGAGCTGGGGAACATGATGGAATCCCAACATAAGAAACAAATGGAATCCATAAAACAGATGCAAATAGATTTCCAGGATATGAAAAATTCCACTGAAAATCTACACAACAGAATGAGCCAATGTGAGGACAGAATTTCAGATATAGAAGATAAGATTGCAATTAATGACCAGGAAAAGAAAAATTGCTTCAAAATTATAAGGGAACATGAGAAATCAATCCAGCAGCTGCTAGATGATGCAAAGAAGAATAACATAAGACTGATTGGAGTCAATGAAGAAACAGGAGAGATTGCAGATGACATAAAAAATCTCTTCACAGAAATAATGGCAGAAAACTTCCCAAGCAGGGGAAAAGAGCTTGACATACAGATAAGTGAGGCATATAGGACTCCAAATAGCCTTGATCAAAAAAAAATCTACACATAGGCATATAATTGTTAATATTCCAGAAACTCAACAGAAGAACAAAGTTCTACAAGCAGTTAGAGAAAAGAAACAAATCACATACAAGGGAAAGTCCATCAGAATCACAGCAGACTTCTCAACACAAACCATCAAGGCAAGAAGAGCTTGGAGTGACATATTCCAAGCCCGCAAAGAAAATAGCCTCCAATCCAGATTTATGTACCCTGAAAAACTATCTTTCAAAATGGATGGAGAAATAAGATACTTTCATGACAAAGAGCGCCTTAGGAATTTTGTGAATACCAAACCAGAACTCCAAAGAATTTTACACAATACCTTAGGAACAGACATTGAGGATCACAACCCCAGGAAGCAAAGCAGAATGAACCCATCTGGCATGACAAGAAATTACATGAAAAGGAGGAGAACCCAACAAAAAGAAAAAGTCATGGAAATGACAAGTCAATACGTTTCAGTTATAACCATCAAAGTTAATGGTCTCAATTCACCAATCAAAAAAAATAGACTGGCGGAATGGATCAAGAAGCAAAATCCAACAATACGCTGCATACAAGAAACATACTTAATTCAAAAGGAAACTCATAGACTGAAAGTTAAAGGGTGGAAAACAATACTCCATGCTACGGGAACCCCCCCCAAAAAGGAGTAGCTATCCTCTTTGCAGATCAAGTAGATTTCAAACTAACACTGATTAAGAGAGATGAAGAAGGACACTACATTCTTGTAAAGGGAACAATCCAAGAGGAAGAGATGACAATCATAAATATCTATGCACCAAACACTAGTGTGCCCAATTATATAAAACAAATACTAATAGACATAAAAAGTCATGTATGCAATAATGCAATTGTAGTGGGGGACCTCAACATCCCACTGTCACAAATAGATAGATCAACTAGACAAAAAATAAGTAATGAAATACTAGAACTCAATCGAACTCTTGAACAAATGAACTTAACAGATGTTTACAGAGTCTTCCACCCCACAAAGTCAGAATACATATTCTTCTCAACTGCACATGGGTCATTCTCAAAAATAGACCACATACTTACACATAGAACATGTTTAAATAAGTGCAAAGGAACTGAAGTTATCCTCTGTATATTATCAGACCATAATGTGACGAAATAGATTCATAGCAAAAGAAACTCAAAAAATTTCATAAACATGTGGAAATTGAACAACACACTTCTGAATAACCAATGGGTCACAGAGGAAATTAAAGAAGAAATCAGACAGTTCCTTCAATTAAATGACAATGACAATACAACATATTGGAATCTATGGGACACAATGAAAGCTGTCTTATGACGGAAATTCATAGTAGTGAATACACATATTAGGAAAACAGAACGAACCCAATTAAACAACCTGATGCTGAACCTCAAGCTTCTAGAAAAAGAAGAACAGGACAACCCCAGAGCTCATACAAGGGAGGAAATTATAAAGAGCAGAGGAGAAATCAATGCAATGGAGACTAAGAAAATGATACAAAATATCAAGGAAGCCAAGAGTTGGTTCTTTGAAAGAATCAACAAAATCGACAAACCCTTAGCCAACCTTGTCAGAAAAAGGAAAGAAAAGGCCCAAATCCATGCAATTAGGAATGAAGAGGGTGAAATTACAACAGACCCAGCATAAATTCAGAGGATCATCAGTACCTACTTCCAGAACCTATATGCCAAGAAGATGGACAACACAGAAGAAATGGACAGATTCCTAGATACATATGAATAACCAAAGTTGAATGATGAAGACCTAAAAATTCTGAACAACCCAATATCAATGAATGAAATTGAAAATGTAATTAAAAACTTATCAACTAAGAAAAGCCTGGGCCCTGATGACTTCACTGCTGAATTCTACAAGACATTTAGAGAGGAACTGCTGCCACTACTGTTTAAACTCTTCAGTGAAATTGAAAGGGAAGCAGTACTCCCAAATTCATTCCTGGAAGCAAGCATCACCTTGATCCCCAAAGCAGAGAAAGACCGAGTCGAAAAGGAGAAGTATAGGCCAATCTCACTAATGAACATAGATGCAAAAATCTTTAATAAGATACTGGCAAACAGAATGCAGAAGATCATCAAGAAGATCATACACCCTGATCAAGTGGGATTCATCCCAGGGATGCAGGGATGGTTCAATATACACAAATCTTTCAATGTAATACACTATATCAATAGAGCCAAGGACAAAAACCATATGATTATCTCCATAGATGCAGAAAAAGCATTTGACAAAATCCAACATGCATTTATGATAAAAACCCTACAAAAATTGGAATAGATGGTCTCTACCTCAAACTGATAAAAGCCATCTATGAAAACCCAACAGCCAATATCATACTAAATGGTCAAAAACTGAAATCCTTCACACTAAAATCAGGAACAAGACAAGGATGTCCACTATCACCACTCTTGTTCAATATAGTTCTGGAAACATTAGCCATGGCAATTAGACAAGAGAAACAAATAAAATGAATAAAGATAGGAAATGAAGAAGTCAAGTTGTTGTTATTTGCAGATGACATGATACTCTATATAGAAGACCCCAAGAACTCCACCAAAAGTCTTCTAGACTTAATAACCAAATTCAGTCAAGTAGCTGGTTACAAGGTCAACACACAAAAATCAATAGCTTTCCTCTACACAAATGACAGACTGACTGAGAAAGAAATAGGGCAAATAATTCCTTTCACAATAGCATTCAAAAAACTGAAATACTTAGGAATCAACCTAACAAAAGAAATCAAAGACCTCTTCTCTAAGAACTGTGGCACTTTGAAAAGAGAGATTGAAGATGATATCAGAAAATGGACAGACATCCCCTGCTCCTGGGTAGGAAGGATTAATATAGTGAAAATGGCCATACTTCCAAAGCTGCTATATGGATTCAATGCAATTCCAATTAAGATCCCAGTGGCATACTTCATGGACCTTGAGAACACAATCCAAAAATTCATTTGGAACAAGGAGAGACCCAGAATAGCAAAAGCAATTCTAGGTAACAGAGACATGGCAGGGGGTATCACAATCCCCAACCTGCAACTCTACTACAAACCTACTGTGATAAAAACAGCATGGTACTGACAAAGAAACAGACCTGAGGACCAGTGGAACAGCTTAGAAGATGCAGAAACAATGCCAGCCACACTCAGCCTCTCATCTTTGATAAAGGAGCCAAACACCCTCACTGGAGGAAAGATAGCCTCTTTAATAAATGGTGCTGGAAAAATTGGGCTTCAACTTGCCAAAGATTAAAACTAGACCTGTATCTCTCACCATGCACTAAACTAAAATAGAAATGGATTAAATATCTAAATATTAAAATAGAAACTCTGAACCAGTTGGAACAGAGGTTAGGTAAAACCCTTGAAGACATTAGTGTAGGAAAAGATTTTATGAACAAAACCTCAGTTGTCCGTGAACTAGCACAAACAATCAAAAAGTGGGATCTCTTCTTATTAAAAGGCTTTTGCACAGCAAGAGAAACCACCAGCAGTGTGAAGAGACAATCAACAATGTGGGAAAAAATCTTCACCTGCATTTCCTCAAAGGTCTACTATCTCAAATCTATAAAGAACCTAAAAAGATCAGACCTCCCAAATTTAAAGACCCAATCCTAAAATGGGCATCTGAAATGAACAGATATTTCTCAGACAAAGAAGTAGAAATAGCAAATAAATACATGAAAAAATGTTCAACATCACTGGTCATTTGGGAGATGCAAATGAAAACAAGGCTGAGATTCCACCTCACCCCAGAAAGAATGGCTGCTATCATGAAATCAACCAATAACAAATGCTGGTGGGGCTGTGAGGAAAGAGGAACCCTGCTCCACTGCTGGTGGGAGTGTAGACTGGTGCAAGCACTGTGGAAATCAGTATGGAGATACCTCAGAGAACTAGGACTGGAAGTCCCATTTGACCCCACTATTCCACTGCTGGGGATCTTCCCCAAAGAATTAAAAGAATCATACCACAGTGATATATGTGCACCCACGTTCATAGCAGCACAGTTTGTGATAGCTACAACTTGGAAACAGCCCAAATGCCCATCAACTGGAGACTGGATAAAGAAAATGTGTGTGTGTGTGTGTTTTATAAAATGGAGTACTACTCAGCCATAAAAAATGAGAAATTAGAGACATTTATAGCTAAGTGGATGCACATTGAAGTGATACTCTTAAGTGAAATAAATAGGACACACATGTATAAATACCGAATAGTTTCTCTGGTGTTAGAAATTGAAAGTGTAAATAAGGACTAAATGTATAATAGACAATGTGAAATAGGAAGAAAAGGGTCAAAGGGGAAGGAAGTGGGAGGGCTAGGTGAAAGGATAGAAGGGAATGGGATTAATATAAGAAAATAGAAAAATGGGAACAAAATCTTTGTAAATAGGGAGGAATGGTGGGGTTGAAAGGAGGGCTGGGCAAGAGTGAAAAATCAGAACCAAGAGAGACTATGTAAAGGTGCAAATTTCCAATGATGAATGTCATTATATTGTATACTTAAAATGTACCAATGATTAGAATGAATAATCGCTACTGCAAAATAGGAAGAAAATGTCCAACAGGGTAGGGGTAGTGGGAGAGGCAGGGGAAAGGAAAGAAGGAAAAGGAAAAATGATGAGAAATGGAAAAAATGGAAATAAAGTCTTTGTAAATAGGGAAGGGTGGAGGGCATGAAGGGAGGGCTAGGAATGGGGAAAAAATAAGAACCAAGATGTATTATGTAAAGGTACAATTCCCAATGAGAAATGTAATTGTGTTGTATACCTACAATGTACCAATAAATGAATTTAATAAAGTGCAAAAAAAAAAAAAAAAGACATTCATGAGCCTGCTGGCCCACAGGAGGTGAGGTGTTCCCAGTACCCAAGAGGAGGCTTCTGGGCTGCCGCACCACCCTCACCAGCACACAGGAGGTGAGCCAAGCAGTCATCAGCAGCATCCCCCGCCCCTTGTCAAAATGAAAAGACACATAAACAAGTCTCAAAAACAGACTTCCAGATCACCTACAGCAACCCCAAAGGAAATGAGATAGAACACTCTGATACTCAACCACCTGGACTCCCTGAACTGGCAACAAAAGAGGATCTGGAAAAAATGAAATCAGAAATAATTTCTCACATAACAGTAGATATTGTGCTCATAGTGCAAGACATGATTAATAAATCTAGAGAGGACCTGAGGAACATGATGGAATCCCAACATGGGAAACAAATGGAATCCATAAAATAGATGCAAACAGGTTTCCAGGTGACTAAAAACCCCATTGAAAGTCTATGCAGCAGAATGAGCCAATGTGAGGACAGAATTTCAGATATAGAAGACAAGATTGCAATTACTGACCAGGAAAAGAAAAATTGCTTCAAAATAGTAAGGAACCATGAGAAATCAATCCAGCAGCTGATAGATGATGCAAAGAAGAATAACATAAGGCTGACTGGAGTCAAAGAAGAAAGAGGAGATTGTGGAGATGACATGAAAAAACTGTTCACAGAAGTGACGGCAGAAAACTTCCCAAGCAGGGGAAAAGAACTTGACATAAAGATAAGTGAGGCATGTAGAACTCCAACTAGCCTTGATTAAAAAAAAAATCTATACATAGGCATGTAAGTGTTAAGACTTCAGAAACCCAAAAGAAGAACAATGTCCTACAAGCAGTTAGAGAAAATAAACAATTCACATACAAAGGAAAGGCTCATCAGAATCACAGAAGACTTCTCAATGCAAACCCTCAAGGCAAGAAGAGCTTGGAGTGATGTACTTCAAGCTCTAAAAAAACCCAGCCTCCAACCCAGATTGATGTACCCTGCAAAACTATCTTTCAAAATTGATGGAGAAATAAGATACTTTCATGACAAGGAGCACCTTAGCAACTTTATGAATTCCAAACCAGCACTCCAAAAAATTTTAGACAATAACATAGGAAAAGACAATGAGGATCACAACCCCAGGAAGCCCAGCAGAATGAATCTGTTGGGTGCGACAAGAAATTAAATGCAAAGGGGGAGAATCCAACACAAAGAAAAAGTCATGACAATGAAAAGTCAATATGTAAGATTTATAACCCCAATGTTAATGGAGTCAATTCACCAATCAAAAGAAATAGACTAACAGAATGGGTCAAGAAGCAAGATCCAACAATATGCTACAGGCAAGAAACACATTTAATTTAAAAAGAAACACATATACTGAAAGTTAAATGGTGGAAAACAATACTCCATGTGACAGGAACCTTAAAAAAAGAGTAGGAGTAGCTATCCTCTTTGCAGATCAAGTGGATTTCAAATGAAAATCTGAAACACTCTGGTCCCAAGAATTTCAGATAAGGGATACTCAACTTGTATGTACAAATCTATTGTGAATGTGTGTTTTCATTCCTCTCAAGTAAAAACTTAAGAACAAGACAGTTGCTTCTTAACAGTAAAAAAAAGAAAAAAAAAAAAAGAAATTCATGACTACCAAACAGCACTACCAAAATTACTCAAAGAAATCCTATACAAGACAATGACATTAACAACATCAAAACAGTCTCTCTCTCTCTCTCTCTCTCTCTCTCTCTATATATATATATATATAAATATGTGTGTGTGCATATATATATACACACACACATATATATATATGTATGTATACCAAACAAGATGACCAGTTAAGAAAAACAAAAAAATAAATGAATCAGGAGAACATTGCAATCAATTAATAGCTAAGGTTGTTTGTGTTATAGTTAGAAGCAGAGCATGCCTAGTAAATTTTAAACATTTTTTGAGATGCAGTTGAAATGTTGCTGGACAGAATTCCTCATTGAACTTTGCATTTAAAAATAACTCTTTTGTTGTGGCTGCTGTATACAATTTTATAATATGAGCTACAATTCTTTAGAGTCCCAAGTTGTGTACAGAATTTATTCTGTAAGATCCCACAATTTATTTATCTATTTAGGTCCAATGATTAGTAGAGATTTTGTCCAACGGTAGATACATAATAAATCTGATCATTTCATTTTTCCATGATGTACTAGAATTTTCCTACCATTCCAAGACAGATTATTCCCCTCTTTTTTCCTGGGAAAGTCCAGCTTGTACTTCAGCATTTAGCTCAGTAAATCTTTTTCAGCTAGACTTTCTTGATACTCTTTCAGAGAATGTACCAAATTTTATTTAAATTTTAATTATGTCCCCACATTCAGCTCCAGAATTCAAGCTTTGGAAGACTGGAGAAAGGAAGCATCTTAATAGTTGTCAAAAGAGCACATGTTTAGTTTTAAATGGATTGATCCTGCAGTTAGTAGTTTAAAAATCTTTAGCAAGTTTCTTAATTTTTTGCATCTGCATAGATACAATCATTAAGACTTAGTTGGCACTCTATAACTGGCAGTTAATATTATTGTGTAGTAGTAAAAAAATAATTATTGTTATATATAACACCAAATGTCAGGGAATAAGTGTATGAGCAAGTAAATGAAAGGTAGTAATGATTTGGTCAAACTCTCCTCATCTTTAACTTTCATTTGGATCACTTCTGTAATATCCTCAAATTTTGCTAAAAGATTGCAGATATGGGGTAGCTAAGACTTTGCTTCATGTTCTGTCATAATTCTTTAAACAAAATAAATAGCAATAAAAATAAATGCTCATTAAATCTTTATGTATTAGATTTATGCATATTACATGGTAAAATTCACTATAAAGAGAAAATATTTTCTCAGTAATCGAACATACATTTTACAATTTATGGTCTGTAATTCTAAAGTTCATAAAAATACAAACCAAATATTTTTGTGAAGGATTGGGGATTTTTTATTTCCAACAGTAAAACCATATTATTGACTATGTTATATGACCATTTAGAAAATCTTACTGCTTTTTGTGTTTCTTGTAGGCAGACAATAATATATCTTACACTAAAGATAAAATAAATTTGAATTTCAGTTATAGTTATCATCTCTTTTTCCTATGATAAAATATTCAAAAGAAAAAAAAAACACTGAAGACAGCCTGACACATCTAAGCATTTCTGGAACATAAACAAAATGAAGAACTTGAGAGTCCACAAATCAATTTTCATTGTAGAGATTCATTATCTGTTATCTTGCTTGACTGAATAGTTCTCTGAATGAACAAGAATTAGAGCTCATTCATTTTTTTTTTCTTCTAGCACATTCATAAGACAAAGTGCCAGGGCAAAATAGGCACAGGACCAGCTACATGCATTTTTCTCTTGGATGTCAGGATGCTATCAGGCCAAATGTGCTTTGTTGCTGCTCTCATCTTCTCTGCTTGATTTCCCTCATTTGCAGTTTGCAATTTGCTGAGTTTAAACTCATTTTATAAACAAATACATGTAATCTATTTTTTTTGCCAGTGAGTTTGTTTAGTATTTTAAAAAATCACATAAGATTTTTTCCCCCTCCAAACACTGCTGATTCAGTAGGACATTTTTCCTTTTGAAAGCCAAAACTATTTCAAGTGAAAGTTCTCCTAAAGATGATTTGTTTTCTTCTTAGTCTTAAAACTTTTGTCGTCGTCTGCATTTCTCTCAGCATAAAAGGCTCCCTCCTGCCTTTTCATTTTATTTATTGGCTACTGTACTAACAATAGTTTTCTTGGAAGCAGAGATATTTCTCACCCTCTGACTTCTTGCTGGTCAACTCCACTCTCTACTTTGACATGTTACATTTGGAAATGAAATATGAATATATGAGACTAGGAATGTTTCCCAAAAGATGAAGTAAGGAAATAATACATATCTGATCTGATTTTGCAATGATATATGTTTAAGTATTGTAAAAATAGAGACAAATGGCAACTCCTCTTACTTTCTTTTGTAAAAGCACAAATGATCTCTGTTTTTTAGAGGATTTACATTAAATAAGATTTTAATTTTGCCAAATCTTAATCTTCATCACCCATTAGTCTTTTGCTCTTTGAAAGAAAAGCACAGGAAAACAAATCAATGGATTTTTTTCACTTAAAATTGTTCATTGGCAAAACCTGTCTTGACTGTGTCATCATTTTCATATTTGAAAAGACTTTGCTAATTCTATTAATCATAAACTATAGGCATGTATAACATACCAAAACATTCATACTTCATTTCAACAAAGCAAGGCAAAGCAAAATGAAGAGTTGTTTCTTAAAAATAGGTCAGCTCTGAGTAAAAAATGGATGCACATAGAGATCATAAGGTTAAGTGAAATAAATCATACACAGAGGCTTAAATACTACATGATTTATCTTATATGAGATGCCTAAAATATAAAGAACAAGATAAAAGATAGATAACAAGAAATGGATAGGTAGATCTTTCTCAAAAGCAAAAGGCATCAAGAGATAAAGGGAGGGGAAAGGAAGGAAGGAAAAGTGATGGAAAAGGAATGAAGATGTGTCATGTACATGTACCAACTCCACACAAGGAATGCAAACATTATGTATTGTAAACATGTACTAATAAAAACAAATAAATAAAATAACAAAAAACCTAGGCTTTTGAACCTCGATTTTACCCACTTCTTTAAATTATATATGTGTCAATTTGAATATTAATTTATAAATATTATAATATTTATTTACTATACAAATAAGATGTGTTTCAAATGTGGCTGAATTATGATTTTCATGAAACTTAATGGCATATATCTTCAAACTTTGGTTTATGGACCATCTGCTTCAGAATTATCTAGATTGTGGCCTCTAAAACTTTGTGTGATATGAGTTTTTTGTTTTTCATGTGTGGAGGACTAACTCTGTTCATTAGATGTTGCAACAATATCAGATTGCTGAGAAAATTTCTCATTCTTTTCTCTTTATCTGTACTTCCCTCCAGGCTTGACCATGGTAGTTTGCAAGCTCGATTCATCATCAAAGCACACTTTGAGTGGCAGTGAATTAGCAGTCTTGAGTCTTTGATTAGAATTTGAAAAAATGGCTGGCTGTAGGAATGGTGTTTTTAGTTTCTTCAGGTGATTTTTATGGTCTCTAGTTTAAGAACCATTCCCTTTTGATAAATATAAATGTTGCTATTTTTATCTTGCACAAATCTGTGGAACTTAACATCGAGTATAATACTTTGTTGAGCAAAAAGATTTATAGAAGAGAATGTGGGGCTGGGGATTTAGCTCAGTGGTGCCTCTGCCTGCCTCGCAAGCACAAGGTCCTGAGTTCAATCTGATCCCCGGTACCAAAACCCCCCAAAAACTATAAAAGAGAATGTGCTCCAGAGCCAAGCACACGATTATTTTCCCATTGCCATTCTACTTAATAGTCGCTATTGAGTTCAGAGGACCATAATATTGATTATGTCCAAGGCAGGCTATAAAGAGTTAACTCCACAATTGGCTTGTTTATAGAATTGAGTCGGGCTGAATGGAACCTACGTGCCAAGGTCAGGGTAACTCGCATCCAAATTCCATTCTGTCTCTTAGTATATTTTTTATCAGGACTGTATTGTATACTGGGTAGGTGAGGACTAGAGACTTACTGCAGGAGTCTCTGGAAATTGAGACATTGGTTTCATCCTGAATCAGCTGAAGCCTCCTGCTCCCTACATGTATTAGATACGTTTGGTCATTTTTTTTTCTTCCTTGATTCTTAAAGCATTTTTTCAGGTGATTCATCTGCTTTTCTGTCCCCCTCACCCCACTAATCTGGCATCAGCTTCACTCTACATATATACTTATCTACTCTATTCGTACTTCTTCTCTCAGTGATTTTATATATTGTGATGACTTTCCTCAATCATCTTTACAGTGACAATTCGAGCTTTTCCAATTTAATCTCATGCTTTTTCCATTGCTCTACTTGGCCTTTCTTCCTCCATTTCTATCCAGGCCAATGCTAATAGCTCCCTGCCTCATGCAATGAAAGTGGCTACACAGGCTACATTCTATACAGTTCTGATGCACTATTCATTGTACTTCAAAGTGAATGTAGGTCCCCAGAGCTGTGAGCCACAGAAATCCTGATTCTCTCAACCACCCAGGCTTACACCATGCAGACTTCATTTCCATTGCTATTCATTTACATATTCAACAACAGAATCCATGTGGGAGCTGCTGACATAAACCCAAGAAAATGCATCCAATAGCAGTCAGCTCCATGGCCAGACATTAGAGTGGGTGAAAAATAAGGATAAATCTGATGGTAACCAAACCCATGACAACCATCACTTAAATATACCTTGGAACTATAGTTTTTCATGGATTAGATTTGGCCCTATTATGGAGAGACTGTGCCAGGAGAAGGATGAATTCTGAAATTATGCCTTGACAACTATATTCTTCCTCAAATGATACCTGAATAAGAGACAAAAGAGGCAAAACAAAACAAAGTAATATGTTACATTAACTGAGATTTGGGCCTGATCTTAAAATAGAACCTCACAGAACTAATGTGAATCACACAGAAGTTTTCTAATATATCTGCTAAACCAAACCTTTAGACAAGATATGCCAGATGACTTTCTCTCCTAATTCTATAATTTTACATTAGCTCCTCCGAGTTTGTAACTCATAATGATTTTTGACAAAATACAAAAGGGACTAAAATCAAAGTACAAGGTAAAATGGAGGGGGGGGAGAGAGAAAGAGAGGAAGAGAGAGAGAGAGAGAGAGAGGAAGAGAGAGAGAGGGAGAGAGAGAGAGAGGGAGAGCACTGCCTTAAGCTGCCTAGTCAGTAAGCCCCAGGCCATGCCGGCATATCTAGACTTTGTGCTTATGTGAGAAGGGAAAGATGAAAAGAATGGTAGAGGCATTTTAAAGGCATGCATGCTGGCACTCTCCTTTGTACAGCCTGTACTGAGTGGAAGAGGAAGAAGAAAGTGGAACCACATAGAGCAAAATGTTGATTTTTTAGCCCTTTCAAAACATGACAAAGGCAGTCTTTTATAATCAAGAAGTAGGGGAAAGTGGTACAGAGAATGTCTTTATGCCAAAGCAAGTGGAATACAAAGAAAAACACACTATGGTGGCTGCATTGAGGATGCTCCAGGACACACGTAGATGGAGGAAACTGTCTTGCAATTGTTTCTGCTCTTTTATATGAGTGCAGTTTCAATATGGACACGGCATGCAATTTAAACAATGCTTTGTGTAGGTCAAATGTTTTCATAAATAAAAGTACAAAAATAAAAGATTTACTATTTGTTGATTTTTTAAATCATGGAAGCATATTAAAAATGTCACATGATCCAGTCTAAATAGTAACCAGGAATTTGATACTTATTTATATATTTCTGTAAACATTACTTTTAACAAAGGTGTCAAGCATATATCATCAGGGTATATTATTTAAAAATCACCAATTATAGTCCTTGATGCAATTTTATGTACTTAATCTTTTCATCTTCTTTATTGACTAACCTACCAAAAATAGAATATATTGACCTTTGGAAAAATGAGCTTCACTAATGTTAAAAGGTTTGTTTGAGCAATATTTAAATTTTTTAGGAATTTAGAATAAAGGAGCTAAAAAACTGTTTCTAAGTTTTTTGCTGATCATAACAATGACCTGGGCATCTGTTATAAAATACCAATTTTCAGAGATTCAGATCCAGTAAATATAACGTGGGGCTAGAAAATCAGAGTTTTTTAACAAATACTGGAAGGGAATCTTTCAACTTCACATTCTAAAATTCTACTGTCATCATTGTAATCATGTGGACCTCAAGGAGAGTCTTTAATGGCTGTTCAGGAAGTGGTATTGCACAGATAACCAAGAAGTTGTTCTACATTGATTTAACTGGTATGTGGTGAGGGTTTGGACCAACCCTCAAACTTCAACTTGCATGAACAGTTTTCAATGGGTGGGATTTTAATAGTGACTTGAGAAGTGAGAGTTTATAATCAGAAATGAGGTTATTTTCAATTTTGAAATGTCACACTTTACAAAGTATTTTTCTTAATATATTCTTTAGTGAACTTCAATCACAACCTGAAAAAGCTACAAATCACTTTTATTATTTATTAACTATGATAATTATTTATGTTATGAACCTGACTCTTGTTATGCTACTATATATGGTGTTAATATCCAAATTCAGATCTCGGAATTCTCTGATATTTCCATTGTATCAGGCTGCTTTTGTTGTTATCTGCCTGTTTTAATTACACATCCAGAAGAAGAAAATTCACTATCTCTTTCTTGCATTAGAAGACCAGTATTACAGGTGAATCCAGTGAGAATTGAAACTATTAATGTTATTTACAATACTTGAGTCTAAAACATAGGATACTCAAGAGAATCATTTTCTTCTAAGAAAGTTTCAACAATGCTTAAAGAGCCAAAGAAAAGACCAATTTAGTACAAATTATAAATCCCCATAGCTCATTTTTTCATGAACATCTTGGCCTTCATTCTTTCATATGGCATAAGTAACTGGTCCAATATTAAAATGGTTGGAGGATGAGCCCTAGGGAGTAAGGAAGAAAGTTTTAGATTTCTCCCAGAGGATGAATGAATTAGAAATTGAGGAATAATTTGACTATGTCTCTATTTCCTCCCATGTTTTGAGACTGACAGTTAACTAATGGCTGTAGGGGACCGGCCTATTTACTATGCCCAAAGCAGGCTGTAAGCAGTGTAGGCTATAAAGAGTTAACCCCTTGATTGGCTCATTTTAAGAAGCGAGTCTGACTGAAGCTTACATGACTCAGAAGCATCTCATAAGCACTAGCATAGCGCACAGCTTAACATGGCCTTCCTGCACAGCAGAGAGAAGTGGCCTGTGAAGCTGTGGGGCCCAGTATGAGATAACACAGTAGCTGAAGTCAGAGTAACTTGCAAGCAAATTCCATTCCTACAGCTAAAACCTTCTTAAGTAGAGGCAGAAGGTTCTAATTACAACCCTATGTTTTGTCTGTTCTGTTTCTAATTCGAGAATAATTTGTCTTTTCCTTTACAAGCCTTGCCTGAATTAGTATCCATAGCAACTGCACGACTGAATATTTTCACACATGGTTCCCCTTTAACTCAATTTGATTACCAATAAAAATCAGTGGCTTAGACTGACCAGGGCCTTTGCTGGTTGCTCAGCACTGGGTCTCCTGGTTCCCTACTTTTTTCTTTAATTTTGTCTTTGAGTATTTCTTAAACCCTACATTGTACACTGGGCAGGAGACCGGAACCTACTGCAGAGGTTACCAGTGATGATAAGATCTCCATCTTTGGCCTCTCATCAGGGTGGGTTTCCACAGGTTCCTTGGACCATTACAGATGCCTGTAAAATGTACTGCAACTTTAGGTACACTGCTGATTGACTAAGTCAGAATTTCCAAGATTGGGTCCTAGATATTTACACAGGCTTAACTCTGAAATGCCAAAATGGATTAATGTATTTCTGCATGTAGAAAAGAAAATTCCTCATGAGGAGATAATTCCCCATATATATGCCAGGCTTTTAGCAGCCTTCTATAGCAGAATGCCCCAACTTGTGGGCCATGGAAGGATAGTGGTCTATGGCCTGTTAGTAACTGGGCCACACAGTAGGAGATGAGCATGGGTGAGCAAGTGAAGCTTTATCTGTATTTTTAAACTGCTCTCCACCTCTCACATTACCGCATGAGTTCAGGCTCCTTTCAGGTCAGCACTGGCATTAGTTTCTTATAGGGTCGTGAATCCTACCATAAAAAGCACATGCAAGGAATCTAGGTCTTGCTCTCATTATGAGAATCTGGTGCCTGATGATCTGAGCTGGAGCTGAGGTGGTGATTCTGCAAACAGATGAACCTTAGCAGAGAAATTTAAATGCACGGAAACCATCGTAAACCAATTGTTTGCAGACTTGTATCAAAGCCCTATCAGTGAATAAGTGATAATTAAGCTGCAACTGGTGGCAGGCTTTAAGTTAGAATCTGACCTTTATTTTTGTCTATGTGTGGCCACCCATTATTTTATTTACCATGTCTGTCTACATCTCTTTCCCCACACTATATACCTGTCTCAGTCTTTTGGTAAGCCCACAGGCTAACTTTAGCCAAAATGAGTAAAAACAAATGTCACTGGAAAGGTTCCTTGAAAAAGGCAAAAGACTTAAATGAGGGGCTGGGGGTTTAGCTCAGTGGTTTTGCTGCCTGCTGTGCAAGTGCAAGGACCCAAGTTCAATGCCCGGTACCAAAAAAAAAAAAAAGAGAGACCTAAATGATGAGACAGGAGAAAACACTAAGACTGGCAAAAAAAGAAAACTGTGTTTAAAAGAAAATACTGTACCAAGAATATTACTTAAACTATGACTTCATTGCAACAGGTGATTCACATTTTGTGCTGTTATATGCACAAATAGAAGGGCTACCATGGCTAGAAAGCTTTCTGGTTTTACTACTTGGGTCAAAGAGATCACTTTTGAATGTGAGTCTACATGCTGTCACTTCCATAGAGAAATGCTGGCTACCTGAAAAATGTCACCTGGACTTAACAATAGTTTGCAGGATGTGATTAAAATTATCAATCACATTAAAGTATATTCCTTTAAATCTGATCTTTGCATACAGCTCTGAGAGGAGGTGAACACTGAGGGCATAGGCCTTCTTTTATACACAGAAGTGAGATGATGTTCTTAAGATAGATCACTGGCCAGAGCTTTTGAGTTACACAAGTTACTCCAGAGATTTCTTCCAGAAAAGCAGTCATCACTAGATGCACATTTCAATGACACAGAATGGGTTACAAAACTTGCTTACTCATGATACATATACTTGCCTAATGAACTCAGTGTGTCACTTTGAGGAAGGACAACTGTGTTCAAGCTGGCAGATAAAGTGGATGCATTCAAATCCAAATCATCTGTTTGCAGAATCACCACCTCAGCTCCAGCTCAGATCATCAGGCACCAGATTCTCATAATGAGGTCAACGAATGAACACTGGGACTTTTGAGATGTTTTAAACCTTAGCAGTGATTTTGAAAGAAACTGAGCATGACTTTCTCTCAGCTGGTACATGATCATCTATGTCAGCCTTTGAAAGAGCTTAGCAACCAAAAAAGACCCCCAAACTGGGGAGGAATGGATCCATGATGCATTTATGAATTAATCAGGTGAATTAACTTTGCCAGTGATAGAAGAGGTTCAAATGCTTGATATCAGAAGTGACAGTGGCCTTAAAAGTATGTTGGAGACAACTTCAAATCTCCATACATTCTAGATTAAAGTCAAGGTGGAATATTCTGACATTGACACCAAAGCACTGAAAAGCATGGTTGCATTTCCAAAATCCTATTTTTTGAAGCAGTATTTTCCGCAGTGAAAGCAACCAAAGTGAAATTATGTAGTAGATTGGATGTAAGTAACCCACATTGGATATCACTGTCTCCCATTACCCACAGATGGGACTTTCTGGTTGAAAGACAACAAGCTCAGGGCTCACATGGATTCTGCATTATGGCGAGTTGTATAATTATTTTATTGTATGTTATAATGTAATAATAATAGAAATAAAGTGATCATAAATGTAATATGTTTGAATCATCCACAAACACCCTCTCCCCCCAGTTTGTGGAAAAATTGTCCTCTATGAAACTAGTCTCTGATGTCATAAAGTTTGGGGACTGCAGTTCTATAGCACCTATCAAATAGATCAACTTTAATGACAACTGCTTCAGGTACATAGCATCTTGTTCTGGAGAAGCTGGAATATTGTCAAATGCTCACCTCACCTCTTGGTTGGAGAAAAATGAAAAAAACCAACGAACAAGAAATATGGGAGGAAAGGGCTTTGGGGCTGCCATCCATCCCACCATTCCTGGCCCAGAGGAAGGGGCTTCTGGGCCACCAACCATCCCACAGCTCCCAGCCCAGAGGTAGGGGCTTCTGAGCCTCCGACCCACTGCTCCTGGTCCAGAGGAAGGGGCTTCCCGGCCACCATCCCTCCCCACACTCTCAGCCCAGAGGAAAGGGCTTTTGGGCTGGCTTCTGTCCTGCAGCTCCAGGCCCAGAGGAAGGGGCTTCCAGGCCACCATCCCTACTGCTGCTCCCAGCCCCTGTTCCACCTCTCCCAGCTCAGAGGAGGTGAGCCACACAGGCACTAACAGTACCCCTCCTGCCCCCCAGTTAAAATGAGAAAACACATAAATAAGTCTCAAAACCACACTTCCAGATCACCTACAACAACCCCAAAGGAAAATGAGATGGAACACTGATACTCAACCACCTGGACCCACTGAACTGGAAACAAAAGGGGATCTGTAAAAAATGAAATCAGAAATAATTTCTCACATAACAGGAGAAATTGTGCTCCTAATGGAAGACATGATTAATAAATCTAGAGAGGAGCTCAGGAATATGATGGAATCCCAACATAAGAAACAAATGGAATTCATAAAACAGATGCAAACAGATTTCCAGGACATGAAAAACTCAATTGAAAGTCTACACAGCAGAATGAGCCAATGTGAGGACAGAATTTCAGATATAGAAGATAAGATTGCAATTAATGACCAGGAAAAGAAAAATTGCTTCAAAATTATAAGGGAACATGAGAAATCAATCCAGCAGCTGCTAGATGATGCAAAGAAGAATAGCATAAGACTGACTGGAGTCAATGAAGAAACAGGAGAGAGTGCAGATGACATAAAAAAACTGTTCACAGAAGGGATGGCAGAAAACTTCCTAAGCAGGGGAAAAGAACTTGACATACAGATAAGTGAGGCCTATAGGACTCCAAATAGCCTTGATCAAAAAAAATCTACACATAGGCATATAATTGTTAAGATTCCAGAACCTTAACAGAAGAACAAAGTTCTACAAGCAGTTAGAGAAGAGAAACAAATCACTTACAAAGGAAAGCCCATCAGAATCACAGCAGACTTCTCAACACAAACCATCAAGGCAAGAAGAGCTTGGAGTGACATATTCCAAGCCCTCAAAGAAAACAGCCTCCAACCCAGATTGATGTATCCTGCAAAACTATTTTTCAAAATGGATGGAGAAATAAGATACTTCCATGGCAAAGAGCACCTTAGGAACTTTGTGAATACCAAACCAGCACTCCAAAAAATTTTACACAATATCCTAGGAACAGACATGGAGGGTCACAATCCCAGGAAGCAAAGCAGAATGAACCCTTCCAGCATGACAAGAAATTAAATGTAAAGGGGGAGAACCCAACAAAAAGAAACAGTCATGGCAATAAGTCAATACGTTTCAGTTATAACCATCAATGTTAATGGTCTCAATTCACCAGTCAAAAGAAATAGACTGGCAGAATGGGTCAAGAAGCAAAATCCAACAATATGCTGCATACAAGAAGCACACTTAATTCAAAAGGAAACTCATAGACTGAAAGTTAAAGGGTGGAAAACAATACTCCATGTGACTGGAACCTGAAAAAAAGCAGGAGTAGCTATCCTCTTTGCAGATTAAGTAGATTTCAAATCAAACCTGATTAAGAGAGATGAAGAAGGACACTACATCCTTGTAAAGGGAACAATCCAGCAGGAAGAGATGATAATTATAAATATCTATGCACCAAACACTAGTGTGCCCAATTATATAAAACAAATACTAATAGACATAAAAAGTCATATATGTACTAATACAATTGCAGTGGGGGACCTCAACACCCCACTGTCACAAATAGATAGATCAACTAGACAAAAAATAAGTAATGAAATACTAGAACTAAATTGAACTCTTGAACAAATGAACTTAACCGATGTTTACATAGTCTTCCACCCCACAAAGTGAGAATACACATTCTTCTCAGGTGCACATGGGTCATTCTCCAAAATAGACCACCTACTCACACATAGAACATGTTTAAGTAAGTGCAAAGGAATTGAAGTTATCCTCTGTTTATTACCAGACCATAGTGCAATGAAATTGGAGATCCATAGCAAAAGAAACTGGAAAAATTTCATAAACACATGGAAATTGAACAACACACTTCTGAACAACCAATGGGTCACAGAGGAAATTAAAGAAGAAATCAGACAGTTCCTTCAATTAAATGACAATGAGAATACAACATATTGGAATCTATGGGACACAATGAAAACAGTCTTATGACGGAAATTCATAGCACTGAATACATATATTAGGAAAACAGAAAGAGTTCAATTAAACAACCTGATACTGAACCCCAAGCTTCTGGCAAAAGAAGAACAAGACAACCCCAAAGCTCATACAAGGGAGGAAATTATAAAGAGCAGAGGAGAAATCAATGCAATGGAGACTAAGAAAACGATACAAAAAATCAATGAAGCCAAGAGGTGGTTCTTCAAAAGAATCAACAAAATTGACAAACCCTTAGCCAACCTTATCAGAAAAAGGAAAGAAAAGGCTCCAATCCATGCAATTAGGAATGAAGAGGGTGAAATTACAACAGACCCAGCAGAAATCCAGAGGATCATCAATACCTACTTCCAGAAACTATATGCCAATAAGATGGAAAACACAGAAGAAATGGATAGATTCCTAGCTACGTATGAATTACCAAAGTTGAACAAAGAAGACCTAAAAATTCTAAACAACCCAATATCAACCAATGAAATTGAAAATGTAATTAAAAACTTATCAACTAAGAAAAGCCCAGGCCCTGATGGCTTCACTGCTGAATTCTACAAGACATTTAGAGAGAAACTACTGCCACTACTCTTTAAACTCTTCAATGAAATCGAAAGGAAAGCAATACTCCCAAATTCATTCCTGGAAGCAAGCATCACCTTGATCCCCAAAGCAGAGAAAGACCCAGTCGAAAAGGAGAAGTATAGGCCAATCTCACTAATGAACATAGATGCAAAAATCTTTAATAAGATACTCGCAAATAGAATGCAGAAGATCATCAAGAAGATGATACACCCTGGTCAAATGGGATTCATCCCAGGGATGGAGGGATGGTTCAACATATGCAAATCAATCAATGTAATACACAGTATCAATTGAGCCAAGGACAAAAACCATATGATTATCTCCATAAATGCAGAAAAAGCATTTGACAAAATCCAACATGCATTTATGATAAAAACCCTAGAAAAAATTGGAAGACATGGTCTCTACCTCAAACTGATAGAAGCCATCTATGAAAAACCAACAGCCAATATCATACTAAATGGTCAAAAACTGAAATCCTTCACAGTAAAATCAGGAACAAGACAAGGATGTCCACTATCACCACTCTTGTTCAATATAGTTCTGGAAACATTAGCCATGGCAATTAGACAAGAGAAACAAATAAAAGGAATAAAGATAGGAAATGAAGAAGTCAAGTTGTTGTTATTTGCAGATGACATGATACTCTATATAGAAGACCCCAAGAACTCCACCAAAAGTCTTCTAGACTTAATAACCAAATTCAGTCAAGCAGCTGGTTACAAGGTCAACACACAAAAATCAATGGCTTTCCTCTACACGAATGACAGACTCACTGAGAGAGAAATAGGGCAAATAATTCCTTTCACAATGGCATCCAAAAACTGAAATACCTAGGAATCAACCTAATGAAAGAAATCAAAGGCCTCTTCTCTGAAAACTATAGCACTCTGAAGAGAGAGATTGAATATGATATAAGAAAATGGACAGACATCCCCTGCTCCTGGGTAGGAAGGATTAATATAGTGAAAATGGCCAAACTTCCAAAACTGCTATATAGATTCAATGCAATTCCAATTGAGATCCCAGCAGCATAATTCATGGACCTTGAGAAAACAATCCAAAAATTCATTTGGAACAAGAAGAGCCCCATAAGAGCAAAAGCAATTCTAGGTAACAGAGACATGGCAGGGGGTATCACAATCCCCAACCTGCTGCTCTACTAAAAACCTACTGTGATAAAAACAGCATGATACAGGCAAAGAAACAGACCTGAGGACCAATGGAACAGATTAGAAGATGCAGAAACAATGCCAGACACACTCAGCCATCTCATCTTTGATAAAGGAGCCAAACACCCTCACTGGAGGAAAGATTGCCTCTTTAATAAATGGTGCTGGAAAAACTGGGCTTCAACTTGCCAAAGATTAAAACTAGACCTATATCTCTTGCCATGCACTAAACTAAAATCCAAATGGATGAAAGATCTAAATATTGAAATAGAAATTCAGAATCAGTTGGAACAGAGGTTAGGTAGAACCCTTGAAGACATCGGTGTAGGAAAAGATTTTATGAACAAAACCTCAGTTGCCTGTGGACTAGCACAAACAATCAACAAGTGGGATCTCTTCTTATTAAAAGGCTTCTGCACAGCAAGAGAAACCACCAGCAGTGTGAAGAGACAACCCATAATGTGGGAAAAATTCTTCACCTGCTTTTCCTCAGACAAAGGTCTACTATCTCAAATCTATAAAGAACTTAAAATGATCAGACCTCCCAAATTTAAAGACCCAATCCGAAAATGGGCATCTGAAATGAACAGATATTTCTCAGACAAAGAAGTAGAAATAGCAAATAAATACATGAAAAAATGTTCAACATCACTGTTCATTTGGGAGATGCAAATGAAAACAAGGCTGAGATTCCACCTCACTCCAGAAAGAATGGCTGCTATCATGAAATCAACCAATAACAAATGCTGGCAGGGCTGTGCGGAAAGAGGAACCCTGCTCCACTGCTGGTGGGAGTGTAGACTGGTGCAAGCACTGTGGAAATCAGTATGGAGATACCTCAAAGAACTAGGACTGGAAGCCCCATTTGACCCCGCTATTTCACTGCTGGGGATCTTCCCCAAAGAATTAAAAGAATCGTACCACAATGATACATGTGCACCCATGATCATAACAGCACAGTTTGTGATAGCTACAACCTGGAAACAGCCCAAATGCCCATCAACTGGAGACTGGATAAAGTACACGTGGTTTTTTTATAAAATGGAGTACTACTCAGCCATAAAAAATGAGAAATTAGAGACATTTATAGCTAAGTGCATGCACATTGAGACGATATTCTTAAGTGAAATAAATAGGACACACATGTATAAATACTGAATACTTTCTCTGGTGTGAGAAACTGAAAGTGCCAATAAGGACTAAAATGTATAATAGGTATTGTGAAATAGGAAGAAAAGGGGCAAAAGGGAAGGAAGTGAGAGGGGTAGGGGAAAGGAAAGAAGGGAATGGAATTAATATGAGAAAATGGAAAAAAAGGAACAAAATCTTTTAAATAGGGAGGACTGGAGGGGTTGAAGGGAGGGCTGGGCAAGGGTGAAAAATAAGAACCAAGAGAGACTATGTAAAGGTGCAAATTTCCAATGATGAATGTCATTATATTGTATACCTAAAATGTACCAATGAGTAGAATGAATAATCGCTAATGCAAAAGAGGACGAAAATTTCCAAAGGGGTAGGGGTAGTGGGAGGGGCAGGGGAAAAGAAAGAAGGGAAAGTAAAAATGAGAAATGGAAAAAATGGAAATAAAGTCTTTGTAAATAGGCAAAGGTGGAGGAGGTGAAGGAATGGCTAGGAATGAGGAAAAAATAAGAACCAAGTTGCATCATGTAAAGGTACAAGTTCCCAATGAGAAATGTAATTGTGTTGTATACCTAAAATGTACCAATAAAGAATTTAACAAAAAAAGAGAGAAAGAAATATGAGTTTGAAATGCGCGAGATCAGAATGTCATTATTTTTACCAAGTCAAATACTATTTTGTATCTCTTTAGCTTCCATACTTTGGGAAAATAAATAAAATATTGTTTGAGAGGATTATCAAATCCTAAACTATATGTGCACGAGACTCCTACTTGATGAAATCAGAAAGAAACTAACACCTAAGCCAATAAGTTCTAAACCATGTCAAGTGGGAATAAAATATTTTTAAAGTTTTCATGTAGAAATGGTACTTATCCACTAGCTGTGTAAAAATTGAGGGAAAATTAAGAATGGAAATATGAGAAACATTTTCAAATGTTAAATTATGGGACAACTCCCCTGAATGGATTTCTGTTGAATTTCACTTGCATTGGGAAGCCCTATTCTGTATAAATAAATGGCATCTGACCTTACACTTAACTAGTCATAATTATGTGAAAAGTAAACCCTTAGTGATATGGACAAAGAAAAATCTGGAAGAAAATACATTTGGATAGGAGTTGATTTTGATATGTGTGGAACGCTGACATAAATATAACTTTTCTTTTGAACATATCCTCCACGGTTTTTAATCTATGTCTATATTTATATATATAAACTTGATTAAAAAAGGCTCAATAAACATGATTTTATAAAAAACATTTGCAAAGTGCCAAAGGACAAGTTTTTTTCGGGGGGGGGGGGAGGGGCGGCGCTATGCCCACGATGATAAAATGTTATGCTGCTTTAGCTCTTGTATTGTGTTAATAATTGGTGGTGACTTGTAATCCAATAGTTCAATAAAACAAAAAGTGAGATAATTGCATTTTACTTCCACCTTTTCCATTATCTGGGTTTGTTATTATAGGCTAATAATTTAATATATCTACTTCAGTTTCCTCTTTAGTGAAATGCAGATAGCTCTATTACCTTTTTTCAACTCTAGTATCAAGAATTGGTTGAAGCAATGACTGGAAAGAATTGCAAATACATGAATAAAGCACTCATTAATATTCTAGAAGATGCATCATTATGTTATTTCTTGAAACAATTTAGAAATTCTAGCAACCTAACACTTTTTGAAAAAACAAATCCAAATAGTGCAATAAATAAACAAAACTGTAATAAAATAAAGTGAATAATATAAGTGGTAGTGGAGATTTGTTTAGTTGAACATAAGACATAATTGGATGTGCTTCATGAATCAGTTAAGGTAAGCCTTAGGTTGTGGTACAAAATAATTCCAAATATACTTTCTTAAATAAGGTAGAAGTTAAATTTTTCCTTTTAGTATAAGAATGTGTCTGTTGCGGGCATCTAAACAGGCAGGGGAACTGTGTCACATTCCAGTGTGAAAGACTTCTTCATAATAGCTATGCTTTGCTACGAGGTAGAAGGAGAAATGTAACATTTATTCACAGTAAGTAAAAACTGGACATAATTGCATATTAAAAAGTGATTACATAGCTAGGCATGGTGGTACATGCCTGTAATTCCAACCACTTTGGAGGCTGATGTAGGATTGAGAGTTCCCTGCCAGCCTAGACAACTCAATGAGACCCTGACTCAAAATAAGGTGAGAGAGAGACAGAGCAAGTGGAGGTAAGCTCAGTGGTAGAATCTTTGTCTAGAATGTATAAGGGCCCTGGATTCAACTCCAAGTACTTAAAAAAAGTAAGTACATAATAAAATTCAGTGTATCTACCCAATGAAATAGTCTTGTAACAAAGGAGAACAAAATACTAGTACACATATAATAGGTGACTCTCACGACCACTATGCTAAATGAAAGAAGAGTTATGCAGAAGAGTACAAACTCTAATATTTGATTTATAGTGAATTATACAACAGAAAAAAATATTCAATTGGAGTTTCTCATGTAAAGATATTTTTTGCAAAGGGTAGAGCAGAGATTTTTTGGAGGGTGTTATACATATATATCTCCTATATTGATATTAGCAGTGGTTATATTTATATATATACATATATATATATACACATTTGTAAAAATGTATTGAACTGTAAACTTAATATATGTAATTTATTATATGTAAATTATATACAACTTACTAAATTCAATTAAAAGAAAACATGGGCTTGCAGTAGAGACCAAACAGTAACAATGAAAAAGAATAAATCAGTTTGAAAATAGGTAATTCTCAAAACTAGAAATACAAATAATCATTATATCAATTATTTAAAAACCAAGGGCGTACCTTCACTTTTGTTTCTCTTGTTTCTTCAAATCACTTGGGTTTGAATTCTAGCAGGATGATAAGAGATGAATGAATCTTCTTAGACCAGTAAATACAAGTCAAGTATTGAGGAGGTCAGAGCAACACAATTGATGAAAATTAGGATCCTTCCATTCTGGAGAAAATTTCACTCTGGATTCCTTACAATTAAAAGAGAAGTCAGTGTTTATTTTGTCTAGTCTACTGTAATGTTGAGTTTTATTATAGTATCCATTCTGTATTAATGTAATGATTAAGTAATTAATGCATTCAATTTGTGATTATCTTGCCTGACTTTTACATTAGCCTTCTCTCTGGGCTTTCTTTTGGTTGGTGGTGCTCTATATCGAATATCCTACAGGTATCAATATGCTCTTATAAAAATATAAATCTTTTACTGCTACTCTGTTTAAAAATTGTTCATGACTTCTATGATTAGAATAAGATCCAAACCCTTCATTTTAGTTTCATCTCCTACATTATTCCTACTTCTCCAAAAGAATAGAATCTCTTAACTCTTTTTTTTTAATTTACCACATTTAAAACACATTATTATCCTTCCCACCCTAAGACACTGATGTGCCTCTTCCATGAACACCCTAGATTTTCCCACAGCAGCTCCAAATCATTCATGGACTCACTATAAATGGCACTTCCTCAGAGAGGTTTTTCTCTGACTGTACTACTTAAGACAACACCCAAGGGCAGGAAAGCATCTTTACGGTGGAACTGGTGGTTTACCCTCTTCATGGAATAAACCCAAATTAGTGTCTGAGTAAATCCTATTTTTCTTTTCAAAAAAATATAAACTCAATGAAGAAAAAGTTTGTCAACTTTCTTCAATGGAGCACTGCTTATAACAAGACCCGGTGGTATATACTAGGTAGGTACTAAATAATATATTTTAAATGAATCAAAGTTCTCAAATTCAGTGTAGTTTATACCATTTTAATCCTATTATCAGTTTAAAAAATACTGGGTCATCCTTGATTCCTTGTCCTTTCATCTAATTAACTAGAAACCCACTGGCCCTTTTTGCTTTCCTTCAGCCTTCCTCTCTAGCTTGGCCTACATAGCCCACTGGTATCTTCTACGCTATTACAATGACCTCCACTCTCTTCTTTTGATTTCCATCCATCTCTTCTCTTCCCTTCCTCTCCGCATTTCCTAACTATCTTCCATGATTTATTTGTGCTAGAAATTTTTAAAATCTCCAAAACTTACCGTATTTGTTGTTAAGTTGCTGGGGATCACACCAACACCTTGTACATATTAAATATATATTTACTACCAAGCTGCACCCCAATCAAAATTTATCATTTTCTAATTCACTTCAGGGAAGTTTGCATATGCTTTTTCTTTGCCTGTCTCATTCCCTACTTTCACCCTTACCACAATTGGTCTGATACTTTTCTTCAATGATGTGGCCCAAAATCACACAGGACATCATTTATGTCAAGAGGCCTTTCTTGAGCCTCAGGTCTTGAGTCATGCCCTCCCTCTGATTATGTCCTCACAGCTTTAGCAGTGAGTATTCTGAGTTGTTGCCTGAATCCTGTATCTTGACCATATTTCTCCTCAAGTACATGATATAAATCTCTCTTGCCCATCATTATTGGCATTACCTGTCAGAATACTTGGAACACAGTAAGGATTTGGTAAATGTTTGAATGAGCATCACCACTGTCACCAAAGTAAATATTATTAGATGCATTATAGTTTCTTGAATTAATAGGCAGATGGATACATGGATAATACTAGCTTATGGTGGTCATATGAATGGTAACTCAAGAGTGTTCTATAGTAGAAAGATGTGTGACAGCTTCTTTGAAAATTTTATGAGTAACTTCTGCAAAAGTAAGGCTGTTATTGTAAAATGTTGCACAAAATCTAATGAAAAATCTGCCCTTGGGGATCAGAACTGTAGGTGAATAAAGTTGATGAAAGAAAATTGCTGTTAGACATCTTATGTCAAACAAATCTTGTAACTCTTGTTTTGTGCCTCCCAGCTTGAGTGCATAAGAGAAAAAAATGCAAATTTTCCAAATGAAGTACAGCTAACAGTGCATAAATCTCAGGAAGACAGTAGGATACACTTATTAAAACTTGAGAAGGATCAGAAATGAGTAACTTTTCCTCTGAAATGCCAATTTTTTTTTCTTTTTAAGATTAGCTCTTCCTCAAAGCCACATCAATTATAAATAATTATCTACTAGCATAACCAGCACTGCTGCTAACCTTAAAGGAAATAAACTAAGAAATTAAACTGATTAAAAATAAACCAGAGATTTTAGCCCTTTTAAAGGAGATGACTTTAGAAAGATTCCAAAAGTCTTTCCTGTCTATGTCTAGGAATATTAATCTAAAAATTTGAGAGTCATACATTAATGCTCTTCTGTTGTTAAGAGAATTTTCTGGGAATCTGTACTTACAGTTGGTTTATAAAGAAAGTTACTTATTTTTTACTTTATGATTCTTATAATCATTTTTCTGAGGGTTCTTTGTTTTGCATAGCCAAAACTAACCCATGCTAGTTTCAGTAACAAAGGGGAGTTTATTTTAAGGATACAGGAATATATTAGATAAGATGTAGCTAGCACTCAGGAAATGAAAAATTTCCAGAAAATCAAGCTCTTCTCCTTGTTTTACTTCCTTCTTTATTTTTCTTAACTTTCTTTTATCCTTCTATTTCTTTTCTCTTTGTTGTCTACATGGAAGAATATTGCTATCCCAATAATTTTTCTCTCAGTCTCAGAAGAAAGAATCTGACTAGTACAGTTAGAGCTTGGGCCCAACCAGTCTTGGGCTGGATTATGCAACAGAACATAGCTTCTGAGATAGCACAGGTTGTTGCCAGCCAACAGAAGGCTATACAATTACTAGTGTTTATGATACGTATCTAGCAACACTTGGAACTAAGAATTCTAACCTTATATTAAATTAGAGGCTATAATGGAAAAGAAAAGAATTCTATTTATGTCCTTTTTTTTATTAAATTCTTTCATTGGTACATTGTAGGTATACAACACAATTACATATCTCACTGGGAATTGTACCTTTACATAATGCATCTTGGTTCTTATTTTTTCCCCATTCCTAGCTCTCCCTTCACCCACTCCACTCTTCCCTATTTACAAAGACTTTATTTCCATTTTTTCCATTTCTCATCATTTTTCCTTTCCCTTCTTTCCTTTCCCCTGCCCCTCCCACTACCCCTACCCCGTTGGACATTTTCTTCCTATTTTGCAGTAGCGATTATTCATTCTAATCATTGGTACATTTTAGGTATACAATATAATGACATTCATCATTGGAAATTTGCACCTTTACATAGTCTCTCTTGGTTCTTATTTTTCACCCTTGCCCAGCCCTCCCTTCAACCCCTCCAGTCCTCCCTATTTACAAAGATTTTGTTCCTATTTTTCCATTTTCTCCTATTAATCCCATTCCCTTCTATCCTTTCCCCTACCCCTCCCACTTCCTTCCCCTTTGCCCCTGTTCTTCCTATTTCACATTGCCTATTATACATTTAGTCCTTATTTACACTTTCAGTTTCTCACACCAGAGAAAGTATTCGGTATTTGTACATGTGGGTCCTATTTATTTCACTTAAGAGTATTCTCTCAATGTGCATGCACTTAGCTAAAAATGTCTCTAATTTCTCATTTTTTATGGCTCAGAAGTACTCCATTTTATTAAAAAACCACATTTTCTTTATCTAGTCACCAGTTGATGGGCATTTGGGCTGTTTCCAAGTTTTAGCTATTACAAACTGTGCTGCTATGAACATAGGTGCACATATATCACTGTGGTATGATTCTTTTAATTCTTTGGGGAAGATCCCCAGCAGTGGAATAGTGGGGTCAAATGGGACTTCCAGTCCTAGTTCTTTGAGGTATCTCCATACTGATTTCCACAGTGCTTGCACCAGTCTACACTCCCACCAGCAGTGGAGCAGGCTTCCTCTTTCCCCACAGCCCCGCCAGCATTTGTTATTGGTTGATTTCATGATAGCAGCCATTCTTTCTGGAGTGAGGTGGAATCTCAGCCTTGTTTTCATTTGCACCTCTCGAATGACTAGTGATGTTGAACATTTTTTCATGTATTTATTTGCTATTTGCACTTCTTTGTCTGAGAAATGTCTGTTCCTTTCAGATGCCCATTTTCGGATTGGGTCTTTAAATTTGAGAGGTCTGATCATTTTAAGTTCTTTATAGATTTGAGATAGTAGACCTTTGAGGAAATGCAAGTGAAGAATTTTTCCCACATTGTGGGTTGTCTCTTCACACTGCTGGTGGTTTCTCTTGCTGTGCAGAAGCCTTTTAATAAGAAGAGATCCCACTTGTTGATTGTTTGTGCTAGTTCATGGGCAACTGAGGTTTTGTTCATAAAATCTTTTCCTACACCAATGTCTTCAAGGGTTCTACCTAACCTCTGTTCCAGCTGGTTCAGAGTTTCTATTTTAATATTTAGATCTTTCATCCATTTTGATTTTAGTTTAGTGCATGGCAAGAGATTTAGGTCTAGTTTTAATCTTTGGCAAGTTGAAGCCCAGTTTTTCCAGCACCATTTATTAAAGAGGCAGTCTTTCCTCCAGTGAGGGTGTTTGGCTCCTTTATCGAAGATGAGATGGCTGAGTGTGTCTGGCATTGTTTCTGCATCTTCTAATCTGTTCCACTGGTCCTCAGGTCTGTTTCTTTGCCAGTACCATGCTGTTTTTTATCACAGTAGCTTTGTAGTATAGTTGCAGGTTGAGGGTTGTGATACCCTCTGCCATGTCTCTGTTACCTAGAATTGCTTTTGCTCTTCTGGGTCTGTTCTTGTTCCAAATGAATTTTTGGATTGTTTTCTCAAGGTCCATGAATTATGCTGCTGGGATCTCAATTGGAATTGCATTGAATCTATATAGCAGTTTTGGAAGTATGGCCATTTTCACTATATTAATCCTTCTTACCCAGGAGCAGGGGATGTCTGTCCATTTTCTGATATCATCTTCAATCTCTCTTTTCATAGTGCCATGGTTTTCAGAGAAGAGGTCTTTGATTTCTTTCATTAGGTTGATTCCTAGGTATTTCAGTTTTTTGGATGCTATTGTGAAAGGAATTACTTGCTCTATTTCTCTCTCAGTGAGTCTGTCATTTTTGTAGAGGAAAGCCATTGATTTTTGTGTGTTGACCTTGTAACCAGCTACTTGACTGAATTTGGTTATTAAGTCTAGAAGACTTTTGGTTGAGTTCTTGGGGTCTTCTATATAGAGTGTCATGTCATCTGCAAATAATGACAATTTGACTTCTTCATTTCCTATCTTTATTCATTTTATTTCTTTCTCTTGTCTAATTGCCATGGCTAATGTTTCCAGAACTATATTGAACAAGAGTGGTGATAGTGGACATCCTTGTCTTGTTCCTGATTTTAGTGTGAAGGACTTCAGTTTTTGACCATTTAGTATGATATTGGCTGTTGGTTTTTCATAGATGGCTTCTATCCATTTGAGGTAGAGACCATGTCTTCCAATTTTTTGTAGGGTTTTTATCATAAATGCATGTTGGATTTTGTCAAATGCTTTTTCTGCATTTATGGAGATAATCATATGGTTTTTGTCCTTGGCTCTATTGATATAGTGTATTACATTGATTGATTTGTGCATATTGAACCATCCCTGCATCCCTGGGATGAATCCCTCTTGATCAGGGTGTATGATCTTCTTGATGATCTTCTGCATTCTATTTGCCAGTATCTTATTAAAGATTTTTGCATCTATGTTCATTAGTGAGATTGGCCTATACTTCTCCTTTTCGACTCGGTCTTTCTCTCCTTTGGGGATCAAGGTTATGCTTGCTTTCAGGAATGAATTTGGGAGTATTGCTTCCCTTTCAATTTCACTGAAGTGTTTAAACACTAGTGGCAGCAGTTTCTCTCTAAATGTCTTGTAGAATTCAGCAGTGAAGCCATCAGGGCCTGGGCTTTTCTTAGTTGATAAGTTTTTAATTACATTTTCAATTTCATTAGTTGATATTGGGTTGTTTAGAATTTTTAGGTCTTCTTTCTTCAACTTTGGTAATTCATATGTATCTAGGAATCTGTCCATTTCTTCTGTGTTGTCCATCTTATTGGCGTATAGGTTCTGGAAGTAGGTACTGATGATCCTCTGGATTTCTGCTGGGTCTGTTGTGATTTCACCCTCTTCATTCCTAATTGCATGGATTTGGGCCTTTTCTTTCCTTTTTCTGACAAGGTTGGCTAAGGGTTTGTCAATTTTGTTGGTTCTTTTGAAGAACCACCTCTTGGCTTCATTGATTTTTTGTATCGTTTTCTTAGTCTCCATTGCATTGATTTCTCCTCTGCTCTTTATAATTTCCTCCCTTGTATGAGCTTTGGGTTTGTCCTGCTCTTCTTTTACTAGAAGCTTGAGGTTCAGCATCAGGTTGTTTAATTGGGCTCCTTCAGTTTTCCTAATATGCATATTCACTGCTATGAATTTCCCTCCTAAGCCTGCTTTCATTGTGTCCCATAGATTCTGATATGTTGTACTGTCATTCTCTTTTAATTGAAGGAACTGTCTGATTTCTTCTTTAATTTCCTCTGTGACCCATTGGTTATTCAGAAGTGTGTTGTTCAATTTCCGCGTGTTTATGAAATTTTTCCAGTTTCTTTTGCTATGGATCTCCAATTTCATCGCACTATGATCTGATAGTATATGGGGGATAACTTTAATTCCTTTACACTTACTTAAACATGTTCTATGTGTGAGTAGGTGGTCTATTTTGGAGAATGACCCATGTGCACCTGAGAAGAATGTGTATTCTCACTTTGTGGGGTGGAAGACTATGTAAACATCGGTTAAGTTCATTTGTTCAAGATTTCAATTGAGTTCTAGTATTTCATTACTTACTTTTTGTCTAGTTGATTTATCTATTTTTGACAGTGGGGTGTTGAGGTCCCCCAATACAAGTGTATTAGTGGATATATGACTTTTCATGTCCATTAGTATTTGTTTTATATAGTTGGACACACTAGTGTTTGGTGCATAGATATTTGTGATTATCATCTCTTCCTGTTGGATTGTTCCCTTTACAAGGAGGTAGTGTCCTTCTTTGTCTTTCTTAATCAGTGTTGGTTTGAAATCTACTTGATCTGCAAAAAGGATAGCTATTCCTGCTTTTTTTCAGGTTCCCGTCGCATGGAATATTGTTTTCCACCCTTTAACTTTCAGTCTATGAGTTTCCTTTTGAATTAAGTGTGCTTCTTGTATGCAGCATATTGTTGGATTTTGCTTCTTGACCCATTCTGCCAGTCTATTTCTTTTGATTGGTGAATTGAGACCATTAACATTGATGGTTATAACTGAAACGTATTGACTTATTGCCATGACTGTTTCTTTTTGTTGGGTTCTCCCCCTTTACATTTAATTTCTTGTCATGCTGGAAGGGTTCATTCTGCTTTGCTTCCTGGGGTTGTGATCCTCAATGTCTGTTCCTAGGATATTGTGTAAAATTCTTTGGAGTGCTGGTTTGGTATTCACGAAGTTCCCAAGGTGCTCTTTGTCATGAAAATTTCTTATTTCTCCATCAATTTTGAAAGATAGTTTTGCAGGGTACATCAATCTGGGTTGGAGGCTGTTTTCTTTGAGGGCTTGGAATATGTCACTCCAAGCTCTTCTTGCCTTGATGGTTTGTGTTGAGAAGTCTGCTGTGATTCTGATGGGCTTTCCTTTGTAAGTGATTTGTTTCTTTTCTCTAACTGCTTGCAGAACTTTGTTCTTCTGTTGAGTTTCTGGAATCTTAACAATTATATGCCTATGTGTAGTTTTTTTTTTTGATCAAGGCTATTTGGAGTCCTATATGCCTCACTTATCTGTATGTCAAGCTCTTTTCCCCTGCTTGGGAAGTTTTCTGCCATTATTTCTGTGAAGAGATTTTTTATGTCATCTACACTCTCTCCTGTTTCTTCATTGACTCCAATCAGTCTTATGCTATTCTTCTTTGCATCATCTAGCAGCTGCTGGATTGATTTCTCATGTTCCCTTATAATTTTGAAGCAATTTTTCTTTTCCTGGTCATTAATTGCAATCTTATCTTCTATATCTGAAATTCTGTCCTCACATTGACTCATTCTGCTGTGTAAACTTTCAATGGAGTTTTTCATGTCCTGGAAATCTATTTGCATCTGTTTTATGGATTCCATTTGTTTCTCATGTTGGGATTCCATCATGTTCCTGAGCTCCTCTCTGGATTTATTAATCATGTTTTGCACAAGAGCACAATTTCTCCTGTTATGTGAGAAATTATTTCTGATTTCATTTTTTCCAGATCCCCTTTTGTTGCCAGTTCAGTGGGTCCAGGTGGTTGAGTATCAGAGTGTTCCATCTTATTTCCCTTTGAGGTTTTTTTAGGTGATCTGGAAGTGTGGTCTTGAGACTTATTTACATGTTTTCTCATTTCGACTGGGGCAGGGGGCTGTTAGTGCCTGCACAGATTACCTCCTCTGAGCTGGGAGATGTGGGACAGAGGCTGGGATCAGCGGTAGGTATGGTGTCCCAAAGGCCCTTTCCTGTGGGCTGGGAGCATTGGGAATGATGATGGCTGGAAAGCCTTTTCCTCTGGACCAGGAGCAGTGGGATGGCAGGTCAGAAGCCCCTACCTCTGGGCTGGGAGCAATGGGACTTAGTACCTTGGGCTGGTGGTCTGGTGCCCTCTGCGTCTTTGTAGTGTGGAACCAGGTGGCTGCACAGAGGAGCAGGGAGGGGGGTGGCATCCAGTGGATTGTTGCCAGGATGTGGGCTTATTCATCATGTTCTGTGCTACTCGGGACCTCTCTAGGGCGTGGGCAGACCTGCCTGTCTGCAGTGGGCTGATTCGGTGTCTCCAGTGTGACTTGAGACCTCGGTAGGGCGTGCACAGACCTGCCTGTTTGCAGCAGGCTCTATTTATGTCCTTTTATTGCGATAGATTTCCTAAAGACCTTGTCATGTGAATTCTGTCTTCACTTCTTTCTTTGAACTCACATACATGAAAAATTTAAAGTAGCTTTGTTTATAGGAGGAATCATATTGGAACCACCAATAGTGCTAACCTCCATTCTGCCCTTCCTTCCTTCCTTCCTTCCTTCCTTCCTTCCTTCCATCCTTTCTTCTTTCCTTCTTTCCCCCTTCCTTCCTTCTTTTCTTTCTACCTTTCAGCTCTCTTCTTTTCCCACCACTCAGCGTAGTATGTACTTCTCTGTAGTAAAGAGTGAATGACACTGAGAAGAGCTGCAGATTACAGTAATAAATTCATTCAGTTGTTTATTCCTCTGTCAGGACCCGGATCGATAAACACTGATAGATAAAGAAGGCCAAGTATATTTTCATATGTGACTTGGAGTTCTGGATGAATGTGGTTCCCCCAAAACATCTCCATAGTTTATAGGCTTTTATGACAATTTCAAATCTTCATTAGGTTTGGTTTTTATCTATATGGTGATGATATCCTAACATATATGGACAGTTCCTATTATTCTCTTAATAACTCGAGCTATATTTTTTATCACTCCCCACAGTTATTACAAAACTAAAAACTTCAAAACACAACTCATTCTGCTCCACCTCCTCATTCCCATTTGCTACAAGTTTATCCTGTATTCCCTGGGTTGATTATAAGTACCATCTCCTCAGTTAGCAAATCTATCAAATTCAGAGATCAGTAACTTACTCCATGTTCCTGGTCAACCCTTACATTTCTCTTATTTCCAAGTCCTGCTGGAATTTTACGAAACTCCCTTAAATCTATTTTACATGACCTCATTGAGTATTCTGAACTCATCATTTCTGTCTTGGACTAATATAACCATCTGTTAAAAAGGTTCATTTTTTATATCTCCTTCTTTTGTCTCCATCTATCTTTGCATTGTCAACAGAATTGTATTAGAAATATGCTTCTATAAGCATATTGAGATGATTACTTATGTTTTAAAAAAATCATATAGGGGTCTCCATTGTAAACAGGGTGACATCTGAGATCCTTTTTGACACATATAGCTTTTTATTCATATATCTCTGCCAGGTATATTAACTTTAAATCACTCAGAAAATGTGTCCATGCCACAAATATGCAATGGTCTTATATTTTAAACAGTACTTGATATACTATGTACTCAGTGCTTATAACATCTCATTTAAGTTTCTCAAGGGCAGAGATGGCATCCTTGTTTACCTTTGTGTCCATTTAGGGCAGTTCCTGAAATAGAAAAAGTGTTGACTAAATGCTGATTAAATGAAGCTATGCCAATTCAATGTGCCTATACATTTATTTTTCAACTTGGAAGACATTGTTCATCACAGAATTGAGAATTATCACATGCCCTATGATTCTCCTTCACTTTGAAATATCAGTAATAATTGCCTTGTGGTATGGAAATTTACTTACCAAAGAATTTTGACAGGCAGAAACTATAATGCTGAGAAAAATTATAACAGAGTAAATCGCCTCCTAACATTTTTTCCTTATTAATTTTTTTCTTTTTCCTTCTTAAATTCAGATATTCAGTGAATTTAAATATAATTCTACAATACTAGGCTTTTGAGGCATTTTATTTATTATTTTATGTTTCCTCAAAGCTCAGTTACCCTTGACAAGTTTAAAACCTCCATACATATGTAATAGGATGTTATATTTAAAATCTTCCAAGAAATAAAGAAAGTGCTTGCTTCATGTCCAAGTAAGACCATATTGCAGGACTTATAAAAAAGGAGAGGGTAAAAGACTGATTTTGGAATCCTAAGCTGATCATCAGTGTATGTCTTATAAGAGCCTGACAGTCCAGGGAGTGGATGGAAATAGAGAACTTTTGGAAAGCTGTGGGTATTCTATGTGACTCACGTCTCTCCAAAAGGGGAAAGGCTTAGTGTTACCAAAATATAATTTCAATCGTTAAAACATGATGTTCTGTAACAAAGAGCATACGTGTGCCACACTTTAGTCATTCATTAAGGAATGAATAGCTGACTGATAAAACTGATTCAAAACAATTTTGATAGGCTGAAAATATATGGGGATTGAGAAAAAATATTCACATAAGAGTTTTAGGTTAGATTCAAAATTGATTAATATTTAACAGGTAAAGAAACCATTTTAAAAATTATTTTAAAGACAGATATTAGCATATCTAGATATAAAAGGTATGAAATATGTAGGTGAAAAAACTACAAATAAACATTATAGAATCAGAATCCTTATCAAGAGCAAATTATATCAAGTATCTTTTCTAAGAGAATAAGGTAACTTTTGGGTTATCATAGACAGTGTTCTAATATGACAATGTAAAGGCTTGTACTTCTCCCTTAACCTTACTGCCAAGCTTTGAATAATGTTTGTTGAGGGCCAGGGATTTAGCTCAGTGGTTCTGCCGCTTGCCTGGAAAACACAAGGTCCCGAGTTCAATCCCTGGCACACACACACACAATGTTTGTTGACAGTCACTGGTCCTTATTTCAAATTAGCAATCTGTGCATGCATCAATGAGTTCCTGCAGTGGGGTACACAAGGGTCTGTTTTGTTTTACTTCCATCAGAGTGATTGGAAATAAAGTGTTAGTTTGGTTGCCTGCTAGTATGTGAGTCAAAGAGAGGTAACTATCTTGGCTGTCCTAACTTCCACAACATGGAAAGGCAATGTATGCAAGATGATTTTTTTTGTAGGTCAGATATGGAACATGCAGGAATATGAGAGAAAGTGGGTCATTGTAAATTCTGCCTAGAACCACTGAGATCCTATGTGGAGAAGTGAGAACAGTCATTTGATGCTAAAGGCTCTGGAAGCAAAGGTCAAAGGAAAAGGCATCATTCTCATCTGGTAGAATGGAGACGAGAGTCCTGGTGGTTGGGCAAAAGCTTTAAACACCAGCCAGCTTCTATGCCAGCCTAACAAGGGCTTTTCAACTTATCCATCATTCCATTCTGTGATTGCAATGTAGACCGTTAATAAAAGAATGAAGCAAGAAGAGATGATGGAGAATAGAAACATAACTCTTTCTCAATAGTTCCCTGATTTGAGGCTTCTGAATTCTTTACTCCCCACCACAGCAAAAGAGAAAAGCCTTAATACTAAATCACGCGAAGTTTTGACAATTATGTTGGAAGACATTTTTATTATACATTTAAGAACTTTTATTACTTGTGACTGACCAGAAAGGTCCTAGGGCATGCTATAATTTTCTTCTAAGCTGTACTCTACCAAGTACTAGATAAAATTACTTAATGAGTTGGACTTGTTCCATGGAAGTGGGTGTATGTGTGTGTGTGTGTGTGTGTGTGTGCACACGCGTGCATGCCTGTGTGTGTTTGAGAGAGAGAGAGAAAGCAAACTTGTCTAAGCATGACCTTGTAGCTATCTTTTCACTTCAGTAAGTTTGTGCTCCTAATTTCTGCATTGGGGGTAATTTTTACATCTTTAAATTGAATAGCCCTGGTTCAGAAAACTGTGCTCAAATCTTGTCTTCACAGTGGCACAAGGCAGCATGATTTTGTAAAATCCTTAGAAATACTGTGCTCCTCGTACGAGACATGGTGAACTAGTTGCAGAATTCCTGGTGTGTCAGTTAAATGCACTCTGCTCCAGTAAAGAGAATACTGTCTCTCTATAGAAGAGTTATTGTTTCTATATATTTCATTTCATGTTGTCACTAAATGCAGTATTGAAAGACAAGCACTTTATACTTTTATTTTACTGTGTGGCTTGGCATGAGCTTACATTTCAGACTTGTTTTTGTTTTTCATACTTACACATAAACTATTTTTCTAAACACAAGTTAGATAATGTTCTTTTTTTTTTGGTAGTGGGGATCGTACTCTGGACTTTGCTTGCGAGGCAGGCGGTGGAACCACTGAGCTAAATCCCCGGCCCAGGATAATGTTCTTTTAATGTTTTTAGAAAGTGTCAGAATATTACTTTTAAGAAGCTAATTTTATTATTGTGCCAGTAAATGCATTGTAAGATTTTTTGAAGTAATAACATTCCTTTACTGATGTGATGAGAGGATTTATGCAAAATATTGATCTTTATGGAATAGAATCAAAGTTTGTTTATTCCCTTTCTCTGCAATGCTCTTTGCCATGATGCCCCATGACTTCCTTTTTCCCTACATTAAGACTTTCCTATCTTTGAATGTAAAATAGGACTGACTCTTTTTCAATTTCTTTATTTTGCTTTATTTTCCTTCTTTATTCCTGCTATATATTTACATTTATTAATTGCTTTTTTGACTTCATTAAATATATTTGACAATAAGAGGAGGTTGATTTTGTTCACAGTAATCATTTTGAGGTTTAGAACAATAGATTTTCACAATTATTGGTTGAATGGATGAATGAATGAATGAATGGATGAGAGAGTAAATAGATGGATGGGTTGATGGTTGGATGTATAAACAATGAAAATGTTTCTGTAATTTATTTTCTCTGCCCAGAAACAGTTGCTACAAGAAAACCAGTAATAGTGAAAGTTAATTTTGTAAAAACCTAAGTTCTTTGTCTCATTAAATTGAAGAGTAAAATCATGGACAAAAGGAGGAATTTAGGAGAGGGCATATTAGAATTAATAAGAAAAAAAAGGTCTTTTTGGATACTCACCAAGAGGGGATAGAATTCTACTTTGTTTTCTTTGTTTTGGCCTTATTAGGCAGAGCTTAGGGGATTTATTTTAAACAGATGGCTTTGTGGGTGTAGGGTTTAAAGGAAATCAGTTATTTAACTGGTTCATAGCAAACTGGTTACTTTGCATTTCTAAGCTTGGTAAGGACGAACTGCCTCCTTCTTTAGAGGAAGGTTCTCATTTCTCTAGTCCTGTCCTAACTTTTTATCTTTTGTTCTTGTGTTTTCCTTTACATTTCTAAACTTTGTTTAGCTGCTTGAATTAGCTCTTAACCTAGGTGGACTATTTTGTTCTATTCAATCCTGTCCTTAGGCTGCTCTTGATATAGGAAAATATAACTCTTAACCTGTTAGATGTCAGATGTGCTGATTCTGTGGTCTCAAATGAAGTTGGGAACAAATGAAGGAATTTAGGAGAGTTTTATTGGAAACAGGGAGAAGGATAACTCTTGGATTTCCAGGAGGGATCTCCACCTAGGTCTTTTGTCAGGGGTAATTTACATAGCAAAGTCACAAAGTGGGAACCACGTGGGTGAAACTAAAATCAACCTATAGGATCACAAGTATAGTCATTTAGCTAACATTGATCCAACAGGGCTATAGTTGGATATAGGGGAATAGAAAACTGGAAGTAGGGAAATTGGAAATAGGAACATTAGAAATAGGGAAACTGGAAATTGATCCAATAGGAAAATAGTCCTCTAGCAAGGGTACATGGAAAGATAAAAAAAAATTCTTAGAAAGGTAGGAGAGTGTGGGTTTAGATGTTCTGGTCACCTACTTATATGTCTGATGCCTACCTGGGTCTCATTTGTCCAGGTGACGGTAATACAGTATAATCTCACATTGTTTTTTCCGGTTTTCTTTGTTTTATTATTTTAATTCTATGTGATCATTAAAAAAAAGTGTTATGTTGTAAGACCAAGGGCCTTACCAAACGCTCTGAGGAGCTGACTATAGTGAAGCACACCCAGGGATCCCAGCGGTGCCTCCAGAATGTAAGACCAAGGCCTTACCAAATGCTCCAAGGAGCTGACTACAGCAAAGGCCACCCGGGAAGGAACACACCGGCCATGTTGGGAAAATAGACCTTTATTAGTCTGGCCAGACGGCACTCCAGAAGCAAAATAGCTCAGAGAGGCAACTGGCCCAGAGCCCGAGGCTGTTTTATAGGGGGTTGAGGGGAGGGGTTTAACATGTAGATTTACAGAAAGAAAAGAACAAAGGTTAGTGGCTCACTGTCACATGCTGATGGTCAGCAGACATCCTGACTAATAGTCACGACCACCCTGTGTGGATAGTCAGCACATTTACAGATTGTCCTATAGATACTGGGCCCAGGGACATTTGGTTTTAGGGCAAACAGATGGCTGAGTAATCTCGCCCTATTACTGATTGTCCATTGTCCCGAGGTAAACACACTCAAACCATCAAATTTACAACAGAACCTAGGGGACTAATTAACTTTTGAATCACACAGTCCCACATTGTGGGCCTGGGATTTAGCTCAGTGGTTTCGCCGCCTGCTGCGCAAGCGCAAGGACCCGAGTTCGATCTCCGGTACCAAAAAAAAAGTGTTAAGTGAAAATACCATTTCAGAAGCCAGGCCTGGTGGCAAACACTTGTAATACTGAATGTGGGAGGCTGAGTCAGGAGGGTCTCCTTGTGCTCAAGGGAGGTACATAGTGAGACCATTAGCGGACTCATTAGCCCCAGGAAGACATGCAAGCCTTAGTATTGCTTTTCCAACCTGAGGCCCAGTTCTCTTCAGATTGGCCCTCAGCCACAATTCTGGTATTTTTTTTATTTTGTGCTGACTTCTTAAAGGGTCAATCCCTCTCTGACTGTATATTAATTTCTAACTTAGCTGCCTATTATACTCTGACTGCCTATTCATAATAACTAAACTAAGCTAATACAATATTAGACATCCACTTGAAACATGCATTCTGTTAAAGGAAGGACCTGGTGAAGTTACCTCAGGAGTACTATGATAGCAAATATCCTAGCCATGTTACCATCACAATTCTCTATCAAGTACCTGTTATCAGCCTGACTTAGAACTAAACACTAACACACTCTGTGTCACTGTGCTGTGTGCACACTAAATGTATTGTTACCTCACTAAACCAATTAGACTGGTCTTTATAACTGGCTCAGTTCACATAGCAGGTGAGTATGGTAGGACTAGAACTTCTGGTTGGCCTGACTCCAAAACGCAGATTTATGCCCCAAAGGCTCATTGTCTTCATTTATTTATGGTGATTTTTACAATTATATAAAATTGAATCTCACAAGAGAAAATATTGCCAGACATATTGACATACAAAGTGATGCAAAGGCTTGTGTGTCAACTATTTATAATTGCAAAAAAATAGTTAATCCAGTACTGGGATGTGTATAATACAGTTAAGTGTAAAAGTTTATAAAGTGACTGATTGTAGAAACAACCACATATCTTACCTTCAGTGCATAAAAACTTGAACTGAAAAACAGAAACATATTTATGAAGCCAAAATAAAAGAGTTCATTACAAAGCCTTCTTTGTACAGAACAACAACAAAAAAGTTTGAGAAGTATGGGTTGATTGTGTGTACATCTTTTCTTTTTTTTGTTACACACACACACACACACACTCCATATTATACTCACATAGCACCATGGGTCATATAGTTGATATAAAGAAAAGAGTTCTAGGCTTGCCAAGAGGCTTAAATTCTTATCCTAAAGTTGTGTGTTGTAACCTTTGATCAACAAGAAAACATACAACATATATGGGGATTCTGAAGCTAAACTGGTTGGGTCTGTCCTTTGCTAGCTTTGTGATCGTGAGTCAAATTTTCAGGGCCTTAATTTTCTTAAGTATGAATTGGGTTATGAAATATTACATAAAGCTTTGGACTAGTGCTTGCCAAATGGTAGACAAGTGTTAGATCTGGCATCTCCAAGACCTCCCCTGGGTCCTGTTGAATTTCCTTGCCCTTTTCTTCCCTTGACCAATCTCTCCTTTCACATTTCGGGGAGCTAACATGCCCCCTCTGCTGGAGAACAGCTTCAGGACCAGCCAAACCGCTTGGTTGCTATGGGTACCGAGGTAACGCGGTCACCAAGGAGATCAAAGCGGAAACTGAGGAGCAGGCTGGCTGAGGGGACGCCAAAGGCTGTGGTCTCAGGTGAGTCGGCCGGCTGCGAATGGAGGTGGCAGGCGAAGGGTCTCAGGGTCTCAAAGCGAGCAATGAGCAGAGTCAGGGTGGTGCTAGGAGCAAGGCAACGCGAGAGGAAAGGAGATTGGAGGTGCAGTTGGGGGCGTTGACGCCGCTGGCCTGTGCGCCAGACCTGCGGGCAGCAAGACCTGGCCCTAGCCCGCAGGTTCAAAGCCTCCTCCGCTTTTTCCTCCTTTGAATACACAAAAGTCCTCTCAGCACAAGATGTTAATGAATGGAAGGTGCAACAGAAAATCCAAGGCCTTCCTCAATTGAATCCTTCTGCAGCCCCTTCTTAACAAATGCTCGCCTCTTTTATCCTCCGAAGTCATTGGTGCTCCAAGAAAAATTTGATTCCCGAGAAGCCTTCTCATATTCTCCCTTGAAGTCTTTTTTTTCTTTCTTCTTTCTGTCCACGTGTACCCACTTCATTCTTGAAATCCAGTTTTCAAGTAAAGGCTATAGTTGGGGGAGGGGGTCCTGAGAAATCTGAAGCCCTGTAAGGTTTTTTTTTTTTCTTCCCAAAATAATCATTAGAAGCATATGTGTGTATGTGTGTGTGTGTGTGTGTGTGTGTGTGTGTGTATGCTTGACTTTTTAATCTAAAGTGAGCAAGTCTTTTTTTTTTATTAAATTCTTTTATTGGTACATTGTAGGTATACAACACAATTACATTTCTCATTGGGAATTGTACCTTTACATGATGCATCTTGGTTCTTATTTTTTCCCCATTCCTAGCCCTCCCTTCACCCCCTCCACCCTTCCCTATTTACAAAGGCTTTATTTCCATTTTTTCCATTTCTCATCATTTTTCCTTTCCCTTCTTTCCTTTCCCCTGCCCCTCCCACTACCCCTACCCCTTTGGACCTTTTCTTCCTATTTTACATTATCGGTTATTCATTCTACTCATTGGTACATTTTAGGTGTACAATATAATGACATTCATCATTGGAAATTTGCACCTTTACATAGTCTCTCTTGGTTCTTATTTTTCACCCTTGCCCAGCCCCCCCTTCAACCCCTCCATTCCTCCCTATTTACAAAGATTTTGGTCCTATTTTCCATTTTCTCATATTAATCCCATTCTCTTCTATCCTTTCCCCTAGCCCTCCCACTTCCTTCCCCTTTGCCCCTTTTCTTCCTATTAAAAGTGAGCAAGTCTTTTAAAAAGTTTTGTAAAGTTGAAGCTACACAAGATTAAAGTTATACAAACTATATACTTATGGAAATCTAAAACCCTCCTCCATCTTTTTATTCATACTTAGTCTTATAGGCTACACAGAGGCCTATACTTATCTCTCATAGTATTACCTACCAGTTGTATTACAAGTGCATTACCTGAAAGTAGGTCTTTTGGTTACTTCCATGGGAGTCTTGCAATTATTTTATTTGCTTTTGTATATTTTCCTGTTTCTGCACCACAGTGTAAGTTCAATGACCATTGGCATCAGTACTTAACTTGATGCCTGGCACAAGTGAGGTGTTCAATGTGTATTTGTTAATTGCTCATGGAGGCTTTTCGTGGAAGACATGAAAAAAAGAAAAAATTTTTTCATGTGTGTGCAAAAAAGGGAAGGTGTGTTTCACTTTTTTCATGGGGTAGATTTGCAATAAGTTGAAAGCAGTAGAAAAATGCAAATGCTTAAAACCCAACACATTATCAGAATTGCACAATGTGTAGACATTTTGCTAATTGCTAGTGATTCAAAGATCGATGGATGGTGGAATCCTTCTGAAATATTTGAGCTACGTGGAAACAGCACTTAGGTAAGCATTGATGCAAAAAATAACATAAAGCAGCATAAAATAGCAAACAAGCTTAATACATGTGAGAATATATAAGGAGAAGCTCATTTTTGATACAGGAAAATTCAGGAGAGAGGTGATCTTTGAACTGAGTATTAAATAGAATAAAATTTACTGAGTGAGGAGGTAGAAAATAAAGCAGAAAACTTAGAAAAATTGTGCTGCATAAGGGAAGATCTTAAGTGCCAAGCAGAATAATTGGGTGTTATTTTTTCTATGAGTGTAAGGAATTACTTAGAGACAAAGTTTAGTAGCTTTATATTACTTGAAAGGAATTTGATAACCAAAAGTTTTTCAAAAATGTTTGGAAATAATGTTATAAAAAATTGAGAAAAGTTAACATCACATAATTTTTTCTCTAAATTTCCTTTGTATATATAAGAACATGAAAGAACATGGAAGAACATGAAAGAGGGAAAATATTTATCAACCAATCCCCTAAATGATATGAATTAATTGATTTAAGTACATAGAACCATATTTAGAGCTAACAGGACTGGGAAGAAAATAGTGATTTCTGGTCTTGTCACATTTCTTAGACCTATTCTTTAATTTTCTGAAACCTAAAATATCCATGAGAAAATACATGGGGTAATAGATTGTATGAGTATGGGTAATCCAGATAAAAATTTAAATGACTTTGGTTTCTGAAAGGTGTGATTAAGAAATGCAACACTGAGCTGGAGATTTAGCTTAGTGGTTCTGGCGCCTGCCTTGCAAGCGCAAGGTCCTGAGTTCAATCCCCGGTACCAAAAAAAAAAAGAAATGCCATACCTTCATGGTGGTGGTTTTTAATCATATAAAATTCTTAGTTGATGTGAGATTAATAATAATTATGTATTGTATTTCTTTACTATTATGCCATCCAATCCTTTTTTTGTACAATAGAAGAGTTTATATAATCTAGCCCTAAGGTTTTTTATGTAAAAGAGATGAAAGCAGAAGTGCTATGGGTAAAGCAGTCTGGACATTTCTCTCACTGCCTTCTGCAGGTACTTTCTTATGATGTCCCTTTCTCTGAGGATCTTTTAGGAGACCACTGCTTTATAGAACATAGATCAGAGAACTTGTGTTTGATGTGCTTCCCATTCAGTGACAGCAGGCCTTGATATTTGGGTTACTTTCACAAACTGGAAATATGTAAAGGAACATCAAGTCTTTAATGAACAATTTGGGATCATATTACATACATTATGTGTGGGGAAAAATAGGACTGGGGAAGGAAAAACAATACAATCTAATAAATGTGTCTAGAAAAGTTTCCAAATCACTTCTAAACTTTGGTATTTAATTGTAGAAAACAAAATTGAATGACTGAAGGACACAAGGAATTATGAGGCTTGTATAATACAGAGTTTATCTCCCTGGCTTCCAAAGGTAACTAAAGTTTTGTGCTTTGTTGTTCATGGTCCTACCATTGTTATAGCCTCACTGTCCCAAGACAGGTGACTAATTTTCTTTTTGCTTTAGGAAAGGAAACAGGCAGAACAGCATGCCTCACAATTATAATCTTTCTTTTTTTTTCCATACAGGAAAATTGGCTTACATGTGTGACTTGAGAAAAGATTTAATTGAAAAGAAGCCTTACTAATTGCATTCAGTGAAGTGAAATGCCCTTGAAAAAGACCATTTATTGATTAAATCACATTACCAGCAGAGCTATTAATCTGAATAATTTCATTCTAATGAGATTTGGAGAATATTCTTTCATGCTTTGTACAGGTGTCATCAATCATTGTGTATCAGCTTGGCTTTATGCATGTATACATACAAATAAAATTGTATATTCCAATGTGTAAATAAAAATTAGGGTAATTAAGATTATTTTCATTAATCAGAGCGATTAACTATGGGGGTTTAAAATATCTTTTCAATGATAATAATAACATGGGAATTTTTGAGAAGGCATCCAAGGGTAGCAGTTGGATTTCCTGAATATGATCAGAAAAGGTTGCGACTTCTTGTTATTCAGAAAGATTTTTCCGGGAGGTTTTTTAAAGGTGACTTTTGTAGCCTTTATTTTATAAAACTAAATAAGTAATTTCTATAATAATGATTGCTTAATTTGGAGGCAGTAGAAGAGAGTTGCACTTGAAAATGCTATCACTTCACTCCTCAAACACAAACCAAAGCTTAGTTTTTCATTCCTGGAGTGTTTTAACTCTCTGACATTTATTTTAGCTTTTATTGACAGGACTTCATGGTGAAAAATAAATCTGAGTTAAATGCATTTTTGGGATACTTCTGTCAGAATCATGAGATAATGTCATATTTGCCATTCTGGCCTCGCTACCTGTAGCAGAGGTCAAAAAAGAATAGGTAAATACATAATTTTTGATTGCAAGTCCAAATATATTTGCACTTAATTCCATGATGCAACCACTATGTTGCTTAAAATGCAAATTATTTTCTATAATTTCATTTTGAAATTATCTTCAGAGAATAATTCCTTCACAATTTCCTCTAAGATGGTAAACACATACTCTTTGAAGTTAGATTTGAATTTTAGAGGTAGTTTGAATAATTTGGAGCTAAATTTAAATGAATAAAATAGTTGATCTTGTTGCATAACATTTTCAGGTTTCTTTTTCTCTATTTTCCTTATCAGTTTGCATTAAATTGACACATACTTATACATATTTATAAAAATGGTATGATAGCTTCATACATGTATATCACATGTGATGATCAAATCAGGGTAATTAGCATTTCCACCACCTCAAACATGAATCATTTCTATGTGTTGGAAAGTTTTGAATTCTTTTATTATAGTTATCTTGAAATATTACATATAAAGTTTTTATTTTTCCATTTAGTTTATTGGTACATTTTAGGTATACAATACAGTTACATTCCTCATTGGGACCTTGTACCTTTACATGATGTATCTTGGTTCTTACTTTTTCCCCATTCCCCTGCCCTGCCTTCACCCCCTCCACCCTTCCCAATTTACAAAGACTTTGTTTCCATGTTTTACCTTTTCTCATATTTTTTCTTTTCCTTCTTTCCTTTCCCCTTTCCCTCCCATTTCCCCTATTCCTTTAGATATTTTCTTTGTATTTCACAATATCAATTATACATTTTGATTATTTACACTTTTAGTTTTTCACAACAGAGAAACTATTTGGTATTTACACAAGTGTGTCATATTTATTTCACTTAAGAATATAGCCTCAATGTGCATCTAATTAGCTATAAAAGTCTCTAGTTTCTCATTTTTTATGGCTGAGTAGTACTCCATTTTATAAAAAAACACATATTCTTCATCCAGTCTCCAGTTGATGGGCAATTGGTCTGTTTCCAAGTTTTAGATATTACAAACTGTGCCACTATAAACATGGGTGCTCATATATCACTGTGGTATGACTGTTTTAATTCTTTTGGGAAGATACCGAGTAGAGGAATAGCTGGGTCAAATGGGCCCCAGTTGTTTGAGGTATCTCCATATTAATTTCCACAGTGATTGCACCAATCTGCACTCCCACCAACAATGAAGAAGGGTTCCTTTTCCCCCACAACCCCACCAACATTTGTTATTGGTTGATTTCTTGATAGCAGCCATTCTTACTGGGTGAGGTGGAATTTCAGCATTGTTTTCATCTGCATCTCTCAAATGACCAGTGATGTTGAACATTTTTTCATATGTTTTTTTGCTGCTTTTACTCCTTTGTCTGAGAAATGTCTATTCATTTCAGATGCCCATTTTTGAATTGGGTCTTTATATTTGGGGGTCTGATTTATTTTTAGTTTTTTATATATTCTAGATAGAAGACCTTTGAAGAATGAGTGATAAAATTTTTTTTGCACATTGTAAGTTGTCTCTTAGCTCTGTTGGTGGCTTCTCTTGCAGTGCAGAAGCTTTTTAATAAGATGAGATTCAAGAGTTCTACCTAACTTGTCTTCCAGAATGTTTAGTTTTTCTGTTTTAATATTTAGATCTTTAATCCACTTTTATTTTAGTTTAGTGCATGCTGAAAGATAGGCGTCTAGTTTTAATCTTTGTCAAGTTGAACTCCATTTTTTCCAACACCATTTATTAAAGAGGTCTTTCTCCCAGTGAGGATGGTTGGCTTCTTTGTCAAAGATGAGGTAGCTGAGTTATGTCTAGACTTGTTTCTGCATCTTCTAATCTATTCCACTGATCCTCAAGTCTGTTTCTTTGCCAGTACCATGCTATTTTTAGCACAGGGGCTTTATAGGACAGTTTCAAGTTGGCAACTGTGATACCTTCTGTCATGTTTCTGTTACCTAGAATTGCTTTTGCTATTCTAGGTCTCTTCTGGTTCCAGATGAACTTTTGGATTGTTTTCTCTAGTTCTGTGAAATATGCTGTTGGGATTTCACTTGGGATTGCATTGAATCTGTATAGCAGTTTTGGAAGTATGGTCATTTTCACTATATTGTTTCTTCCTACCCAGGAACAGGGGATGTCTTTCCATTTTCTTGTTTGTTCTTCGATCTCTTTTTTAAGAGTGCTGTAGTTCTCAATGTGGAGGTCTCTTGCTTCCTTCGTTAGATTGATTCCTAGATATTTCATTTTTTCGGATGTTATTGTGAAAAGGATTGTATCCCTAATTTATCTTTCAATGAGTCTGTTATTTATGTACGAGAAGGTTATTGATTTTTGAGTGCTGACCTCGTATCCAGCTACCCTAACTGAATCTGTCAATAAAGTCTAGAAGTCTTTTGGCAGAGTTTTTTGGGTCTTCTATGTAGAGCACCATATCTGCAGCAAATAAGAACAGTTTCACTTCTTTCTTTCCTATCTTTATTTCTTTTATTTCTTTCTCATTTTTAATTGCTGTGGCTAATATTTCCAGAACTATATTGAACAGGAGTGGTGATAGTGGGCATCCTTGTCTTTTTCCTGATATTAGCGTAAAGGTTTTCAGTTTTTGACCACTTACTATGATGTTGGCTATTGGTTTTTCACAGATAGCCTTAATTAAGTTGATAGAAAGACCATCCATTCCAATTTTCTGCAGGGTTTTTTTATCATCAATGCATGTTGAATTTTGTCAAATATTTTTTCTGGATCTATTGAGATGATCATATGGTTTTTGTCCTTGACTCTGTTGATATAGTGTATTACATTTATTGATTTACGTATGTTGAACCATCATTGGATCCCTGGGATAAATCCAGTTTGGTCAGGGTATATGATCTTGACCCTGTGTATTTTGTTTGCCGGAATCTTATTGAGTATTTTTGCATCTATGTTCATTAGGGAGATTGGCCTGTACTTCTCTTTTTTGGTTGGATTTTTCCCTAGTTTTGGAATCAAAGTAATACTTGCTTCAGGAATCAGTTTGGAAGTATTGCTTCCCTTTCAATTTCATTGAAAAGTTTAAAGAGTAGTGGCAATAGTTCTTTTCTCTAAACATTTTGTAGAATTCAGCAATGAAGCCATCAGGACCTGGGCTTTTCTTTCTTGGTAAATTTTTTATTACATTTTCACTTTCACTGATTGTAATTAGGGTGCTTAGAATTTTCATATCTTCTTTGTTCAACTTCAGTAATTCATATGTATCTAGAAATCTGTCCATTTCTTCTGTACTTTCCATTTTATTAGAGTACAGGTTTTTGAAGTAGGTATTGATAATCCTCTGGATTTCTGCTGGATCCATTGTAATTTCATCATTTTCATTCCTAATTGCATGGATTTGAACCTTTCCTTTCTTTTATTTTTGATAAGGATGGCTAAGGGTTTATCAACTTTATTTATTCTTTCAAAAAACAAATCTTTAATTCGTTTTTTTTTTTTGTATTATTCTCTTAGTCTCCATTGCATTGATTTCTGCTTTGATCTGTATAATTTCATCCCTTGTATGAGCTTTGGGTTTGTCTTTTTCTTCTTTTTCTAGGCACTTATTATTCACCATTAGGTTATTTGAACTCGCTCTTTTTTCCTAGTGTGGGCATTCACTGCTATTAATTTCCCTTGTAAGACTGCTTTCATTGCGTCCCATAGATTCCTATATGTTGTATTGGCATTATCATTTATTTGTAAAAACTGTCTAATTTCTTCTTTAACTTCCTCTGTGACCCATTGGTTGTTCAGGAGAGTGTTATTCAATTTCCATGTGTTTGTGAAGTTCTTGCAATTTTTTATGCTATTGATCTCCAGTTTAATTGCGTTATGGTCTGATAATATACAGGGGATAACTTCAATTCCTTTGCACTTACTTAAACATGTTCTATGAGTGAGTATGTGGTCTATTTTGGAGAACAACACCTGTGCAGCTGAAAAGAATGTGTATTCTGATTTTGTGGGGTGGAAGACTCTGTAAACATCTGTTAAGTTCATTTGTTCAAGACTTTGATTGAATTCTAGTATTTCATTACTTATTTTTTGTCTAGTTGATCTATTTGTGACATTGGTGTATTGAGGTCCCCCACTACTATTTTATTAGTGCATATATGACTTTTCATGTCTGTTAGTATTTGTTTTATATAGTTGGGAACAGTAATGTTGGGTTCATATATATTTATGATTGTCATCTCTTCCTCTTGGATCGTTCCCTTTACAAGAATGTTGTGTCCTTCTTTGTTTCTCTTAATCAATGTTGGTTTGAAATCCACTTGATGTGCAAAGAGAATAGCTACTTCTGCTTTTTTTCAGGTTCCTGTCACATAGAGTATTGTTTTCCACTCTTTAACGTTCAGTCTATGAGTTCCTTTTTGAATTAAGTGTGTTTCTTGTATGCAGCATATTGTTGGATCTTGCTTCTTGACCCATTCTGCCAGTCTATTTCTTTGGACTGGTGAATTCAGACCATTAACATTGATGTTTATAACTGATACATATTGACTTATCATTCTCATGGCATTTTCTTTTTGTTGGATTCTCCTCCTTTGCTTTTAATTTCTTGTCATGCCCCATAGATTCATTCTGCTGTGCTTCCTGGGGTTGTGATCCTCATTGTCTTTTCCTAGGATTTTGTCTAAAATTTTTTGGAATGCTGATTTGGTATTCATGAAGTTCATAAGGTGCTCTTTGTCGTGAAACTATCTTATTTCTCCACCAATTTTGAAAGATAGTTTTGCAGGGTACATCAATCTGGGTTGGAGACAGTTTTTCCTTTAGGGATTGAAATATGTCAACCCAACCTCTTCTTGCCTTTAGGGTTGCATTGAGAAGTCTGCCGTGATTCTGATGGGCTTTCCTTTGTGTGTGATTTATTTCTTTTCTCTAACTGCTTGTAGAAACTTGTTCTTCTGTTGAGTTTCTGGAATCTTAACAATTATATTTCTATGTGTAGATTTTTTTTTAATCAAATCTAGTTGGAGTCCTATATGCCTCACTTATCTGTATGTCAAGTTCTTTTCCCCTGCTTGGGAAGTTTTCTGCCATCACCTCTGTGAACAGTTTTTTTATGTCATCTGTACTCTCTCCTGTTTCTTCATTGACTCAGATCAGTCTTATGTTATTCTTCTTTGCATCATCTAGCAGCTGCTGGATTGATTTCTCATTGTTCCTTACAATTTTAAAGCAATTTTTCTTCTCCTGGTCACTAATTGCAATTATCTTCTATATCTGAAATTCTGTCCTCACACTGGCTCATTCTGCTGTGTAGACTTTCAGTGGAGTTTTTTAATCTCCTGGAAATCTGTTTGCATCTGTTTAATGGATTCCATTTGTTTCCTGTGTTGGGATTCCATCATGTTCCTCAGCTCCTCTCTAGATTTATTAATCATGTCTTGCACTATGAACACAATCTCTGGTGTTATCTGAGAAATTATTTCTGATTTCATTTTTTCCAGATCCTCTTTTGTTGCCAGTTCAGGGAGTCCAGGTAGTTGAGTACCAAAATGTCCCATCTCATTTCCCTTTGGGATTGCTGTAGGTGATCTGGAAGTCTGTTTTTGAGACTTGTTTACATGTCTTCTCATTTTGACAGGGGGTGGGGGGAGGACGGTGCTTCTGGTGCCTGCATGGCTTACCTCCTCTGAGATGGGAGCAGTGGTACAGTGGCCCAGAACCCTCCTTCTCTGCACTGGGAGCAATGGTACAGTGTCCCAGAAGCCTCCTCCTCTGAACTGGGGGCGGTGGTATGGCAGCCTGGAAGCCTCCTCCTCTGTGCTGGAAGCAGAGGTACCAAAACTTTTTAATCTTTTAATATCTGATAGAACAGTTACCTGTAACTAGTGTTTCTTAAATTCTCCCAAAACTGGAGTTTCTTCCTTTGTTTCAAAGCCTCTTATTAGGGCCAGTCAGTCAGCCACTGGCAGTGGTTCCAAAGCTTTTTCTATTTTTAGATAAAACATTTTAATTGGGTTACATGACTCATTGTAGTTTAGTTTTACATTCCCTTGATCACTAGTAATATTGAGCATTTATTTGCTTTTAATTCACAAAAAGCTCTACATATTTATGAGGTACCATGCAATGTGATACATATATACATTTTATAATATTCAAACATTTACAATTTCTTTGTTGTAAAAACATTTAAAATCATTTCTTCCAGGTTCATTTGAAATATATAGTATATTAGCATTATTTGTAGTCACTCTGTTGTGCATTAGTTCACCAGAACTTATTTCTCCTATCTAACTGTAACTCAGACCCATTAATCAACCTGTCTCCATCTCTCTCTCCTTCCATCCTCCCTCCTTCTTCCTTCCATTCAAAAACTGAATTGCTTGGGGTTTTTTTCAGGTAACTTGTTTGACTTCCTTATATATTCTGGATATTAGTCTTGTCTCACATGAATCATTGGCCAATAATTTATCCCATTTCTATTTTTAAATGAAGCACACCAAAATAGATTCATATATTTGTTTAGTATTTGATGATCTCTCCCCACAGTTATAAAAGACCCATTCCAAAGTGTTTCCATCATTAGTTGCACTATTGAAATTATCAATGGTCTCCTAAGAGAACAAAATTGAACTACACATTTGGTTAGGTAGACTTCCATTTGTTCAATGCAATTTTTGTGCCATCCTACATAAGTCTTAGAGCAAAGTGTGTAGTCTTGGTTTCTGTTTTTCCCACTAGAACTTCACTGATTGTCACTACTTACAAAATAAATTCCAAATACTTGAACTTGTCATGTAAGCTAGTCATTATCGAGCCTCTGCTTCTATCTAAACTTATGCTTATTTTTTTCTTCCATGTGCCCTGTACACCAAACAAACTGAACTAATTATAAACACCCATTCAAGAGTTTTTTCCCCCATAGGACTGAATGTTCAGCCAAATTATACCTTCACCAAGAAGCTACCTATCCTCTTTCAAGACTCCACCTAAATGCTAGCCAGCTTGAATTCTCTCCTTTCTCTCACTTTCTATATTATTGCATCTATAAATTTTATGGCCTTTATAAGTTTTACCTTATTTTATGGTTTTATATACACGTCTTCTATGCGCTATTTGACTCTAAGCCATTTGAGTCCAGAAAACAAATCTCTTGAGGCTATGACTTCTCCATGCCTCTCAGCATGGTGCCTTGAAAGTAGCAGAACTTTAATGAATGTTATTGGGGTTCTGAGTGCTTAGGAACCCATATATACTCTAACAGCATCAAATGACTTGGGAATTTAAGAATATGACCTTTATCATATTTAAGAGATTTTGGAAGTTAGAAATTTTTATTCATATAAAAATCTAGGGGCTGTTCATATGACTTAGAAATTTAGCATTAGAGAGTAAATTATAGAACCATGAAGAATTGGGATACTCAGGAAACAGGGTTTTGAGTAATTCAATTTACTGGTTAGCTCAGAGTTAAAAAGAAAATCCTTTTTATTTCATTTTTCAATGAAAAATTCTTTGTGAAATATGATAATTTCAGATCTAAGCAAAGAGAACCATTGAAATTTTCTTGGATAAATGAGGATATTAGAATGCCTTTCAGTAATTATTGCATACCTAATTCTCATTTTATATTACCATATATGTAAAAAATGGTTCTTTTGGCTTTGGATTATATCTAAAAGGTTCTTCTCTTTTCAATATACAGCTTTGTATATGATTTTTGAATAAGAAAAAATACTTGATATATATTAATTCATTGTATGTTCTAAGAACAGACGTTGTTAGGTGATTTTTTTTCATTGGGGAAACATGGTAGAGTGTTTTTACTCAAACTAAGATGGGTATGATGTCAATAGATGAAATAATCTTAAAGGATCATGGGTGAATATGTGGCCTGCCATTTTCTGAAACATTTCAATGGAGCATATGACTGTAGATAGACTTTTATAAGCTTAATGATAGAAAGAACTAGAATGTGTGCTTTATCTTATCTTAATAAATACATTCTTTACCTTTATAGAATATTTCCCCAGTCTTTTGTTATATATAAATGTTCCTGAAATTTTGGTGTAATCAGATATATTATACTTATATAACTTATGTTTAATATATATGACATTTTTTTGCTATTTAACCTTTGATTCAGACTTCTTCCTCATAAAGATTTCTGTTTTTATAGTTTTTCTGAATTATGTGTAGTTTTGAATTTGTAACTCACACTTATCTACCTCTGGCATAATTCTTTTTCTTTGGTGCTTTTTCAGAAAAATTATTTTCACTAAGTGGAATATTTTTTTTACCAATATTAACAATAATCATGAACACCAAAGATTTTGTAGTTCTTCCATGGGGAAAAACTGGAAATTCTGTAAAACTAAAATATAAGTAAGTACATATATATTTATTTCTTAAGTAGGAATAGTTGCTAAAGTGTTATATATTGTATATTAAATTATCCTTTTTATATGAGATGCTTAAACTCAAATTTCATAAATTCTTATCTCCACTTTCTTCACATTGCTGTATTTTTATCTACAATAGAGTATGTTTTACATATTATTATCAGTAATAATTTTTATAATGAAGACAAAAAAAATTTTTCCATAAGAATCAGAGTGAAAATTTATAAATAAAGGTTAGATTAACTTACTGTCAAGGTAATACAAAAAAAATTAAAAAATATTTTTATGATCTTTATTCAAAGTTAAAAAGAATCACCCATAAATTTAGAGAGACACTGAAATTAGAGTAGGAAGTCTTTAAGTTACTGTCTTAGCCTTTTGCATAAAGAACACTATGCTGAATACATCATTCCAGGAAGAATATCTTCTGTACTCAGATTGACTGGGAGATGCATTCAGCCAAAGCCAGGCAATTTTGAGTATTCTGTGCCTTTCTTGAGAAGGTCCATGGGTACAGAAGGGATCAGCATGCTGTTCCCTTTGAGAATACCAAGAGTCACTGGAAATCTTTAGGGCCTTCCTCTCTGATACCACTTTGAGCCAGCCAGCATAGGTTGGGGACAGTGTCAATTTTTAGTGTTTTTTAATTCATTAAGTTTATTGGTACACTTATATGATATGATGACATTCATCATTGGGAATTTGTACCTGTACATGATATATCTTGGTTCTTATTTTTCCCCATTTCCCTGTCCTCCCTTCAACCTCTCCACCCTTCCCTGTTTACAAAGACTTTCTGTTTTGTTTCTGTTTCTCATATATTTTTCTTTCCCTTCTTTCCTTTCCCTTACCCTGCCCCTCACTTCCCCATGCACACCTATGTTTATAGCAGGGCAAGTTTGTAATAGCTAAATCTTGGAAACAGCCCCAAAGTCCATCAGTTGGTTACTGGATAAAGAAGATATATATATATATATATATATATATATAATGGAATATTACTCAGCCATAAAGAAAGATAAACTAGAGAATAGCTAAAAGGATACACATTGAGGTCACACTCTTAAGTGAAATAAATAGGACACACGTGTAAATACTGAATAGTTTCTCTGGTGTGAGAAACTGAAAGTGTAAATGAAGACCAAAATGTATAATCAATTTTAATTTTAGTTTTTAAGTTCCTTGATGCAGGTCAGTAGTCCTGATCAATAGTCATGTGTTCATTTAATGTCTTTGGTGTTTTCATAATGCTGTCTTCACTATTAAGCATAATTAAGTATAAAAGCATTGTTTAACTGGTTGTGGTTGTGACCATTTGTAATTCCAAAACTTAAGAGGCTGAAGCAGGGTTGCCTAGAGTTTGAGGCCATCCTGAACTACATAGTGAGATTCTCTCTCAAAGGTCAAAAAAAAAAAGGCATTTTGAGAATTGGAAAGTGTTAAGCAAATAGATGACATTGTCATTATTAGGTGTACCATTTTTTTTTTTTTGTCAAAAAGGGACCTATGTAAGTGCTAGCACTATCATTTTGTTTTTTACCAAAAGAGAATGGGACACGGGACATGCATTGTTTAATTCAATGATATGTCAAAACTCAATATATCTATACCTATAAATACACATTCAAAAACATTAAGTATACATGTTCTACACACTGCATTAGGGAGTAGTGGATATAATAGAAGGATGTCCAGTCTGCCTTCAGGAAAGTTGCAGAGTATGTGAAGAAGTTTAATTACACTGACAAGATAATTTGAAGCAAGGTGTGATGTGTAGACACATAGGTCTAAGACAACATATTTCAAACCACTTGGGCAAGAGTGATGATGTATCCAAGTTTTATCAGAGAAATGCAATTGGATAGTTCTTGGATGAAACTTTTGTAAAGGCACACATATTACATAGTTTGGGGACCTGTTAGACATATCCAGTTGGCTAACATTTATAGAACCAAGTTAGAGAGAAAGGCAAGATCTAACTTGGGGAGAGTGATACCAGCTCCTAGCCTAAAAATCTTCCTGGTCATCCATGATCCACAAGCCCACAGAAATCAAGATAGGAGCATCAGTGCTATTCTAATTTCTATGGAGTTCTGTTTGTCACCATTTTCATTTCCCAAGCTTTTTTCATTTGACATTGTCTTCAGAATTATCCACAGATTGTCCAACATTTTAATGTTTTCCCACTCCTTTCTACCTCTTTCCAGGCTCCAACTCATTTCAATCTTATTTTCAGCTCTTGTATTTGTTGTGCTGATGTGGTCTCTCCAGAATTAGCCTTAGCTTTCCTCACTGGCCTTGCCTGCCTTTCTAGCTCTTATGTTTAAAGATACGCTTTTCATGTCCCTTTGGCTGGCTCAGTCCTTTTATCCTTCAAGTCTCAGGTCAGACTTTGCTTACTCTAGGAATTGTTCCTGGAGTCTCAGGGCTGAAGCATGTGCCCTTTCTGTGTATCTGGGTAGCCTTGTTTCTCTCTAATGGTAGCACCATAATTCTGTGTTTCAATGGCTCCATGCTTGTCTGTATTCCTTTCTGTACTGGAAGATTTATCATGTCCCATCTCCTATCACATTCACAGTGGTTGTGGGTAGTAAGAGATGAATTTCTCTTTTTGAAGACTACATAATAAAAGTAATGACTCTCTCTTTGTATCATGGCCTGGTTATCTGAACCCTCTGGACCACCTTTGCCTCCTATCCCTTTTGAACTATCTCTGTTTTGTATAGATTTACAAACATAAACTTAGTTCACTTGGTGTTTTTGATGGCTTGCAACTTTTATAACTTAGTTCCCTTTTCTTATCCCCTTTGAGTGTGTGTGTGTGTGTGTGTGTGTGTGTGTGTGTATGTTAGTGTGTGTTACTCAAGATTGAATTTAGGATCTTCTTACAGAACTACAACCCAGACCCTTTTTATTTATTTTGTTTGTTTTGGGATGGACTATGATTGAACTTGTGATCTTTCTGCCTGAGCATTCAAGATTAGAGGTGCTTAGTTTGGTTCCATGTCACGGTGTTTATGGGTGTTCATGCTACACGGTTATGATAGAACACTAAGATAATAATGAAGAAAAATATTTAAACTAATGATAGGTAATAAAAGCTAAATAATTAAGTTAGCTTCTATCTGAGAAAGTCAATGCCAGACAGTACAGAAATTGGAAAATAATTTTCTAGTTTTTGTGTAATAGATATTTGCATATATAAAGATGTGGCTCATACATAAAATGAATTATGATTTTAAACCCATAGCAATGGAATAGGAAAAACAGTTTGTAAGATTTGAAGGGATACATGGATTGAAGGGAATATTAATAAAATGCAAATGCTAACTTTATAACCATATTTAAAGAAATACAAAGGAGTAGTTTAAACAGTTCATTATTTAGCTATTGATAATTTTAATCTAAGAGCAAAAAATTATGTGAAGTTATTTTGTTTTAGGCTCTATTTGTTTGTTTGCTTCTAATAAACACTCTACATTTAAATCTCACACATTCAGAAATGTTCAAGAACTGCGAATGGAAAAATTACAATTAGAATTGGAGAACCAAAAGATGGAAAAGAAATTACAAGAATTCCAGTCATCAAGGAATAGAGAAAAGGAGCAAATAAAGTGGGTAAATTTTTCAGAGAATTTCTGAAGAATAAACTAAATTATATAAAGAAGTATATATTAATTTTACGCCTAGGAAAATGTTTGGTATGTGATCATTTTCAGTTTTTCCTTTCGAACAAGGAATGGTAAATTCCATTTAATATGCTTCATTTTCTACCATTTATATTTGTCACATTGCTTTTTTTTGGTTTCTTCTGAAACTTTTTGTCTTATCATATTTATCTTCTTACATTATGCTTCTCAATGATTTATGAACTGGAAGCTTGTGGACAGCAATAAAAACTTTTTCTTTTGCTCACAGATGAATGCTTTCAACAGCACATAAAAGAAGTTAATGCTGAGGGCTATTTTACTTATTCAAAGGCTTTTGGGGGCAGACATGTATAATTACATGCATCAGAATCATTGAAACCAAGAAATAAGTTTGGGACACTTTTAGCAAATTCTAGCTAGCTTTTATTCATGAGAATCCACTGATATTATAATTGTATATCTGCACTAATTTAACTGAGACTACTGTTTTATTATAACAATAATAAAGATGATAATAGCTAAATAGAATTGATAGTTATGTGACAGAAATTGTATCCTAGCTCCAGGGTAACTCTCAGCTCATTTTCTAGTACCTGGTTGTGTGCTTTTTTTTTTTTTTTTTTTTTTTGGCTTAAATTCTTTTATTGGTACCTTTTAGGTATACAATACTTTTACATTTATCATTGGGTGCTTGTACCTGTACATGATGTATTTTGGTTCTTATTTTTTCCCCATTCCCTATGCACCCTTAATCCCCTCCACCCTTCCCTATTTACAAAGATTTTGTTTCCATTTTTTCCTTTTCTCATAATGTTTCCTTTCCCTTCTTTCCTTTCCCTTCCCCTCCCATTTCCCCTACCCTTTTGCACCTTTTCCTCCTATTTCAAATGATCAATTATTCATTTTAATCATTTTAGTCCTTATTTATGCTTTCAGTTTCTCACACTGGAGGAACTATTTGGTATTTACACATGTGTGTTCTATTTATTTCACTTAAGGGTATGCCTCAATATGCATTCATTTAGCTATAAATGTATTTAGTTTCTCATTCTTTATGGCGGAGTAGTACTCCATTTTATTAAAAAAACCCCCACCTTTTCTTTATTCACTCTCCAGTTGATGGACACTTGGGCTGTTTCCAAGCTTTATCTATTACAAACTGTGCCGCTATAAACATGGGTGCACATATATCGCTGTGGTATGATTCTTTTAATTCTTTGGTGAAGATACCCAGCAGGGGAATAGCTGGGTCAAATGGGACCTCTAGTCCTAGTTTTTTGAGGTATCTCCATACTCATTTCCACAGTGGGTGCACCAGTCCTCACTCCCACCAACAATGGAGAACGGTTCATTTCTCCCCACACCCCTGCCAGCATTTGTTATTGGTTGATATTTTGATAGCAGTCACTGTTTCTGGGGTGAGGTGAAATCTCAGTGTTGTTTTCATTTGCATCTCTCGAATGACCCATGATGTTGAACATTTTTTCATATGTTTATTTGCTGCTTTTACTTCTTAGTCTGAGAAATGTCTGTTCATTTCAGATGCCCGTTTTTGAATTGGGTCTTTGAATTTGGGGAATCTGATTTTTTTCAATTCTTTATAGATTCTAGATAGTAGTCCTTTGTCTGAGGAACAGCTGCTAAATTTTTTTTCGCACATTGTAGGTTGTCTGTTAGCTCTGTTGGTGGTTTCTCTTGCAGTGCAGAAGCTTTTTAATAAGGTGAGATCCCAGTTGTTGATTCTTTGTGCTAGTTCCTGTGCTACTGAGGTTTTGTTCAGAAAGTTGTTCCTATGCCAATGTCTTCAACAGTCTACCTAACTTATCTTCCAGCAAGTTCATTGTTTATGTTTTAATATTTAGATCTTTAATCCACTTCAATCTTAGTGCATGGTTTAGTGCATGGTGACAGATATGAGTTTAGTTTTAATCTTTGGCAGGTTGAAATCCAGTTTTTCCAACACCATTTATCAAATAGGCTATCTTTCCCCCAATGAGGGTGGTTGGCTCCTTTGTCAAAGATGAGGTGGCTGAGTATGTCTGGAGTATGTTTATGTATCTTCTAATCTATTCCACTGATCCTTGGGTCTGTTTCTTTGCCAGTACCATGCTGTTTTTATCACACTGGCTTTGTAGTATAGTTTCAAGTTGGGGATTGTGATACCCCCTGCCATGTCTCTATTGCCTAGAATTGCTTTTAGTATTCTGGGTCTCTTCTGGTTCCAAATGAATTTTTGGATTGTTTTCTCTAGTTCTGTGAAATATATTGTTGGAATTTCAATTGGCATTGCATTAAATCTATATAGCAGTTTTGGAAGTATGGCTATTTTCACTGTATTGATTCTTCCTATGCAAGAACAAGGATGTCTTTCCATTTTCTTATAAGCTCTTCGATCTCTTTTTTCAGAGTGCTGTAGTTTTCAGTGTAGAGGTCTTTTGCTTCCTATGTTATATTGATTCCTAGATATTTCATTGTTTTGGATGCTATTATAAGAGGTAGTTTTCCCTAATTTCTCTTCTCAGTGAGTCTGTTATTTGTGTATAGGAAGGCTATTGTTTTGTGAGTGTTGACCTTGTATCCAGCTTAATCTGTCAATTAAGTCTAGAATTCTTTTGGTGGATTTTTTTGGGTCTTCTATGTAAAGTATCATATCATCAGCAAATACTGACAGTTTAACTTCTTTCTCTCCTATCTTTATTCCTTTTATTTCTTTCTCTTGTTTAATTGCTGTGGCTAATATTTCCAGAACTATATTGAACAGGAGTGGTGATAGTGGGCATCCTTGTCTTATTCCTGATTTTAGTGTGAAAGTTTTCAGTTTTTAACCATTTAGTATGATATTGGCTGTTGGTTTTTCCTAGATAGCCTTAATCAGGTTGAGATAAAGACCTTCTATTCCAGTTTTCTGTAGGATTTTTATCATGAATGGGTGCTGGATTTTGCTGAATGCTTTTTCTGGATCTATTGAGATGATCATATGGTTTTTGTTCTTGGCTCTGTTAATATAGTGTATTACATTTATTGATTTATGCATGTTGAATCATCCTTGCATCCCTGGGATAAATCCGACTTGGTCAGGGTGTATGATCTTCTTGATGATCTTCTGTATTCTGTTTGCCAGTGTCTTGTTGAGGATTTTTGCATCTATGTTCATTAGGGAGATTGACTTGTACTTCTCTTTTTCGGTTGGGTCTTTCCCTGGTTTTGGAATCAAAGTAATACTTGCTCCCAGGAATGAATTTGGAAGTATTGCTTCCCTTCCAATTTCATTGATGAGTTTAAAGAATAATTGCAATAGTTCTTCTTTAAATGTCTTGTAGAATTCAGCAGTGAAGCCATCAGGATCTGGGCTTTTCTTTGTTGGTAAATTTTTTATTACATTTTCAATTTCACTCATTGTAATTTCTTGTACCTGTTTTAATGATTACAATATTTTTTCTCACAAAAGTTCTTTCTTTATATAAGTCTCTCTGTCTCTCTCTTTGCATATATATATATATATATATATATATATATATATATATGCCCATATATGCAGGAATGTGTGTGTTGTGTGTACATTTGTTACTTTTTCTTTTACAAGTGTGATATTATCTATAAAATTATGAAAATTATTTCATATATTACTAAATAATCTTAGTACTCTGGTCTCATCAGCACACAATGACCTATCTAAATCTCTTGAATATAATAGCATTTATTTTTATGTTTCTATTAGTTTTCCAGTATTTTGTAATTATAAATGCTTCCAGCGTCATACTGCACCATGCAGTTTTGCTTTTAGGCAAAGGCATTTGTGGACTAAATTCCTCCTATGTAATTTTATGTCAAGATGTAAGTGTGTTTTGTGTTATGATATATACTGAAAAATTGTCTTCCAAATAGGATTCCACAGTTCATAACCTTCTTCTAAAGAGTAAGATAGTGTTTGTTTCATGTATGTTTGCTATACTAAATATTACCAAGTTCTTTTGTGTATTAAGTTTATTTTTTTAGTTCTCAAAGTCATGAGCACCTATAAAGTACTTTCTGAAACATTAAAGAATTCTCAAATATATTTATTACTGGATCAGTAGTATTTATCCAGTGTTCATTTCATTAAAAATGTGCATGACCCACATAGATAGTCTTTCCATAAGTAGAATATTATTATAATCAAGCCATATCATATTGAATGTCACATCAATGAAATTTATTGTGTCCTACTGCTTTTCTCTTCATGATCCATTGGACAATTCTTTTCTTTCATTGATTTTTACTTTGCAAATCAGAGTTCCTCAAATCAGCTCTACAAGTGAATTTTCTTTAACTATAGAACCTTTTCTAGATTAAAAACAAACAAACACACAAACAAAAACATTCTAACTGACTGAGTTTTCATAATACTTAAGTCTTTTTTGAGGTTCACATGTAGTATTTCCATAAGCAGAATGAGAACTTACCATTCACTGGTCAAGAAGATAGAAGCCCACAGTTATAATTTTTGGCTTTGTTATCTGTGTGGTCTTGAACAAATTGTTGTCTCATTATTTTAAAGTGGGAATTGGACTTCCCATTTTTGTATCTTCAAACGATCTTTAAAAACAGTTCGTGAAGGACAACTATATGTACTTTGAAAACTGTAAAACTAAAATTTGCTTTCTTTGCAAGCTCTGTCACCTTACAATGTGGAGGTCATTTGAAATCTTACCAGGAAATTTACCATTTAGCAGATGTGATGAATATTTGTGTGTATGATTTTGCTTCCTTTTCCTGTTTACATTTGTGGATGCTCAGCTTTTAAAACTGCATGATGATCTGTAAAGTTTCCTGTAAATAAGTAAAACTACTTTTTTTTTCACTGTTTATGTTAAAAATTGGAATTTTTCAGATGGGTCTGGACATTTCATTTTTAATTTTCTTTCACAAAAGTCACAAATATGAGTGATATTTTAAAATTACTGATGATACCGGAGAATTATTAGTATTTCATTTTCATTTTGTCCTTGTTTGTTATATATGAATATCTGAATTTCTATTTCCTGAAACAGAGAAAATGTATTTGTTTTTATTAGAATGAGAAATGCTTTTAGTAATTACATTTTGTCCTATTTATGTATATTGAAGGTCAAGTGGATATCATTGGAAATCTGGAAAAGTGGCCAATTTGAGTAATAAGTCACATATGATTTCACAAAATAACGGTACTACTATTAAGGTAAGAAGATGCCATTTAATTCTCAGTCAATTTGCTATGCACAAAGATATAAATTATTTTAAAATATAAGATATATATTATTTTTCTTTTGCAAGGATATATAATTATTTTTATGTTTTACATTATCTTCCATATTAAGGCATCTACTAATTTAGATTTTACATAATATTACATTTCTTATTCAGTTTTGTAAGTTAATATGCAGCCTTCAGTGCTTATGTATATTTTTGCTTTCACCTATAATTTGATTTTTAAAAATTTACTTGATGCTGATTTTTTTCCATCCTGTATTTCATCAAATTCCAATTAGATATTTTTTATTTAGTTCAGTGCTGATTTAAAGTATATGAAATAAAACTACATAGTTCTATATTAAGGTAAAAACCAATGTTATTTGATATAACAAATGATAGACTTTATTTCTATTTTCATATAATTTCACATTAGCTTAATGCTCTATATTATGCTTCAGTAATAATAGTAATTATTCATATAACGTTGATTTCAAATATGAAGATACCTAAAACAATATAAAATAAAACATCAACAAAAAATACTTTTTTCCCAGGTATATATTTGCTTTTTCTTTTCTCAGCTTTGTAAAAATATAACATTGCATTTTGTTAAGATTAAAACCAGAAAAGTGCATTTATATAAAGAAAACTGTTCTATTTCTGGATCCATTAGCACAAAATTCGTGAATTTCTAAGTTTTAACTTACACAGCGCTTTGTTTTTATATACCTAATATTAAAGTTTCATGGTGTCGATTGGCATCTATAAACAGCTTACTCAGTGGTTCTAATTGGCGTCAGAAACACGTTTTTATTCTGTAGTATCATTCCTTTAGTAAGGTAGGTTTCTATAATAGGGGGTCAGGAGATTTATAATCTACTTTTAGTTTTTCATTTTTCTGCTGTCATGCTCAGATATTGCAAGTATAATACGCTGAGAATGTGATTATTGACTGTGTGACTGTTGGCTTACTTATTTAATACTCTTTATTGAAGGCTGTTTTGGTCTTATAGTGAGTTGTACTTAGTTTCAAGAAGGTCTTCATCTAATGTGAAAGATGTGCATCGAAACTATAGTAAAAATGTATTTTGTTATAATCACAGTATATGAACAATATGTGTTTTAAAATAGTAGCTTAGTTCTACAAATACAGTGTTTAAGAATATACTTGGTGTACTTGTAGGTAAAATGATTAATAAATCATAATCCTTGTCTGCCCAAACATCCTAATTAAGAAGGAGAGGGAAAGCATGGACCAGGGTTGCCGCAGAAGGTGGGTCTGAAACGTGAGACTGGGGAGGAGGTAGAAGGCCTTGTATACTAGTCTTAGGACTCTTGATGTGTTTTTCTTGGTGGATGGAATTTCCTGTTCCATGTCAGATTTTGAGCAGGGAGATAGGAAGAATAAGGTAAAGATTTACAATGGTTGATCTTGTTCAAATATGTAGTGTGTTTTTAGTGAATAGACTATAGCACAAGTTGTCTCCAAAATGTCTTGATCATATAGCAAACACAAAAGACTATATTTTGAGTATGGGATTCCTACCCTTGCACTTCTATTTATTTATATACATAAAAATGTTCTAACATCATGTAGATTATAAAACAAAATATGAAAATTAATCAAGGATGAGGTAAACATAATTAGAAATACAAGTTTATAGACTCAGATTAGCTGTATTTCCTTGTCTTTCACTAAACACTTGTATGCTTAAGAGGCAGTTTATTATTCCATTTGCACAGATGAAGCAACTCAACATCTTGTCAGGGCCAATGCCCAGGTTTTGTAATGGAAGTTCTTAAGCTTGTTCTAAGATAATTTGCCAACTTTCCAGAGAAGACAGACTGAGGAGAAAAAGAATGGCAGGAGCAAAATCAAAGTAGTATGGCTTCATAGAAGATGGAAGTAAAAGAGGACATTTTTAGAAAATATGGAGATGTCATATTGTCCAATAAATCCTGTAGTGAAAAAGCACTGAGTATTGGTTTAGACTACTGTTTCTCAAGGGGGCAATTTTGTGTTCTAGGAGACAGTTGGCAATGACCAATGGTATTTTCAGATCTTATAACCGAGAGTGTTTGTTTGTTTTTGCTAAAAGTATATAGTGAATACAGGCCAGGGGTACTGGTAAATATCCTACCATGCACTGGACAGCCCAACAAGAATTATTTGGCCCGAGATATTGATGGTGCTGAGGTTGGGAAACCTTGTTTTAGACTCCATAGATTAAAATTCTAACTCAAACAATTAACCCTATAATATTAGGTAGGACACTTAAAATTTCTGAACCTCTGTTACTGCATTTGTAAATTTATCACATTTTTAATTACTTCACATGATACACATGAAAATACTTTGATAAATTATCTGAAAAATCACTTTAAAATATATAGGGAAATGAGAATTTAAAAAATCTAAATTTAATAATTGGGTCATTATTAGAAGTGGAAATGGATTGCAAGTAGTTTAAGAGGAAAGAGTGTCAGGGAATAAATAAGATCAATTTTTGCAGTGAACATAAGAGCAGAGGATGACATGTTAAAAGCCCTACAGGCTCAAGAAAAGACTTTATTATATTGTATTTTAGAATTGCAGAAATTACGCGAGCAAGTTTATAGCCTGAGGGATGGATATGCAAGCAAAAGAGAGACTGAAGATGTATATGAGAGATGTATCTGTTGTTAGGATGTGGTCCTTGAAGAGGTCATTCATTAAAGGAGCCTTCTCTAGAGAAGAAATACATTTTCTCTGACACAAGAAAGATAGAGGGAAAAACACATGGCAACAAAAGTAAATTTTAGTGGTTGTATTTGACAAGCAATGAGGTAGGATGTTACAGAAAATGGTAATAGGAAGATATCAAATATTTTTAGTAACATTGAAGCCAATATCATCTGGTCAGCTGAAAGAAAAAAATGGGATAACACTGAGTTCTTGGGATTGGAGAAGTTTTGGAGTAGCCCTTGTGGGAGTTTATCAGCAACATGAGTGGAATATACCAGCAACAAAAGAATGGATTGCTGAAAAGCCATAAAGGCCCACTTGGGTTATTCAGCATGGAGTTTTAGAAAACTCCTTTGTTTTATTTCATCACAATAGTAGGTGATCTAAGAGGGGAGAGAAAAGGTGATTAAAGCTAGTACTGAGAAACTCTGAGTTTGGGAGTATGAAGGTATAGTCATTCAGAATTCTGCTTACATGCAAGGTTTGCTCATAATGGTGGGGTGGCTGAAGATGTATATTCATAGTAGCCATTGTGTTGGAGGATCTTCAGTACAAGAATAGCAGGTAAAAATGGATATTGAAGTGTCCAGTATTATCAGCTAGAAATGTGGCAAATATTGAGCAGATTGATGATATTCAGGGTGAAGAGGATTCTAAATATTTGTAAAGGAAATAAGTAGAGAGTAGGGACATTTAGTAGGGGACTTTGCTGTATGATGGTAGTGGAACAATATTCTGAAACCATCACACAGGAGCAAATAGGAAGAAATTTTTCCTCTTTTCTTGGTGAGTGAAAAGGAGTGCAAAAGAACCTACTTTCTTTGGAAAGTGATTTGGAGAAAGGTGTGTCTAAGGAAAGGTGAGTTTCAGTTAATGTGAACATGTGGCAGAAATTTTTTAGAAAAGATTTAATGCACAAGGTAGTTTAATGACTATTTAATAGATGTTCCATGAAATAATCGGGGATTCTGGATGGAAAGATAATTAGTAGATAATTACAAAAGGTTTAGTAGTAATTGAATTGAGAGTGAGACTATCTAAAAAGGTGGTTTGTGGGAGGATTTGGGCCCAGTGTGGTAGATTAAAGCATCGGTGGGAGTTTGGAGGCATTGTAAATGGGAGAGAGACATAAGATGACAGCATGGTGTGATTCCAGTTATTAAGATGATATGTCTGCCTGATTGAAAATTAAGTTGACCTGGCCCCTGAAAGCATTCCTTCAGCACTTATTGGGAGAAACATAAATGAGTTAATAAGACATGGATTTCATCATGTTAAACCCCTGTATTTAGAATATATCTATATATCTCCACATATATGTATGTGTGTGCACATATATATTCTTATGTATATTCTTGATCTAGCCTACTCCTCTACCAGCCTGTTCCTGAACAGATATACACCAGATTTATGAGAAAATGTCATTTACCTAAAGGTTGCAGGTATCAGCTTTTTCAGTGAAATATTTTTATGCAATTTGAATGATTTAAAATATTACTACATTCATAGAACAAAAATATTATTCATAATGAAAATAAATGATAAAATTTTTCCAGTACATATTTCATTTTGCTTTGGAATATTGATCTATTCTACCCAAGTAACCTATAAGCACACTGATCATATTGCAACTCAAATATATCATTAAGGTAATCATACTGGACAATTTGGTTATGAAAAATGAGATTAAATTATCTGTAACTTGTGTAACATTACCAATTTAAAATAAAAGTGTGACACTGATAAAATTGATTATTTCAATCCTATTTTCCTCTCCACTGTGTTGGATACAGAAAACATCTGAGCAGCTATTTCAAACAATATGAACAATAAGTGCCACTTTGAAGCAAAGCCATGGAGAATAATTAGGCTTAAATTTTCAAAGATGACTGCATTTGGTACAGTCATAGAGATAGAGGCAGCCATTGTTCTTATATCCTCATGTGCAAATTGGGCAATTGAGCATGCCAGCTGCAAATTGAAAACTGGAAATGAATTGACAGTGTCTATACAAATGCACCCTATCCTCCATGATCATCTATGTACTTTAAAAGTTATTTTTAATAAGACCGAAGTAAATACTTTCAATTAGCAAATCTGCTTTGTTTCTTAGATCCAAGAATTTTACGTGATTATTTATTTAAAATATCCAGTAGTAAGTCTCATTTACTCAATTTTTTTGGTCACTATTTAGGAAAGTCATGGATCACAAATAATATATTTGAGGGTTAAGACTGTGATACTTAAACATACTTATGATACTTAAACATTTGGTTCTCCAAATGGGCAAACAAGATAATAATATTAGCTTTTAAATTATGTAAACATTGACACCTCACAATTCAGTTTAGATTCAGTCTATACAAACATTAGATTTTGTGTGTTTCAAAAAGAGCAAAACTAAAAGGTATAATGAATCATTTCAGTATTTAAATACTAGCACTTAAAATCATTTCATGATGATATATATTTTTGTTTAAAAGATATCCACCAGAAATGTATCCACACTTCAGGAAAAGAAAAACTTGTAGAAGTATTTTAATACTAAATTTATTGAGATATCATGAGATTAATACAAGTTACCTTCGGCTTCTACAATTACAAGAGGTGCTCAAAATGGTAGCCATTAGCTTCCAGACATTTATTATTTTGCTTTGCCTGAAGTGTGTATGCATTTTTGGTGGCCTCTGATTACAGTCCAGATTGTATACATAGTATATTTTTTCCCAAAATTCACTTTCCTTCTATGAATTTTTTTGTAAAGTTAAAAGGGCTACATATGTTTTAACGATTATTGATTTTATATTATTTTTTCATGATAAATTCTTGTAAAAGATGTATCAAAATGGGGTAATCACAGTATTTGCACATGGTTGGGGGTTGTCGCTGTGGCCCTGTGGAATTGTGGGGGTTCCTGTGTGGAACTGTGTCTGCTCCTCAGCTGCATTGAAGGAAGGTGAAGAGCGCCAAGAAGGTGAGCCTCGTGGGCAACAGCACCCTCCACTCCAGCTGTGCTGAGCCATTACCTGGATCCACAATGCAGAGTTGCAGGGGTGATAAAGGGAATTGTTCTGAGCTTGAGAAGATAGAGTAGAAGTGAACACCAGGAAGAGGGCTTCTCTGAGCCCCATTGATGGAAATTAAAGCTCACTAGAAAAGTGAAGAAAATCTGTGCAATAAAGGCACACCAGACCATCTTAATTGGGGGAGCAGCAGTGTGGACCAGAGCAGTGCAGCTGCAAGCAGATCCCAGCCAGGGCTCTGCCCCAACTTCAGAGACTGAGGCACCCTGGCTCAAGCCAAGGGGCTACCTGGAAAAGAGCTACACAGGCACACAGGCAACAGCCAGAGGTTCACCCCAATACCATCAGTAAGTGTGAGAGACCCTAGCCAGAAGTTTGCTCACACAACAGGAACTGGGGTGCACAGCCCCCAGCCAAAGGCCCTCCCAGACAACAGCTACATAGGAGCTCTAGCCAGTGGCACACCTAGATACCATCCCAAGTGTGCACGGGCCCAATCCAGAAGCCCAACTAGACAAAAGGTCAGCTCAGGGATCCAGAAGGCCACCTTTCTGAACCCAGGAATTAGTATAGTGGTGAGCAGCAGAGAAAAGGCATCGCTGTGGCTTGCTGAGAATTCTTCAATTCTCAGCTCACCATTGGGTGAGCAAAAAGTTGCCTCAACAAAGGCACAGCAAGCTGCATCTGTTGAAATGAGAAGACACGTAAACAAGTGTCAAAAGCAGACTTCCAGATCACCTAAGGCAACGCCAAAGGGAAACAAGATGGAACAATCTGATACTTAACCACCTGGACTCCCTGAACTGGCAACAAAAGAGGATCTGGAAAAAATGACATAAATAATTTCTCAGATAACAGCAGAGATTGTGTCCATAGTGCAAGACATAATTAATAAACCTAGAGCAGACATAGATAAAAAAAAAATGGAGGAGCTGAGGAACATGATGGAATCCCAACATAGGAAACAAATGGAATCCATGAAAGAGATACAAACAGATTTCCAGGAGAATAAAAACTCCATTGAAAGTTTATACAGCAGAATGAGCCAATGCAAGGACAGAATTTCAGATATAGAAGATAAGATTGCAATTAATGACCAGGAAAAGAAAAATTTCTTTAAAATAGTAAGGGACCACGAGAAATCAATCTAACAGCTGCTAGATGATGCTAAGAAGAATAACTTAAGACTGATTGGAGTCAATGAAGAAAGAGAAGAGTGTGCAGATGACATGAAAAAACTGTTCAGAGAAGGGATGGCAGAAAACTTCCCAAACTGGAAAAGAACTTGACATAAAGATAAGTGAGGCATATAGGACTTTTCTAGCCTTGATAAAAGAAAAAATCTACACATAGGCATATAATTATTAAGATTCCAGAAACCCAACAGAAGAACAAAGTTCTACAAGCAGTTAGAGAAAAGAAACAAATCACATACAAAGGAAAGCCCATCAGAATTACAGCAGACTTCTCAATGCAAACCCCCAAGGCAAGAAGCGCTTGGAGTGATGTATTTCAAGCCCTAAAGGAAAACAGCCTCCGACCCAGATTGATGTACCCTGCAAAACTATCTTTCAAAATTGATGGAGAAATAAGACACTTTCATGACAAATAGCACTTCAGGAACTTCATGAATACAAAAATAGCACTCGAAAAATTTTATACAATATCCTAGGAAAAGACAATGAGGATCATAACCTCAGGAAGCAAAGCAGAATGAAACCATTGGGCATGACAAGAAATTAAACACAAAGGAGGAGAATCCAACAAAAAGAAAAAGTCATACAATGATAAGTCAGTATGTATCAGTTATAACCATCAATGTTAATGGTCTGAATTAACCAATCAAAAGAAATAGACTGGCAGAATGGGTCAAGAACCAAGATCCAACAATATGCTGCATACAAGAAAAACGCTTAATTTAAAAAGAAACGTGTAGACTGAAAGTTAAAGTTAAATACTCCATGCAACAAGAATCGGAAAAAAAGCAGGAGTAGCTATCCTCATTGCAGATCAAGTGGATTTCAAACCAAAAATCTGAAACACTTCTGGCCCCAAGAATTTCAGATAAGGGACAATAAACCTGTACGAACAAATCTATTGTGAGCATGTGTTTTCATTTCTCTTAAGTAAAAATTTAAGAACAGAACTATAGGTTCTTAACGGTAATACAAGAAATTCCTATATTGTTTTCAAAAATGGTTTTATCATTTTACATTCACATTAGCAGTATTAGAAAGTTCTAACTGGTTCACACCTAAGCTATTTGTTCTTTTAAAACTTTTAACTTCATCTCCCTAATGAGTGTATAGTATGATCTTGTTATTGTACTGATTAGTATTTTTCTGATCTAGTGTTGCACACCTTTCCTTGTGCTATACTGGCCATTTATCATCTTCTTGTCTACTTTTTAATTAAGTTGTCTATTAATGAGCTGTAAGAGTTCTTTATATATTCTGGTCATAGGTTATATGTAGTATAAATATGTTCTGGTTAAGGACTACTTTTCATTTTCTTTTTTTTTTTTGGTACCAGGAATCGAACTCAGGTCCTTGTGCTTGTGCAGCAGGCGGCGAACTCACTGAGCTAAATCCCCGGCCCTACTTTTCATTTTTTTAATGATGTCTTTTAAAGTTCTAAATTTTGATGACACCTCATTAATTTTTTTCTTTTATACATCATGTTTTTTGTATCCTAGAAAATCCTTGCCTACCTTAAATTCATGAACATTTTCCCTCAAAATTTCTTGTTAAAGTTTTATAGTTTTAGTCTTTCATATTTAGGTTCATAGATCCCTTCAAGTTATTTTTTTGTATGGAAATAAAGGGTTGAGGTTAATTTTTTACATACAGATACCAGGTGTTCTAATACCATTTGTTAAAAACATCTTTTCCTCTGCTCTTGAGTTGAGTTTATGTTCTATAAAATGTTAATGTTAAATAATCTTTCAAAAATCAGTGGACCATATATGTGTGGTTCTATTTCTAGATTCTCTTTTATTCCATTGATCTATATGTCTTTCCTTATGCAAACATTGCCTTGATTACTGTAGCTTTAGAGGAAGTCTAAAAATTAGATAATAAGTGTCTTCCAACACTATTATTATTTTTTCTTTTTACTTTTCCAGGTCCTTTCTATTCCTACATAACTTTTAAATTTCAATATCCAATTCTTCATTTATAGCAAATATACATAGACTTGAATTTTATATATACCCTGCTAAATTCAAATACAAGTTCTAGGGGCTCCTAGAGATTTCTTTCTTTTTCTTTTTTCTTTTTTTTTTTTTTGGTACCGGGGATCAAACTCGGGACCTTGCACTTGCGATGCAGGCACTGGAACCATTGAGCTAAATCCCTGGCCCTGAGATTTCTTAGTATTTTCTCTGTAGATGATCCTTTCATCTGCACATAAAGATTTTACTTCTACCTTGCCAATTCTATGCTATTTGTTTCTTTTTATTGCCAGACTATTTTGGTTTGGGCCTATGTTTCAAAGTTTAGTGGACAGATGAAGAGTAGGCATATCTGCACTTGTTCCCCCCCTTAGGGAGAAAGCATTGTATCTTTTCCATTCATATAAAGCATTTTTGCTGGAAGTATGGAGTATATGTCTTTGATCTGTTGAGAAGCTTCTGTTCTACTTCTAGTTTCCTGATAGCTTTTACCATGAACAGCTGTAGAATTTAGTCCAATACTTTTTCTGCAACTACTGATGGGATCATATGGCTTTTTCCTTTCCTCTGTTAAAATGATGACTTATGGGGGTGGATCTTCCAATGCTGAACCAGCACTGCCATCCCTATAATAAAACCACTTACTACATACTACCAGATTTGACTTTTAATAGTTTGTTTTGTTAAACAAAATTTTTATCTATGTTCATGCTTTTCTATTATCTTTATCCAGTTTTAGTATTAGCACAATGTTTGATTTCCTAAAATGAGGGGAGAAGTGTTCTTTCTTTTTCTGCTTTAAATGTTTGATATAATTTATCAATTAAAATGTATATGAGCCTGCTATTGTCATAAAGGTAGGTTTTCAAGTTAGGAATATACTTTCTTTAGTAGGTGCTATTTAAATTTTATATTTCTTCCAGAGTCAGTTTCACTAATTTGTCTTCCAAGGTACTTCGTAGAAGTTGTCAAATTTATTTCTAAAATATTTTTGTAATATGCTTTCTATATCCATTGAAATTCTGTAAAATCTGTGATAATGTCCTCTAAATCTTGATATTGTAATTTTAAAAAATGTATAATTGATATTGTGTTGTGGGAAAAAGGGTCTAAAGGAGTAGGGGAAGTGGGAGGGGTAGGGGAAAGGAAAGAAGGGAAAAGAAAAAGTATGAGAAAAGGAAAAAAATGGAAACAAGTCTTTGTAAATAGGGAAAGGTGGAGGGGGTGAAAGGAGGGCAGGGGAATGGGTAAAAAATAAAAACCAAGAAACGTCAGGTATAGGTACAAGATCCCAAAGATGAATGTAGCTGTATTTTATACCTAAAATGTATCAATAAACTTAATGGAAACAAAAGATGTATTAAAATGGTACAGCTTTCTAATATTTTTTGTTAATAACTTAATTAAACTTTCTTTGGATAAGAGAATATACACCTAATAAATGGTTATCTATTTCATTAATACAGCTTTCTCCAGGAAAAGTGAAATTAAAATTACTGAAGCAGCAACTTCAAGGTAAACAGTTTATCACTATCATTAGATGCTAAACACACAGTTTCACATTTGAATTACATATAAAATTAAAGTGCTAGAATCGTTCAGACAATATAAAGATTCTTGCCTTTGTTGAGATCCAAAATATTCCCTACATGCTTGTGTGGAAGGCTTGGTTGCTTATTGGGTTTGGGGACTTGTTTGAGTCTTGAGGGGTCTAACTTCTTAATTTGATGGTGTAATGGGAGTTGATGGAAACATGAGATGAAGGGGGTATGACTTGGGGACTATCAGCTCCCTGGCCCCTCCTCTCTGACTCCTCCTGGCCCCGCCTCCTGTCTGCCATGAGTGGAGCCACTTTGCTCCAGCATCTGCTGTGCTCCATGTTTCACTTCCCATGGGCAACAGAGCCAAGTGACATGGACTGAAACCTCTGGTAATGTGAGTGGAAATAAACCTTCTCTCCTTTTTCTCAGGTATTTGGTCACAATAATGAATGCTAACACAATTGTAAACCCCCAAATGATGACATTTTGATTTTCATATACATTTTATTCAGATTTTTCTTGGGGGCTTATTTTTATGTTAAAAATGTCAATTTAGTATATGATTATAACTATAACACTTCAAAAGTGAGGACTTTCATCACACTGGTTTAAAAAATTTATTGATAATATAAACACAAAGAAATTTATCCGTATACAATTATAAACAGAAATATCACTCTGGAAAATAAAAGCATATTGCTTTATATTTTAATAAATTATTTAAAAACAGGAATTTTTTTTTTTAAAGATAATCTGGCCCCAGAGGCCTGTTTATTACTTTGCCACAAAGGTGTGCTTGGGGTGTCCTGTCATGGGACTGTCCTTGTCCCTGGACAAAGTCTGTGGCCCAGCCACAGACTTGGTTCACACAGATACTACAGTCAGCAAAAATAAATGTTGAACTATAATCACTCAAAAAGAAGATGTATTTCTGGAGGATAAACAAATTTAATTTTGAATGGTTACCATAATTTGGTAGAGCAATATTTTTTAGATATGTTTACTTCATATGTTTATAAGTTGTCCTGTGTGGATTTTATTTTGTTATAAAATTTGACAAATACCATAGGAATTCTATCAACAGCATGATGTTTTTACTGTTTGATTTTTTTTCAGCTCCAGTGTTTTAGGCAGAGCAGACATGGGTGGATGTGTGTGGCCCTGTGGTCACAGGTACTGGCAGGGTCTGGTCTGAACTCTACTATCAACTGGCAAATTAGATTTGACTATACACCATTTTTATGGACAACTAATATTTAAATACTGTTTGAGAATTTAGAAATATACAGTTTCATTATTTTACTAATCAGAAAATTAAGCATCATTTTGTAAATTGAAAATTACTAAAATGGTCTGACTTTTTTTCTTCCAGAGCCAGTGAAACAACCCATTAATTACAAAATGGCAAATTTTTCTAGGAATGAAAAATCCAAGAAAAAAGGAAAGGTTTGTGGACAGTGTGAGAACAACGCTGCTCTACTAGTATGTATATTATAGTAAACATTTTCCATAGAGCCTCTATGTGACCTTATACACCCCCTCCCAAGATAACCTGCTTTCATAGCCATATGCTTTTCTTTCATCCCTGTCTCTGAGAGTGATATGCATGTGCTGCTGGATAAGGTCACTATCTTGCCTTACTGAATCTCATCTCTCATTCTTGTTGAAGGATATCACTATATAGCTAGCTTTTCATTTCTCCTTCTGTTTGCTTTTTGTTGTTTAAGGGTGCCATAGACATTTACATGCAAGTCTTTTTTTTTCAAATTATGTACATTATATTCTTTCTTCTCAAAAGCAAAGCAAATGATAAAAAGTACAGATCATAATGCTTTTTGACAGCTCTCTAGCTCTTCATTGGTGCCAATTTCTTGAACATTTTTAAAAATTACGTTGAAGAACACATAACCTAAAATTTGCCATCGTAAGTAGGTTAGTGATGTTAAGTATGTTCGCAGTGTTATAGCATTATCACCACCAGCTATCCACAGAGCAGTTTTCACCTTTCAAAACTGAAACTTTTTACCTACTGGACAAAAATTCCCCATTGTCCCTACTTTAGCCCCTAGCAAACAGCATTTTATTTTCTATCTCTGGAATTTGTCTACACTACCAACCTCATAAAAATCACCTAATATTTTTGCTTTTGAAACTGGCTCATTTAACTTAGCATAATTTCTTGAAGGTTCAGTTATGTTGGAGCATGTCACAATTTCCTTCCTTATTAAGACTGAATAATACATTTATCAAATTTTACCTATCTATCTATCCATTGATGGATACTTTGGTTGTATCCACTTTGGGCTATAGTGAATAATGCTGCTGTAAATGTGAGTGTAAAAATATTTCTTTTTTTTCCTTAAATGATTTAATTGGTACATTTTAGGTATACAGTGCATTTACATTTGCCATTGGGAACTTGTACCTTTACATGATGTATCTTGGTTCTTATTTTTTCCCCATTCCCCTGCCCTCCCTTCGACTCCTCCACCCCTCCCTATTTACAAAGACTTTGTTTCCATTTTTTCCTTTTCTCATATTTTTTCAAAAAATATTTCTTCAAAACCCCGCTTTCATTTCTTTTGGATGTACATCCAAAAATGTAACTGCTGGATTCCTGTTCTCTCTTGACTTCTCTTCACTTAGTTTTGTGGCTACACTGCTGTCAAGGTCATCAATGACATCTACATTCTTTAAATATAATAGTAAATTTTCAGTTTTATTTTAATTTGTTAAACCTATTTGATACAGCATCCCTCTCCACATCTGATTTTCTTCACCTGCTTCCTCGGAGGTGTTTATCTTATCTATAATCATATTAGTGTGCAAAAGCATACCAATCCCATCTAACTACAGTTCCTACAACTCCTAGATAGTTGTTCCTAACTATAACTTAGTACTTGGGGATCATATTTCCTTATTCTTTCCATCCTCTCACTTTGCTATCTACCATTCTCCTCTCAGCTTACAGGAGGTCAGTCTTATATATATTCCAATATGAGTGAGATCATGATGTATTTGCCTTTCTGTTCCTGGGTTATTTCACATAACATAATGATCTCCAAATCCACTCTATTTTATTACTGCATAACAGTCCATTTTGCATACATACCACATTTTATTATCCACTCATTTGTTGAGGAGTACTTAGGTTGTTCCCATTTCCTGTCTAATGTGAGCAGTGCTGCAGTGAACATGGGTGCGTAGATGTCTTTTTCTTTCCTTTGTACTGATACCAATTCATTTCCTTTGTACATATACCCGGTAGTGGGATTGCTGGCTTACATGGTAGTTCTTTTTAAATTTTTTTTAGGAACCTCTATGCTGTATCCAAAATGGCTGTACTAATTTATATTCCCACCAACAGAATTAAGGTTCCCTTGTCTCCATATCATAGTCCTGTGGCCAATGCCTTTGGAATTTTGAAAGGGATTGCATTGAATCTGTGGATTTCTTTTGGTATGAAGGACATTTTAAACTCCTGATTCTTCTAATTAATGAGCAAAAGATGTCTTTCTACATTTTTGTGTCCTCCTCATTTTCATCATTGTTTTATATTTTATTGTAAAGATTTTTCACTTCTTGGATAAGTTTATTACTAGGTGGGTATTTTTTTGGTAGCAATGGCAAATGAGATTCTTTTCTTGGTTTCAATTTCAGATAACTGGTTATTGGAATATAGCAGCACTACTGAGTTTGTATGTTGATTTTATATCCTGCAATTTTGCTGAATTCATTTATGAGTTTTAAAAGTATATTTATGGGATCCTTGGCTCTTTTACATATAAGATTATGACAACAGCAAAGAGTGGAAATTTGAATTTTCATTTTCCAGTTTGAATTCCTGCTTTCCAATTTGAGTGCCTTTATTTCTTTGTCTTGCCTAAACACTGTGGCTAAGTCTTCCAGTGCTATGTTGAATAAAATTGATGAAAGTGGGCATCTTTGTCTCATTTCACATCTTGGAAATCTTTTAGTTTGCCTGTATTCACTATAATGTGAAGTTTGCTTTTTACTTATTATATATGATCTTTGCTGGGTTGAGTGCATTCCTTCTATACTTAATTTATTTAGCACCTTTATCATGATGGAATGTTGAATTTTATCAAATGCTTTTTCTGCATCTATTGAGGCAGTCGCATATTTTTCTTCCTTCTGTTGATGTATTGTATCATGTTATTGATTTATATCTGCTAAACAATTCTTGCATCTCTAGCATGAACCCCACTTAATTATAGAGAATAATCTTTGTAATGTGTTGTATTGTTTGCTGGTATTTTCTTGATGATTTTGCATCTATGTTCACCAAAGATACTGGTTTGTACCTCTGTTGTTTGTTTGTAGGTTGATAATTGTTATGTCCTTGTCTAGTTTTGTTATCAGGGTAAAGTTTACCTCATAGAATATGGTTATAAGAACCCCTTTATTTTCAATTTTTTGAAATTATTTAAGAGTAGAAGTATTAAGTCTTTAACTGAAAACTTTGAGAGTTAAGTTTTTGGTCATGGGCTTTTCTTTGATAGTAGATGTTCTTACTAATTGAATCTCATTACTTTTCATTGATCTGTCCAAATTTTTTATTCCTTCTTGATTCAATCTTAATAAAGTGTAAATGTCCAGAAATTTGTCCATTTTTTCTTGGTTATCAAATTTGTTGGTGCATGGTTGTTCATAATAACGTCTAATGATTCCTTATATTTCTTTGGTATCAGTTGTAATGTCTCTGTTTTCATACTGATTTTATTGACTGCTATAGGATAGGGCTTGACCTCAAAGCAAAAGATCTATTTTTTAAAGTGAAAGAAGTAACAAAAGAAGGCAATTCCAGATGGGATAAGTGAGAGGGCTGGAAAGCAGATGAGAATGACAATGTGTGCAGTGATTAAAGAACTAATTTGTCTGAAAACTCTTGATGTAGTATTCAGGATTTAAGCTTCATACTTTTGAAGAATTTCATTAAGCTTTTAAAAAAGAATTCTCTTTGATTTAAAATAAAACAATAACACATGATATTTGTTGAAATACAATAAACTATTTGTTAGAATCATGTGCTGATCTAATGAAATAGAACAGTGTTAGTAAATTCTGAGGTTTCTCATATTCTTAGCATTTATTACATATACCTAACTATGCTGACTAGATACACACACAAACACACACACAAGCACACACATGATGCTTTTCATCAGGGAACATTTTGTATTGGAGGAAGGGAGGTAGGTGTTAAGGGCTTGCAATTGGGTGGTTATATCACAATTTCCCTTATTATTTATGTGACCTTAAATAGTGACTTAATCCTTCTAGAACTATTTTCTCATTTACTGAATGAAATAATGGAATAACTATATTTTATACCACAAAGTAACTTATAATGATGAACTAATGCATGTGAAATATTTAGCTTTGTGTGTTACAACTAGACAGGAGATAATGATTTGTGTTTTCATTGTTGACATATCTTTTATGATCTGATATAGTCATCAAGGAAACAAACCAAAACCTCCAAATTTCTTATTTTGAAAGGGACTTCCAGTGGTTTTAGGTTGTTTCTATACACCAAGAGTAAATTCGATAGCTAAAAATTACATATTAACAAGGCATATCTGGATAACTTAATTAAACTCAAATGGATTCTGAATGCTTGATGCAACTGACTTGGCATTCATCAAACTAGCAAGATATTTTGTTAAAACTGTTCTTGGGTAGTCTATCCATAAAAGTATCTGTGGTGGAATGGAATACTCATCCGTGTTTTTAGCGTGTTTCTGCCAGTTATACAAAATGCCTAAAAATATTTTTCTAGTTGGCAGTCATTTTAACCCAGTTTAAATACAAATATGTTTGTATAACAAAGTATATGAGCTTATTCTGCAACTCTAGCTTTGATCTTCCAGTCTACAAATATCTATTTGACTACATTCATTAAAAATCTGTTAACAATTATTTGGCTTAGAAGTATAAGCTCCCTATATAATACATTATAAAAACTGCCAAGTATTTATGATAAATTTATTAAAATATTAGCATGTATATTAAATAAAATTATGAAGAATACATATTGAAAGCTATATTCATTTAATAATACCAGTGTATATATATATGAAATTAGATTTTAAATTAAAATTCATTTTGCATTTACAATTATGGAATTAACATGTTTTCATCATTATTTCCCTAAGAAGCAAGAAGCAAGAGTGCAGTGGATAAGACTGGTTCTCATGCTACAGAGTATTTATTTTTCTTCTGCTTAAATAAAAAAATCCAGTTCTCAACAGCTAATTACATTTGAAAAAATGCACTAAGACTTTGATAAATACCAGTCCATGCAGTCATTTGAAATAGTAAATTTCATTTTATTGTAAATTTTATCAAGGTTTTTCAGTAAATGATTAATCTGCAATTAATGACCAGTGATTGGTTTAATGATTATGAATGTGTGTCACAGGTAAGAGCTGGAGCTTTTGGACAGGCAGTAGGTTAAAGTCCTGGCCCCACCACCGTTAGTATATAGGAATACTATGGGCCAGTTCTCACTCATTGAGCTCCTGTGTTACTTTGTCTTCCCAAAAGCCATAGAGTGATTGTTCTAACCTCATAGGACAGTTGTGAGGGTTGAGATTGCACAGGTGAAGCCCCTAGAAGAGTGCTCATTAAATGTTGTGAATATTGTTATTATTATTTCAATTGTGACCCCATTTTAAGTTTCATTTTAGTTATATACATTTTCTTACACCTTTAAACATTTTATTGTTTTTGTAATTTTATATTTAATAAAACTGACTGTATCAGTCCCATATCATCCCATAGGACATTTAGTATAACCTTGAAAACTTAATTAAGCTTTCAAGTCTCTTACTGCGTGTATAATAAGAGTTCAGTTTACTTTCCTGTATTACATAGATTCTAGTGATTTGTTCCTTGCTGTGGCATCTGCATAGCAGGAGTGTTGCCTGGAGTTTGTTAGAATGTCGGGTCTCTGGTTCCACTGCAGACCTAGTGAACAAGAGAGTCTATTGCAACAAATCCCAGGTGATTGGTAGGCACACTACCCTGCCGTTGGAGAAGCACAGAGGTACAACTCAGTCTACCACTGAGCAGTATTAGGCAGAAGAATTTCGTTGACTTCTTGCTAACCTAACCCAGCTGTTTACACAGCATTGCCTGATACAAAGAAGCAAGTAGGTTAGAGAACAGTGGCAAGTGCCCTGAGAGGAAGTGAAAGATGCTCGGCATATTTACTGTGAGCTTCTTGAGGTGGGCCTTCAGGTACCTTCTCATCAAGTTCTCATGCTTTCTTTACCATACTACTGTTGCATACAATTCTGCTCAATCTGGGCCAAAATGAAGAAAGAAGGGTTTTAGCCATTTGTACGGCCATTTATCATATCTTGGAGGGCAATGAACAATGGTACAGCTGGAGAGTAATAATTTCAGTTGTAGAAAAAATTTATTTTCTTTTCTCTTTCAGTCTTGGTTGGCACCACCATAGATATAGGTATATTGCATTGTTGAACTTATCTGTACATTTTAAGATTATAGTTTTTCATCCTACAGAAATTAGAAGATCAATATAAACTTGACCATAATCATTTTGTCAGTAATAAACATTGCTGACCTTGTGATAATTTGTCTATTTTTTTCATCTATTTTCTTTCCTTTGGGTACATTTGTAAGACTTTCAGAACTGTAATTTGAGACTGACCAGTGACGGGATATCTACCATGAACATAAATGAGGATTTTTGAACAAAATAGTACATACATTGTTTGAAAGTAATTGTATCATGTGAATCTGTGCATAAAGTTAAAAGAAGTCATAAAAATGACAAAGTTTTGACCCAGAGAAATAGTTGTTTAATTTTTAACAGGTCAAGAAGTTTGATTTGAGGTTGCTAGTTGTATTATTATCAGAAATTTTACATATATGAATTTATGTAATACATAAACATAATGCTATATTATAATATTACATTTATTTTGATAGAAGAGTAATTAGTGTTAAAAAGCTAGTTTTTCTCAGTTAAATCTTAGTTTCATTTTTTTTTCAATTTTGATATTTAGGTATGTAATGAAATGAATAAACACAAATAAAATGTTATCTCTGTGCAATAATTTTCTCAAACTCATAGTATCAAAAGATTGTATGATTCTAAAAATATAGATATTTACATTTTTAAAGGTATGCCTTGAATGTGGTGAAGATTATTGTTCAGGCTGCTTTGCTCAAATCCACCAGAAGGGGGCACTAAAACTCCACAGAACAACTCTTTTGCAGGTATGATTTCCTGAAATGCTTTACTTGCTCTGTATTTATAAAACGTTTCAACAAAAAGACACTTAAAATATGTTTAGTTACCTAGAATTCAGGGTAATTTACATTAATTTCTCAAGTTCTATTATGTATAATCTTGACATATATTTTAAAATTATTTATTGAACAATAATTGAGGTTCTATTTTGCAATTTAAACTGTTTTAATGTAGTTCCTGAAGCACTTTGGTTGTTAAGTCTTTAGATTAGGCAGTCTATCCATGAATGTGGCACTTCAAATTAGGAAATATTTATCTATTGTGGTTTAAAATGAACACATAGCTTATTTTAGGTATTATTTTTATCTAGTTTACTAGTAGGAATCTTAAATTTTTTATGTACCTTTAAAAAAATTTTATTTATACTTGCCCATTATCATTTAAGTAAGTTCATCTTAAAGTTTCTACTTTTAATTCCACATGCTAGAAATTTTTATTCATTCTTCTATAGTCATTTCTCTCATCTCTTTTTTTAAATCATTGCTCCTTAAAATGCTTCAACTCAAGCCTTGTCAAATAGTTTTAAAATTCTAGTACTTAATAAATATGGTTAGAGTCAGATATGACATTATACTGGTTACATGTAATGATATATTTGTCATACATTTAATTTGTTTTACAGTAATATAGTCAACAAGTATTTACTGAGCAGCTTCTAAGTAGCAGGATCAATCCTAGGCAATGACCTTATAGACGTTAATATTGCCAGGATCCTGCTTCTAAGGACCTGCAGATAAAACTGGCAACCAAGGACGTTATGTAGTGGGTTAAGGATATCAGTATCTTGTAGGCAAAGGAAAAGAGGTGATAGCATCTGTATTTACAAAGATCACTGAAAAATTTCACTATTTACATATTATCTCCATATAAATAATTGATAGCTCATAAAGATACTAATGATTCAATTTATGATAATCAAATAGATCTAACTCACATTTTCCAGAGCTACTTCTGAGTGAGCACTGAATGATAGAGGCTTTAGTCAGAAATGACGGAAGGAGTGTGAAAATAACCTGGGCCTTCCCTCCCTCAGTACATTGTAATTGGACAATCATGAGGAATGGAAGTTAGTCTGCAGAGAAGCAAGTCAGTCAAGTTGTTATCCTATAAATAGTACAGAATTTAACTAAACGCATTCCACTTGGAAAGTAAATGACACAACTATTTCACTGTAGGTTCATTTGAGGAATTTATCCTTCAAAAGTTTGTTTCTTGAGCACATTTTTTCAGTTAGCAATCAGTGAATTTAAGCATCGATTTGGATTTCAGAAGATGTGAAAGAAACAAGAAATGAGACATGTCTCCTTCCCTTAACTTCAGTATCTGAGCTTCAGGATTCATCTGAGTTTGATTCTTTTCCTCTGCCTTTTTTCTCTTCCCCTCAGCTCCTCCCCTCTCCTCCTTCCCGTTTCCTTTCCTCTCCTCTCCTCCTCTCTTTCTCCCTCTGTCTCTCTCTCTCATTGAACTTTGCTGCGATATAGCTTACAAATGTAAATGAATTAATTTTTCATTCCCTAATACTATCAAATTATAGTATTTCAGGTATAGATATAATATGAGTTAAATCATGCTTACTAAGGCAATATAACATACAGGGTAATTTCTAAACAATCAATTGTTTTCTATTCCATATTTGCATCATTAAAATGAATAATTTATCTTAAAACAATGTGGTCATTTTAGATCCCAAATATAAACTTGATTGGAGAAATGAGAAAATGTTTACTGATATATATTTACTGTCACATAGCCTGTAATTAAAAATAAACTTTTTCAATGTAAATTTTCTTCAGTTTAGGTAGTACCTTTGGACAGAAAATTTATTGAAACAACCAATGAACTATTTTCCATCATTTTTGAGATGTAATTGATAGATACTAATTGTATAAATTTAAATCATACAAATTGACATTATCATATATATATATATACACGGTGAAATATTCTTCTATATTACACTAATGAACAAATGAATGCCTTCACATTACCATTTTTTTCTTTTTCTTCTCTTTTCATTCTGTGTGTGTGTGTGTGTGTGTAATATGAGGCAAGAATACATATGATGGTCCCAAGATTACATTTTATAGTTTTAGTTGCAGAAAAGGAAAAGTTGGTAATCCATAAATAGCAAAATGATATTTAAGTTTCAAGTGAATCTCAAATTGGAGTAGAAACATTCATCTCTAAATGTTAGGATGAACAAATTTCAGATGTATACAAATCAAAGAGCATGTCAGAACCCGTGAATCTTAGACAGGTTTCTTCAAATACAGGGGTCTTTTATTCATTTAAAATAAATATTAAGTTCTGATAACAGACCATGTTTCTTTTGTGTTCATATTACTCCTTAGCATTTTGCCCTTGTCTATGGATACTGAAGTTGATTCTTGATGATGTCTTGGGGAAAGTTCTGGAAAGTGAATTTTCTATGAGTGAAGTTGAACTGTGGTGTTGGTACTTAGCAGAATACCCACAGGCCACGTGTACTGGAAACTAAACCTATACTGCTTTTCCTCTGTTTTTTTATAACCTCACTTCAACTACTGAGGTAGCTATGGTATGGAGGACTTTGAAAGAGACAGTATTTTCCAGATAATTCAAATGAATTTGTCCATTTAGTTATAATACAAAACATGTAAAATTAAGAGTTTTCTTTTAAATTCCACATGCAAGTAAAATATATTTTTCTTTCTGTGCCTGGCTTATTTAATTTAGCATAATGTCCTCCAGTTTGGTCCATGTTTTTGAAAATTACATTAGCTCCTTCTTTCTAAAGGCTGAATTATATTCCATTGTGTGTATATAAGTGCTCTTACTACAAGAACAAAGAAAAGGAACTATATGAGGGGCTTTGGGGTTGATGGCCACATGGTTAGTAATGAGTAGATACCTCTTTCTGCATACCCCTCATTTACCTGTCATACTATATTCTTAGTTTTTTACCATTTTGGTAACTACTAAAGTCATGAGGTTTAGTTGACTGCTTAATTCATATTTATCCTGAGAAGTTAAGAAGACATCTGATATGTGAATATTGATCGTTAGTATATAAAATGGATGCATTTCCTAATGACTCTTATGTTTTATATTCTTTAATCTATAATGTCACTTCTGGTTATTATAAATCATAGCTAAATTTGATAATTATGAACCATTTTAGCCCCTATTCTACAGGCCATTTAGTCCTATGATTCAGTCACTGTGGACCATTTTGTTCCAGCATATTTTGTTTTACTTAAAAGATAAATACCTGAATAACCGGAGGGAAACAATTACTATTTTCGTGTTGACCAACATTATAATTTCAAAGAATGTTTCTTTTGATTTATGATTGATTTATACTTGGCAGTGATTCAAAACATTTCAAGTTTCTTTGCTTTCTTCAAGCTCTGTTAAATAGTTAATTATCTGAAAAACAAAGCATAAATGCATGAGATGAATTACTAAGTAGAAAAATTCTAATTCTATATTTAGAAAGATTGTTAACAGAGAAGGTTGAAATGAAGGGTTTTTTTTTTTCAGGTGAAAAATAAGATGTTAATGTATCAGGCATTTCTAGTTCCTTTTAACAATGTATGATCAGACAAAGGAGTCAAGGTTCATCAAGGTGAATGGAAGATTGGAGAAAACAAACAAAATGCATTTTGTTGTGTGGTATGACATGCACAAGGAAGGTTATGTGAATAATTACTGGATTATTGTATCTTTTCTTATTTGGAATGAAGATTTTTTTTAACTTGAAAGAAGAAATCTTGGGAATGTGCACAATTAGTAAGAAAGGATGAGAAAATCAAGGTTGAATTTCCATGGTTTATTGTATAAGGCTCTTTTTCTCCAAAGAGAGGAATATTTATGTAAATATTGATATAACTGGGAATATATGTTTGCCTAAACATCCCGGCAGGAAAAGATACTGGAGTAAAGCTTAGTTAATGTTAGAGTCCTACTTATGCTTGGTAACTTTATGGTAGATAATATTTTTTAATTGACAATACTCAATCTCAGCTTTTAGGTGCACAATGTCACTGTCACTATGCTGTTAATATTGAGAACAATGTTCCATTTTCAGATGACAGTTACTCATATTGGATAATATATTCTTGATGATCCTATTTAGATCATTTTAAAGTGTTTATTGTTCGTATGCACATTGTAGTTGTGACTGTGTGCCCCCACACCCTCCTGTTTAACCCTGAAATACTCACTTTCCTAGCTGCCTTGCCCACTGATGGTCATAATAAGGCTGTCTCTAGGAACTGTCTTCTCTCACAGGAAGTGTTACTTAAGTTACTTTCCTCCCCGAGATAGCCTGTCATTTTTGGTTTTGTTTTTGTAGTCAAATACTGCAGACTGGGTAATTTGTAAAGAATTAAGGTTTATTCAGCTCCGCTTATTTGGACTCTTCAGAGCTCAGAGCTGGAAGGGCTACTTCTGGTGAGGTCTTCTTGCTGGTAGGGACTCTATGCAGTCTGATAGGATGCAGGGCACCATGGTGGGGTGGGGCAGTCAGTCCATATGAGATACAGTAAAATCAAACCTGCCCTCATGACCTAATCATCTTTTAAAGATTTCACCTGGTCTCACGATGGGAATTCAATTTCCACATGAGCTTTGGTGGCAAGATCAGAATCTTAGTATAACCCATCCAGATCCCAGCTACCCATGTAAGTCATTGGAGCTCTTCTCCTGTGGTTGGCTTTGAAGTTCAATTTTTCTTTTGCTCAATCTTCCTTCCTTCACCTGCCCACAGGTGTGGCCAGAGCACTATCCGGCCAGACCCAGGGAGGCAGATCTCAGCAGTTATTTCCTAGGGAACATGTCTCATGACAATATGGAGTTTAGAGTATAATTAAAGATAATTATTGGGCTAATTTTAGAGTATGCTGCAATTTTTGAAGGTCAGTACACAGTTACATTCCAAATTTGGAACTACCTGGAGAAACAGATATTAGAGTCAGAAGATAGAAATGAAAGCATCAGCTTTATTACTGATGCACCCAGAATTGATGGTTGTTGCATGGGAGTTAAGACAAATTCAGTTTTCTAATGCATCCTTGAAACGAATTGCTTTCCTCTGAATTGTAGACATTTTCCTTTAGTAGGGCAGAGTCTACACAAAGGACTAATGATGACTAGATTGCAATTCATCTCATTCTGGACAAGTAGCCCTTAAGAGAGTCCTTAGAGCAGTGATGAGCACAATCCCAGTGATTAATAAAACAGAAATATGTTGATGGTAACTAAATATTCACACAAATTATTCTAAATTCACATGATTTTAGATTCCATGTTATAAAAATATGAACAACGTATAAACTTACTATGCATAAATATTAGTTAATATCATACTTAAAGATAAAATGAAATATTTAAAATTCACAATTGAGCATTATCTTTTTACCTTAGTTTTTAAATATGGATAATGTTTATTCTCTGCACTACAGACCTTTGTTCATTGCCCTCTAATATGATTAGTAAAGCTTTATATGCCATCAAAAGTTTTCTTCGACTATTTTTCTAAAAACTATTCACTCTTTTGTATCATCTGAAAAATTTCAAACCCTGTGATAAGGACTATTTCTGCCTTGCTCATGACTCTCTGTATCTGTACCTGGCTTGTATAAGTCAAGTTTTGAATGAATGAAAATGTTAATGAACTCCTAATGATAGAGTAAAGCTCCTCAAATAAAACTACATTTTAGGTAGCACGGTTTATTTTACTTTCAATTCTAAAAGCTAAAGATTTATTAACCAAATAGGACAATTAAAATATTTTATGATATGTTAATGTGCTGTGTTGGTGAAAGCTTATCAAAAGCCTTTCCTCTTAAGGGTCAGGATTTGACCTTTAGTTAAGTTTCAGGCTTTTTTTTATGAGAAACAGAAAAAGATCTTAGATGGAATACTCACAGCAAATAAAATATATGCCCTGTAAAGTGCATCTAAACAGGGAACACTATACATACTCAGAGTGAACCAGAGCTCTAGCATGTGAGGCATTTTGTAAGTGGAACATCTACTGTGGATTTCTGGAAGACTAGGATGAGGATTGGCTCTGGTGAATAAAGATTCAAAACTAGTTTCTTCTTTCACCTGTCTGAGTTATACTTCTACCTACAAGACTCCCCACCAAAAAGGAACAACTGATGCTGTCCTGCTAGAAAACTGGCATGGTGTGACATTTATATGCCAATGCTCGCTCAGAATAGCTCAGGAAAGGGAAACAAAGACAATTAAAAGTGGCAGGGAGAGGATAGGGCTTCTATTATACTATCAGTAGAAGTTGGAAGGATGTAAATGGTTCAGGGAGTGTATTACAGAGGAGTACATTACAGACACAAGTGACAGACAGAGAGGGTAGCTGGAGGATTCAGCAGAAATGGCCTGAATCAGTCTCAAAGGGAGAGAAGGGTGTTTCTGTGATAGTTAGGTTAAGGGGAATTTTAAAGATAAAACACATATATGAAGCTCAGAAACTTGCTGGGCTATTATAAGCTTCATATTAAGTGACAACTGATATTAAAGCATTCTGCTTTTAGTGGGTGCTATATACATTAGGTTTTATTAGTTAGGATAAATTATTAGTAGAAATTCAACTCTGTTCTTATATCATTTCATTTAACTCCTATAAAAAAGTAACATTAATAACAATGAATTCAAAGAATTATTCAAAAGGTTACTTTTGTGTGCAGGGATTTTTTTCACAGATATATTGAAATATGATTGAAATGCAAAAAAAGCCCACATACATAATGTGTGCAATGCGATAGATTCTGACACATCCCCATGATATATACTATCACTACAGTTATGGCAATCACCGTAGCCATTATCTCCAAAAATTTGAAGCTTGATTCATGTGTGTGGTAAGAGTCCTTAGGACAGACTAGAAGATCTACTATCCGCAATAAGTGAGGCATGGAAGGACAAATATTGCCTAATTCTACTCCCACAAGGAATCTAAAATAGTTGATCTTTTAGAAGCAGAGCTAGAATAAGTGGTTGCTCATGGAGAGAAAGAAAGGGCCAACAAGGAATTACCTTTCAGTGGGTATGAAGTTAAACTCAACAAGATGAATTTTAGCAATCTAACTTTCAACATCATACCTATCATTAATAATATGGAATTGTCCATTTAGGACAGCAGTACAGTAATAGATGTTTTGGAAGTATTTGTGGAAAAAAGCAGTGAATTAAAGTTTCAGGTCTCAATTTATCAGAGTATATTTAAAATATATACTTCCTTATTCAAATACAGGACAATATAGAATATCAATTTTGGTGGGAACTATTATTTTTTTCTTGATAAAATTATTTCAAGGCATGAAGACATTTTATTTTTTAAATTTTATTTTATTTGTAATTTATTGAATTTTTTTCATTTGGATTAATTATTTTCTGCATGCTAGTTAAGTGAAAATGTTATTTGGTATTGAAATTTTTTTGTTGTTTATATCAATTCTTACTGATTATTTCTGAAATTGCAAGTTTATTTTTATGGTAATATTTGTACCTAATCCAATTGCCTAGGTCAAATTATTCATACAAAACTTGAATTGGATTCTTCTGTTAATTTTTAGTTAATAATTAATTTTTTTACATATACCAATTTAAGAAGATCACTAATTTATAAACGTCTGATCTTTTTCTCAATCAAATTGATGCTGGATATTAGAGTCTAATAATTTGCAGGTGATACCTATGTCGCCTCATGATTTTTTCCCACAGAGTTTGACAAGGTTTACAAGGTTTATGAGAGTTTGACAAGTTTTGATTCTTTTATTTTATATTCATTGGTATTTGGAGTATAAAAATTTCTAATTTTGATGCAAGAGCAATACTTCATTTAAAAAGCAAATATGAAAAATTTTGATTGCTATTTGTTAGGCTTTCTTTGGCTAAGTCTAAAAATTTGTTATTCAAATGATTGCATATAAAATCATCTTTTCCTCATGTAGCTCAAATATGCGTAATTGCTGAAAGCAACTAAGGCAGCTGGATACATTGTCCAAGTAATATTAGTTGAAAACAATAGTTCTTGGTAAGATGATTAATATAGTGCATAATTGTATGGCATCAAAAATTGCAAATAGAAAGTAAGTTTGCAGGTGTGGATTTCTTGTAGTGCTTTTTTGTTGTTATCCTGGCTCACTTAAGATTGCCCTCTAATTAGAATTTTTTTAAGTTGTAATAAAATTTTGAAAGACACAATTATTAGATCTAAATCTCATAGACATTTTTCTAGGAATTAGATAATTTAATCTATACATTTGTGAAAATGTTAATTTTTGAATAGTTGCATTTATATTCTCATTTTATTTAAAAATATTTAAAATGTTTAATAAAATGTGTTTTATTTCATTATTTTCATGTTATTTTATGATAGTACTGATCATTGAGTCTAGATTAGTTTTATTTGACATCATCTATCAAATTATAAATTACATTTATAATATATTGCATATGTTCAGATTCATATGCATTTCAATCTCTTTATATGTCAAGGCAAATAAGAATATATAAATCTTTGGTAATAAAACCTAATAAAGATCAAATCTTTACAGGAAAGGTAAGTTTAAAGGTCTTTTAAGTTCTACTTAAAGTGATGTGTTGCTGGAATAAGTAAGAAACTACAACCAAGTGAATTTAAAATTTCCAGTGTTTGATTCCTATCTACCTTGCAATAAGTACAGTAACTTTTTATATCATTGATGGTGTTGTTTTGCTTTTGTTACTGACACATCTGTTTTTAGAAATATGATGAGCAGAACTAGATTTAAAAAAAAACGATTCTGCTGTGAATTTTCCCATTGTAATTTTCATGCACTCTGTAAATATTTAGTTTTCTCTTTTTTATTTAGGTATTTTTATATGGACTTTTTCTCAGTTTATTTTTCTATTCCACTTGTCTTCTATATGGAAATTTCTTCCCTTGCGTTCTCAAACTTTTATTTCTTTTTTTCTCCCAAATTTAATTTTTTTTTCCTCCTTTTGGTCTTAACCATACATGAAGCCTTTGACTAAATCATTTATGGCTATATTTTTCTTAAACTTTCACAGAGAATTTAGGGTTGACTATGGTAAAACCTGTTTTTAGGGAATATATTTGTACTAAGATTGTTTGTAAAGCTAGGTTTATCAAAACTATAACTGCTCTAAGAATAGAACATATACATATTTAATAATTTAGAAAAAATAAGAACTAATGCTTATCTCTTTCATACTTGTTTAATGAATTAGGATGTTCAAAATTATGTATTTTAATAAGTATATTACCTCTACTATGGAAAGATGTTTCTATTAAATGGAAGATTAATGAGCTTATTAGATCTTGTTATAAATCCATGGCAATTTGAAAAATTTATCTGCCCGATGTTGCTCAGTTTTCTTCCTTTTCCATGAAGCATCAATTTAGGTAGATTTGGCCTGATTTGTTGCTGTTGATTTTGGAAAGCAAGATTCTTATAATATCATGAAGCACAGTACCCAGTGCATTGTGTAAATAAAATATGGTGGCAAATATTTTGTTGAGGTTTCTTTGGATAAATAAATCTTGGACAAATGTTTTGATGACTTTTAATTTTAAAAAGTTACTTTAGGGCTAGGGATTTAGCTCAGTGGTTCCACTGCCTGCCTCGCAAATTCAAGGTCCTGAGTTCGATCCCTGGTACCAAAAAAAAAAAAAGTTTACTTTAAAAGTAAAGCATACTTCTTCAGTACACATGTGCTTCCTCTTAACACAACATATAGCTCTGAAAACAATCTTCCCATTCTGGCAAATATCTCAAATAAGAAGGTTTGAGAGAAAATTAAGTCTAAGGGGAGGCCATTCAAATGATATAGCTCTCTGTAATGGAGCCCTAAAAGAGAGAGGGATGGGTGGGAGGAGCAATTCCAGTTAGACACTAGAACATACACCTGGAGGACTTGTGCCACCTTTTCTGGGAGGTGGGTCCTGTAGGAATTTCCTTCTAACAGAGATCATTGTCATATAAAAACAGCAAGAATCAAGATGTCTCCTTTGTTAATCCATTATTTAAATTTTGTTGTGTCTTTACAGTTCCTTCATCTACACTCATAGTTTTTCTAGATAAGCTTAATTTAGTGGAATGAATGATTGTTTAAGCCATTAAAAGAGAATTTGTACTATGAAGAGGCATTTGTATAGATTTTAAACTTTTTTCTTATGATTTTCATATATTAAGATTTTGGCTATATTCATAAGAAAGCTTGTGTCCAATCACTGAAAAACAGTAATGTGTTGAGGGAAAAAAACCTTAAGACTAATACAACTCCAGATTTATGCACTTATTGTTTATTTCCTTATTTACCAATTACTTGTGAGTGAATTATCATAAAAGAAAACAACAAACTAAATTTGAGAGAATATTTCCAACAAGGAGGAAGTGTTTTCTTAAAAACTATGTTTTTAAGAAAGAGAAAATAATTCTTATATATGTAATTAACATTTTTAAATAAATTATTTTATTTCTTTCAAGTTATTGAATTTAAATTTATTTTTATCAGACACATAAAAACATTATGTTACTTAGTAAATTTAGTACATAATTTGATCCTCCTGAACAATGTTATGAAGTTTTCTAAGTCCCAACCATATTCAGTATCACTACCAGAGATTTATAAAATGTCTCAAATTATTCCAGGATTCATTTTCTCTCTTTCTCTGCATACTTGTATATCTTTATCTTTACTTCTATTTCTATTTGCCTAGAAAATTCAAATGCAATAACTCTTCTGTATACATTAAAATATTCAGTTTTTAGTAAATCAATGAAAGTTAACACTATGAAAGATGTTTTCACTTTTTTTTCAAACTTGCAGTGTAATAAGGAAGTAAACTAGTGAACTCTCTTTAAGTGGAACTGGGTGGTTCACAGAAAGAAGCATGGTTATGTCAACATGATCATTAATATTTATTATGAATAGTCAGAGATGATGATGATGGTAATCAGAATTCTGAAGTACTGACACTATCATAAGGTATATCTTCTTTTCCTAACTAAACTAAAACTTTTACTCTTGGACCTTAACTTTTACAAGGTGTCATCTATTCTAAAATGCTATAAAATAGCAACACTTTTTACTTTGATTAATGACACATTGTCAGAATGATGAATTCTTCTAGAGTGTAATTTGAAAGATAATATCATTCTAAGGGGGAAAAATGTTCAGGTAAGAATTTAGAACAGTTACCAGATGAAATCCTACCACCATACAGTGTACCACCATACAGATGAAGGAGAATCTGGAAATGCTGCCAGTAAATCACATTGTTTGACTCTACTTTAAGCTTTCATCCTGCAGTGAAATACATGATTTATGTGACCTGAAGGCTATTTTGGTTTGGTTTTAAAATAATTTTTACATGTAGAACAGTTTTGCAGGTAATTTTATAGATTTCCAGTCCTCTTCTCCTCTTGTTAGTGCCTATTGGTACTGCTATATATACATTTTCATATTTAGAAGATGAAAATTCTTTGAGCTGAGCTTTAAAATTCAAGAATGTTTCATTAATATGTAATTAAATATGTATTTTAAATATTGTAACACAATTTCGTTTATTGATTATTACTCAAAGTGATAGTTCAGATTAAGTGAAAGGTTGAGTGTGTGTGTTTGTGTGTTGCAAATCTAGATGTTTTCTTTTAAATCCACAAAAGTTATCAGGGATATGTTCTCAACTATTAATGGCTGTTACCTCTAGGGATTTCTATATATGAATTAGAAGGAACCTCCATTTCTTATATTTTAATACTATGTGGCTGCAATCTAGTGTTACTTACTTGATGAAATTTAAAAATGAATAGAATGAAAAACTCAACCACTTAATTCTTGGATAGGCAAAGGTGTACAGAATTATAGTTTTGTGGGGTTTTATTTAAAGGAAAGAACAATATTCAGATCTATTAGATATAAGTTTTAGTATGTTCAGTTTCAAGAAACCACAGATAAAGATCACATTTTATATAGTGAAAGCTAATGTGACCTTATCAAGGAAAAAGAGTTCGACTAGAAGAACTTTTGGGGCTTGAATTTAATTCAAGCCCCAATAATTTACAGCCATTTGACTTTGACCTATGTATTTTGAATTTTGGATTCATTGTCCATATAATGGGAATCATAAATATCTGACCTTTTGTATCATTGATTTGAAGTTAAGAGAAATAAAATATAAATTCACAGTCTTACAATGAAAAAAATAACATATAAGTGCATTATATCCTAGAAAACATATATATTCATTTATTGGCATTTTATTTATTTCAGTTATCTACTAAATAAACAGGGTTTAAGATACACAGATATAAAATTTAATTGTATGAATTATCCATAAAGTTTATCATATTTTTAGCTGTAAATTTCAATTTTTTGCCATTTCTGAGTTGTTTGAATTGGGCCACCAAGAAGTGTTATAAATTTGTTGGAACCCTATAGCAGGGCTAATTTTAGGAAAAGAATAATCTCTGTTTTGTGTTATTTAAACAAACATACATTTGATAATTCTTATCTTACTAATTCTACATAAAATTAATACTATTGATTTTGATATTTTATAAATATAAAATTAAAACCAAACATAGTAAGTACATTTGAAATTAATAGACTTTTGTTGTGGGCAATTTGAAATCAGGCTTATGTTGAATTACTATGCTTTAAAATTGGAAAATTTCAGATCAGATATCACAGGTCTGTACACAGCATGGACAGCAATATATGCACATAGGTCATGTTTATCATATTTTCATAGATATTTTATTAACTCAGTGTCATACTTGAACATCACTAGTTAGTTACATTGATGTTCACTGATTTTTTTTCCAGAAATAGACTCCAGTGAATTTTAATAGATTTTCAAAAGGTCATAACTGGAAAGCTTCAATGTAATTGTAGCTACCTAAATTGGTACCTAGATGAAAACTTTCAAGTAGGAGTACATACATAAGAGTACAAAATAATTACTCCTGATCATTGCTGTACTTTTTCTGTCTTGAAGACATTTGCTAAGAGAAAGATCTGCCTATTTCTTATCTTCCTAATGCCAGGTTCTCACAGAGTCTCTGGAGTTCCTGGCTCTTCCCCTCAGATTTTAGTTCAAGCTCAGATGGGATCCTTGGGCAGACCAGAGATGTTGCTGTGAGGAGACCTTTCAGAGAATAGTGTCTTTCCAAGATTTACCTGTTCCTCAGCAATCCCTTTGAAACATGTCCAAAATAATTTTTTAAATTCTCTTTCTCAATTATGTATTTTAACTATGCAACACTTCTCTTTCTTCTTACACTTTATTTTTACTATATACTCTTTGTCAGGCAGTGTAGTAGCTATGCAAAAGTTTTTTAAAAAATGGGTTTTTCTTTTGTGAGCTTATGTAGTGTGATGGGATAGAAAGAAGCCAAAAAATGATGCAAAATTCACGTAGTGAATTTGGTGAGGTGCTTCTCAGCAGGTTACACCTTACAAAGGTTGGATGATTCATAAAGTTGGGAGGAGAAAGGTGCAGAGAATAGTTTCTAGACCTGTGAGAATAACTTGGCATGATTCAAGAAGGAGAAATTGGCATCTGCCAGACAAAAATAACGGAAAAAGGGAGGCCATCCGGCAAGTGAACCTTCTGAGCAAATGCATACAATGAGGAGCAGCTTGCAGTTGACTGGGGTACTCTGAATGTAGGCACTTCCTGATGTACACATTTGCATAGTGTGTATTTTCTAAAGATGTCTTATCACCAAGCAATATTATTACTGCTTATTCATGTTCTCAGTAGAAGCAACAGTGGCCACAAAAAAACACATCAACCTATTTGGGGTTCCCATAGTGGAAAGGCTATGAGTCATTAGAATTATAGATACCTGAGGTCATTTTCCAGCTCTGTCACCCACTCATTATGATATTAAAACTCTCCAAGCTTTAGTTTCATTATTCCTGATAAAGAAATGAAAATTTATGTTTTAGAGTTAACCCAAGGATGAAGTGATACAATATTTTGAAAATGTTTAACATAGCATTAGCATGAGCCCAATTTAGTGCCTTCATTTGATGGCATCTGTCGCCATTATAATGGTTGATAAAAATGTCAATTTGACTTTTTAGAAATTAATTAGAATTCACTGAATTTTATGAATCATGGAATGCCAAATATTTGACTTAAAGTTTATAAATTGCTTAGGCTGACTCTAATGTTCGTCTGCCAGGAACTTTAGTCATACTTTTCCTTTCTTAATAGGCAAGATCTCAAGTATTATCCAGAGTTTTGGACATTGCCCATGGATTTATAAAGGAGGTTAATCCAGATGAAACCACAGGAGGGAACAATTCTATGAAAGAGACCAGTGGCATTCAACATGTGCCCAAAGTTCTGTCTCCCAAAGGAAGCCACTCTGAGGTAAGCTGAGTACAATGGAATAGGACATTTTCTATCTTACATGGCCACGCATACTTTTATCTAGGCATGTAGAGCTTTAGAGATTATTTTATCACTTTGTTAGTTAATATGGACTTTTTTACTAATCAAATATATCTTGACTACAGAAATATTTTCAAAGAAATTGCTTTGATTCCACTGAAAACTGATCATTTTGATGAATGATTTTGGCCGTATGACTTTCTGAGCATTTCTACCATGTTAGGAATTGAAAGAATATTTAAAAGAAATATTAAAACAAAAAAACAGAACACAATATGACTATTTGTATTAGTTAGTATACAGACTAATGTAAAAATACAAAAATTTGCCAATCACTTTAGGTGGCAGGCAATTTTGCAGTTATTTAAAACCAGATTCTGGTAGTTATTCAGACTGACTAGTAATCCTAGAAAATGCTAGATAAGCTTTTAGCTGCACACATCTGTGTGTTTAAAATAGACTAGTACTGATTCTTGAGCACGAAACATACTGCAAATTGGATCGTTGTAATCCTCATTATTTTGGAAACCATTTACCTTATTCCTGCACTTCAGAAACTGCAAGTCCCTGAGACAATCACACAGCTTTTTATTTGGTGACCAAGTCTGTGTTGCACTTAAGTCTGTTAATTTTCAAACTCACGCTTACAGAATTTAAGAACAAATATATTCTGTGTCACCGGGACTATTTTTTCAGCTGAGGAATTTTGAGGTGTGATCGAAAAATACAGTGTGTGTTTAAATTTTAAGAAGATTATTAGTGTAGAAAACATTTTGTTATTAGTTCCTCTCAATGTAATCTCCCTTTCATTGAACATTCTCATCCAAATATTTCTGAAAGCAGTTCTGGAGCATTCCTGGAAGTCCTTTTCATGGTTTTAGCTGTACTGTCGTGGCTGCCTCAGTGTTCTGAACTGATTTGAAACCTTTCATGATCATGACTTTTAGGAAGAGCCAGAAGTCTCATGGTGCCACATCAGGTGAACAATGTAGATGAGGACACACCATAATGTCTTTGTGAGCCTCCTTCATTTAGATGACACTCACTGTATTTTTTATCACATCTTGTAAAGACATGAAAGAGGACATTCAGAACTACCTCAGAAAGTGGCACTAAGTGTGTTTGGAATGAGAGGAGGTATTTTGAGGGGGTTAATGCCCATGTCTTTTATTAGAATTCATTTATAAATACTTAATCATTTACTGCATGCTTCAATCATCACTTCTATGTTTGAGTGTTCCAAGAAAGTCAGCATGTTTTCACGGATTTCACTTTTTAATAGATCTGGTGTTCTGTGAAGAATTGCTGAATGAGTTACAGCCTCATAACTATAATAATATTCTATTGAGAACAAAGCACTATCGTAAATATTTTACACATATCATATCATTTTGTCTTTTCTTAAAGTGTACTTTTTGTCAGATGGCAGAATAGTGGCAAAGAAGACTTGTAATAATTTGCCCCAGGTATCACTAATAGCAGAACTTAGATTTAAAGTTGATCTTCTGGCATGCCCTGCCGAGGTCTCGAGTTGCACGGAACACACTGAATCAGCCCGCGCCCCGGCAGCAATCCACTGAACACTGCCCCACCCCGCTCCTCTGTGCAGCCACCTGGCTCCACACTACAAAGACGCACAAAGACACTGGGCCACCAGACCATGGTACTGAGTCCTGCTGCTCCCGGACCACAAGCAAGGGCTCCTGACCTGCCGTCCCACAGCTCCTGGTCCGGAGGAAGGGGCTTCCCAGCCTCCATCCCTCCCGTTGCACCCAGCCCAGAGGAAAGGACTTTTGGGCCACCTTCTGTCCCGCAGCTCTTGGCCCAGAGGAAGGGGCTTCCAGGCCACCATCCCTCCCACTGCTCCCAGCCCACAGGAAAAGGCTTTTGGGCCACCAACCCTACCGCTGTTCCTGGCCCCTGTCCCACCTCACCCAGCTCAGAGGAGGTAATCTATACAGGCACCAACAGCCCCCCCCAAGTCGAAATGAGAAAACACATAAATAAGTCTCAAAACCAGACTTCCAGATCACCTACAGCAACCCCAAAGGGAAATGAGATGGAACACTCTGATACTCAACCACCTGGACCCACTGAACTGGCAACAAAAGGGGATCTGGAAAAAATGAAATCAGAAATAATTTCTCAGATAACAGGAGAAATTGTGCCCCTAGTGCAAGACATGATTAATAAATCTAGAGAGGAGCTCAGGAACATGATGGAATCCCAACATAGGAAACAAATGGAATCCATAAAACAGATGCAAATAGATTTCCAGGACACGAAAAACTCCATTGAAAGTCTACACAGCAGAATGAGCCAATGTGAGGACAGAATTTCAGATATAGAAGATAAGATTGCAATTAGTGACCAGGAAAAGAAAAATTGCTTCAAAATTATAAGGGAACATGAGAAATCAATCCAGCAGCTGCTAGATGATGGAAAGAAGAGTAACATAAAACTGATTGGAGTCAATGAAGAAACAAGAGAGAGTGCAGATGACATAAAAAAATCTCTTCACAGAAATAATGGCAGAAAACTTCCCAAGCAGGGGAAAAGAGCTTAACATACAGATAAGTGAGACATATAGGACTCCAAATAGCCTTGATCAAAAAAAATTTACACATAGGCATATAATTGTTAAGATTCCAGAAACTCAACAGAAGAACAAAGTTCTACAAGCAGTTAGGGAAAAGAAACAAATCACATACAAAGGCAAGCCCATCAGAATCACAGCATACTTCTCAACACAAACCATCAAGGCAAGAAGAGCTTGGAGTGATGTATTCCAAGCCCTCAAAGAAAACTTCCTCCAACCCAGATTGATGTACCCTGCAAAACTATCTTTCAAAATTGATGGAGAAATAAGATACTTTCATGACAAAGAGCACCTTAGGAACTTCATGAATACCAAACCAGCACTCCAAAGAATTTGACACAATATCCTAGGAACAGACATGGAGGATCACACACCAAGAAGCAAAGAAGAATGAACCCATCTGGCATGACAAGAAATTAAATGTAAAGGGGGAGAACCCAACAAAAAGAAACAGTCATGGCAATGACAAGTCAATATGTTTCAGTTATAACCATCAAAGTTATTGGTCTCAATTCACCAATCAAAAGAAACAGACTGGCAGAATGGGTCAAGAAGCAAAATCCAACAATATGCTGCATACAAGAAACACACTTAATTCAAAATGAAACTCATAGACTGAAAGTTAAAGGGTGGAAAACAATACTTCATGCGACGGGAACCTGAAAAAAAGCAGGACTAGCTATCCTCTTTGCAGATCAAGTAGATTTCAAACCAACACTGATTAAGAGAGATGAAGAAGGACACTACATCCTTGTAAAGGGAACAATCCAAGAGGAAGAGATGACAATCATAAATATCTATGCACCAAACACTAGTGCACCAAACACTAGTGCACCCAACTATATAAACCAAATACTAATGGACGTGAAAATTCATATATGCACTAATACAATTGCAGTGGGGGACCTCAACACCCCACTGTCACAAATAGATAGATCAACTAGACTAAAAATAAGTAATGAAATACTAGAACTCAGTTGAACTCTTGAACAAATGAACTTAACAGATGTTTACAGAATGTTCCATCCCACAAAATCAGAATACACATTCTTCTCAGCTGCACATGGGTCATTCTCAAAAATAGACCACATACTCACGCATAGAACATGTTTAAGTAAGTGCAAAGGAATTGAAGTTATTCCCTGTACATTATCAGACCATAGTGTGATGAAATTGGAGATTCATAGCAAAAGAAACTCAAAAAATTTCATAAACATGTGGAAATTGAACAACACACTTCTAAATAACCAATGGGTCACAGAGGAAATTAAAGAAGAAATCAGACAGTTCCTTCAATTAAATGACAATGACAATACAACATATCAGAATCTGTGGGACATAATAAAAGCAGTCTTACGAGGGAAACTCATAGCAGTGAATACGCATATTAGGAAAACAGAATGAGCCCAATTAAACAACCTGATGCTGCACCTGAGGCTTCTAGAAGAAGATCAGGACAACCCCAGAGCTCATACAAGGGAGGAAATTATAAAGATCAGAGGAGAAATCAATGCAATGGAGATGAAGAGAACGATACAAAAAAATCAATGAAGCCAAGAGTTGGTTCTTCGAAAGAATCAACAAAATTGACAAACCCTTAGCCAAACTTATCAGAAAAAAGAAAGAAAAGGCGCAAATCCATGCAATTAGGAATGAAAAGGGTGAAATTACAACAGACCCAGCAGAAATCCAGAGGATCATCAATACCTACTTCCAGAACCTATACGCCAATAAGATGGGCAACACAGAAGAAATGGACAGATTCCTAAATACATATGAATTAACAAAATTGAACGAAGAAGACCTAAAATTTCTGAGCAACCCAATATCAACCAATAAAATTGAAAACATAATTAAAACTTATCAACTAAGAAAAGCCCGGTCCCTGATGGCTTCACTGATGAATTCTACAAGACATTTAGAGAGGAACTGCTGCCGCTACTGTTTAAACTCTTCAGTGAAATTGAAAGGGAAGCAATACTCCCAAATTCATTCCTGAAAGCAAGCATCACCTTGATCCCCAAAGCAGAGAAAGACCCAACTGAAAAAGGGAACTATAGGCCAATTCACTAATGAACATAGATGCAAAAATCCTTAATAAGATACTGACAAACAGAATGCAGAAGATCATCAAGAAGATCGTACACCCTGATCAAGTGGGATTCATCCCAGGGATGCAGGGATGGTTCAATATACACAAATCAATCAATGTAATACACTATATCAATAGAGCCAAGGACAAAAACCATATGATTATCTCCATAGATGCAGAAAAAGCATTTGACAAAATCCAACATGCATTTATGATAAAAACCCTACCAAAAATTGGAATAGATGGTCTCTGCCTCAAAGTGATAGAAGCCATCTATGAAAACCCAACAGCCAATATCATACTAAATGGTCAAAAACTGAAATCCTTCACACTAAAATCAGGAACAAGACAAGGATGTCCACTATCACCACTCTTGTTCAATATAGTTCTTGAAACATTAGCCATGGAAATTAGACAAGAGAAAGAAATAAAAGAAATAAAGATAGGAAATGAAGAAGTCAAATTGTCATTATTTGCAGATGACATGATACTGTACATAGAAGAGTCCAATAACCACACCAAAAGTCTTCTAGACTTAATAACCAAATTCAGTCAAGTAGCTGGTTACAAGGTCAACACACAAAAATCAACAGCTTTCCTCTACACCAATGACAGACTCACTGAGAGAGAAATAGGGAAAAGAATTCCTTTCACAATACCATCCAAAAAACTGAAATGCCTAGGAATCAACCTAACGAAAGAAATCAAAGACCTCTTCTCTGAAAACTATGGCACTCTGAAAAGAGAGATTAAAGATGATATCAGAAAATGGACAGACATCCCCTGCTCCTGGGTAGGAAGGATTAATATAGTGAAAATGGCCATACTTCCAAAACTGCTATATAGATTTAATGCAATTCCAATTGAGATCCCAGCAGCGTACTTCATGGTCCTTGAGAAAATAATCCAAAAATTCATTTGGAACAAGAAGAGACCCAGAATATCAAAAGCAATTCTAGGTAACAGAGACATGGCAGGGGGTATCACAATCCCCAACCTGCAACCGTACTACAAAGCTACTGTGATAAAAACAGCATGGTACTGGCAAAGAAACAGACCTGAGGACCATTGGTACAGATTAGAAGATGCAGAAACAATGCCAGGCACACTCAGCCATCTCATCTTCGATAAAGGAGCCAAACACCCTCACTGGAGAAAAGATTGCCTCTTTAATAAACGGTGCTGGAAAAATTGGGCTTCAACTTGCCAAAGATTAAAACTAGACCTGTATCTCTCACTATGCACTAAACTAAAATCAAAATGGATGAAAGATCTAAATATTAAAATAGAAACTCTGAACCAGTTGGAACAGAGGTTAGGTAGAACCCTTGAAGATATTGGTGCAGGAAAAGATTTTATGAACAAAACCTCAGTTGCCTGTGGACTAGCACAAACAATCAACAAGTGGGATCTCTTCTTATTAAAGGGCTTCTGCACAGCAAGATAAACCAACAGCAGTGTGAAGAGACAACTCACAATGTGGGAAAAAATCTTCACCTGCTCTTCCTCAGACAAAGGTCTACTATCTCAAATCTATAAAGAACTTAAAAAGATCAGACCTCCCAAATTTAAAGACCCAATCCGAAAATGGGCATGTGAAATGAACAGACATTTCTCAGACAAAGAAGTAGAAATAGCAAATAAATACATGAAAAAATGTTCAACATCACTGGTCATTAGAGAGATGCAAATGAAAAAAACTCTGTGATTCCACTTCACTCGAGGAAGAATGGCTGCTCTCATGAAATCAACCAATAGCAAATGCTGGCGGGGCTGTGGGGAAAGAGGAACACTGCTCCACTGCTGGTGGGAGTGTAGACTGGTGTAACCACTGTGGAAATCAGTATGGAGATACCTGAAAGAACTAGGACTGGAAGTCCCATTTGACCCTGCTATTCCACTGCTGGGGATCTTCCCCAAAGAATTAAAAGTATCGTACCACAGTGATATATGTGCATCCATGTTCATAGCAGCACAGTTTGTAATAGCTAAAACTTGGAAACAGCCCAAATGCCCATCAACTGGAGACTGGATAAAGAAAATGTGGTTTTTTAATAAAATGGAGTACTTCTGAACCATAAAAAATGAGAAATTAGAGACATTTATAGCTAAGTGGATGCACACTGAGGCAATACTCTTAAGTGAAATAAATAGGACACACATGTATAAATACCAAATAGTTTCTCTGGTATGAGAAACTGAATGTGTAAATAAGGACTAAAATGTATAATAGGTAATGTGAAATAGGAAGAAAAGGGGCAAAGAGGAAGGAAGTGGAGGGCTAGGGGAAAGGATAGAAGGGGATGGGATTAATATGAGAAAATGGAAAATAGGACCAAAATCTTTGTAAATAGGGAGGACTGGAGGGGTTGAAGGGGGGGCTGGGCAAGGGTGGAAAATAAGAACCAAGAGAGACTATGTAAAGGTGCAAATTTCCAATGATGAATGTCATTATATTGTATACCTAAAATGTACCAATGATTAGAATGAATAATCGATAATGCAAAATAGGAAGAAAAGGTCCACAGGGGTAGGGGTAGTCCGAGGAGCAGGGGAAAGGAAAGAAGGGAAAGGAAAAATGATGAGAAATGGAAAAAACAGACATAAAGTCTTGGTAAATAGGGAAGGGTAGAGTGGGTGAAGGGAGGGCTAGGAATGGGAAAAAATAAGAATCAAGATGCATTATGTAAAGGTACAATTCCCAATGAGAAATGTAATTGTGTTGTATACCTTCAATGTACCAATAAAAGAATTTAATAAAGTGCAAAAAAAAAAGTTGATCTTCTGACTTCAAATTACCTGCTGTATAAAAAGCAATTATTAGTATGTGTTTGCAATTCATAATATTTACATTCATTTTAGGGAGTAGTTACATGTACTTACAGTATTTTCTTTTTATTTCCATTCTTCTCCCAATCTTTTCCTCTCCATCTGTCCCTAGATTTCCTTATCTCCTTCCTTTTTGCTAATGATCTTTTAAAGACTATGCAGAAGTATGGTTTTAAAGGTTTCTGTCTCATTTCTTCCATTTTATCTAACATATCCTGCAAGAATAATAGTAATAATTCAACAGCTAACACTTATCAAACACTTTATTGTAGACATTGTGTTTAATGCTTTACTTATCTTATATAATAATCACAATCGTTGTGTAAGTTTTGTACTGCTATTACCTTTATTTAATAGATGAAAAAGATAAAGAAAAGTAAAGTAAATAGCCAAACTCAAAAGCTGTGGGATGGCAGAATCCTTTGAGTTTCATTTTTAAAATGTTTTTTTAAATTCCTTAAGTTTATTGGTACATTTTAGATATGCAATATGATGACAATCATCATTGGGGATTTGTAGCTGTGCATGCATGATACACCTTGGTGCTTATTTTTTCCCCTTCCCCTGCCCTCCCTTCCACCTCCCACCCCTCCTTATTTACAAATACTTCATTTCCATTTTTTCCTTTTCTCATATTTATTCCTTTCCCTTTCCCTACCCCTCCCACTTCCCCTTCCCCTTTGGGCCTCATCTTCCTATTTCAAATTATCTATTCTACATTTTGATCCTTATTTATACTTTCAGTAATACCAAATAGAGTTCTTTGAGCTTTTAATTTTTTTTTTTGCTTAAATTCTTTTATTGGTACATTTTAGGTATACAATACATTTACATTTATCATTGGGTGCTTGTACCTGTACATGATGTATCTTGGTTCTTATTTTTTGCCCATTACCTGTGAGCCCTTCACCCCCTCCACCCTTCCCTATTTACAAAGACTTTGTTTCCATTTTTTTCTTTTCTCATAATTTTTCCTTTCCCTTCTTTCCTTTCCCCTTCCCCTCCCACTTCCTCTACCCCTTTGGACCTTTTCTTCCTATTTCAAATGATCAATTATTCATTTTAATCATTTTAATCCTTATTTACACTTTCAGTTTCTCACACTAGAGAAACTATTCGGTATTTACACGTTTGTCCTATTTACTTCACTTAAGAGTATGGCCTCAATGTGCATCCATTTAGCTATAAATGTCTCTAGTTTCTCATTCTTTATAGCTGAGTAGTACTCCATCTTATAAAAAACACACATCTTCTTTATCCAGTTTCCAGTTGATGGGCACTTGGGCTGTTTCCAAGCTTTAGCTATTATGAACTGTGCTGCTATAAACATGGGTACACATACATCGCTGTGGTATGATTCTTTTAATTCTTTTGGGAAGATACCAGCAGGGCAATAGCTGGGTCAAATGGGACCTCTCTCCATTTTTGGTGGGAGTGCAGATTGGTGCAACCACTGTGGAAATCAGTATGGAGATACCTCAACGAACTAGGTCTAGAGGTCCCATTTGAGCTTTTAATTTTTAAAAATGTTTTTGTGAAATCAATTTTTGTTTATCTTTTTAATAGCATATATATGTGATACATGATTATTTCATTCATTTTAGAGCACTAGTACCTATACATGCTGCATATTAATTATTTTTACTTCCCCTTTTCTTCCCCTCTCTCCTATTTCCTCCATCCTCAGATCTCTTTCCCATCTTCACAAAGTCTGCCTCCTTGTTTCTTCTCCTGTTCTGTATCTTTGATTTTGCTCTTATCAATTTTTTGGTTTGTCATATAAGAAAAAACATTTGATACCCAAAGGTAATTGTATATACCCTACAAGCTCTCTATCTCATGTCTTAACTTGTAAACCATTAATTCAATGGTTTCATCCAGGGGTTTATATTGAAATCAACTGGAAAAAAACATTAAAGAAATACACCTGACTGATTTCAGGATGTCTTCCTTGGGGGAAGGATGATGTAACATCTAGACTCATGTGGTTTTACCAACTCCTCAAGTGCTCAGGTGACCTTCAGTGTGTACAGGTATACACTGGAAAGGTAACCCTCTTGTAGGCTTGGCACTCCTCTGTGCTAAGTAGCAGTACTTCTGAAATTGAAGTAAGCATCAAAAGTACTCAATGAGTTTATTAAAAAAATATTCCTTAGTCTGCCACCCAAACTTTTAATTTAGCTATACCTTCTGGGTTAGGGCTCAGGAATCTGATTCTTAATTAGCACATTCAAACAATTCTTGTGGCTGGAAGAGTCACAATAATGCCTAGGTCTGACATCTATCTCACTTTTTATTGTTGTTTGTTTGTTTTTTGTTACTGGGGATCAAACTCAGTGTCTCACTTTTTAAAATGGATTCAAACCAATGGTATATCCTTGGAGAAAGATGATATTCATGAAAGAGCTTACCTTTAGAGATTGAAACCTGGCTTTGGGATACTAAAATATTTGCACAATCATTGGCCTTTCTGATCCTTTGCTTTTTCCTCTTCTACTTGGGGACATCCCTTACAGAGATGTGGTATTTTTGTATGTTAGTGATCACAAGATTGGATACCCATTGCATCTTCCAATTTTCTACCCCTTGGAATTGGGCAGGGTCATGGGCTCTGAGTGGAAGCAATGTATGGCAATTCTAAGATGAAACATTTTGAAAGCTTTTTTGTTACCCTTTTACAGACATGGAGAAACCAGGTATTCCAAAAGTATAGCTACAACTACAAAAATGTTACGTCTCTGATTCATTTTTGTAACAGAACTGCTCTGAAAAGCTGCTGGACTCAGTGTGTACTTAAATCATTTTGTATTAAGGCACACAGTTTTCTGTGCCTCTTCATAATCTGCACCATACATACCAGATACACTGAGAGGTTGTGTACTAGATACCTGTAAGTATCTTCCCAATTTTCCTAAAACTCAGTATCTTCACACTATGTTCTTTCCCTCTCTTCCAAAATCTATAGATGTTACTGTTGGCGGTACCCTATGCAGCTTTCAAAGCAGATTTTTCTATAATCCTGTCTTCCTTTTTGAACTTCCAATCAATATGCACATCCAATGAGTCTACTCAGGCTGCTGTTAACAAAATAACCACATGGCTTAAAGAACAAATTTATTGTATGTAGCCTACAAGTTCCAGATCAAGGATTCAGCAAACTTGGGTTCTACTGAGGGTTTTCTTTGGCCTATAGATGCTACCTTTTTCCTGTGTCTTTATGTGCTCTTTTCTCTGTGCAACATCAAGGTGGACATGGTGGGAGAGGAGGAGGAGGGGGGGAGGGGGAGAGAGGGAGGGAGAGGGGAGAGAGGAGAGGGGAGGAGAGAAAGGACAGGGGGAGGGGAGAGAGGAGAGAGGAGGAGAGAAAGGACAGGGGGAGGGGAGAGAGGAGGGGGGAGAGGGAAGGGGGGGAAGACAGATAAAAATGTTCTCTTCATCCTCTTCTGAAGATACCAGTTCTCCTAGATTAAGGCTTCGCTGTTAACCTCATTTAAGCCTAATTACCTCTCTATAGGCCCTGTCTTCAAATAAAGTTACACTGATGGGGAGGGTTAGAGCTTCAACGTATGAATTTTGGATGGGGGCACAATTTAATATATGTTAATTACCACATCCCATGCAATCTACCGCCTGAAATATTTCTTGGAATATTTGATCACTTATTCTGTCCTTATTGCCATTCCAAATACCTCAACTAGCTTTTTTTCTAAAAGGGACAAAATGTTGATATAGTGAAAAGTGCATTTAATTCTCACCCTTTCTAGAGTCAGTCAACATTTCCAGTTTTGTATGTATGTGTTTCTTTGTAAAATGTTAATCTACTTTGCATATTGGTCTGAAAACATGCTTTTTATATTTGAAAATATAGTGGGTTTTTTTAACCCCAAGAAACTTTTTTTCCCAGTATCAGGATGGAACTCAGGGCCTTGCACTTGCCAGACAGTCACTGTACCGCTGAGCTACATCCCAGGCCCACTGAAAATACAGTTTTTGCATCTATATCAATACATTCTACAGCCTTCTCTTTCCAAGGTTTTTTCCCAGTACAACCTTAATATAAAGTACAAATTTGAAAAAATATCTATATGGTAAAATCCTGAAATTCCTAAAGAAGCTTAGGCATTTGTAATGTTGGTCAATGTGGCCAAGTGTCTGTAACATCTTAAGTGGTTTCTTTGCATCCTACCTCACTATCCACCAATATCTCTCTCCCTCGCTACTGTGTGGGACTTTCCAGTAGTTTTACAGTTCCAACAGTTTTAAGCCAATTCCTTTGTCTGGCAGCCAGGGACCTTCATGATTTGGGCCTCCTTGCTTTTTTACTGTAGGTTTTTCTCATCTTCTACTTTTTTATGCCAACACAAACTACTTGCAGTTCCATGCACAATGCTGTTTGATTCCATGTGGCAGCATAGATATCATTACCCCCTCTATGGAATATGATTATAGTCTCTCGTTCTTTTGTTAATGGGCTTATTGCCTCTTTCTTATAAAACCCAGTTCAGGCATCACTTCATATGAGTTATTTATGACCTTTGGACTTGCTTTTATTGTGCAATTATTAAAGGAGAAGAATAACTGTGTGAAGATGTGGAGAAAGATCTATCCAGGCCTTGGACATAAGTAGTGCAAAGCCCTGAAAACAATGTGTTCTATGGGTTCCCTGAACTGGGGGAATGTAAGTTAAGCTGGAGCAGGGTAAATGGAGGGGAGAACAGGAGGTGATAAAATAAATACAGGGCATCAAAGTATAAGGTGCCATATGGCCTTGTGGATCCTTGTAGAACACTGGCACTTCAGAGTGAACAGTTTTGAGAAGGGAATGGTATAACCACATTAACCTATAAGAAAACTACTTGTTCTAGCATGGACAGGTTATAGGTAGTAGGAGTTTAGGGAAGTAGAAGGAAATGGATACAGACCATTGCAGTTTCATAGGGAAAACAATAGTTAACAGCACAATGACAAGTCACCTATCTGCAAGCTATTGCTTTGATAATTTCTGAAGATACTAATTATGACTGCTTATAGGGTTTTAAACAAAACAGTAAAGTATTTCAGTAAGTACACCTTAAAACCATTGGATTTCAAGGTGAAACATGTCTGATTTATAATGACTAATAATTAGTCTCATTGCATTTTACAGAAAATTTAATAAAGTTCAACTAGATCCATTTATAACTGGTTTAGGTAGAAATTACAACAGCAAAAAGAGCTGAATGTACAAAGCCAGGAGAGAGGCTCTTGTGTGAAGGGTCATTTGATGAAGAAGCTTCTTCCCAGTCCTTTCAGGAAGAGTTAAGTCAATGGAGAACTGAGAACTGTGAGGACCAGGAGAAATGGAATTTACGTTCAGCAATACCAGGTATGGCAATTATTATTGCTTGTGTCTTATAACATAGGGTGACTTTATTTTGTCTCAATTTTCTGTGGATATAAATGTGGTGTTAAAAAAACTTTACACACAACAGTTTGTTACAACTTGTCCAGGAATTATACATTCTATGTAACCATTGGTGAGTGGTTTCATATTCAGACTCTGAATTGGGCACTGGTCAGCCAATTTGTGGATTCTTTCAGCTTTTCTTCTCTGACCATCAGTCGGACAATCATTCCATTTTAGGATTATAATGGCAACATGTGAAATGGAAGACTCTGTCAAGTAGAAAAATAAAAGTTTGTTACACATCTACTGTAAAGTGTGATTTCAAGATCATTGTGAATTTTAGGTGGAAAATTAATGTTTGAATTAATTTCTCGTTTTTGAAGAACTATTTTTATTCTCTACTTTTTCCTTGACAACTTTCACTCCTATATTCTAGTCATTGAAGATCTCTGGATAACTGAATGCACAGTATCTTTGCTTTAAGTTTTCCAAAATATTTCTTAAAGAAAATCCTATTTTTGCAGTATCTAATTTATTAGTTTGTAAACTGAATCTTAGATTACCTTTCAGCTTATTCTCATTGAATAAAAAATGTAGGCTAATAAATTTCAATTGTATGCCTTTCTTGACAGAGGTACTCAATTTTACTAGGTTTACTTAGTTTTTTTCTGGAAAAAAAATGTTGGATTACATTTCTTTTACAATATAGTGTAATTCTTAATGCCAGTGTATAACACACCATCTTCCCAATTATAATGAGAATGTTTTTACTAAATAATATTCTCTCCTTTAAACAATTTTCCTACATCTGTTCATGATACATTATTTGTAATCTCTTATTTTTATTTTTTACTTTTCTACTGAAATTCTGTCAACAGCTTTCATATAAATATACTATACATTATCTTTTGTAATATTGTGTAATGTTTTATATAAAGTGATTTATTGCTAGATATTTTGTTTTTAATTCTCAGCAGTGTAAAAATTATCATGGCCATCTCAGACACTTGTACACAGTGTATCCAAAGATAATTGTGTAGGTGCTCAAATAGCATAGATATGTTATATTTTACTGATTTTTAAAATATAATTTTGATGAATGTTTTCAAATTATCCTACAATATATTGCTGTTTCAGGTCAGTTATACTGTCACTGGTAGTGTATGAGGTGGCAATTTCTCCATATTTTCAAATTTCTTAGCCTGATTCATTATGATAAACAATGAATATTTTTTTGTCATTTTAACTGTCACCTTTGTTTTAAAAATAATTGTTATTTTTTTCAATACCTTGCTTTTTCTTTTGCCAGTATTTAAAAAAATTAGAGTTATATAACATGTTTTAGAGTTTTGTCACTTTCCTCTTATAACAATCGGGTCACTACACATTATGTGCTGAGGGGAATGTAATATGCAAATGCAGTCAAATCCTGTTCTGGAACTTACTGGTAGATGAGGTCAAAGCATCGATTCAGAGATTAGCATAACTTGAAGGGAGAAGTGCAAAGTCAATGCCCACACCAGGTGCAAAGAAGACACACTAAAAAAGTTGTAGAACCTTGTTAGTTGTTTCACATAAGGATAGAAAGCAAGTAAAGGAAGAGGTTTTAAGAGTGATAAATTAATGAAGATAAAATCTATGATGAGTTCAAATCAGATTTATCAATATGTGTGCACACACAGGATTTGTGTCTCACTGTCTTGGCTCAAGCACCTTGGGAGTGGCATTAGCAATCTACCCATCTGGTTAAATAATGTCTGGAAGTGATTTTACAATTAAGGAGTTTCAAAAGCAAGACCTTCCCTGAATTTTTGCAGGGGAAGAAGTTTGGTTCTGAGAGATGAGAATGCTGCAATTGAAAATGTGCCTCATACTCAGCTGTCCTACAACTATAATCTGTGAGTGCCCTATTGACCCTCTCATTATCAAGTCATTAAGCACCACAATTCTTACAAAAGGATTGAGTTGTGGCTCTCTTCTGAATGCGAAGGATGATTGGTAGGGGGTGTTTTGGGGGAATTGATTTGCCCGATTTCAAAGGAATAATGGGAACCTGGAATGGTAGAGATCAAGTGTTCGCAGATAAGCATCAAAATGGTGGGAGGAAAATTATCAAATATGGGACAAAGAAGAGTAGTAATTGAATATTTCAATTTGCAGATATCTGATACTACTTGGGATAACTGGGAATGAAAAATTTAAACAGCCTAATGGTTTATGTCTAAGGTTTAAAGTTTCTGTCTAACAGAAACCTGACTTGGGCTGCTACACTGGGGATTCAGTTTTATGGTGTTGCCAGACCTAAGCCTGTCCACAGATCTGGAACCCCTTAATTGAGGAAGAAGCTGGTCCATTAAGGGATGCTGCATTGCGGCCACAGGTGTTCACTATGTACCTTACTCTAAACCTTCACTAGCAGAACTAGTCTGCTAGGATAACTATGCATGAAGAAAGGCAACACACAGAGCTTCAGAGGCATTTTTAGATTCTAACTTTGAATCAACACTTTTCCCTGGGTATCTTAAATACTACTGTAGTCTGTAAGTTAGTGTTAAAAGTTGATGGAAGTGAGGTGATGATGGAGTCTTACCTTCAGTCTGACTCATACTGGATGCGCTGGCAGTGTGGGTGCATTATGTGGTTATTTTCCCAGATCAGAATATATACTGAGAATAGATCATAAGGGGAAGATTCCCTACATTAGTAGTCTTACCCATGGCATGAAGATTGTTACAGTAGTGGACAAGTTAAAGATTTTAGAAGTGCCCTCACCCTGTATTATGCACTAAAATAAATTCTTGAAGCAATATTTCATTTTTGGGGGAATTGTAGAAATTAATGCTATTATCAAATACTTGAAGATTGGAGTATTGAGTTTTTGAAAAATTACATTTAACTTGCTTATTTGGGGCAAAATTCCCAAACTACAGGAGAGTCATTGGGTTATAATAAACCTCATCAGATGAAAGTGATACTAATCACAGTTGATATTTTGGATGCTCTGTCTTTGCTGGAGAGAAAAAACATGCCACTGAAAAAAGATGCTCTGCCACCAGAGAGGGTAATGTTTTCTGTAAGGAGCCCACTCGGAATTACTCAGCTAGCTAGCCTTGCTATTGCAACAGGAAACTAGTAATAGGCAGTACATGAATCAATAATTATGTCTGTGACAAAATGAAATTTTACTTATGAACACAGAAATACAGCCATATGAAAACAATCAGCCAGATTTAGCAGATGATCTGTACTTTGGTGATCCTAATCCATAAAATGCCTTTTTTTCTATTTCTATCAAGAAAAATTATCAGAAAGGTTTTTTATGTGGCAGGAGTAAGTGTATAACTTCACAATATCATTCCAGAGCTGTGCTAATTCTCCTGCCTCCTAGCATTATGTAGTCTGAAAGGACCTCGATCATTTTGAATTGCCCAGAGACAATGCTTGGCCATTAGATGGATGACATCATGCTAAGTGGATTTGGTGATCAGGGACCATATATTACAGGGTGATTATATTCAACTCTTTCCATAATTGAGGGGGGCAGTGATTTGTCCTCATGGGGACAGCTACATATTTTAGAGATGGATTTTCTATCTCTGTTTACAATGTGTCTGCCATGAGGGAGCCTTATTTATCACCATGGTATCCTCTTAAATACTGCCTCAGACCAAGACACTCATTTTATTATGACAGAGCTCCAGCTAATGCCCACAGAGCTCACTGATCTCACCATGTGCTACATTATCTAGAAGCAGCTGGCATGATACTTTCATGGATTGACCTACTGAAGACTCAGTGTGGTTCTGGCAGGGAGACAGCACCTCATGGGATTGGTGTATTTTCCATGAAATTCCAGTCATCCTTCCACTAAATAGACCGTGAGATGACACTCTGGTCTTCTGTAGCTTATTATTACTGAATTAACTGTCAGAAAGAGGGTCACTGTACTGCTTTTGTTGATTGAACACTATTACCAAATAAATTATGCTGCTGCTACACAACCAATTAAAGATTGCCTCTGGGACCCAGAGATTTACTGGGATACATATTGAAACTCTTGTGCCTAGAAATAATGCTCAATGGGAAACTGGCAAGCCAATAGAGAGAGGACCTGTTTTGTTATACATCCTTTGAGAATGAATATTTGGGGAAAATCTGCCAAAGTGCTAGAAGAGGGTAAAATGAATATGGAATGATGGTGGAGGAAGGAAGCTTTGATAAATCAGTTGCGCCTTCAAATTTACCTACAAAATTGGAGACTGTACAAGATACATTTTATGCTAAGTATTTTTTTTTTTTGCCCTTCTTCGTGTTACCTTTTATGATCGGAATTCATGGTGGGAAACATAATTTAGTAGCCAACTGGAAGTGTCACCAGGTTGAAATCTTGTGATACATAGTAGCTGGAGAACTTTCTTTTCCCTGTGTTTCAAATAGGGGTGATGCTTAGAGAGAAAATAGTCGATTATGCTGGCCATTTGCAGTTTGTCCTTCCACGTCCATTTACTGCTTGTCTTACTTTGTTCTGTGAATCAAGCAGTTCATCTCTAGAAACTTGGTATCTGGTTTATGACTGGTTTATGTCAATGGGTGAAACTGACAGGACAATGGAGTGTGAGAAAAGAGCACCTTTTGATGGGCTGACATTTTACAGTGATTATGTCCTCTCCATGTTGTCAACTCTTCTCACATGGGCTTTTCCATTCCATTGCTTTCAATATTTTTGTTTGTTTCCATAAAGTTCTCCTTCTGTGTCTCTTCAAGCCTAGATCTGAAACCAACTCTCCATTAGTGTCAGTCTCTGGGAGCTTCAACATCAATTATTCCCTTAACCTTACTACATAATTGTAAGTTGGACCATTATTTGATCTCTTCAAAATACTCTTTAGGCATTTTTCATGCCAGACACCTGACTGATAGAGATGGTCTTAAGAAGACTTCCTAAGAAACCAAGCTTTGATTTAAGATCTAAAAAATGAGATGCAGAATGATGAGAGAAAATAGTATGTGCAAAGGCTCATGGAGGGAGTATATGACGTTTACGGAACTGCAGGGAAATGTGGGCACCTAAACTTTAAACAGGAAGGCAGAGTATAAAAACACAAGAGGCTAGAGAGGTAGGCGATATTGGATTCACTGGCCTGGAGTGGTTAAACAAGTCTGCAAAGCAGAATGGGGTAGATATAGGTGGAAAGTTGACAATATGCATTATCATAAAAATCGCTGGAGAATATTGTTTTTATTTTATTTATTTATTTATTTTGGTACCAGGGATCGAACTTGGGTCCTTGCACAGCAGGTGGCAGAACCACTGAGCTAAAATCCCCGGCCCTATTGTTTTTAATAAGGAAGTAAGATTGGCAATATGGTTGCTGTGGGAAATCATTAAGATAAGAGCTATCATTGATAACAATACTTAATATTTTGGCTCCAGGGTATGATGTGTGATTGGCTTTGTGTATATGTTTGATATTATACATATATATTATTTTGTGATTTGGGAAATTATTTAATCAGTGAGAGAGAAAACGTGCAAATAAAAATGAAAGTCGTATGGTACAAGTCAATTTCAGACTGAAATAATGTAAATTCTGTATACAATTTGACTTTGCTATAAACATTAACAATATAAGTCAGGGGCCAGAGATTTAGCTCAGTGGTTCTGTCGCCTGCCTTGCAAGCGCAAGGACCTGAGTTCGATCCCTGGTACCAAAATACCCCCCAAAACCAAAAAAAACAGTATAAGTCAAAGCCACATCTTTAGATTTATATAACACTGTGGCATCATTTTTCAATAATATGTTAATATAAATTTCAGAAAATGAGATAAAGAAGATGTGGTTTTTAAATAAAATGGAATATGACTCAGCCATAAAGAATAAGAAACTGAAGACATTTATAGCTAAATGGATGCATATTGAGGCCATACTCTTAAGTGAAATAAATATGACACACATGTGTGACTACCGAATAGTTTCTCTGGTGTGAGAAACTGAAAGTGTAAATAATGATTAAAATGAATAATTGATAATTTGAAATAGGAAGAAAAGGTCCAAAGGGGTAGGAGAAGTGGGAAGGGAAGGGGAAAGGAAAGAAGGGAAAGGAAAAATTATGAGAAAAGAAAAAAATGGAAACAGAGTCTTTGTAAATAGGGAAGGGTGGAGGGGGTGAAGGGCACACCGGTAATAGGGAAAAAATAAGAACCAAGATACATCATGTACATGTACAAGATCCCAATGATAAATGTAAATGTATTATCTACCTAAAATGTACCAATAAAAGAATTTAAGCAAAAACAAAAATTAGCCTCCATGTATAAAACTATACCAGAATGAAACCTGAAAAAAAAATCTACAAGTTTATGTTTTCTTTCAGTTAAGCTTATTGTATATTTACATTTTATGTATGGATTTTATATTTAAATTACATATGCAAAAATAAAAGCTAACACTTAGGTGTTCATCATCACTTGTTGAGCCTGTTAAGTGCTTTATTTACTTTTTATATTTATGAATATCTTATAAAGTAGGCACTATAATTTTAATATAAATTTTATTTTTTCTGGGTTTTTTTTGCTTAAATTCTTTTATTGGTACATTTTAGGTATACAATACATTTACATTTATCATTGGGTGCTTGTACCTGTAGGGTGGAGGGGGTGAAAAGAGCATAGGGAATGGGTATTTTTTCTGTTTTTAAAATTAATTTTATTGGTACACTTTTGATTTATGTAATACCACATTCATCATAGGGAATGCTTACTTATACATGATAAATCTTGATTCTTCTTTTCCCCTCACCTCCCACCTCTCCCTTCAACCCTTCTCCTCTATATTTACAAAAGTTTGTTTCCATTTTTTCTTTCTATTCTCTTGTTTTTCCTTTTCCCTTCCTTTTCTTCCCTCTCCCTGCTCCCTTGTTCCCCTTCTCATTTGCACGTTTTCTTCCCACTTCCCAATATCTTGAATTCATTTTGGTCCTTATTTACCTTTTTGGTTTCTCATACAAGAGGAACAATGTGATATATAAATGTGTGTGTCTGATTTATTTCATTTAAAAGTATGGTCTCAAAGTGCATCCATTTACCTAAAAATTTCTCAATGATATTATATATATTATTGATGATAAGTTTGTATGTTTTTGTTCATATTTTTCAAGTGTTTTTCTTTTCATAATAGGTTCTATATAACATGATAAATGTATACAAAAGAAACTTTATAAAAATTTTATGGCTTACAGAAAAAAAAATAAGGACGTGTGAATCTGCCACTAGGTTATAAAATAGAATCCAACCAACATTCTGTAATCACACTTTACTTTCCCTTCATTTTCCTTTCTTTCTAAGGTTATTATTAACTTAGACTTTGTGTCTTTTTACTCCCTTAATTTCCTTTAAGTTCACTCAATAATACATCAATTTTTCATGTATTTGAACATTCAGTGGAATCATGTATTCTTCTGTGAGCTATTTCATTCAACATTATGATACTGAGATTCACATGTCCATAGCTGTATTTATTTTCATTATTTAATTATCTCTCAACCTATTAACATGGTACATATCTACCCATTTAAGTGCTGATGATTATTTGGGGGTATTTCCTGTTTTCACCATGACAAAAAAATACTGTTTTGAATTTTCTTGTACAGGTCTCCTGGTACACTTCCGTGCACATTGATAGGGATATCTATACCCAAGAGTAGAATAGAGGGGTAATTGAGTGTGCATGGTTTCAACTATACAAAGGTTGAGTTATTTAACAAAATAATCGTACCCTTTTATGCTCCCACTTGAAGAGTATAACAATTTGATCACTTTCCATTATCATCACATTTCAAAAAACTTTCTGGTCTGATAGGAAAGGTATCTTCAATTTCTGTACTTTCTATTGCAAATTACATTGAGCATCACTGTATTTTTTCACAGTTTAGTTTAATATTGTGCTTTAAATTTCCAAGCTTTTTAGTTATTTATTTATAACTTTATTTCATTTTATATGCCAAAGGTTTGTTTCCTTCAATGTGAAACTTAGGCACTATCGATGGCCTAGAAAGCATAATACGATCCAAAGTCAGTTTCTGTATGCTCTTGTCTCTTGTTACTCCTCCTCTGGCTTGTTTAATTTTATCCACCGTGTTCTCAATACTTTTCCTCAAACACTTAAGCATTCTGTCACTTATGAAATTAGTTTTCTGCCATAAGAAAATATCTGCGGTACTATAAATATGAGTAATAGAAAATTTCACACAAATTTTCATAAAAGATAGCCAGTCAACTGTAAAACAAGGGAGGAAACCAAGCCCCAAGTTGTAAAGCTCAAGTGCCATTTTCCATAAAACCATGCCTCATAAATCCGTATGCTCTAGAGATGTTTACTGTAAGCACTTCTAAACAAGGGCTGTTTTCTAAATTATGTAATAAATGATTCTCTGCCAATAAAATGTAATTAATCTATTTGACAGACAGTACAGTTTTAAAATATACTTACAAACAAATTAATGCAGGTCACGTTCCATATTTATTTTGGGGGATTGTGCATTGGTTATTGGAGAAAAGTGAATCACAGCCCAGGTGCTTTAATTCTTTCCTTCCAATCACTTTCTAGGTTTGGATGTTATCTATCAATGGGTCTCTCTATAATCTGGACAGAAAAAAAGTATGAGTTGTTCTTTCACTTCCTCTGTCCCTTTTTCCCTTCCTTTTTCTTCTCTTCCCTTTCCTGCCCAGCCCTTCCCTTCCCTTCCAGTCTCCTTCCCTCCGTTTTTCTCTCTGTCTTTCTTTCCTTTCTCTTTTCTTTCAACTCTCTTTCCAAGAAATCTTTTGTTTTTCCTTAGGCATCTCCTTTTTTCCTATGACTTGCTCATATTCTTACTATTGCCCATTCAGTGTCATAGATTCTAGTTGGTATTCCAACTTCCTTCAATCACTTTCTTCACTGCTTCTCTATGCTTTCAAAGAAGAAGTTGAGTAACTTCCACTCCTTTGGTTTATTTTTATTGATAGTTTGTGACTATTTATAAATGCTGTCTTAGTTACTTTTCTCTCATTGCTGAGAGAAAATACCCCCACCCAAAGTTAAAGGAGGAAAGTTTATTTCATTCACATTTTGTAGAGGTTTCAGACCATAATCAAATGGTTCCAAGGCAGAGTGTCATGGCAGACAGGCATTGCAGAGGAGAAACAGTTCATGGTGGGCAGAAAGTAGCAAAGCAACAAGGGACTACCATAGCTCTTTCCATCCATTATATCTTATCCAGACTACTTAAGGTGGGTAGCACTCACAGCCTTAATTCTGCTGCCCTTGATCTTAGCATTGTACTATGAATCAATTCCAGTGTCACACAGTCTAGATCCAGCCATCTTTAAAAAAGCCCCACTTGTAACTGCGTGAGGATATCTAGACACAAGCCATAACGATGCTAATCAGTAAAATCTACATTATTAGGTGAGACTGTCTTCTAGTTTTAGAGTTCCTAAAAATATTTTTTCCATTTTTCCTATTTCTTTTTCTTCTCCTACATTATTTACCTTATGATGTACCAGATTGGAGAGCCAGACAATATCTGGGAGTGTGGAGTGACTAGTCATCTTGCATTTACACTACTTCCATTCCCAGAATCCTTCATTTGTTTGGAACAGTTCTGGAGAGTGATTTTTACTGTAGTAGAACTTCTGAATAACCTAAGTACAGAGAGATTAATTATTGTGTAGTTTAAATTCATTAGTGACAATGTTGCCTCCAGATGCCATTTTGCTTTATTTTCAGTTTCTCATAATGTGTAAATATTATTGACAGTGGCTATAGCACACATGTGTGTGTGTCTCTATGTTTGTGTAGGCTACCATGAATTGGCTTGTACAGTATTTATCTTTCTCATTTAAAAGAATTAGTTGTCTAAAAAATTTTTGGGAATCATGGGATCCTTTTATAGCAAGATGTTTTTGAACAAAACTGTAAAGTCATTTAATAAATCAATAATATTGACTTCTAAAGATTTATTTAAACATAAACCTATTGTTTTTATATGTAAAATCAAAGCTCATGTGCTTCCACAGTGATGAATTCTATATCTTGAGAGAAGATAAGGTAAGTTTTATACTTGGTAACTAATTATGCACATTCTGTTTTTTTTAGACTCATTGGAAGACTGTGAAGTACAAACTAATTTGAAAATTTGGAGAGAACCACTGAATGTTGAATTTAAAGAGGACAGCCTCTCCTACATGGAAAAATTATGGCTTAAAAAACACAGAAGGTATATTCTGAATTTCTACTATTATTGTGAAGAATATAAATCTTATTATATTCTTTGCTTGTTTGACGTGTCTTCCTGCAACAATTTTATATGTATGTTTTTTATTTGCTTAAATAATTTAAAAATAATATTAAATCTCTCTGAAGCTTCTACTATTGCAATAAGAATTTTAATTATATTTGTTAATATGATGCTTCAGTAACTTAGAATTGTCTTGAGAAATGGAATTGTGGTTTTTAGAATAAGGCACAAATATAGTATAGAATTTAAGAATAATAGCAAATAGTACATTAAATAAAAGATTACTTTGAACATATAATAGTGTTAGTTTTTTTACATTATCATAAACTTTTAAAAATTTTATTTTTATTAATACATGTTTGCAGTAGATAATAATTACATTCACTATGGGAGGATTGTTGCATGTACATAATGATGCATCATGATTCTTTTTATGTTTCCTCCCCCCTTTCCATCTATTTTTTTATCTCCTTAAATCCTTTTATTGGTACATTTTAGGTATACAATTCATTTACATTTATCATTGGGAACTTATACCTTTACATAATGTATCTTGGCTCTTATTTTTTCCCCATTCCCTGCCCTCCCTTAACCCTCTCCATCCTTCCCTATTTACAAAGACTTTGTTTCCATTTTTTCCTTTTCTCATCATTTTTCCTTTCCCTTCTTTCTTTTTCCCTACCCCTCCCACTTCTCCTACCCCTTTGGACCTTTTCTTCCTGTATCACATTATCAATTATTCATTTTAATCCTTATTTGCAGTTTCAGTTTCTCACACCAGAAAAACTATTTGGTATTTACACATGTGTGTCATATTTATTTCACTTAAGAGTATGGCCTCAATATGCATCCATTTAGGTATAAATGTCTCTAGTTTCTCATTCTTTATGGCTGAATAGTACTCCATTTTATAAAAAAAAAAAACAACAAAAAACTCATTTTCTTTATCCAGTCTTCAGTTGATGGACTCTTGGGCTATTTCAAAGCTTTAGTTATTACAAACTGTATCACTATAAACATGGGTGCACATATATTGCTATGGTATAATTCTTTTAATTCTTTTGGGAAGATACCCAGCAGGGGAATAGCTGGGTCAAATGGGATGTCTAGCCCTAATTTTTTGAGGTATCTCCATATTTATTTCCACCCTGGTTGCACCAGTCTGCACTCTGACCAACCATGGAGAAGGGTAATTTCTCCTGACAACCTGGCCAACATTTGTTATTGGTTGATTTCTTGATAGGAGCCATTCTTTCTGGGGTGAGGTGAAATCTCAGTGTCATTTTTATCTGCATGTCTGGAATGACCAGTGATGTTGAGCATTTTTTCATATGTTTATTTGCTGCATTTACTTCTTTGTCTGAGAAATGTCTGTTTATTTCAGATGCCCATTTTTGAATTGGGTCTATATATTTGGGGGATCTGATTTTTTTCAGTACTTTATGTATTCTAGATAGTAGTTCTTTGTCTGAGGAACAGCTGCTAAAATTTTTTTGCATGTTGTGGGTTGTCTTTGAGCTCTGTTGGTGGTTTCTCTTGCAGTGAAGAAGCTTTTTAATAAGATGAGATCCCAGTTGTTAATACTTTGTACTGTTTTCTGTGCAACTGACGTTTTATTCATAAAGTCTTTTCCTATGCCAATGTCTTCAAGAGTTCTACCTAACTTATCTTCCAGCAAGTCCAGTTTTGTTATGTTTTCTTCTGAGCTTTTACTTTTGGTTCTAGCATTGGTGAGTAGATTTTGGACACAGCAGTTATTTCTCTCCTGCTCCAGTGATGATTTTCTAGCTCCTTAATTTTCTCTATTTACTAGAGTCTTCAAAGAAGACATTTGTACTGGTTTATTATTTGGTTTAGTTAAGTGGATTCATGGATATTTGTTTTGGGGGTTAATATCTAATACTTTTCTTATTATGTGATGCAAATTGTCTCCTTTGGCCACTAAGGGCTCTATGAGGTTCACTCCTCTGTCCTTTGACAGATCCTCATTCTTTTGTGTCTGCTTTTGATTAGCTTGCTTTGAATATATCTTCATATTTCTGACACTTGATTTCCTTGTCCCAGCCCAGGAATCACTTCTCCAAATATTTCTGATTCCATCGATTGGAGAATGGGATTCAGAAAACAAGATCTGGGCACTATGTGTGTTCATTTGTGTTCAGTGTCGTACATCTGAGGGCTTGTTACAGAACTGGGCTCAATCCCTATCAGAATACACACATATCTAAACTTACTTTTCTACCTATCAATTTGGGCATCTGTTAAATTAATGTGAGTTTCCACTGATACCTCTGACTTCAAACCAACATCACATGGTTCCTTTAGCATATTCCCTGTGCTCACTTGAATTTCCTTTCACCTGTGAGAAACATGTCTTTAATTATCTAGATGTGTTCATCAATTTGTTGACTAAGATAAGGATAGATAGGTAGATAAATAAATAGATAGATGTTCATAGATAAAATGGCTTCAGAATTAATATCACTGTGCAAAACAAATTTACCCATGGCAGTGTTTATGCACAGTACTTTTCATCTTTGGCTCGTAATTTCCAACCATGATCTTGTTTATCAGTACAGCTCATAGCACTCATTTCTTTTGAACCTCCTTTGGAGTGCATATGCTTTTCCTTCATCTCTGCTCATATTATGATTTTAAAAATTTGAATAAAATTAAGATGTACAGTTCTCTATGTTTTTACCAGTACATAAAGTCATGTGTCTGTCACAGTACCAAACTACACAGGATCATCCCCTCCTAAAGTCTCATGTCTTTTTCCTTTGCAGTCAACTTTCCTTCTTCCCCAACCAATAGCAAGCATTAATCTCCCTTCCATCCTTAATGAATTTGTCTTTTTCTGAAGGTCACATAAATAAAATTCCGTGATATGTAGCATTTTGTGTCCTTCAGTTAGCAAAATGCTCTCAAGCTTCATATATGTTCTTGTCTGAATCACTATCCATTCATTTTCTTGCGTGGTAATTTTTTTTTCCTTTTTATTAGTACATGTTGTAGTACATAATGATTACATTAACTGTAGCAATTCAGTACATGTACATAACACATTTTAATTCTTTTTTCCCCTTCCTTCTCACCCCTATTATTTTTCCAGCATCAGATTTATAAGACCTTATAGAGTTAATTTATGTATATATATAAATTGCAAACCAGACTAATAGGCCAAAGAACCTATAAAACATGGAAGACAATTTAATTGTGGGCAATATATCTAAAAGGGTACCTCGATGTCCATTAGTGCTTTAGCTTAACCTTGTGATTTAGCTTAGTTTATCTCTTCTTGTCTTGAAGCACATCTTGGTGGTTTCCAGTTTGGAATAATTATAACTAGGTTTCATATTTGTTTTTACATAAAGATTTTGGTTTCAATACGTGGTTCTAATTCGGCAAATAACCAGGACTGGAATGGCTAGGTTGCATGGTGGCATGCTTATCTTTATAAGAAGGTATGGAACTGTTTTCTAATGACTGTTCCATGTCTGTGTCCTTTAGCAATATACAAGACTTCCAAATGCTCCCAATCCTTCCTATGACATGGCATTGTCAATTTTTTTGCCTTTTGTTGCCAATTTAATAAGTGTATGTAGTTATATTTCATTATTATTTATGTGGTAGTATTTTAAGTTCATTCAGTTACTACTTTAGTTATTCCTATGTAACTAACATTCAGGTTTTCTATTTTGTTTGTTTGTTTGTTTGTCATATATGGCCTTTATTATGTTGAGATACATTTTTCAGTACATGTAATTCTGGAAAGTTTTTTATTTTTAATCTTGAACAGATGTTAACTTTTGTTTGTTAGTTATTGTAGTACCTGGGATTGAATCCAGGACATCACATTGAGAAATATTCTCATTCACTTTTTTTTCCCATTAAGTTTATTGGTAAATTTTAGGCATACAATACAGTTACATTCATCATTGGGAACTTGTACCTTTACATGACGTATCTTGGTTCTTATTTTTCCCCATTCCCCTGCCCTCCTTTCACCCCCTCAAAACTAGGATTAGAAGTCCCATTTGACTCAGCTATTCCCCTCCTGGGTATCTTCTCCAAAGAATTGAAAGAGTCATACCACAGTGATATTGGTGCACCCATGTTTATAGCAGCACAGTTTTTAATAACTAAAGCTAGGGAAGGGTGGAGGGCATGAAGGTAGGGCTAGGAATGGGGAAAAAATAAGAACCAAGATGCATTATATAAAGGTACAATTCCCAGTGAGAAATGTAATTGTGTTGTATACCTACAATGTACCAATAAGAGAATTAAAAAAATAACACTAAAGCTTGGAAACAGCCCAATTGTCCCTCAACTGGAGACTGGATAAAGAAGATGTGGGGTATTTTTTATAAAATGCAGTACTTCTCAGCCATAAAGAATGAGAAATTAGAGACATTTACAGCTAAATGGATGTACATTAAGGCCATAAGTGAAATAAATAGGACATACATATGTAAATACCGAATAGTTTTTCTGGTGTGAGAAACTAAAAGTGTAAATAAGTCTCGTTCAGTTTTGATTTTGAGACAGGTCTCACTAAGTTGCTCAGGCTGCACTAGAATTCTGAATCCTCCTGACTCAACCTCCCAGAGTATTAGTATTACAGGCATGAAACACCATACCCAGCTAGGATGTTGAATTTTTGTCTATATATGTTTTAAACTATGATGTCCATAGCAGCTTTGAGGATCTCAAACTCAGTAGTGTACAGTTGTTAATTGGCTTTTTCTAGTTTAGCATTTAATACATACATGTAATTCCAAAGTCCTCTGTTTCTGTTTTTTTTTTTTTTTTTGTGGCTACTTTTTCATACTGGGTCATATCGAGGCTCTTATACAATAAAGGAAACATTTTAAAATTAAACAGCTATGAACATTTATGGGTGGACATGTAAGAAGTTCTCATCACTAGCATATTGAGTCCTGAGTTATACTTAATATTTACTGGTCATGTTTCCTTCAGAAGAAGGAGCATTTAGTAAATCTTTTTATTGGGGCATTTATTTGTATGTATTTGTTTATTTTGAGCTGAGGTCTTACTGTATTGCCCAGGGTGGTCTCAACCTTTCAGGTTCGAGTGATGGTCCTGCCTAAGCCTCCTACGTACCTGGGATCTCAGGCTTGCATCATATGTGTTGCATCATATGCCTATGTGTTTATTTTTTAATGGCTTTTTTGAGTAACTACTTTTTATTTATATATATTAGCGTCATGCAACTCATGTACAATTCCAGAGTTTACAGTGCATTTCAGATGCTATGCTTCAGAAAAGTTTCCAATGTTGATATTCCATATCACGATTTCAACTTTACCTTTGCCTGTTGTCATGTTTTATAATAGGCTTGTAAATATATATCCTATTGCTTTTTTTTCTGATTTGGATCCTACTTTTTAAAAATTTTACCTGCAACAATATATGCATATTGATAGATCTTCCTCTTCTCATCCTTAGTGAGGTATAATTGGAAAAAACTATAAATTATATATATATGTGTGTGTGTGTATGTGTTTGTGTATAAAATCATAGCAGTTGAACCTCCTATCAAAGAGGCTGAAAGTTGCCAATACATGAACATGTAAGGCAAAGGCAAATGCAACTGTGAACAATCAGCTTGTATCTATGTGTGCTTTTCTTTCCTCCTGCTATAAATATAACCTGTAAAATTGGCAATAGTTGTGGTTAGAAGGTGCATCTGAATGATCTTTGGTCCAGAAAACTTCACAGTTGTAGAACTTTTTATCTCACTCAAGCTAATATTGTTAAATTTAACTGATCTTAGATTTTCTTTTAACAACGTAGAAATTTTTTTATGTCTGGCTTGTTTCACTTATCACAGTGATTTCCAAGCCAAGAAAATAAATAACTCCCATCTACAGGCTTAATGGATGAGGTAAACACACACACACACACACACACACACACACACACACACACACACACAGAGGAATATTATTCAGCCTTAAAATAGAGGGAAATCCAGCCATTTGTGACAGTATGAAAGTGTTTATCCATTTTAGTTCTATACTTCCAGGAATTTTTTTTTTCTTTTGGTACCATGGATTGAACTCGGGACCTTGTCCATGCAAGGCAGGCAGCAGAACGAACCACTGAGCTAAATCCCCAGTCCTTTTCAGGAATTTTGAAATCTGGAGAAGTTTCATGAAAGTATAGATTTGGATAGATAGTATTTTAAGGCAGTTAGCTGGTATCCTGGCCTCCTCTCTCTTTTTATGGCATATAAATCAGATCACAAAAACACCTGGGAAAAGCTTTTACACTGCGATTCCGGATTTAACACAAAATTGATTTCAAAAGTAATGTCTTTAAGAGCATGAAACTCGGTAATTTAACAAAATTTTCCTTGGCCAGACATTCTATGCAAGCAGCTTGACTAACACTGATTCACAAAACAGATTCAGTATCACTTAGTATATATTTAGCCAACTGAATTAATCAATGCCCAATAAATATTTTCTAAATTTTAAGAAGGGAAAACATGATGAGGTAAACAATTGTTTTTTATGTGGTATGATTTAAAAACTATGGTCCCCAAGTCCAAATATCCATAACCTAGATTAAGTTCACTGACTGTCTGTTTGTTTATGAGCAAATTGCTTGAAGTTTTGTAGTCCAAGTTTTCTTATTTGCAAAAATATTGAGTGTAGAATACATAATTTATAGGACCTTCTAATCTCCAATACTCTAGGAAATAGGTTCTGTAAACCTTTGGTTCAGGTACTTTACTCCAAGTGAGAGAAGTACAGATTTCATAAAGAAAAGTTGTCTGAAATATAGGACATTTATTCATATGTATGTTGAGTTATTAAAATAGTAGTGGAAATCAGTATGGAGATACCTCAAAGAACTAGGACTGGAAGTCCCATTTGACCCCACTATTCCACTGCTGGGGATCTTCCCCAAAGAATTAAAAGAATCATACCACAGTGATATATGTGCACCCATGTTCATAGCAGCACAGTTTGTAATAGCTAAAACTTGGAAACAGCCCAAATGTCCATCAACTGGAGACTGGATAAAGAAAATGTGGTTTTTAAAAAATAAAATGGAGTACTACTCAGCCATACAAAATGAGAAATTAGAGACATTTATAGCTAAGTGGATGCACATTGAGGCAATACTCTTAAGTGAAATAAATAGGACATACATGTATAAATAATGAATAGTTTCTCTCATGTGAGAAACTCAAAGTGTAAATAAGGACTAAAATGTATAATAGGTAATGTGAAATAGGAAGAAAAGGGGCAAAGGGGAAGGAAGTGGGAGGGCTAGGGGAAAGGACAGAAGGGAATTTGATTAATATGAGAAAATGGAAAAATAGGAACAAAATCTTTGTAAATAGGGAGGAATGGAGGGGTTGAAGGGAGGGCTGGGCAAGGGTGAAAAATAAGAACCAAGAGAGACTGTGTAAAGGTGCAAATTTCCAATGATGAATGTCATTATATTGTATACCTAAAATGTACCAATGATTAGAATGAATAATTGATAATGCAAAATAGGAAGAAAAGGTGCAAAGGGGGAGGGGTAGTGGGAGGGGCAGGGGAAAGGAAAGAAGGGAAAGGAAAAATGCTGAGAAATGGAAATAAAGTCTTTGTAAATAGGGAGGGGTGGAGTGGGTGAAGGGAGGGCTAGGAATGGGGAAAAAATAAGAACCAAGATGCATTATGTAAAGGTACAATTCCCAATGAGAAATGTAATTGTGTTGTATACCTACAATGTACCAATAATAGAATTTAATAAAAAAAAAAGATATATGCCCTCCAAAACTGTGATCCAAATAAACCTCTTTTCTTTCTAAAGTCAAAAAATAAAAAATAAAATAGTAGACCCACGACAAACTAGACAGCTGTTTCTGGTGTCCAAATGGCACTTACCTTTAACATTATATTCTTAGATGTCACCCTCGCTAAGTTTGTTAAAGCATAAATCTAAGTCATAAATATAAGTAGTCTGTCCTTATCTGATGTATAGATTACATATATTAGGAAATGCACGTGACCAGAGACTGCCTAAACAGTACCACTTTTTTAGTGCTCCATGAGCTTGAGAAAGCAGATTGCTTATAGCCAAATCCCTTCTGTGCGTTTACTTCCTGAATGACTTTGAACAAGTGGTTTCACCTTTTTTTGTCTCAATTTCATTATCTGTAAAATTAAGATAATACTTGTGCTTACTTAATACAGTATCTATTAAAATTTAATGTACCAGAATTAAAACGGAGCCTGGTACATTTTAAGTTTTGTATTGATATTAACAATTAATATCATTAAGATGGAACGGCTTTTTACCTTGGGATGCTGTGAACTTGCTTGATCGAGACAGCATGTGCAGTTTTTTATATTTTTGATTAAATATGACTTCTTTCCCCGGGAATCTGGGAATGTCATCTAGAAGAAAACACGCACTTTGTGCTCTGACAATCCTTGGGATTCACCAACTTCTATCTAAAATGGGTTGTGGTAATCCTCATCATTAATTATGTACTGGAAACCACAGCCAGCACACCTTACAGTCATATCATGGCAGCCTATTTTATTACCCCAGTGCTGTGGTGGACGTTTTAACAAATGTCTTTAAGTTGCTTTAGAACTCATCAAGATAATGCAGAGGTTGTGAGATAAAACATGTACTCATAAACTAGCTTTTGAAACAGCACGTTATATCTAATGGACTCGGTGTGGCTTCTGAGAGAACACTGACTTCTATCATAACTTTGATTTTCATCTTCAACACAAAACAGTAGGATATGCAATTTAAAAGTCTTGTATGATGCCAAGTTGATTTACAAAGTTTTAAAATATATTAAGATTTTGTTAGAAAATCATAATTTTTTCCTGTGAATTAAATGTACAGTTATGGTTTTGTCATTAATTTTATATATTCACTTATACAACAAATAAATCAAGATTATGTCCAAAAGATTCAAATAATGTATTCGAACATTTTAATTATATCATTCTTGTTTTGTAGAACTCCACAGGAGCAACTTCTCAGCCTGCTACCAGATACATTCATGCATCCCTATGAAACTAGTAGTGAGGCACAGTGTGTTCAGAATAGAAATGATGAAGATAGTGATGGTTAGTTCAGCCTTGATTATATCTTTTAAATTTATTATTTAAAATTATGTGCAGTGAATCCTGCTTAGAACCTGCTTTTGGTACTCTTTATGGTTTTATTCTCAAGCTGAGTATGTAATTCTTTATATCCAAATCAAAATCATACACACTGTCTTCCTTTTCTCTAGATTTACTTTACCCTTAATTTAAATAGTTTTAATTAAAATGTTAATGCCAAGAAAACACGCATTTAACCTGATCTGGGAAAATGGACAATATTTTCTTGTATGGATAATATTGGTAATATTATTTCAAGAAAATAATCAGGTAAGATGTAGTCTCTACTGGTATTATTTTTTATTCTATTTCCTAGTCGAGGAGACCAAAGTACAATACCCAGCATTTTTTCTGCCAGTAGAAGAATTAAACACAGAGAGATCTGAAACATCTATAAAGATAATAGAATTGGATGATGTAAGTATATAATGACTATTCACATTTCTAAACTAAGAGAATACTCATAATACACAATTCCACATAAATGTTATTGTCAACAAGATTTCTTTCACACAGAACAATGTTTAAAAGAAAATTAGTAAGTGTTTGAATGTAAACATGGTGATAAAACCAAAACAGAGTATACCGTTTAATGTAGACAGTGAATTTGTGACCTAAATTTCTATTGTCCTGTTTTTGGAACTATGCAGTATGGGAGGTGAGAAAACATTTCACTATGTTAATTCACAGAATATACTTTGGTGTCTGGTTAGTGTAATTATTTTTTTATCAGGAACTTTTTGCCAAAAAAATGTCCGTTTTGTTTCAGAGGAGCTATTTAATAATATTTAAATTCTAATATAGTTTATTAAATGTCACTTAATATCATTTTCTATTTAAAGGAGGAAATCATATTTAAGATTTAAGGACTTAGTATAACTGGAGCCCAAACCCCTAGAATACATCACTGCAATTACCTAAAGCCAGAGGCAGTCAGAGATTTATAACTGCAGGCTGAGGGATGGCAAACCTCTTAGAGCTTTCAATGATAACAAACAGCCCACTGTGGCACGGTTTGCCACCAAAGTCTAGGGTCTAGCAAAATCACTATATTTGTGACTTTTCTAGTCCTCCAGCACCTGAATGTACCACTGTCTGAGATGTTTCTTTTACTTTGGTTGCCACAGAAAATGAAGAGAATGCAGAAACTATCCCTTAATAAAATACTGCTCTCTTCTGTAGGTCAGCACATTGTTCTGGTTCTTTTTTTCTACTTGGGAACATTTTTATTTTTACCCTGTATAGTTTTGAGGTATCAAATACACATTCATAGTCAAACACACACACACACAGACACACACACATGACCTATTTATTAAATTGTTTATGCATAGTAATGCCAGTCAGAGAACTAAAAACCACTTAGTCACTAATCCACTTGAGAAATAAAGAAACATCACTTGTTATTCTTGGTTCTTGGTGTGATAATTGTGATAAAGGGAGTGATGCAGCAAATGCCCTCAACAAGTCACAGTTGAGTTTGTTTAATTCTCCTAATGCTCATGTGTGGGGGATATAACTACAACTGTGATGCCATTATTTGTAGAGATAAAGTATTGTAAATATCACCTACTTTTACCTGTTTAATGTGTAATAAAATTATTGAGGATACTAATATTGTATAAAATACATTTAATAAGACTTATGAAGAGGAATTTGAAGAACCTGGAAACCTTGTGCCTTACAAGGTTGAATTAGCTAATGCAGACAGTCAACTAAGGTAAGATATTTCTAATTCACTTAGGATGCTTATTAAAACCCAGATACACAAAAATTATATGTCTGTTTAAATGGGAACTTCATGATTTTAAAAAATGTGGCTATAATATTAATTTATGTGTGCCATATTTAAATTTGTGTAGATATTGCTAATATTTATAAAATCATGTACAGCATTGTTTATAGTTTTGACTAATATATAAGTTAATATTCTTCTGAATTTAGAAACTCTTATTCAAATTGTTGACAAAGTCTGATAGCTTTTTTCTTTTCTTCAGAGATATTCTTTGAGTTTATGTTAGTTTTCTATGAACCCTAAATAAATGGCTATATGAATGACTATGCAGACACTGAAAGTGCTCCCTTACTGATTACTTCCTACCTAGAATTCAATATATGATAAATTGATGAAGTATGATGGTTTAATCTGTAATTGTTTTGTATAATTTTCTTATTTCCAAAATAAGAATAATATCTAGTTCTGCCTATTTGTAATGTTAATTATCATGAGACACCTTAGCTTTTGAAACTTTAGGTTTTTATGTGTTCTGACTATAAGGTATTAAACTTGAGTCTACAGTGGAATGAAGTTACTATTTAGTAGCTTCTGTACCAATCCTTTGTTCCAATCAAGTTAGGCCTCTTTTAGCATTTTACAATAGCTCTGGGCCTAAGTGATGCACTAGGGCCCTAAAAACTCTCCACGTTTGCACGCATACACTCAGGTATGTAGAAGTAAACATGGTTTTGCAGGATATAAGAGGAGATAATTTTCTGGGCAGCAGATAAGAGGTTTATATTTACTACTCTATGCCTAAGGAAATAAAAGATATTTTTGCACTGTAATTTAATTATTTAGTACATCTTATCACACGCCTTTACTTTGAACACTATGTATGATGTTAAGGAAGTCAGAGAAAGTTAGTGGTTACGGTTGGACAATAGTTTTACCACTTTGGTTTGAAAGTACCTGTAAGAATCCCTTAATTTTATCTTCCTTCAAGGGGTCATGAGTGATAAAAGAGAACCTTTTGGGTTAAGTATAATCTATGAATTTTACGATGGTATCATATATTGTTTGCATAAATATCAGGTACTATTAAATATATTATTCAATTTATGGTTAATTCATTCATTATAACTATGCTTATAGAATAGTATTTTTATTAATAATTGAAACTCAAATACCATATGCTACTTTCTACATAATTCTATTAAGTTATAATAATTTATATATAAATATAATGTGTTAAAACAAATATTAAATTCACATAAACAATCATTTATCTTTAAAGGTTTACTGCATTTTTATTTTTATTAATAATTGAAACTGAAATACCACATACTACTTTCTACATAATTCTATTTAGCTATTAGCTATTCTATTTAGCTATAATAATTTATATATAAATATAATATATATAAATATAAATATATAAATATATAATATATAAATATAAATACATATATAAATATAATATATAAATATAATATTTGTTTTTAATAAATTGGGACTTTTTAAATATCATTTGTTTCAACTCTACTTTTATGCTCATCCCTAATAATGAAAGGCATACATTTCATGATGATCAGAAGAACAGTTTTCCATGTGAAAAGGACAGCTATCAACATCATATTTTCAACAAAGTAAAAACAGACCTCTCAAAGTTTGATTTGCCACACAACTCTACATATTATAGAGATAACATAAAAGGTAACTTTTTCATATTGTTTATTATTATTAACAGTGGATGTTAATAGTACATTAAAACTAATAGATTTGGGGCCGGGGATTTAGCTCAGTGGTTCCTCAGCCTGCCTTGCAAACGGGAGGATCCGAGTTCGATCCCTGGTACCAAAAACCAAAAACCAAAAAACTAATAGATTTGAGAGTTTATAAATTGTACATATTTTTATTTTAAAACTGTACAATTTAATAGTTGGAAGAAAATTCATTGAAAATGTTTAATTTAATGTCTTTTTAGTCAGTGGAAAACAATGTTTATATTCATTAGAAAAAGAAGCCAAATAATGGGGGTATAGCTTTAGTGTAGACCCTAGATTCAAACCTGCCAACTACTGCAAAAAAAAAAAAAAATATTCTGGGCTGAATTAGCATTTTTAAACTGTATGAAATACCATTTAGAGATAAAAGTTTGATTGGCATTTACTGTCCTCACTTGCATGAAATTTTTCCCAATATTCATATTTGATGCAAAGTTTCATATAAGATATAACATAACACAGGCCATCTTATTTATATTTCTGTACTGTTATTACTAGCAGTTCCCTTGGATGCTATAGATTAGAATGCTGTGTGAAAATGTCTGGTTTCACATTCCAGATGGGGATATTATCATGTGGAATCACAGCAAAATATACTGGTCTAGGAGTCAAATTGTATTTTCATGGCTTTAAATTATCATGTCACATTCAACACATTGTTTATTTCCTTAGACCTCAGTTTACTAAGCTACAATGTAAGAATTAGACAATGCCCTAGATTTCTTTAAAATATTATATTTGATCTTTCGAGGATCTTAATAAAAGGCAATAAGTACACCTATGTGAAGAATGTGAGCGATACCTTAGGACATTATTTAAAATAGTTTTAAAATTGATGTCTACCTTCTCATTGAGCAGCAATACAGAAAAGAGATATAGATCTGTGTTAGTCCTGCTGTTTTTGCCATTTTTAAACTACTAAGCCTCTGAAACATTATGGCCAACTAGCAACTATACCAACATTTGAACTTAGAACTTTACAGCGTTGCGGATCAGGTCTGGAAGTAAATATTGTTTGATCAAAGTACAGCATGGTGTTTCAGTTGCCTTTGGGAACTTATGAACATAAATGCCCATATAATGTTACTTGAAAGACATTTAAAAAATATTCTTTAGAACCATTTTTTTTTGTATGCAGCAAAATTGAGCAGAAACTACAGAGAGTCCCTACATGCTCTTTGTCTCCACACGTGCACAATTTCCTATACTGTCAACATTTCACACCAAAATGACCATTTCTTTTTAGTGCTGAAGAGCATTCAATTGTATGGATATGCCACAGTTTGTTTAACCATTTACCTACTGGAGGACAACTCAGTTCCTTCCAAGCTTTGGTAATTGCTAACACTAATGTGTATATGAAAACTTGTTGGTTGTAAGTTTTCAACTCATTTGGGAGAATACCACAGAGAAAAATTACTGAATCCTATGCAAGAGTATGTTTAATTTTGTATAAAATTGTCAGTGTTTCTGTCAAGTTCACAATACCATTTTATCTTCCCACCAGCAGTGAATGAGTTCCTATTGCACTGCATCCTCCCTGAATGTTTTTCGGTGTTTTTTATTTTTCCCATTTCAATTATTGTGTAGTAATGTCTCATTGTTTTAGTGTACTATTCCTTAGTTGCATATGATGTTGAACATTTTAACATGTTTATTTTCAATAAGATATCTGTTCAGATTTTCTGTATATTTTTACATTGGATTGCTTATTTTGTTATTGTTGGATATTAAGATTTCTTTGTATATTTAGACATCTTTTATGATACTCTTTTTCAGTTATTATGTCAGCCTATAGATTGTCTTTTCATTCTCTTAAGTATATTTTTCACAGAGAGGAACTTTTTAATTAAAATTAAATTCATTTTATTATTTGGCTTTCTATCTCAAAGAGTTATACCATACCCAAGATCATCTAGGTGTTTTTCCTATTTTTCACATAGCTCTGAAATAGATACCTTTGGGTTAATTTTATGAAAGACATAAGGTCTGTGTCTAGATTCAGTATTTTTTAATGTGAATATCTAGTTCGTTTAGCTCCATTTGTTGAAAGGACTCTTCTTTCCATTGTATCACCTTTACTTCTTTTACAAAGATCATTTGATTATATCTAGTGTATGGGTCTATTCTGGCTTCTCTATTCTGCTTCACTAAATCATCTACTTTTTACAAATATACATTGTCTGATTTTTTTTTAGATATAAAGTACATCTTTAAGTAGGATGTTGTCAGCCCTCTGACTTTATTCTTGAACTTATGTTGGCTATTCTTGGTTGTTTACTTCACCATATAAATTTTAGGATCAATTTGCTAGTGGTCACAAAATAAGCAAGGATTTTGGTTTTAATTGCATTGAATCTATAGATCAGATGAGGAAGAATTGATATCTTGATAACATTGAATATTTCTATCCACAAACAATATTTCTCCATTTATTCAGTTATTTGACATCTTTCCCCAGAACTTTATAGTTTTCTTCATCTAGATTTTGTACATATTTTATTAGATTTTTTTCCTACATATTTCTGTCGAGGGGAATAATAAAAACAGCCTTGAGTTTTACATTTTAAGCCTCCTATTTCTTATCAGTTTATAAGACAAATGAATGACTTTGGTATATTATCCTTATATTCTGCAGCCTTGCTACAATTGCTTGTTCGTTTCAGGAGGATATTTGCTGAGGTTTTCAGATTTTTCTTCATAGATAATGATATCTTCTGGAAACAAAGACATATTTTATCCCTGTCATTATGTCTATGTTTTATTTCATTATCTTATTGTAATAGCTTAGAGCTCCAGTACATTGTTGAAAAGGAGGGAAGGAGAGGACAATTTTGCCTTGTTTCTGTCCTTAGTATGAAGGATCTAGTTTCTCGCTATTAAGTATGATGTTAATGTGAATTGGAGTTGTTCTTTATGAAATTAAGGAAGTTTCCTTTTCTTTCTAAATTGTTGAGAGTACTTTTTTTATCATGAATACATTTTGGATTTTGACATATGCTTTTTTTTGCATCTCTGGATATGGTCATATGATTTTTTTAGCCTTTGTGATGGATTTGAATGATTGATTATTGGATATTGCAACAAGACACACTATTATTAATGAATAAACAAGTCTTCCAATGACTAGAAGTTAAATACACCTACATTGGATTGCACTTTTAACATTATTAAATGACTAATTATTTCAATAATAATGCACATCAGTAGTAGAATTTTATAACCTTGCAAAAATATTGTTGAAGGTAGTTGTAGAAATTTCAACATAAGAAATAACATCTCTTTGTTCTAAATATTCATATAATTTCTATATTCAGAAAATTTTTATTAGGGAAGGTATAGCATTATTGAAGAAATTTCATTGTTTTTAGTAGCCTTCATGAAATCTTTCTTATGAAAGCATTTGTCTGACTTGTAAGTTATTTCTTTTTTCACAATATTTATAATATTTAAAACCTGCAGCAGTTGGAAGTGAAACTTTTACATATTATGCATAATAGCCAAGTTAAATAAACATTTAATCTCAACAAATAAGTCCTTTGGGGTATAAAGCAGAATTTACTTTAGTGGAGAGTATTTAGGTTTAAGTCTCTACTATTTTATGTAGTCTATTTATAGAGATATTTGTTTTGAAAGGAGAATAAGGGATGATCAGATAGATGAAGCTATATTCAGTTCAAATTATATATTATATAATTAAAGTATATCATATTATTTTAAAAGTATATATATTATATAATTTTCAAGGTGACACAAATATTCTTTTTTTTTTTTTGGTACCAGAGCTCGAACTGGGGTCTTTGCTCTTGCGCAGCAGGTGGCAAAACCACTGAGCTAAACCTCTGGCCCTAAATATTCTTAAAGAATTTTTATTCATCGGAAAATATGAAGCAGGATTGCAGTACCGTGGCTGCACATTATAATACCTTGTAGAAACTGTTTGGGGAAACTAAAAAATGGCTAGTGCCTAAGTTTCATTCCGTGTCTGATTTAATTGCTTAGGGGTCAGATCCATACACTGATAATTTTAAAGAGTATGTTCAGATGACTCCACTGTGTATTAGGCTAAAGTCCCATGATCTAAACTAAATGACTTATTTAAAGCAGATGTAAAGAGGTGGATGAGTAATATGATCTTGCTCACTCTGTAGCTTTCTGTAGGCAAATGTTGCAGTTACACGTTTTTTGCTGCTCTTCAGCCATTTGGTACATTTCCCTTTGCCCCCTCTGTAGTCTAGGCAGGTAAAACGTAGAAAAAGCTTTCCTCTCAATTACTCCTTATGAATTCCAGTTGTGATAGTCGAGTGAAAGAAGAGGTGGCAAAGTGAGAATTGTGCCACAGGCTGAAACAAAAACATGCATCAATTTCAAGACTTCATTGTGAAATAATATTTTGCTCCCTTTTAGTAGTCTGCCTAATTGACATTTGGTTGTATATAGTAATTGCCATTTGTGAATGTAGCATAGTAAAAATATTTTAACATTAAACCTTCCATTAAGAAATTTTTATAAGCTGGTTATGGTAGCCTACACCTGTAATCTCAGTACTCCTGAGACTGAGAATGAATTCAAGTCCAGCCTGAACTACATAGTGAGAAACTGTCTCAAATAGTAATCATTGTAATAATAATAACAATAATAAAATAAAAAGAAAAGAAATTTTAAAACATTAAGTTCATTGATAAAAATTTCCCCCAGAACTTTTAGTTCATTATCATCTTACTCTTTTTAAATCTATTCGCATTTTTAAAATATGTGTTTTTAACAGAAGGAACTTCAAATGGAGATTTTGAAAACATTGTGCATCCTGATTCATATTATCCTGACATGGAAAAAGTAGGGGAAAGCAGCACTTCTGAAACAAAATTGAAAGAGAAAAGTATAAATATAGGAAGTAACCGAAATTTTGATGATTCCAACGTATCACCTGAGAGCAAAAATTTCTTGCCAACTATAGATAAGTCTTTCTTTGAGGAGAAATTATCTCAAGAAACCAAAGAATCTTTGGAATTTAGTAATGTGTATGAGAAGCCAAATTTTGAAGATTCTACATCTAAAGAGTCATCACTGGTAAATTTTATTGTGCTGGTTAACATTTTGTGATGAATTTCATAAGAAAACATCATTTGACACAGTGCTCATAAATATTACGTTTTATTGTTGTTGAAATATACTATGTATTGCATTGTGTTGTAGCTGAAGAGTGACTCCTGTGGGGGAAAATATAAGGCACATTCTAATATGGTAAATGTCATTTTAAGAAAGAGTCTTCTCTGAGAAATAAAACTTTAAGAGTCAACTCAATACACCATAGTGAAAGGGCTGTTACTTTTCAAGTGAAATTCATTTTTATGAATATTATACTGTAGTAACTTCAATAGCTTTTCACTGTCATATGGCTACTGACAGGTCATAATGAAAAAAGTGCAGATATGTAGATAGAAATAGTTTTGTGGCATAAGTAAAGAAGTAACTTATTTTAGGAAAATAAGTGAAATAGCAGTGGATGTTTTTCTTTCTTCTCAGAAGAAATACAGGTATAGTAGCTCATTATTACATTGTTGTCAAATTTTGAAACTACATTTCAATCTCCAATCTATTCACTAGAAATCTTCAGTGATCATGATTACTAAAAATAAATGTTTTGTAAATGGGTCAAGCCAAATATTTTAATAATCCTTTAAAAGTTATTTTAAACTAATTTTCAGGAGCCTAAACTGAAAAGAAAATCAGAAAACAAAAGGAATACTTGAATTTCTGCTCATTTTGTTTGGAGAATTGTTTTTCTGTGCCCATTTTGTGACAGGTGTTGTGCCTTTGTGAGGTGAGAAATTGGAATGGAGGATTCTGCCAAATACCAGATGCCTAAAAGTGTGCTGTTACTGAAGAAATGCACTAGGATACTAGCTACAGATGCAGCAAGATGAAAGGAAACTGATTTATGTGGGAGATCCCAGTCAGGTCAATAAAACATCTGACATGAACAATGAAAATCTTGTACTTTCAGTTAGTGTAGGTGTGTAAATTGGTATCCAAATTTCCAGTTGAATGTCTATTTACTTCTTCAAATATCCAAGCCAAGCAATTATCATTATCATTATTGTATCTGGTAGAAGTAAATCTTAATCCCTCCTAGAAGGACATCCTCACAATTTACCCAATAATGTTTCTGCCAAATAAAGCCCCACTTCAGATGAGCTAATATTCCCTCTGCCCCAGTGGAGAAAACAGTTAATCACAGCACGAATTTCCGCAAACAAAACATGTAAGAACTATAGTTTCCTAACTTCCACAGGGCATCATGTAGACAGCCTGGTGGCATCTGTTTCTATAGCAGGCTGTGTTATAGCAGAATCCTGAGCTTCTGAAACCCACTCTTTAGGACGGGGCAGTAACACTAATTGACCTCATCTAGACCTCTTCAGGATTCTTTGTAGAAATTGGGCCCTGAGTATTGGTGCAAATGGTGATATGCTGTTAACTGATGTAGCTGCGAGCAGTAAAATGCTTTGTCTCTGACCAAGGAGTTCTGTGTCTTCTGCTAGCATTCATGAAACTACATATAACAGGCTTGGAGAAAAGGACAAACTTTGGAGCCTTCACAATTTTTGATGGCAAGTAGAAAGAATAAACTGACAGATAAATCCAAGCATATACATAATTAGAATAAGAGTGAGCAGATTAAATTAAATTATTTGTAGTTAAAAACAGATTGCAAGTTTGGACATAAAATCTATCTAGGTGATTTTTCACCAGGAACTCATGTAAACATGGGGGCGGGGTCTGAGAGTAGGCAAACTGATTATTTAAAAAACCCCTTTATGATAATGAAACATTACCATGACAAAGGAAATCACTGTATGTGATAAAATGAGTTATTAGGAAGAGTAAATAAAATTTCAGTTCATATGTAACTACAAATATACCCTCAGAAATATTGTAGCAAAAATGGGCAAAACTACATATTACTTACAGATCCATTAACCCAGTGGGAGTTTTGTAAGTGAAAATAGAGATTTAAACAACACAAATAAACTGAAAGGGCTTATTTTGAATAGTGTGTTCAATAATTAGATGGTGTGTGTCTTTGCAAGAACACACGAGACATTTACAAAATACACTTTTATAGTGCAAATAAAATTACAAAGGAAATTTCAACAAATCTTAAAGAGAAATCACACTGTGATATCTAACCACAGTACAATAACATAAATCGATAGCAAAATTATACCAAAATAAAAAAGACAACTCAAATAAGTTTAGCATATGGAATAAGTTATAAAATAATTTATAAATATCTTTAACTGAACCTTGACAAAAGGACTATTAGTAAAAATATGTATTATGAGTTTCAAATACCACTTACTAGGAAATTTATGCAGATGGTCCCTGACTGTCAGGGTTCAATTTATGAACTTTTTGCCGAATGGATGTGCAAAAGTAACATGCATTTAGTAGAAAGCATACTTAAAATTTTGAATTTTGATCTTTTCCTGATCTAGGAATATTTGATATACCTTCTCACAATACTGTGAAATGGCATTGAGTTACAATTCCTAGTTAGCCAATGATATTCTATAGTGTATTATGTTGCTAACCTATGATGTTTGGTATATTAGGTGTATTCAAGGTTTTTTAGCTTACAACATTTTCAATTTAATAATAAATTTATTGAGATGTAACCATATTGTAAGTCAGAGAGGATAACTAATCACAAATGCAATAAAACAGGAGTGAAAATTAATGAGCTGTGAACCTGGTTCAGAAGAAATAAAACAATAATAAATTAAACTCATAGCATACAGAAATAAACAGTGACGATAAGAACAGAAATTAGTAGGACATGAAAAGTAATAAATAGCATCAACAAAATTTTTATTTATTTTAAAAGGCTAAAAATTTAAGACAGAGTTGTGGACATTGTTACCAGGAAACTAAAGAAAGAAAATAAAAATAAGTAGTATAACTTGAAATAAAAGGGAGATGTAATATAATTTTAAATTGTTAGTGAATTTGTTGCAGGAAATATATACTAATCCACTCAAGGGGTATGAAAATGCATAGATTTCTATGAAAATGATTTATGAAAATTGACTGTGGTTGGATTAGAAAATTCGAAAAAACCTGTAAGTGTGTGCTACAGTTTGAATGTGTGCTCCAAGCATCGTGTGGGAAACCTGACCCCCAGAGTAACAGTGTTGAGCGTGGAGATGTAAGGAGTGCTGCGGTCATGAGGGCTTGACACTCAAGGATGGGTGAATGTTGTTACGGTGGAAGTGAGTTTGTCATCTTAGGAGTAGGCTTTATTAAAACAGTGAGTTTAGCCCTCTGTTTCTCTCTTCTTCTCTCTTGCCTTTAACCCTCCTTCACAGGGTAATTCAGCAAGAAGGCCCTCACCACACGGTAGATCTTTGATTTCATACATCTCAGCCTCTAGGACTGTTAGAAATAAATTTCCTTTTTTCACAGATTGGTCACTTTGTGATATTTTGTTATAGTAACATGAAAGGGACTAAGGCTACATTAAAGGACTTAAACTACTAGTTGAACATCTACTTTCTTCCAAATTCCTTTCCCTTCATAAAAAAAGACACAAACTAAAAACAGATATGCAAGTTTAATATACCATATAGAACCAATAGTTAATTATTCTACCCCATGGGGAATGGCAAACCATATCCATTAACTTATGTATAAAAAATAACTTAATTGGCTTTATCTCAAGAATCCAGCAGTTTGTTAGATGTGCTAATGCATTTGATAAATGAAAGACTTTCATTAAAACTATCTTTACAACTCTAATAAGGAGTACTTGCACAATCTCCAGGATACATAACCTGTGGTTATTAGTATAGTGCAAAACAATGTAGCAATTAAAATGAATGAAACCAAATCTATTTTTGTTGTTGTTGTTGGAGTACTGGGGGATTAAACCTAGAGCCTTGGCATGGAACTACATCCCCAGCTGTTTTTTATATTTTATTTTGAGACAGGGTCTCGCCAAACTTCTAAATTGGCCAGGATAGGCTGGAATTTACAGTCTTCCCTCCTTCACCTCCCAGAGTGTAAAGATTGTAGATATGGGCCATGGTGCCTGGCCCAGAGCTACTGTAGATAACATGGCTATATCTATAAAATATGATGTTGAAATTTGACTATGAAAAGATGTTAGAGTATAAAGGTAACACCATTTTGCAAATATTTAAGATAATTTTACCTTTTTATGGATATGGTCAGATATAATAATAAAAACAGGTATTGAACTACAGTTTCACGGTATCAACATAATAATACAATTAGCTTGGGCTGGAGATTTAGCTCAGTGGCACCACGCCTGCCTTGAAATGGCTTCTGAGTTCAATCCCTGGTACCAATAATAATAATAATAATAATAATAATAATAATACAATTAGCTCTATAAGGTCTACTAAAACAGTTTTAGTGTAGATATCTGGAGCAAATATTTTTAATTACTGATATTAATTTTTTGTGACAAAGTTTTCTGTTGAACATATCTATACTTTAAAAGTATTTCATAATTTAAAATATATTTTTAAAAAAGTTACTATTGTATTTTGATCCTTTAAGCTACTATTATAAAAAATTTTGCTTTTATTTAAAGTGGTAAATTTTTGAATATAGTGCTTTATACATAGTAATTACTCAGGAAATTATTACTGAATATTATACAAATATCCTAAACATACTTATTGGGAATCTGGTTGTTACATAGAATCTGAGAACCCCAATTATTTTGATTTTAGAATGGTATAATAGTTTCTGCTTAGCTACTTTTTAAGAAGGCAGCAGTTGCCCACAATTCTAAGTGAGGGTAACCTTAAATTCATGTCATCAGAGTTAAGTGCTTGTATTGTATTGTATTGTATTGTATTGTATTGTATTGTATTGTACTGTATTGCATTGTATTTTTGGAAAGGAGTACTTAACCACTTATTACTTCCAAGGGGAGCAGAGTATGCTTCATCTTCAGAAAGGTACCCAGTATTTGAGTGAATCTTGTGAGTCTCTCCTGTCCTTTATTCCATTCTCTCTATGGGAAAAGTAGTGACTTAATTGGTTAGGAATATTAGCATTTGATGTCTTGATCAGGCTTTATGTGCCAGGGTAGAGAAACTGCCTTGAAATATATTTTGCATATTATCTTCTTAAGTGCTTTGCTACTTCTATGCGTCTCTCTGTGTGAATTTCTGTCTCTGCCTCTCTGTCTCTGTGTCCCTTTGTCTGTCTCTCTGCGCCTCCCCCCCTTATATGTGTACTACTCTCCTTCTGCATCCTGTGTATGTGAGTCTGTATCTGATCTCTCTTTACCAGACCTTCTCAATGGAGTATTATCCTTTCTCTGCTTTTCTCCTCCAAGTCTTCCTGTGATAAACTCTCTGGGAAAAGTCTTTCCTGTCTTTCTCTTTTATTTTTTAAGAGAGAGGAAAGGAACCTCCCATTGCCCTCAGGCTCTCCCAGTTTTCCAAATCATTTCTGAGGGAACTAGGATAATTTAGACAATTAATCCAGTAACTTGTGTTCCATCTTAATTTCCTGGTTCTACTCAAAAGTGATCAGAGCCTGTCAAGCATGGATGTGACATAGGTAGCACCCTTTATTTCCCTCAGTTTCCATTACTTCTTTTGTAGGATACCATCCTATTCAATTAATGTGAAATGTTTTTTATCACTTAGTTCAGATGTTTATTAAAGGCAAGGTGTGTATATATGTTTAGTTAGTAGACATTCTGGTTTTATTCCATTTGACATAATAAATTGTTCATAATATATTCTGGCAATGCTAGTTCTCTTAACAATCTAAAAGAGTTGGGATACATAAAGTCCTCACCAGCTTAAACCTATCGAAATAATCAAGTGAAGTGACTGCTGTAAAATGACTTACATGATTATTGTTTTTTCAATTAGATGAGACAAAGTGTAGCTCGGAACAGTGGTAAATAGACAAAATTTTAATGTGCTATAATGTAATTGTAACTGAGGAATGAAGAAAGTGTTAATAGTTGCACAGAAACTGTCCACCACTTGTAATAAGATTCATAATGAGTGGCCAGGATTCTCCCTTGGGAGCTTCTTCCAGGAGATGGCTCATCTCTGGAAGGACTGAAGTGGGGTCACGGCCAGAGAGAAGGTGAGGAGCTGCCAAACAATGCAGCTGACAGGAGGACTGCAAAGGAAGGAGAACTATCTGAAGTGGCAACCAAAAGAACCGTTACTGCACAGTTGATAGACTGGATTTTTGCTTTTGAATAGTTAAATGGTAGAATCTATATTTATTCCTTCTTGACCAACCAGACTTGAACTATTTTTATTCTCCATTTGCCCTACTAGAAGTCATTCCATGAACAGAAATTATTTGGAAATCTATTGTGTTCCAGAAGAAAATTCATGTCCCTAGCAGCAGGGTCATTTTTTAGCCACGGAGTTTCCTGACACCTATATTAATTGCAAGGCCCTTCATTTTGCACTTCAGATTTCATAAAGTGGAACGACTTAAGGAACAACTATTAAGTACTACAACTATTAAGTTGTAGGCAGTACTTTAAAGAAACATGAACTTGGCAGTGTTCCTTGATTCTGGTTCTGCGATTATCAGTAGTTAACTTCATGAGTTTGCTCAAGACAAACCAAAACAAAATATACCGACTATCATTTTTTTATTTGTGCAACAAGACTTGTTAAAGCCCTTTTAGATTTGCAATTGCATAGTCCAAACACAAGCTTCAGTAAAGCTGGAGGAATTCTATTTTTGCCAATCAAATATCTAGGAAAGCTAAGAAAAGGTATCCTAAGAAAAGTGGACATGGAGTTGGCTTTGAATGATGTGTTTCATTGGTCCCTAGCTTTGACTTATAATATTTTCTCATTCATATGATTTATAAATATGTATAGAGTTTTGCTTTGTGTTGTTTAATCTTTTAGAGGGACTATATTTGGGCATGAATTATATATATTAGTGAATGGTAAAACACTGATAGCTACTCTGGTTGTATTTCAAGCCCATCCACAGCTCTTACTTCTGAATTATTAATATTTCTTTATAGGTTGATGTGAATTTTTAAATGTTATATTTTTATCCTAGAATAAATGCATATACAAAAGAATTAATAGGGTTGCAAAATAAGCCTGGGATTCAAATCTGAAAGACCTACATTCAAAGCCGAGGTCTGCTAGTTTCCAATAATATAAACTTCACAAATTACTTATTTTCTTCTTGCTTCAGTTTTTTGCATATTTGCTTCATGATGAGTTTTTTTGTTAACTTGGATTTTGTCTATGACCATTATCAGGTCAAATTGATTCCCACTGGTATTTTACTTTCATCTTTGAAATTATTTTATGTGTAGATAAAGAAACAAGTTCAAAAGCATTGCATATGAAAGAGACTCTGTATTCCTGGGTAATTTATGTGCAAAGATACTGAGGGAAGAAAATAAAGGAAAGAAGGCAGAAAAGGAAATTTTATTTCATGAACTTCTTTCCTCCTTGGGTTGATGGCAACTTTCAGATAATTACTATAATTGTGGTTCATACATTTTGAGAACTTATTATATATAAATGTGTTATTATTTATATCTCCACTATTAGAGACTAAAGTTCATGACAGTAGAATTTGTGCCAGGTACATAGTAGGTGTTTAATGAATTCATGTTTTGATGAGGTAGAAAATAAACTTGGCTTTGTTAATATTTCTTTTCCTAGTTGTTACAAGCAATAGCCATCAGAAGTAAACCTATAACTCAACAATTTCAAGGACTTGAAAGATTCTTTACTTTTGATACAAATGAAAGATGCAACTTACTGCCTTCTCATAGCTTACAGTACAGTTATTCCTATACTAGGATTGCACTTTCAGGTAAATTCAGACATTAAATCAGCTGACCTATGGATCAACTTAAAGGTCTTCCACATTCTTTTTTTTTATATAAATGGTCTATCATTATCATAGTCATAAAATTATTTTCTTCTTTCCTAGCTAAAATCATTAACCCTGTGTGAATTGATGTATTTTTATATTTAAAGCTACTTCAGAATATGAAAAAACATTATAATGAAATTGGGGAAAGAATATTTTAGAATTTAGAGCTATAGCCATTATCATATTATAAAAGTACTGACTTTGAATCATTTTATTAGCTATTATATGATAATCTTTAAATTTCCTCTTTTAAAAAATAAAATCTTAGCATCTGTGAAATTCATGAGATATGATTGTAATTTCCTTTTCCCTCAAATGTTTCTTATTGTGGTATAATACACATAATCGAACATTTATTAGCTTAATAATTTTTATCTATACAGTTCTGAGGTAGTAATTATGTTCATAGTACTCTGCAACTATCATCACCATTCATCTTCAGAACTCTTTTGATCTTTAGAACTTAGCTCTATACTCATTAAACAATAACATCATTCTCTCCTCCCCCAATCCCTAGCAAGCATCTGGTTTCATTGTTTTAAGCATTATAAGTAATAAGTGGAATCATATGTATTGTTTCGTGACTGGTTGATTTCAGTCAGCATTGTCTTTAAGTACTTTCATTCATGTTATAACATGCATAAGAATTTTCTTTCTTCTTTAATACAAAGTACAGAAATACTGAGGATAGAATGTTGAAGCTCTGTCTGCCCCGCTTCTCCTTTATGCATCAGCACAAACCTCTTTAAGACTCCATGAGATATAATTTGAAAGTCACTATTAAAGGAGAACGATGTTTAAAAAATAAAAAAATAATTTATTTCTTTTAAAAGTAGGACAATATTCAATTTTATGGAGTCACCACATTTTTCTTATTCATTAATCCTTCAGTGAACACTTGGGTTGCTCCAGTTATTGTGAATAATGCTGTTGCTGTTATGAACATGAGTTCAAACAAATTTGTCTTCAGTACCCTGCTGTTAATTCTTTTGTGCATATACACAAGAATAGAACAGCTGAATCATTTAGCAATTCCATTTTTAAGTTTTTCCACAACTCCCATACTGTTTCCCACAATCACTATACCATTTTACGTTCTAACTAGTAGTGCACACGAGTTCCTTTCAGTTGATCTATATCCTTGACATTTTTGATTTTCTGTTTTCTCTTGTTTGAGTGGTATATCATTGGAGTTTAGATTTGTACTTCTCTAATGGTTAGTGATGTTGAGCATCTTTGAATGTGCTTATTAGAAATTTGTATATGTTCTTTGCAATGATGTTTATTCAAGGTTTTGGTTCATATTAATGAGTTTTTGTTGTTTTACTTGAGATTTATTGTATGCTGGATAGTAATCCCTTATATATGATCTAAAATATTTTTCTCTTATTCTATGAATTGCTTTTTAGGTGTCATGCTAGTCTTATTTGATGGGGAATTAGTTTTTGACCTCTCATAAAGTTTAATTTTTCTGTTTTCTATTTTGTTCCCTCTGCCTTTTAAAAAAGATATGTGAAGTCATTTCTAAATCCAGTGTTCTAAAATATTTACCCTATATTTTCTTCTAAAAGTTTTATATTACAGGTCTTATATTACATGGATGAATTTTTAGTTAAGTTTTATACATAGTATTAGATGAAGTTCCACATTCATTAATTTTCTTATGTATATCAAGTTTTTTAGCACCATTTATTGAAAAGACTGCCCTTTGTCCATTGAATGATCTGGTACTCTTGTCAAAAATAATTTGACTAAGAGTGAAGATTTTAAATATTCTCATACACACACATGAACGTTTGTGAAGTAAAACATATGTTAGCTTGCTTTAGTCATTATACAATATATAAATATTTAAAACTGTCATGTTATCCATAAATATATTCAATTTTTATAACTAAACAAAAAAAATTTATCATGTGGATTTAGGCTTATTTCTGGGATCTGTATTCTCTTTCATTAGGCAGTACTATACTCTTTTGATGACTGTATCTGTGTAGTTAAATTATAAGTTCAGAAAGTGTATTACTCCTTCAAATATGTTTTCATTTTTTTCAAGTTTGTTTTGATTCTTTAGGGTGACTCATGATTTCATATTAGTATGGCTTTTTCTATTTCTGCAAAAAAATACGACAGGCTTTTAATAGTGATTGCATTGAATTTGCAAATTGTTTTGGGTCCTATTCACATCCTAACAGTAAGATCTTGCAACCCATGACCATAAGCTGTATTTCTGTTCATTTATGTCTTTTTAAGATTTTTTTCAACAATGGTTTCTTTTTTTATTGTTTATATCTTTTATATCCTTGGTTAATTCTTAAATATGTTGCTCATTTTATGGTAATATAAATGGAATTTTTCCTTAATTTACATTTTGGAGCATTCATTTCTAGTATAAATAAATACAGCTGATTTTTTCCTAGTGACTTTCTGTCCTGCTATTTTGCTGTGTTCATTTATTGGTTCTATTTTTAATGGAGTTTTTAGGGATTTCCTCATATTAAATTATATCATTTTCAAAGAGATGATTTATGTGTTCCTTTCAGATTTGGCTTTCTTTTCCTTTTCCTTGTCTAAATTTTTTGGCTAGAACTTCTAGTACTATTTTCAGTAGAAGTGGTGAAAGTAAGCATCTCTCCTTGCTCTAGGAAAATTTTCAGTAATTTACCATTGTGTATATTTGTTGTGGCATTTCATATGTGACTTATATTTTATGCAGGTGGTTTTCTTCTATACTTAGTTGTTGGGAATTCTTATCATATTGAATTTTGTTGAATGCTTTTTCTGCATAATTTGAGATTTTCATATTTTTTATTCAATTCCTATATTATATTGAACTGATGGATTATTGTAGGTTAAGTCATCCTTGCATTCCAGGAATAAATCCCACTTGGTCATGATGTAATTGCTGCAATATACTGCTGATTTTGTTTGGTAGTATTTTGTTGAGGAGTTCTTCACTACTTATATAAAACATTACTCTATAGTTTTCTTGTAACTTGGACTTTGTTTGGCTTTGATATCATGGTAATTTTGGCATCATAGAATGAATTACAAAATGTTCTCCAATTAAAAAACAATTGAGAAGGATTGGCTTTAGTTAGTTCTTTAATTGTTGACAGAACTCACTAGTGAAGCCATTAGGTCCAGGACTTTTATTTTGAAGGGAGATTTATTTATGGTTCTGAGAGCTTGTTCACTTAGGTACATCCCTAGCCCACCTTTTCCTTCCTTTCTTTCTTTCTCTTCCTTTTCTTCCCCCTTCTTCTCTCTCTCTCTCTGTCTCTGTCTCTGTCTCCCCTCTCCCCAGGCTAGGCTCCAACTTGCAATTCCTGACTCAGCTTTCCAGAGTTCTGGGATTATAGATCTAAGCCACCATTCTCGGCCCTTGATATTCTTATAAATTATATGTATATTCAAATTTCCTATTTCTTGTTGATATTGAAGTTTCAGTTTTAAACCTGGGTCTTGGTTTCATCTATATTACTTAGCATTCTTTATGTGTATTCATGTATGAACTATTATACTATTTATTACATTGTTATATACCTTTAAAATATTTATGCCTACACATACACATGTGCTATCTTTACAATTTACAGTTTTTCTTTTTTAATCAATATAGAAAATCAATGTTTTTTATTTAATAACCATGAGATTCTGTATTTTATATCTCACTGTTATACATATTACTTAATTCAGTTAAGTATTGTTCAGTGAGGTAATAAATATAATAAACAAACCATGAATTTACCCTATTTTATACTTAATATTATTTTATCTTTTTCCACTTCAGGAGACCAAGAATGGAGCCCAGATAGTAGCCTGAGTACACATGCTGATGACACAGTTGCCTTGGGGGTTCTGCAGAGTGTCCAGCACATATCACCACGTATAGAGCAACAGAAAGGTAAGGTGGTCTACAGGGTAACTATGACATATTGCTGCTTCACTAGTTTTTTAAAAAAATTAATTTTATTGGTACATTTTAGGTATACAATATAATGACATTCTTTATTGGAAATTTGCATTTTTACATAATCTCTCTTGGTTTTTATTTTTTCCTCCTTCCCCTGCCCTCCCTTCAACTCCTCCATCCCTCCCTATTTACAAAGTTTTTGTTTCCATTTTTTCATTTTCTCATATTAATTCCATTCCCTTCTCTCTTTCCCCTACCCCTGCAAATTCCCCTTCCCCTTTGCCCCTTTTCTTCCTATTTCACATTACCTATTCTACTTTTTAGTCCTTATTTACACTTTCAGTTTCTCACACTAGAGAAACTATTCAGTATTTACACATGTGTGTCCTATTTATTTCACTTAAAAGTATGGCCTCAATGTGCATCCATTTAGCTATAAATGTCTCTAATTTCTCATTTTTTATGGCTGAGTAGTACTCCATTTTATAAAAAAAAATTCTTTATCCAGTCTGCGCTTGATGGGCAATTGGGCTGCTTTCAAGTTTTAGCTATTATAAATTGTGCTGCTATGAACATGGGTGCACATATATCACTGTGGTATGATTCTTTTAATTCTTTGGGGAAGATATCCAGCAGTGGAATAGCTGGTTCAAATGGGACTTCTAGTCCTAGTTCATTGAGGTATCTCCATACTGATTTCCACAGTGGTTGCACCAGTCTACACTCCCACCAGCAATGGAGCAGTCTTCCTCTTTCCCCACAGCCCCGCCAACATTTGTTATTGGTTGATTTCATGATAGCAGCCATTCTTTCTGGGGTGAAGTAGAATCTCAGCATTGTGTTCATTTGCATCTCGAATGACCAGTGATGTTGAACACTTTTTCATATGTTTGTTTCCTATTTCTATTTCTTTGTCTGAGAAATATCTGTTCATTTCAGGTGCCCACTTTTGAATTGGGTCTTCAAATTTGGGAGGTCTGATTTTTTTTAAGTTCTTTATAGATTCTAGATAGTAGACCTTTGTCTGAGGAACAGCAAGTGAAAATTTTTTCCCACATTGTGGGTTGTCTCTTCACACTATTGGTGGTTTCTCTTGCTGTCCAGAAGCTTTTTAATAAGAAGAGATCCCACTTGTTGATTGTTTGCGCTAGTTCATGGGCAACTGAGGTTTTGTTCATAAAATCTTTTCCTACACCAGTGTCTTTAAGAGTTCTACCTAAACTCTCTTCCAGCCAGTTCAGTGTTTCTGTTTTAATATTTAGATGTTTAATCCATTTCAATTTTAGTTTAGTGTGTGGTGTGAAATATAGGTCCAGTTTTTCTTTGGAGTGTGGAAACTCAATTTCTCCAGCACCATTTATTAAAGAGGCTCTCTTTCCACCAGTGAGGGTGTTTGGGTCCTTTGTTGAAGATGAAGTGGCTGAGTGTATCTGGAGTTGTTTTTGCATCTTCTAATCTGTTCCACTGGTCCTCAAGTCTGTTTCTTTGTCAGTACCTTGCTGTTTTTATCACAGTAGCTTTGTAGTATAGTTTCAATTTGGGGATTGTGATACCCCCTGCCATGTCTCTGATGCCTAGAATTGCTTTGCTGCTTTGCTAGGTTTATAAGGGTTTTTTTTCATAGAGAAGGGTGGAGGGCTGAAGGGTGCACAGGCAATGGGGGAAAAAATAAGAACTAAGATACATCATGTTCAGGTACAAGCACCCCATGATTAATGTAAATGTATTGTATATGTAAAATGTACCAATAAAAGAATAAATTTTTAAAAAATTTGTTTTTAGATGTTAGTTTACTAGACACCGGAAAGTTAACTTATTTTAACTAAATGTTTCTGATTTTTTTTTCTATATCCAAAAATCCAAAACACCAATATATTTATTATGCCACTCAAAAAACATGAATTATAATCTTATTTATTTTTATAATGATGTGTTAAAGTACAATAGTCTTAAAACGTGGTTTAGGATATGTATGGTATGATTTGAGCAGTTCTCATAGAATACACAGTTCATTTCACTACATACTGCGGAAGTAATGTATTTATATCAGATTTCATATTCTTTTACTTGATTCATATATCTATTGGGTATAACCATATATAAAATGAATGACTGAGATTAAAATTGCTACTTGGAAATATGATGAGGTAGTTCACCTCTAAACTTAATACCATATGCGTTAACCCTAGATTCTTGATTTCAGTTCATTAACTCCACTCTACAAGCAAAGTAATTGCAGGATTTTCTGTAAGGTAACTTTTCAAGGATGTTGAATATCCACTGCAGTATTTTCCTAATGTGTATATCACTAGTATTATTAAGTCATTACTCTTATCCCATTCTACCTGCTTAAGTACATTTGGTTTTTTTGTTTCATTTTGTATATAAAGTTGCAGTAGGTAGCTTAATTAAGGCAATTCAGCATATAAGTTGAGTCTGTTAGCATTACACTAGTCCCTGGTAAGAAGGGATGAGGAAGTTTCATTCCCTGGGGACTGAATTTAGTAGGAATACTTGACAAAAATGAGTTACTCACCTTGGTTTAAAGCCTCTCTTTAAGCCAGTAATTCAATTACAAATGATTTGTTTATATATATATATATATATATATATATATATATATATATATATATGATTTATGTGTCTCTTTTTCCCTAAACACCATGATTAAATTTCCTTGGCTAGCTGAGATCCTTTCTATATGCACTTATGTTGAGAATCTGTCAGATATAATTTTTTTTCAGTAGAAAAAACACCCATTTATAATAAATGTTTTTTAGCTCTATAATTAGATGTCTATTCTCACATAAAATTCTACAGCAGCTTCAAAAATTCTGGCTGCTTCTTTTGGAGGCAGTCAGAAAAAATGTTCTAAGTCTTTGTATATTGTTGAAAATAAACTTATGCTATGAGAAATTTGTCACTGAGACAAATCTTTATAAATAAGTAGTCAATTGCTTTAAGTATAATTTCGGACAGATAAATCAAACACAGTAATTACTATGGATAACATTTGTTGGAGCACTTGCTCTAGGCCATACACTGCCTGACACTAATGATACAAAGTGTGGCCAAAAACTTCAGTACAGAGGTTCTTAAACATCAGTGTGAGCATACTCAGCTGTGAGGCCTGTTATAATGCAGATTTCTGGATTAAACTCATATAGGATTGGGTAAGTCCTGAGAATTTACATTTTTTAACAATTCTCTGTATCATGATATAAACAGTTAACATATTTTGAGAAATTGCCATATGGATAGGCAAATACATAAGTTATACCATACATATTACAATATGCTTTGTTAAGTGGTGCATAAATAACATACTTTTGAAAATTGATAAGTAATTAGTGATGGTATATCCTACCATAGGTATAATACAACAGATGGACATACAGTGTTTTAGGAAGAGAGAGACGATAAAATAATGACTTTGCCATTGAAAAGTGTAGATATGCAAGATGTTAGAGACTGTGAGATATTTTAGTCGAGTCTTTAAAGAGTAATAATAGTTATCAGTTAGGGGAGTTGGGAAATGGCTTCCAGGATGGAGGTAGTGGCCTGAACTAAAAGAAAGTGTTCTTGGATCTGGCACAAATTATAGAAATCTTATGTTCTGAGCTTATGCCAGTATATAAAAGAATTCTAATTTTTGTAATATTTTAATGTTTGTCACTCTTAAAAAGCAATATCGATTAAATCATGAGGTGTTTAACAGCAAGTCCATTGAGTCTCTCCATCCCTCCCCGGGAAAAGCATACCTAATTCCACACTTGATCTTCCTCTTTCTGTAAATGGCACCACCATCCATTAATTAGGCCAAAAACCTGGGGGTCAGCTTGATTCACATTCAGCACAACCCACTCATTTTTAAGTCCCAATGATTTCAGCTCCAAAATTCAGGCCAAATCTAATAACTACTTTTATGTTTACTATTTAAGATGAACCCAAGCCAGTTGTCCTGTCTCTCACTTGTCTTCCAATTTTAATTTTCTTCCTCCCCCAAAATGTTGCTATGATTAATTTCTATCAAATTCTACTGTTCATAGTCTTTGAGTAAATTATTTATATTTATTTATAGTCATACTATTATTTATATTTATAGTTTATAGGGAGTGAATTATGCTTTTCATATATTTAAACCATGAATAGTATCATGTCATTCTGCTGCCTGAAGACCTCACCTAACTTTCCATAAAAGGTAGAAAAAACATAGATATATAATCTTGCCCATGCATCATACAGAAATAGCTGAGCTGGTTACTCATCTTTCTTACCGCTTCTTCCGGTAATGCAGTTATACTGACTGCTATCTGGTTTTGGCTACTCTCAATTCTTCCCCTTAGAATATGCTCTTTCCTGGCATACAAGGTGCTCTGCAACCTCCGATTTTATTCTCAGACCTTTTTTTATGTGACTGGTTCTTTCCCATTACCCTCACTCCAAATGTTATCTCCTTAGAGAGCTTTTTAGACCACCCCAGTTAATACTACTCTCTTGAGTCACTCTTTCTCACTGTCTGACAGTATCTTGTTTCTTTTTTACTGTTACTTTTTACTTTTTTACTGTAGAAAGAAAGTACCTGTCTTTTTCATTGGTGTATTGTTAGTGATAGAACAGGGGCCTCTATATGATAAATGCTCAGTAAGTATTTCTAAATGAATGAAATAGAATAGAGAGAGCGTGTGTGTTATTTTGGAGAGTCACTAGAGGGTAGGGGCAATGTTTCATTCACTTTTGAATATCCTAATCATGACACAGTACTTGGCAGTTTTAGGAGCTAACAAATGATTTTTATAATTGAATCGGACTGAGTATTAAATCACAAGTTTCCAAAGTTGGAGGATGTTTCAGGCATTATACTGTTCAGTTACTTAATCTTACAGGGGAGATATGAATAATCATGCCAGGTCATGAGTTGATTTCTAATTCACTGAAATAAGGCAACAATAGACCTATTTACTTAGTTTTTTTTTTTTTCTTTTCACTCAGCCATGCTGCTCTATAAAGTTTTCTTCTATGTTTCCAAAACACTAATAAAGTACATTTATAGCACTTTACACAATGGAACAAGTATGTCAATATACAATAATATCATGCAGTTTCTTCAGGATCAAAATACAGGGTCCTTTCATAATAATATTATTTGTTACTAAAATACAACCCCAAAGGGATGTTACTATATTTCTTTAAATTTTGTCAGTATTTTATGCCCTAAATATCACTGTATTTTATCTTCTCAGTGTTGGAATGGTTTAATTAGTAACCACAGAACATATATTCTTAGCAAACACTAAGTAAAACTCATTTTGTTATATTTAGAGTGTAACTGGGATCAGTTTAAATCATTTTAACGATTACACTACCAATGAAGGGACAGGTTATTCCAAAAGTAATTTCTTATGTTTATAATCTACAGACTAGGCTGTTTTTATTACAGAATTATCACCTCAGGAGTGTCATTTTTCATCTGTGCTATTCTTTTTTTTTTTTTTTTTTTTTTTCCACTGCCTGCCTGAGTTCGATCCCCGGTACCAGAAAAAAAAAAAAAAAAAAAAAGAATGGTTTTATGTTTTATATAGTCAATATTTATGTATATTTTCCTAAAAGTTTTAGACTTTCTTTGCTCATTTTTTTCATCTCCAAATTTTCACTTTCTTCTGCCTAAAGTAAGTCCTTTAGGATTTCCATTAAGGTGGGGGTCTATTGGTGGAAAATAGGTTTGTCTTTATTTTGCTACTAATTCAACAAGATATTTGTGAAGAGGACAATAGAAACTGATGATATGTATGTTTGTGCCTGCTTTTTTTCCTTTATAAGCAAACTCCTCAAACTCTTGGTGTGTTCAACTGATGAACTCAGATCTGTGCTATTCTTAATGTTGTGTCAGAACTGCACTTTAGCAAAAATAAGCTTTCTGATTATGAGAGAGAATGATATACCTGCCTAAATGAACAACAAATAAATAAGATCTGGGACCAAATTGGGGTTTCCTTTATCTCCTTCTATGTTTTGGTTACATTAAATTATACTTGAGCATATTCTGAGGGAGAAAGATGGTGTGTCTGTTTGCTGTATACTAAGCATAAGTCTGACCCATTCCCTGTGTATTCTTTCTCTCAATTGGGATCAATTAGCTTCAAATACTGTGGCAACCAGATGTTGTTGTAAGAGTTCATCAAGAGTTGTACTCTCTTGAGTTTTCTGAAGGGCATCTAAGTTATTTTAAATTTCTCTCACTTTATATTTTCTGCAGTGGCAGAAGTCCAGTTCTTACTAATAACAGTCCTCACTAATAACATTCTTCTTTTGTTTGTTTTATTTTAATTAGTGTTTTAAGTCCCTTTTAATTTTACCCTGGGTGAGATGTATCATAATATAGTGTTATGGCTTGTATCTAGATATTCCCCTAAAGGCTCATCAGGTCATAGGTGGGGCATTTTGGAGGTCGCTGGATCTAGAGTGTGTGATGCTTGCATTCAAGATGTGATGCTGGGATTGATTCCTGGTATGATGCTAGGATTAAGACTGCCCCACCCTCGGCATGAGTGCTCCCTGCCCTAAGGGTGGGTAGCCTGGATAAAACATAAGGGACGGAAGGAGGATTGCTGTCATCACTTGCTGCTTGCCACTTTCCTACTTTGCTGCTTTGCTGCCTTCCCACCTTCTGCCTACCATGAACTGTTTCTTCTCTACAATGCCTCTCTGCCATGCCACCCTGCCTTGGAGCCACCAAACTATAAACTGAAACCTCTACAAACTGTGAGCTGAAATAAATCTTTCTTCCTTTAATTTTAGGTGTCAGGTATTTTGGCTCAGAAATGAGGAAAAGTAAGTAAGACACAGAAACAAGAGTGTGGTGTCCCCTGCAGATCCAGCGCCTTTGAGTTTTACCCACTGACTGGTCATTCTGTTGCTCTTCCACTGCAGCTCCATTTTGGAGGAGGGGCAGACTTGCTTTCCTTGTTGGCTACAAATAAAATATTGATCCTTTGAATACTATAGATAAAAGAGGAAACCACTTCCAAGTTCTAGTTATCAAAATAATTCTTGAGGATATATGGATAATAACATATAGACATACTTTTCTCTGTTATTTTTCTTCAGAATTGTTTCAAAGCTTAAATGAACACAGAAAGTGAATTTAATTTTATTTATAATTTCATTCCAACAAAAATATTTCAAAATTTGATTTATGGAAAATTCATTTAAATTGTGCCCCTTGGGACTTAACTTGCTTAAATAATTTTATGTTGCTTCTTGGTATGTTAATTACATTTGAAGTAGACATTTTAAAAAAAGAAAATACAAATTCAATGGTCAATGAATATTTCATATAGGACAACTGCTTATATCCACTGCTTTGCATTTCACATTTTCCTCTGAGTCAATAGAGTGGCTATAATATTATATATGAGCATATCATGTCTAGTAAAATCATAATTTTATGATAATGACAATTGCACCTCTTTAAAGAATCCAATATTCTATACAAAGCCAGTTTATGTTAAAAAACAAAATTAAACATTATATGTTTAAATATTTTATATAAATTCTAATGACTTGCTACATTTAAAAGTATACCTGTGACCTGAAAGTTTACATTTGTTCCTTCAAACTTCCATTGGTCTTTAATAAATAATCTTCTATAAGAAATTCAAAATTATAAATTAGTTTTGTGCAAGATTTGAAAAATTATTTTTCTTATTGTGAAAAAAAACCACAACATGTTGAAGAGACCAATTTTCCTGAGTTTTGAAACAGATCAAAATAATGTAGTGACTGAGCTAGTACCATGTAATAACCTGTAGCAATGTAAGAACAACATAATAACCTGACAGAGCTGAGCTCCTGCAACTTTTATACTAATGTACCCTGTAAAGCAATAGAGAATGAACTCAGATTTAGGAAAATTATAGATGTGATCTCAATCTCTTTAGAGCTTGAATTTTTCTAAAAATGCACACAGATTTTGCATACTAGCCTAATTCATCTTCATATTTATAAGTTATAAAATAAATTACATATCACCAAGTAAATTGGTTCACTGGAAAGTGGTACAATGTTTATTCTTTGGCTTTTTTTTTTCTTCTTGGAAGGCATGGTGTGGTATTCTTCTAGAATTTAGGAAACATCATGGCATTTGGCCTTGGGATAGACTGTAAGAGAGTGTACTGTGTTTGGCTTGTTTTACAGATTTTTTATTTAGTGAATATTAAAATTAATTTGCCTTTTTATGAATGCAAACAAATAGGGGAAAATTATTCAGAAATATTTTTTATGTCATTGGAAAAGGAATTTGAGATTAACAAATTATGGTTAGATAGAAAAGATGACAGTCAAATTGATTTTTCCATAAACATTTTTGCATGAACTTCAACCCCTCTATGTTCAGGAGTTTGGAATTTTGAGTTGTCAAATGATCACTCAGGATTTTAATATGGTTTATTTGATTTTTTTCTTTTTGTTTTAGACCAGAAATCACAGAGACCTTCAACAGCAAATTTACCACTTTCCAACCTTATTAAAAAGAGCTCCAGATGCCTTTCATACTCTCCTCCTCAATCAAGAAGTGCAGCTGCTCTTTCATTATCCAGAGCTGCTTCAGAAATTTCAGAAAGTGACTGTATTGATATGTCCAGCCAAAATGTGCCTTTTTTAGGTAACATTGCTCACCAACAATCCTTAGACAGTTCGGAGAAAGAATTAAATATGCTTAGAAATCTTGAAGGTAATGCTATTTTCTTCATTGTAGATAATGTTAACTCTTCCCTCTCCCTTGTTCTTTATAATCTTACTTTAAAAGACAAACACTCCACTAAAGCCATCAACTTTTGTGTCTGTTTCCTTGGCCATCCCCTAGTATTACCCTAAAAAGTTTATAAATGGCTGTCCATCCACACCAGAGATGGCCCAGAGTAGCCTCCACAATACACATCAGAACTGTGGCATAAGGAGTTTCAAGTGGGCATACAAACAACACACAAACAAAAACAACAACATCACCCTTCCTTTTCCTTTGTACAAAACTAGTGAATCTCTGTAGCTTTTGAAAGCTAAGGCTTATCATCCTTGTTGGAAAATTAAGCTGGTAGATCTTGTAAAGCAGTGCTGCTCAGGTTTTTTGTACATGCACAGATTCCATGCGGAGCTTGTTAAAATGAAGATTGTGATTCAGTGTGTCCAGGGTGGGGTCTGAGATTGTGCAGATCTACACAGGTATACAGATGTACCAGTGGTGCTATTTAGTACAGTTTGAGGAGAAATTATAATTGTGCATTCAATTTCCTACCTCAGAGAATGTATTTTGCCAGTGACCATATCCTTGAACACACAAAGATCTGGTTCAATAACAAATTATGAAGAGACATACTCTTATTGTCATCAGCAAGTCATGCACTTTATCTTTGAAAGAAACCAACTGCAGATCTGAGAGGCAGGCTAGAAAATTCTCTGGTTCTATGTATTTCAAACTTAACCTCTTATTTTTGCTCTTAGTGGTCTCCTCAGTGTCTTCAGTCATTTTCAAAAAAAGTTTCATCTTCATTTTGAAAAATTTAAGCAATAAAAATACAAAAGAGCCACCCCCAATCTTACTACTACCCTTAAAACAAACTTTATTAACTTCAGTGAGGTTCATTTTAAATGTCTGTTTGTATTGTAAGTAACAAAATAAAAATAACTTTGGAAGGATGAGTAGATTGAAGGAAAAGGCAATAATTTTGCAAAATAGACTTATACTTCTCTAAATGGTACTTTTAAATTTATATATATAGGTATCCTGAATTTAACAAAAACTGAAATGAAACTACATTGCATGTTTTTGATAAATTTTTTTCACCATAAAAGTATGAAATCATGCTTTTGTAGACCAAAACAGTGTACACTTTGCTGCTTTTTATGGTTCAACCTGATTTGTACCGGGGATCGAACTGGGGACTTTGAGCTTGCGAGGCAGGCACTGGAAACACTGAGTGAAATCTCCAGCCCAGTTTGACCTGACTTTTACCAATATTTCCTTAAAAATTAAGGAAAAACATGAAAAAAACCAGTAAGTAACTGAAATCATTTGTAACTATGCCTTTTAGTTTTCCACAGTAACAAATCTAAATTAGAAAAGATGAAAAATCATTTGATTATATTTTTAAACCATGTGCCAATCTAGATATTATTGACGACATCCTGTGCTAGGGTTTATTATTTTGTCAATATTTCTTTCATTTCATGTGTGTTTGTGTGTGCATGTGTGTGTGTGTGTGTGTTAAAATTCATATGGAATTAATGCTCAGTATCAGCATTTTCCCTATGAATTCCTTATCTCGAGCCTTGTGTTTTGATTCCTCTATAGAAAGTTTCATTATATAATTCTTGATAATGTCTGCCATTTATCTATATAATTAATTGACACATTAGCTAGATTTATTTAATGTATCACAATTTCCTTTCCTTCATACTTAGTTTACATTTCTTTTCTGACCCTGAATATGGTGCAAGCTACTCCTTCTTCACAGTTGTTCTATTTAAATTTTGTTTGGTTGAAAATAATTGTCAAATAGTTTTCCCTGCAGGTAGTGTTTATGGTAGGTCTATTACCTGAGCTCTTTCGTGTTTGAAAGCGTCCAGTCCACTACCTTTGTATTTGAAATACAAGTGGGCTGAGAGTAATAGCTCTGGGTCATCTTAAACCTTGTCCATACTGATTTGCTATTTTCTAGCTCTGAATTCTGTTGTGAAGTAATGTAAAGCCATGCTAATTTTTTACCACACCTTCTGTCTTGCATATGACAGGTTTCTTTTTTCCTTTTCTTTTCTTTTTTTTTTTTTTTTTTGGTCCAAGGGGTCCGTGAGCTTGTGCAGCAGGAGGCAAAACCACTGAGCTAAATCCCTGGCCCAAGACAGGTTTCTTTCCTACTTGAATATTTGGAAAACTTTTTCTTAATCCTTGAAATTCAGTAACTGAATAAAGATTGGGTTTCAATGTCAATAATTCAGTATTTTTTAAAATGGTAGATTTCTTTATCTACATACAGAATAAATTCCTTTATATTTTCAGGAAAATACTTTGCTTTTGTATATTTTAGTTGTTCCATTGGGCTTTCTTTTGCTAAGAAATGCATTTTCTTTGTGTCCTCTTGAAACAATATATTATATTTTCCTTGACTGTTTTAACTAGTTTTTATTTACTTTTGAGTTTATTGTAATTAATTATCTTAAGATTGTCATAAAGGCAATGATTTTATTTTTCACCTGGTTATGGTTTACTCTCATTTGATTTTTTTTAAAAGTACTTTTTAAAAGCTGTTACTTTAACTTTCTCTTTGACATCTTTGGGAAGCTTTTTATTTTAATGTCAAACTTTTGGGAAATTTGCACAATGCCAGAAGAGCATAAGACACTCCTGTGTACATGATACACTTTATTACTTTAACACAAGTATGGAGAACTTTTTCTTCTGAATGATTTGCAAGGAAGAATAAACATTGTGACTAATATGTACTTCTGTGTGCATTTACCCAAACAAGAACGTCTCTTACATAACATAATAAAACCATCAAACTCAGGAAAATTAACATTGATACAACATGAGGCATGTTTAACCTCTTCAAATTTTTCCTGATGTTTGCTTTTTTTTCTCTTTCAAGATCTAATTCAGAAATAGATGACCATCTAATAATTTCCCTTCAATATTTGACATGTTACTCCTTGATTTTTGAAATTAATTTTGCTCAATAAAAAGTTGATTTTCATAACTTCTTTTGTAGCCAAAGACTTTTGAGGAATTTTCTTACTGTCATAATCTATGTTTTAACCAGATTATTCTTTTATGTCACTATCTTTTGCATACTATGAATTCTTAGATTCGTTTGTTGGCATAACCAGCTGCTGTGTCATTCCTTTGTATCTTACTTTTCCATGCTTGTTGTGGATGGCTTTGTTGATATCCTCTGCCTTTTCTAGTAATACTAAGACACTCGCACCCCCAATCCTCTGCTCAGGTGCTGAGAGCAACCAGTTGTTTCTTTGGAGCTACCATTTGGACTTGGGTATTATATTCTTTCTGTTCTCTGGGATCTCAAAGGCAGGAGGAAGAACACAGAACTCAGGATATCAGTCTCTTCTTGAAATATTCAGGCTTGCTTTTCTTTTCCTAGATTTATTAAATATCAAGCCTCATTGACCTGAGTTCAAATGTGGTCTGTCCCTCAGGGATATCTGCAAATATGTAATTTTCTTGATTTTGTTAAGATCAAATTGGTGGGTGTTTAGAGGCTCTAAAAAGACTTCAAACATGTTCCTCTCATTCCCCTTCACATACTTTTCCTCCAAATAGGATAAACTCGGTGAGACTTGTCAGTTTTTTTTTTTTTTTTGTATGACTCCCCCTTTTCTATTTCTACCTAAGTGTTTGTGTATTGGTTTAGGAGGCAGGGTAGACAGGAATGGAACCTAGCCACATCTCACTAAATCTTATTTCTTTAGTTGTCCCCTGAAAATGTTTATTATGTGAGATTGTATCCTTTTCTATGGTTACTTTTATGATCTTATTTTATTTTAATTTTTTGCTTTTTCTATTTACTTCATTAGAGGCTGAAGTAGAAGAATCTATGATACCTTGTTACTTTTACATGTTTGCCTTAAGCTTAGGTACTAAGCAATCAACTAAATCTTTTTGCAGGTAATACATTAAATACCAATTCTGAAATGAAGCATATCAAGTTTGTACTGAATCTAAAAGGATAATCACACTGTTTTTAATCATAAAATAAAGGGCTTCTTATTCTGATAAAATTGATAAATTTCTTTATTTACAAATAAAATGCAGTTTACAAACAACAACTTTTCATTAGTCTTTCCCACTTTTCCATTGCCTTTTTCATTTTGGGTCTGTTGTGTTTCAATTCTTACCCTGGTCACTCTTTTTCCCACACTAACAAGGACATTTGCACTGGAACACAGCACTTGTCACTTTTGAGAAAAAGCACATACTAAGCAGCCTGCGCACTGCCAGTGCTTTTCCGTTGGTCCCATAGCAGAGGGCCACCGTGCACACATACTTACTCCAGGACTGACTTTTTTTCCATTGGGAAGATTGACTTCAAATCAGAGCGCATTATCTGAGGAAGTTTACCAGGTACGCCAAGGAAGAAAATGATGACACATCAACTGAACCAACCCCCGAGATCAGTGAGGTGACAGATGCTACCACGAAGTGAAACCTCCTTGTTGAGAACGGACTGATTCTGCACAGGGTCCTTGTATTGTTTTGCATCTGAGGGCTGAAAAATTTCACCCACATTTCACTATACATGCTGCAGTCTGGAAAATCTCTGTGAGGTTTGGCCTAACAGCCACAGCCACACATTTTGACTCTTACACAAATGTAAATTTGTTTGCATCCCTGTGAGCTTTGTTGTGATCAGCAACTCTGCTGACATGTTTTCTGCTACTTCTAGGTTACATTCACTTCCTTTTTCTAAGCTCTGTTTACACCAACTGTGCCAAGGAGCTGGGAGGGTAAAAGGCAGAAAATACATATTTAGTAAACTATTTCTCTGTTGGTTCTGATTGCTATGCAGTATCAAAACAACATTTTAGAAATAGCTGATGTAGGAGGTACGTGCACTTTTGTGTGTGTGTGTGTGTATGTGTGTGTGTGTGCGCAGTTTGCTATTGCAACCAGCTGATGAATCAGGAAATAGGAAACAATAAACCAGGAAAGTTGAAGGCCAGATTCAGGGTCAAGGAGTCTGTTTTGAAACTTAATACCACCACTTAATAGCTTCATGAGATTGGGCAAATTGCTTTCTTAATCTCTTTTTGTACTGTATCAGATGTTATATGTGAAAGGTGGGTGTTATGATAGGATCTATTTAATAAAATCCATGATTAAATGAAATTATATGTATGATATAATATTTCTGATAATCTCTACCCACATGAATTTAACAGTAGTTAGGACATAGTAAGCTTTCAAAAGAACTGTTGAGCTGGAGAGGAAATCTATAGGTGGTCATTCCTACATACAATAAAGTAGGCTGCTCTTTATAAACCCAAGTTTTAGTCAGTTCTAGGACTGGTTTCTATTCTAAGCTATTTCTCTGGACTGTTTTGAGGATTATTGCTAGCTATAGTTCATGTTATTTATTATTCTTTCAACAAATGTCTACATAAACAACATTATATTTACTTTCTTCATGAGTTCCACGTATCAGAATAATTTATTTACTAAGGTACCTTGTCCAGTTTTGGATAGTGTTAAAGACTGAAGAAATTGGAAAAATATCAGAAAATATGCATTATGAAAAACAATTAGTAATAAAGCACTTTTAAACATTTACTTCTTCAAGAGTTAAAAATGATTCTTTTATTGCAAAGTCATTCTGATTTGAGTGTCCTTTTGGACCTTAAGTTCCTATAACAGTCCTTTGTTTGTACAAGTACACAGATAGCTAAGGGAACAGAGTATTAAAGAGAGGAAAGTACTTTTCCTGAAACAATCTATCAGATACTAATAGATCCAGCACTCCTGTCTATGAAATAAAGCACACAGTGGCTTTCTGAGTAAGTAGAGTCTCTGAGTTTGAACATTAAGCAATACATTAAACCGTAGAAGCACTAATCTGATAAAGGTTTTAGCTACAAATTACCCAGATTACCCTTGTAAAGATAAGATTCATTTTTTTTTTTGCCATTGTCCCAGCATCTCCCCCTGTTCCTTTTTTAAATTATAAATTTTATTGGTACATTTTAAAGATACAATATAATGACATTCATCATGGGAAATATGCACCTTCATGTAATCTCTCTTGGTTCTTATTTTTTCCCCCTTCCCCTGCCCTCCCTCCAATCCCTCCATCCCTCCCTATTTACAAAGACTTTGTTTCCATTTTTTCGTTTTCTCATGTTAATTCCATTCCCTTCTTTCCTTTTCCCTACCCCTCCCACTTCTCCTTCCCCTTTGCCCCTTTTCTTCCTATTTCAAATTATCGATTAGACCTCTTAGTCCTTATTTACACTATCAGTTTCTCACACTAGAGAAACTATTCAGTATTTACACGTTTGTCCTATTTATTTCACTGAAGAGTATCGCCTCAATGTGCATCCATTTAGCTTTAAATATCTCTAATTTCTCATTTTTTATGGCTGAGTAGTACTCCATTTTATATAAAAAACAAACAAACCACATTTTCTTTATCCAATCTTCAGTTGGTGGGCAACTGAACTACTTCGAAGTTTTGGCTATTACAAATTGTGCTGCTATGAACATGAATGCACATATATCACTGTGGTATGATTCTTTTAATTTTGGGGGGAAGATATCCAGCAGGGGAATAGCTGGGTCAAATGGGACTCCTATTCCTAGTTCTTTGAGGTATCTCCACACTGATTTCCACAATGGTTGCACCACTCTACACTCCCACCAGCAGTGGAGCAGTATTCCTCTTTCTCCACAACCCGTCCAGTAGTAGTTATTGGTTGATTTCATGATAGCAGCCATTCTTTCTGGGATGAGGTGGAATCTCAGCATTGTTTTTATTTTCATCTCTTGAATGACCAGTGATGTTGAACATTTTTTCATATGTTTGTTTACTATTTCTACTTCTTTGTCTGAGAAATATCTGTTCATTTCAGATGCCCATTTTCGGATTGGGTCTTTAAATTTGGGAGGTCTGGTCTTTTTAAGTTCTTTATAGATTCGAGATAGTAGACCTTTGTCTGAGGAAGAGCAGGTGAAGATTTTTTCCCACAATGTGGGTTGTCTCTTCACACTGCTGTTGGTTTCTCTTGCTGTGCAGAAGCCTTTTAATAAGAAGAGATCCCACTTGTTGATTGTTTGTGCTAGTTCACAGGCAACTGAGGTTTTGTTCATAAAATCTTTTCCTACACCGATGTCTTCAAGGGTTCTATCTAACCTCTGTTCAAACTGGTTCAGAGTTTCTAATTTAATATTTAGATCTTTAATTCATTTTGATTTTAGTTTAGTTCATGGTGAGAGATATAGGTCTAGTTTTAATCTTTGGCAAGGTGAAGCCCAATTTTTCCAGTACCATTTATTAAAGAGGTAATCTTTCCTCCAGTAAGGGTGTTTGGCTCCTTTATCCAAGATGAGATGGCTGAGTGTGTCTGGAGTTGTTTCTGCATCTTCTAATCTGTTCCACTGGTCCTCAGGTCTGTGTCTTTGCCAGTACCATGCTATCTGTATCACAGTAGCTTTGTAGTATAGGTGCAGGTTGGGGATTGTGATACCCCCTGCCATGTCTCTGTTACCTAGAATTATTTTTGATATTCTGAGTCTCTTCTTGTTCCAAATGAATTTTTGGATTATTTTCTCAAGGTCTATGAAGTATGCTGCTGAGATCTCAATTGGAATTGCATTAAATCTATATAGCAGTATTGGAAGTATGGCCATTTTCACTATATTAATCCTTCCTACCCAGGAGCAGAGGATGTCTGTCCATTTTCTGATATCATCTTCAATCTCTCTTTTCAGAGTGCCATAGTTTTCAGAGAAGAGGTCTTTGATTTCTTTCGTTAGGTTGATTCCTAGGCATTTCAGTTTTTTGGATGGTATTGTGAAAGGAATTCTTTTCCCTATTTCTCTCTCAGTGAGTCTGTCATTGGTGTAGAGGAAAGCTGTTGATTTTTGTGTGTTGACCTTGTAACCAGCTACTTGACTGAATTTGGTTATTAAGTCTAGAAGACTTTTGGTGGAGTTCTTGGGGTCTTCTATATAGAGTATCATGTCACCTGCAAATAATGACAATTTGACTTCTTCATTTCCTATCTTTATTCCTTTTATTTCTTTCTCTTGTCTAATTGTCATGGCTAATATTTCCAGAACTATACTGACCAAGAGTGGTGGTAGTGGACATCCTTGTCTTGTTCCTGATTTTAGTGTGAAGGATTTCAGTTTTTGACCATTTAGTATGATATTGGCTGTTGGTTTTTCATAGATGGATTTATCAGTTTGAGGTAGAGACCATCTATTCCAATTTTTGGTAGGGTTTTTATCATAAATGCATGTTGGATTTTGTCAAATGCTTTTTCTGCATCTATGGAGATAATCATATGGTTTTTGTCCTTGGCTCTATTGATATAGTGTATTACATTGATTGATTTGTGTATATTGAACCATCCCTGCATCTCTGGGATGAATCCCACTTGATCAGGATGTGTGATCTTCTTGATGATCTTCTGCATTCTGTTTGTCAGTATCTTATTAAGGATTTTTGCATCTATGTTCATTAGTGAGATTGGCCTGTAGTTCTCCTTTTCGGTTGGATCTTTCTCTGCTTTGGGGATCAAGGTGATGCTTGCTTCCAGGAATGAATTTGGGAGTATTGCTTCCCTTTCGATTTCATTGAAGAGTTTAAACAGTAGTGGCAGCAGTTCCTCTCTAAATGTCTTGTAGAATTCAGCAGTGAAGGCATCAGGGCCCAGGCTTTGCTTAGTTGATAAGTTTTTAATTACATTTTCAATTTCATTGGTTGATATTGGGTTGTTCAGAATTTTCAGGTCTTCTTCGTTCAACTTTGGTAATTCATATATATCTAGGAATCTGTCCATTTCTTCTGTGTTTTCTGTCTTATTGTTATATACGTTCTGGAAGTAGGTATTGATGATCCTCTGGATTTCTGCTGGGTCTGTTGTAATTTCATCCTTTTCATTTCTAATTGCATGAATTTGAGGCATTTCTTTCCTTTTTAAAAAATTTTTATTTTATTGATACATTTTAGGTATACAATATAATGACATTTATCATTGGAAATTTTCACCTTTACATAATCTCTCTTGGTTCTTATTTTTTCCCCATTCCCCTGCCCTCCCTTCAACACCTCCATTCCTCCCTATTTACAAAGACTTTGTTTCCATTTTTTCATTTTTCTTTACTTTTTCTGATAAGGCTGGCTATGGGTTGTCAATTTTGTTTATTCTTTCGAAGAACCAACTCTTGGCTTCATTTTTTTTTTTTTTGTATCGTTCTCCTAGTCTCCATTGCTTTGATTTCTGCTCTGATCTTTATAATTTCCTCCCTTGTATGAGCTTTGGGTTTGTCCTGTTCTTCTTTTTCTAGAAGCTTGAGGTTCAGCATCAGGTTGTTTAATTGGGCTCACTCTGTTTGCCTGATAAGAGTTTTCACTGCTATGAATTTCCCTTCTAAGACTGCTTTCATTGTGTCCCATAGAATCTGATAAGTTGCATTGTCATTGTCATTTAATTGTAGGAACTGTCTGATTTCTTCTTTAATTTCCTCCATGACTCATTGATTATGCAGAAGTCTGTTGTTCAGTTTCCATGTGTTTATGAAATTCTTGCGGTTTCTTTTCCTATTGATCTCCAATTTCATCACGCTATGGTCTGATACAGGAAACAACTTCAGTTCCTTTGCATTTAATAAACATGTTCTATTAGTGAGTATGTGGTCTATTTTGGAGAAGGACCCATATGCAGCTGAAAAGGATGTGTATTCTGATTTTGTGGGGTGAAACACTCTGTAAACATCTGTTAAGTTCATTTGTTCAAGAGTTTGATTGAGTTCTAGTATTTCATCACTTATTTTTTGTCTAGTTGATGTATCTATTTGTGTCAATGAGGTATTGAGGTCCCCCACTGCAATGCTATTAGGGTATATATGACTTCTCATATATTTGTTTTATATAGTTGGGAGTGCTAGTGTTTGGTGCATAGATATTTATGATTGTCGTCTCTTCCTGTTGGATTCTTCCCTTTACAAAGATGTAGTGTTCTTCTTTGCCTCTCTTAATCAGTATTGGTTTGAAATCCACTTGATCTGCAAAGTGGATAGCTACTCCTGCTTTTTTTCAGGTTCCTGTTCTCATGGAGTATTGTTTTTTATCCTTTAACTTTCAGTCTGTGAGTTTCTTTTTGAATTAAGTATGTTTCTTGTATGCAGCATATTGTTGGATATTGCTTTTTGACCCATTCTGCTTGTCTATTTCTTTTAATTGGTGAATTGAAACCATTAACATTTTTGTTTATAACTGATACGTATTGACTTATTATTGTCATGACTTTTTCCTTTTGCTGTATTCTCCCCTTTTGCATTCAATTTCTTGTCATGCCCAGTGGATTCATTCTGCTGGGCTTCCTGGGGTTGTGATCTTCATTGTCTTTTCCTAGGATATTGTCTATAATATTTTGGAGTGCTGATTTGGTATTCATGAATTTTCTAAGATGCTCTTTGTCATAAAAGTACCTTATTTCTCCATCAATTTTGAAAGATCGTTTTGCAGGGCACATCAATCTGGGTTGGAGGCTGTTTTTCTTTAGGGCTTGAAATATGTCACTCCAAGCTCTTCTTGCCTTGAGGGTTTGCATTGAGAAGTCTGCTGTGACTCTGATGGGCTTGCCTTTGTATGTGATTTGTTTCTTTTCTCTAACTGCTTGTAGAAATTTTTTCTTATGTTGGGTTTCTGGAATCTTAATTATTATATGTGTAGGGTTTTTTTTTTTATCAAGGCTATCTGGAGTCCTATATGCCTCACTTATCTGTGTGTCAAGTTCTTTTCCCCTGCTTGGGAAGTTTTCTGCCACCACTTCTGTCAACAGGTTTTTTATGTCATCTGCACTCTCTATTGTTTCTTCATTGACTCTTATCAGTCTTATGTTATTCATCTTTGCATTATCTAGCAGCTGCTGGATTGATTTCTTGTGGTCCCTTACTATTTTAAAGAAATTTTCCTTTTCCTGTTCACTAATTGCAATTTTATCTTCTATATCTGAAATTCTGTCCTCACATTGGCTCATTCTGCTGTGTAAACTTTCAATGGAGTTTTTAATCTCCTGGAAATCTGTTTTATGGATTCCATTTGTTTCCTATGTTGGGATTTCATCATGTTCTTCAACTCCTCTATTTTTTATCTGTATCCACTCTAGATTTATTAATCAGTCTTGCACTTTGGGTACAATCTCTGCTGTTATCTGAGAAATTATTTCTGATTTCTTTTTTTCTAGATCCTCTTTTGTCGCTAGTTCAGGGAGTCCAGGTGGTTGAGTATCAGATTGTTCCATTTCATTTCCCTTTGGGGTTGCTTTAGATGCTCTGGAAGTCTCATTCTGAGACCTGTTTATGTGTCTTCTCATTTCAAGGGAGTGGGGCGTATGTGCTGCTGGTAGCTCACCTCCTCACCTCTGGGGTGGGGTGCCTTTGCCCTTCAGGGCTCGGTGCAGTGGTGTGGTGACCCAAAAGGCTCACCTCCTTGGCGCTGGGGGGGGGCTCTGCTTCTTGGTGCTCAGTTAGGTGGTATGGTGGCCCTGAAAGGCTCAGTTCCTTGCTGCTGGGGGGCACTTTGCTCCTCAGCACTTGGGGCAGTGGTACAGCCCCTGTGTTCTGTTTTGTAGCTGCAGCTTGTGATGATATCTCCACCAAGTTCAGTAAGTTGTCCTAGGAAGACTCTGTAGAGGGCTAACCAGCCAAATTCTGATAGACTACAATGGCTGTCTTTTTGTTTTAGTATGACTTTGAATTAAAGAAAAATTGTATGTACATACCAGTGAAAAATCAAGTTAAAATAGATATAAGTAATAGGAAACCAGTCAGTGAGTAATAATAATTACGAGTTGTTTTAAGTGTAATATTGCTTTATTTTGTATCAGTAGTGACTCCATGAGGCAGCTGAGGCAGGTACTCTTGTTAATTCTTTCTTTTCAGGCTCAATAATGTAGGCGCTGAGCAATGCAGAATTGCCTCTGGTTTCCCATGGGTGTATGTAAGCAGAGTCAATCCAGGGACAGACAAATCTGCCTCTGCCACTGAATTAGCTCAAATTCTCACTTCAAATCAATACTGTGACCACTTCAGAGGGAGAGGGGGTGATCAGAGTCAAGGTTAAGGGATGAAAAGCCTAGAAAGCAAATGAAGAGGAGAGATAAACAAGACAAGACATGGTGGAAAAAGGGAAGAGATATGGAGGGGATGGAGAATAAGGAGGCTGAAGAAGGAGGAATGGGGCTCACATGTTATAGGATGCATTCTCTTGTTTTCACATTGTAAATGTTGCTATGTAGACATGTAACTATGTTAGATAGTATCTAAGGAGGTTTCTTGTTGTTGTTGTTGTTTCTTATTGTGAAATAGTCAATTTGATTGGTTCTGATTCATTTAAATTTTAACTTATTGTTTGGTTCTTTTTCTCTTTCTTACCTCTGTTTTATTTAAATAGATATGTTTTCTGTGTGGAATACAATTCTATGTGTGTGTTTTTAATAAGTTTAGTTTATGAAATGTACCTTGAAATTCTATAGTCAAATATTCTCCCTGTGTCTAGTTTCTTTTTATTGTGTTTAAAGATTTGCCAATGATTAGAGAACATAAACTCTTACTCCAGGGACAGAAATGGTTTAATTTCAATTCATTCTTTTATAATCAGCTGATTTCCCAGTTATAGATTACATTGCAATATAAATGTCAGTTGAGCCTGTATTAGAAAAATCAGAACAATTAAAATTTTATGTTTTGGGTATTTAGGTTTAATTCTAGCTCACAGTATGGTTTTCTTAACAGTTTTATTTTTCTCTGTCTTAGTTTTGGCATTACCTAAAATGAAATGATGTCATTTTTACTCCTGTTAACTGTACAGAGTACACTGAAATATAATTTTGAGAATTAATAATTCTACAAAATAGGCTCATTCTATTTGTACTATCTGTACTCAGTGAGAAATCAAACATATAATGGAATTTGAATATCTCTCCTGGTGGAATTTTTTAGATCTAAGCATTACTGATAAGTTTTAGCAATGCAATTTTGCCCATTACAAACCCTGACTAGGTTGTTTTCCTATGGGAGCATTCCTTTTCTTTGACCGTGTATATGTCCCTTGAGTACATGTCTTCTCTCATCTTGTGCAAAATAGGAGAGGAGATAATAGTTTGAACCTGAAGATTTACACTATTGGTAAGCTAAAGAAAGCGAGGCTAGCTCTAGTTTTTCCACAATATTGATGAGTGATTTTCCACAAGTTACCATTTCTCTTTGGCTCCCAATTTTCTAATGTTTAACAAGTTGAAGTGGGAATAATTAAGTGGTTTAAAAGTTTTTTTTAATCTCATGAATCTTTATATTTTATCTTAAAATTAGTCTTGTATAGAGTTCCCAAATTTAAACTAGTTTAGGTAAAGCTATCCTGATTGCTATGGGGATGGCGAGGGTAGAAAAACTTTATCCAAAACCTGCTGAATTTATCCATGTGTCATAATGTGACAGTCATTGAACTAAATAATTTAAGGACACTTTGATTTGTACATGTACTGAGGTCTGTCTTTCTGTAGGAATAATGTAGTTTTACTCAATAGGGGAGTTTCTGCTTGCTCAAAAATGTCAAGTTACTGCTAATGACTCTACCCCCTAAATACATTCACTACGGTGTAGAATATTTGCACCATGGTGTATGGACATCTGACCAGGAAGATGAATACTTGAAATTATTGTACGAGTGAAGAGAAGAACAGCATTGAGTAATTTTGACAGCCTTTAAAGTCATCCCACTAAACCTCTATGCATGAGTTAGATTTTACAATTTTGTCGATGTCAAAAATGACACTATCATCTTTTTAAGATAGTAACATTTATTTTTATACTTGGATTTATAGTAGTTTGCCTAAAAATTTTTTCCCAAAATATTTCATTTATTTAACTTGTGCTATTTGCTCATTTCCAGACTGAATCACATACCAGCTTGATGTAAAGGGGAAAGATTTAAGGCTATCCTCCCTTCAAATACAAATGATTATTTACCCAAACAGAAGAAGGAAGCCAAAAAAAGAGAGAGCAGCTTTGCCAAGTCTAACCTTTTCTTTAGAGTGTGAGGGGTAAAGCTTTTATTTTTTAAAAGAAAAGAACAGAAAATAAAGTGGCTCATATGTAGACAAACTGAAGAATTGTGCAATATTCTAGCTTTAAGGAGGTTCATTTGATTTTCTTTGAAATGTTATGAATTATCAGGATATTAACACATTTCATAAGTATAATATATATTTAAAAATCAATATCATTAAGGTGCTCTGATACCCTTATTTATTTAGTTAGCTATGTGTTTGTTTGTTTACTTTATTTTTGGTGCTGTGGTTAGAACCTGGGTCCTCCTTCATTTTAAGAAACAGCTCTACCACTTATCTATACCCATGACCATCCACCCCTTAATTTGGAATCTCAGATCAAGCATACCTCAAACTCCACCGTTGAACAAAAGCTAGAAAATTAAGGAATAGTTAAAAATCTCTTCTGACCGTCTGTATTTCTTCTAGTTTATTCTGAGTAAACTTCTAGCACCATAGGCTGTGCATTTTTTTTCTTAAATTTATGTGTTGACAATGCATGCAATAAAATATTTCAGATCCTTCAGAAAAACTTTACGACCTAACCTCAGAAGAATTATCAGCTTTCAACAACCATTCCCTGAAGAGAAGTCGGAGTTCTTCAGATTTTTACAATACTTCACATGTGAATGGCCCCTGTGGATCTGAGTTAAGGTAAGTTAGGCCTGCGTCTATACATAAAAATAGTGCATAGTAAAATTTGGACAAATCTCAATTAGTTATTTTACTATATAAAAAATAATTGCCCTCATGTGTGTAATTTAACTGACCATTCTTTGTAAAATGTTTTGGTTTTTTGTAGACCTATTACCAAGATTTAGTAAACGGCTTAAAAAGTTGTTATTTTAATGTGGCAAGATAGCTCTCTGCTGAATAATATATGTCATAAAAATGAAAATACACATGGAATTTAATAATCCTTCTACATTTTTATGTCAAGAAACAATTGTATTGCTTGAATTAATTAATGCAATAAATTTCAATATTTTGCAATAACAAAATTTTATCTAATGTATATAAAGTTTTTAGAAAAGAATATTGAGATTTCTTTTCCTTAAAATGAAACCTAAATTATTAACAATATTTGTTTGTTTGTTTGTTTTTGGTACCGGGGATCGAACTCAGGTCCTTGCGCTTGCACAGCAAGCGGCAAAACCACTGAGCTAAATCCCCGGCCCAATTAACGATATTTTAATATGTATCATTTCATTATTTCCTCACGTACAATAATATGATAGATGGTGATCAGTCTATAAGGAATGCAGGCTATATTAATAACTGCTTCAGAAATGTAATATATCATGTTTGTCTGTTATTGACATACCAGATGTTTGGAGAAGGAAGATATATCTTTTTAGAGTGACAAAGATAGCTATAAATATAAGCCCTGTGAATTATAAGTTTCTTTGATTTTTTTCAAGCCTAATATTGCAATAAAAGGGAATCAAGAGTGTTACTTTGTCTTTTTGAAGGAGGAAATCATTTAGCTATGGTTCTTAGACTTTTGAATTTCTAACACCATATACAGTTTTTTGAAAAGGGACAGCTGCCTTTCTAGAAAAGTAGAAAGCAGGATAAGACCATTAGTGACTGTGTGTTAAACACCCAAGTTTTCTGTTTCCTTGGGACAGAAAATTCCATGCGAGGTGCTATAATCAAATTTTGATGACCCATTTCAATTACACAGTAAAACCAGTTGACACAGTGAAATTCCCCCAAAAGGAAATAAAACTCAAATGTCTTTAGCATTGTGTAAACAAACCTGAATGTGTTTTTTAAAAAAGGATCAATGAGGATAGTATTTTTTCCTTAAAAATGTTATTAAAAGCAAACTAAACCTAGATGTACTTCCACTGTCATGTCACACAAGAAAAGGTATTCAAAAATTCAAAAGGTTATGCTAAAAATGTAAGAAGAACATACTAACAGAATAAAATGTAACATATTACAAAAAGTCGCTGTCTTTTCCTTCTCTTCTTTTCTTGGTTGAGTGAAAACTGTAACAGTTATACATGCACTAGTCCACAGGCTAGAGTGTATTAGCTGCTGAGTTAGCCTGTTTTGGACTTCAAAAAACAATCCTAATAGAGTTATATTCATCACAAGGTGAAGTATTTCAAATTCAGTTGCATACATGGGCTGAAAATCTAGATAACTTTGCACCAAAAACTGAATGACATGGGTGCCTCCCTCTTGCGCCACAGTACCTGTGCTCCTAGAGCCCAGACACCTGTGTGCTAGAGTGTCTGCCAGTCCTGCCCCTCGCAATTAAATGCAACAGAATATAATCACAAATAATTGCTGTCATTAATTTTAGTTTGGGCATGTCTTGCCTGGCTATCCTCATAGTCCTAATTTACTGTACACAAAAGAGATGATTCACTTGGCAGTCTATTCATTGGGATTCTATTGAACAGCCAATCTGATGATGAATGCCCTTCATGATGACCCTGAGGTTCTGAGATTTGCTGAAGTGCCTTCTGAATCATCAGGGAAAAGAACAGTCAGAGACCACAAAATCCTCTCTCCTAGCATTAATTGTGGCCTTATTCCTTGGGAGAAGGAGAACGTTGAGAAATTCTCATTAAAAGGAAGCTTGGTACACTGGGCACATTGAAAATTATGGCCCTAATCTGATACAGCCCATTCACATCTGCCTGCTTCCATTGACTTCAACATATGTAGTATTGATCAGAAGACAAATGAAAGTTGAAACTTGGTTCTGTATTTTGTGTATTGATCTCTTAATGTATTTCTAGCTCTTCTGGAGAAGATACCAAAATGCAGCCTTCGCTGTCGCTTTCTGAGAGCAGTACAGATGAGAAAGAAGATTTGCTTGATAAGCAACTTGTCATCACAGCATCACGGTCAAAGAGTATTTAATGATCACCCATTCATTACTTTCCATTTTGTACTCAGAGTAAAGCAAACAACATAAAAAAGTAACTGACTACCTGACCAGGTGTTGGAGATTTTGATTATTAATGTCTCTAATGTTTCAAGGCTTGTGGTGAAACTAAAACGTAGTAAAACTAGAAGTTAAGGGCTTTTCTCTCAAATGATACATTGTATTTCAAACACTGACTTATATTTCATATTAGCAAAATTTTGAAAATTCTAAGGAATAATATTTATAATTATCTCTATAAATCCTACTGCAAGGAAAAACATGATTATATTTAAAGTAATACTTCATTGTTTAATTACATTTCAAGAAAAATCTGTCATTAAGAATAATATATGTTTGATGACCATGTCAGAGTACTCACAATCATGAATTGAGCCTGTAATCTCAGTGTTTTTTTTTCCATTAGGGGTTCTGTAATATTTATGGCAGTTCTATAAGCTTCAAAACCTGATTCTAGGAGAAAAAAGAAGATCCAAAGTAATTTGGACATAAGACCTGTTATGTTCTGTTCTAGGAGTGACAGAAAAGCATTCCAAAACATCTTATTTTGGGCAGATCAGTGTAATGGTTGTTTCTCTCCCTCCCTCTCCACATGCACACACTCAGACACACATCCTGTTAATCCTGTTTCTCAGGAGAACCCCAATAATGACAGTTTGAAGGACTCTTGGTGCTTCTCAAAGGCAATAATCCTGTGGAATGTTTCAGTGCTGTTGCTACATAGGAGATCCTGGGTTTCAATCAAGTTTTTGTATAATGACATAATCCAAGAGTTTAAGCAAGGGCAGACATAAGGGATAGTTTTGTGGTTGTCACTTTGAGGCATTTTAGCATAGTTTTATTTAAAGAGTTTGATGATGTATCAGAAAAAGTATTTCTGAAGATTGGCTATACTTTCACTACATGATAGCCATGGCTCAGGGTTCAAACTCTTGTTTTCTCTGTGCCTAAGTAGTAAGCCCCTAATACAAGACTGATGGCCATTCAGTATAAATTTATCTTTAATAATTTTACATGTCATCAGTAAATTGTCCTGTAATTCTCACAGGTCTGATAGGCTATAAAATGATGAAGAAACTTACAGCCATTTCTGTGTCTTTCAATATAAAAATGTCCTTTGTTGAAAATGAATAATGTATAGAGACAAAAACGATAAAAAGCCAGTCACATTATCAGAACAAAATATGCAAAAAAAATTGAAACAGAGTGTGACTCCATAATAAATTTTACTTTGCTCTTAGCACTTGCTCCCTTCCAACACTATATATTCATACAACAATGAGTCATTTTTAAGTTTTCATTATTTGTGTCAAAAGCCCTGTGGCATCTTGTACTGACATCGTCAGCTACCTGAATTCCAGTATCCATAGTTAAAAAGGGGATTGCTTGTTTCTTTATTAACATAGGAACATCTTTTTAGTATGTCTTCTCAGTTTCAAAATTCCTTAGTTCTCCTTTGCTCTGAGACATCTTATTCCTTTCTGGTGAAGAAGCAAATTATTCCTTTGGATGTGATGCATAAAACTTAGATGCTTTTCTCAAAGCTAGAAGGAAGTTTTGTCTTATTCTTATTAGAGAAGGATTGGACCACTACTAACCCTTCTATGTATTCAGACACAACTTCATTCTTCTTCTTCTTCTTTTTTTTTTGGTACTGGGGATTGAACTCAGGTCCTTGCCCTTGCGAGGCAGGCAGCGGAACCACTGAGCTAAATCCCGGCCCACAACTTCATTCTTATACGAACCGTCTCAGATGATTTTTTATGATGCCACTATTTTTTACAATATAAAATTTTGTGATAGACATTATGTTGATAATTGTCATCAGTGCATCACTGTCCAAAATTTGCTGAAAGGGATGTGACACACAGACTTTGTCATTTGACTTCCAGTACGATATTGAAATTGAATGCAAAGAGGGTCCTCTGTGGCCGAGCAGAACCAACTTCCTTTTGCCCTTGTTTGCGCTTCATAAACACACATTTAGAAAAGTTTCTTAAGTCCATCACTATTAGCATAATGAATTAAAAGCTAAGTAAGTTTACAGCCTTTGCCTGAAGCAGCTTCAAAGTGCGCTCTCATTTTGAGGCTCTAGCTTAAAATTACTACTTAAGACTTGCATCATGTTACATCCATGGAACTGATAGAATTACACATTTTTCAGAAGAATCTCAACCACATTAGTTTACTGAGGTTAGTGCATATTCCTGTAGCAACTATTGGGTAAGTGATCGCATGGATTTCCATGCATGTTAACCTTGACTGTTCATATTCAGATTTGTGGAATTCTGTGATAGCCATGTGAATTTTTCTAATTTTGTAGCCTTGGACATTTACATGATAGAAACAAAGTGATATTAAATTTACTTTATGGCTTTAATATGTTATTTGATATCCACTGAAGCTATTCATTTCTACTATACGATAGTGCACACAACACAGGCCAGTAATATCTGATGCCTGTAAGATCACTGAAAGCTATGCTGTATATTTTATGGGCACAGAAAACATTTCTTGAACAAATGAAAGTTTCAAAATGGCTTAGCTTCTGTTTTATGGTACTCAGAAAATTTAAATAATGGATTGATTCAGAAAAAGCTAACCTCTCTGTCTCTATAGTTCAATTTTTGGAAATATCTTAAGCAATGCTCATCTCATACAAGTTTTAAGCACATGCTTTTTCTCATCTCATGTCTCAAAATATACCTTCTCAAAGAGACTTCTCTCATTTCTATCTAAATTAATCTCCCTTATCTGTTTCCTTTATTTTTTCTCGTGATACCCTGTCCTTTTCCTCCATAACCTAATGACTGATGTATTTGTATGCTTTTGGAGATATGTTTTGCAACTAGGCTTTAAATTTCAACTGAGCATTTTGTCCACTTTGTTTACCACTATACTACACAACCCCAGTGGATGCTAAGCTAACAGGGGAGGTCATTAGTGAAAGAATATTGTGCAGTATCCAATTGGTAAGTCTTGTCAGTCCCTAATTTCCCAAAAGGGCCATAATATAATACAGGTAGTGAAATAAGTGCAGGGTCTATCATCAGATATGTTATGAGAATCAAATTGATGAATGCGAAAATAACTTTTGAACCTAGAAAGGCCTCTGACATGCTTTTTATATTTTTTCTTGAATTTATGCCATGTTAATTGAATATATGGACAAATTAATCATAAACCATTCAGTGAATTTAGGGCCACGTTGACATAAATTATCCTCTAAAATCATTCAGATTCATAGGTGGGGCATGCTTTCAGTAATTACAAAATTAGGTTGAATGATACATAATGGTAGTATTTATGTTAAAAGTTAAATATCTAAATTTATTTTATTAAAATGTTTCTAAAAATAGTTTCCTGCGCCTGTAGCTTTCTTCTACCGAATTTAAATATTTAAAATAATAAGATTCACCAGCACTATCTAAAGACCCTCTACATCATTCTTCCACAAAGGAAAAAATTTTAAAACATACTATTTATACCTCCCCAAACCTGTTTTTATAGGATCTGTTTCATTATAATTTTCATTCCTGGTTATTTATTACTAGCCACATTTGCATGAAAACAATGTTTATTTCCTCAGAGTTCATCTGTGCCTGTAGTTTATCCACTACCTAAAGTCATAATTCTTTGTTAGTGACACCCTGATTGTGCGCTGGGTAAATGATTATGATGTTGCCAACAGATTATTACTTTAGCTGGGGAATAACCAGCAGGCAAAGATGAACTCTAAGGAAATAAAGAGCCTCCTTTTTTAGCACAAATGTCTTCTGTAGTTAATGAAAAAAAGAGGACATTTTTGTTGTTCTCCATAAGGTGACAGGTATATTTTAGCTGAAAAGAATTAATTGATTGATAGGAGTTTTAAAAAATGCATATAATACACAATAATAGTTATGGAAACATAAGTCTGAAAGGAATTTCTGTACTTTTACTTTTGCCAGAAGGAGGTGATATGTATATTTCTGTCTAGAAAAAAAAACACATTTTTTTGGATGCAAATGTTTTTAAAGATTTCTGAAAGGGGGTGGAGGGAATGAACTTCAATTCTATGTTGTAATTTATTAAGCTTTATATATTTAATATAACTGCAAAAGAAATGTTTTAAAGGTATTTTTATGTATTTTCACATTTTCCATATAGTTGTCATATTTTTTAAAAGATAACATTTGTTGTTCATTTAAATGATGACAGTGTTCCTAAATAGCTCTGTACTTTAAAAGTGAGAACTGAAAATACAGTCAGAAGGTGATTAAATGTATATTTTACTGTTTTTAAAATATTCATCACATTTACTTTCTCCTCTGACCTCCTAAACCAGAACCCTAAAAGAATTTCTTGTAGATTAAGCTATTGAATCAGTTAAGCTTGGTTTAAATTTTCTTAAAAAAACAAGAAACAGTATAAGAAAATTGAAGTTTATTTCTTTTGTATGGAAATGAAGTCTGATAATAGGCAGTCAAGAGCTGCTAAAGCAGCTTATGTCCTGCTATGCTATTTCATTCCCAAAATCACCTCATCATCTAAAATTCTGTTAGATTTCTAGCCATCACTCTCTGAGATTTGTGTTCAGAAAGGGGGAAATGAGAAGAACAAATCAGGGAGCTCCTAATTACTTCTTTCTGGAAGCCAACCCAAACAGTTCTGCTTGTATCTTATTGGCCATATTTAGATGCATTGAAAATGTGATTGATTGAAATTTGGAACTATAGGGCCAGGGATTTAGCTCAGTGGTTCTGCCACTTGCCTTGCAAGTGCAAGGTCCTGAGTTCGATCTCAAAAAAAAAAAAAAAACCCAACTAAAATTTGGGATTATATTATATACAATATTCAGAGAAGACAACTAGCATCTGTCCTACAGCTCCTAAGGCTATCATCATTACTGATCTGCAGCTGATTGTTTTCATGATATATAGATTTTGAAGTCATTGTGATTTGAAATATGTGGTATTACCCAATCTTTTGAGGTCTAAATAAGCCACATTTAAATGCACTATTATACTTAAAATCACTCAATTTCTTATGTAATCCATACCTTTACTTCAGTCTTTTTATGCCTTTACAAAGACATATTGTACACAGAGAGATCATCATTATTCATCTTCAAGTTTCACCTTAATACTTCCTGAAACACATTCCACCTCTCTTTAAAGTTCAGACTTTTGACTGATGACCAAATACAATCTGCTTTGGCAAAACTTCCAATACACTATCTTAAAATTGCTGTGATACGAAATATTTGTTTCAAAGAAACATTCCAATATTAGGATATTTTGGAACCTATGATACTGGAAATTATCACAAGAGTACCAAGAGAACAAATATAAAATAATATCTAAAAGAGTTGTTGGATATTAGTACAGTAGAGCCAGACTACAGATGGTCCCAGAGATAAAACTTTACTATCATGTTCTTGTGAAACAATGCAAATCATTTACACTGCATGTAAAAAATGAGATTGTGTTCAAACTGAGTCCTAGGGTGACTTAAGGTTGCTGGATTCAGGGAGGAGCATGGAGGGCAACTGAGTTGCTTAACAAATGTATACATGCCTATAAAATTAAAGAAAATCATTGTAAAACTGAAGAAAGATTGTTAAGCCCTAAATTTGAGATCCATGGCTAGAGTCCCAGAATATTTCTAGGCACTGTTCTCATACAAATATTCTGAGATTTATGTTGTCACAGAAGACTTGACCTAAGTGGCTTGATTCCTGTTATTTTGCTGTAATAGCAGACTGCAGAGAACTGTGCATACCTTCCCAATTCAAGGAGGCCCATCTAAGTATGACCCAACTTCGGCAAGTGTCTACATTGCTAAATAATTTATAGTTACATTTTTTTCTTGAAGTGTGGAAATCTACACAAGATATTAAGAGTAAAGGCAATTTGTTGTGGTGATGAATTGTATGGAAATATAAGAACGAGAACTATAAACCTGAGGGTGGTGGTACACCTGCAACCTGGCACTTGAGAGGCTGAAGCAGGAGGATAGAGCTAAGTAACCTGCTATACATAGTTTAGGACCAGCCTAGACTAGCATGGATATAAAGACCCTGTTTCCAAAACAAAACACACAAACAAAAAATTATAGAGAAGCTGGTTTCAAGGAGGAATTAAGAGATCCTGGGACCTAAAGCAGCTCTACTTTAGGGTGGCATTCCTATTTTTGGGTTTTTTCCTAGGCTTGCCAGTTCCATTTTTTTCTCTAATAATTGGCTTCTTCTGATCACTCCTACTTTCTTCTTATGCCAGAGAACTTAAATTCATTTGAGTTCATTCAGTTCTCTCACTCTACCTCATTGCCATCCTTTAAGCTCTACCTGAACATCTCTTTTAGTCTTCCAAATTCATTTTTCAATTCTAAATCAAAAGAGTGAAGTTTATGTCTAGTTTATGGTCTAGTTTATGTTTTAACACCAAGCAACATGGTAGCCTATGAAGGGCCTATAGCTGGGCCAGACTTAAGTAATGGTTGTCAGACCGCAGAGAGAGGTAGAGGGAAGAAAGAACAATTTGTTACAAAGCTTGACCACTGCATTTCAGCATGCCTGGAGATAACGTTTAAGGCCATTTTAAGAAAGTGAAGTGGAGTGCCAGGGATCTCGCAAGCGCAAGGCCCTGAGTTTGATCCCTGGTACCAAAAAACAGTGAAGTGGATCTAATTACCATTGGCTTTCCTGAAGGACTCTTAGAAAATGTGCTGAACATCAAAGGAGAAGGTTTGTGGGGCAGAGTGCAGAGCATTAGGGTGAGTGTAAAGAGGGGGAGTAAGGGAAAAGGGCACTAAATGTTAGTAGTGAGTCAGGATCACACTCTGTGGTAACAGTGCACTAGTCCCTCTTATCTCAAAACAGCATCAGACTGAGAGGGTACTGTTAACATATCCCCTCAAGTCCATCCTCCCACATGGGATTTGTGTTAATTTCACTGAATTCTCAAAGAGCTATTGCTGGAATTCAGTAACTTGGAGCTTCATTTTAATTTTGTTTTCTAAATCCTCATCACAGACACCTCTTCATTTTTGCAACTGATCTCCTCGACAGGCTATGAAGTGAAACCTCACACCAAAATCATCTCTGGGAAGAGTATTCTATGGAGGTTGGAAAAGACTTTCAAAAGCTACATTACAAATATAGCAGGTGCTATCTCAAAAATTATCTGATATCCAGGGCCAGATGACTATGGTGGGGGCACAGGCCTGTCTCACACAGATTCCCCTTTATTGATTCTTGAAATGGCCCCATTCTCTTTATGGAGGAGGAACTAAACCCCAAGCAGATGCTTGTGATTAAAATAAGAGATAGTGATAACAGAAGTTTTACCAAGGATGTCTTCTGCTATCAGATAAATGTCAAGGTGAAAACAAGTTGTTTATCTGCAAATAAATTTGTGGGGGGGGGAGGTGTCATTTTTCAAGTTTGAAATCATTAACATCACTCCTCTCAAGATTTTAGGTTTATTATAACATCATTAAAAACACATTTAGTTTGTTTGTATTAGTGAAACACAGTTCATTGCACTGTTATGTAAAAGACAATTTTGACATAAAACTAGTAAATAAACTACCTCAATTTAATGTTCAATATTTCTAAAAATATATCCTACTTTTTCATGAACAAAAGTATACTATTCAATAAGACTTCTTTGAATAAATGAAATTTTATTTTCTTATTCTATCAGCAAGAATAACAGATTGTCATCATTCCAAGTGACAATTTTTTTCAATGTAAAAATAAAAATGCCTCATTTTTAAAATTAGATTTATAGTGGTTCCACTGTACTCAATGAAACCCATCAACATAAATGCTATGTCAGGAGAGAAAAGTATTTTGTTATTTTTTAATGAAATTTGAACGGTACACAACTTAAATCCAGGTTATACATAATTTCTTGGAAGGACTATTTTTTGGAAGACCTATCACATATTTGAGATAATTCATTCATACAAGAAGCAGAATTCCTGCATAGTGCTCAATCTAAGGTTTTAGAAGAAAGACATCACATACTGCATAGTAAAGGAGCTATAATGAGTACATTTCTTTTTTTATCTGCTACACTCACAATTGTTTTTGCTCCTTTCATTTTTTTATTGTATAAAGGATGAAATTTCATAACAAAATAATAAGAGGATAGCAATACTTAATACACTATATATCATTATCTTCAAAGTAGTTACTCAGAATACAAGACTTAGACAAATAAGATGCTTTTTGTTGTTGTTAAATTCTTTTATTGGTACATTTTAGGTATACAACACAATTACATTTCTCATTGGGAATTGTACCTTTACATAATGCATCTTGGTTCTTATTTTTTCCCCATTCCTAGCCCTCCCTTCACCCCCTCCACCCTTCCCTATTTGCAAAGACTTTATTTCCATTTTTTCCATTTCTCATCATTTTTCCTTTCCCTTCTTTCCTTTCTCCTGCCCCTCCCACTACCCCTACCCCTTTGGACCTTTTCTCCATATTTTGCATTACCAATTATTCATTCTAATCATTGGTACATTTTAGGTATACAATATAATGACATTCATCATTGGAAATTTGTACCTTTACATAATCTCTCTTGGTTCTTATTTTTCACCCTTGTCCACCCCTCCCTTCAACCCCTCCATTCCTCCCTATTTACAAAGATTTTGTTCCTATTTTTCCATTTTCTCATATTAATCCCATTCCCTTTTATCCTTTCCCCTAGCCCTCCCACTTCTTTCCCCTTTGCCCATTTTCTTCCTATTTCGCATTACCTATTATACATTTTAGTCCTTATTTACACTTTCAGTTTCTCATACCAGAGAAACTATTTGGTATTTATACATGTGTGTCCTATTTATTTCACTTAAGAGTATCGCCTCAATGTGCATCCATTTAGCTATAAATGTCTCTAATTTCTCATTTTTTATGGCTCAGAAGTACTCCATTTTATAAAAAAAACCCACATTTTCTTCATCCAGTCTCCAGTTGATGGGCATTTGGGCTGTTTCCAAGTTTTAGCTATCACAAACTGTGCTGGTATGAACATGGGTGCACATATATCACTGTGGTATGATTCTTTTAATTCTTTGGGGAAGATCCCCAGCAGTGGAATAGCAGGGTCAAATGGGCCTTCCAGTCCTAGTTCTTTGAGGTATCTCCATACTGATTTCCACAGTGCTTGCACCAGTCTACACTCCCACCAGCAGTGGAGCAGGGTTCCTCTTTCCCCACAGCCCTGCCAGCATTTGTTATTGGTTGATTTCATGATAGCAGCCATTCTTTCTGGAGTGAAGTGGAATCTCAGCATTGTTTTCATTTACATCTCTCAAATGACCAGTGATGTTGAATATTTTTTCATGTATTTATTTGCTATTTCTACTTCTTTGTCTGAGAAATGTCTGTTCATTTCACATGCCCATTTTCGGATTGGGTCTTTAAATTTGGGAGGTCTGATCTTTTTAAGTTCTTTATAGATTCGAGATAGTAGACCTTTGTCTGAGGAAGAGCAGGTGAAGATTTTTTCCCACATTGTGAGTTGTCTCTTCACACTGCTGTTGGTTTCTCTTGCTGTGCAGAAGCCCTTTAATAAGAAGAGATCCCACTTGTTGATTGTTTGTGCTAGTCCACAGGCAACTGAGGTTTTGTTCATAAAATCTTTTCCTGCACCAATATCTTCAAGGGTTCTACCTAACCTCTGTTCCAACTGGTTCAGAGTTTCTATTTTAATATTTAGATCTTTAATCCATTTTGATTTTAGTTTAGTGCATAGTGAGAGATACAGGTCTAGTTTTAATCTTTGGCAAGTTGAAGCCCAATTTTTCCAGCACCATTTATTAAAGAGGCTATCTTTCCTCCAGTGAGGGTGTTTGGCTCCTTTATCGAAGATGAGATGGCTGACTGTGTCTGGCTTTGTTTCTGCATCTTCTAATCTGTTCCACTGGTCCTCAGGTCTGTGTCTTTGCCAGTACCATGCTATCTGTATCACAGTAGCTTTGTAGTATAGGTGCAGGTTGGGGATTGTGATACCCCCTGCCATGTCTCTGTTACCTAGAATTATTTTTGATATTCTGAGTCTCTTCTTGTTCCAAATGAATTTTTGGATTATTTTCTCAAGGTCTATGAAGTATGCTGCTGAGATCTCAATTGGAATTGCATTAAATCTATATAGCAGTTTTGGAAGTATGGCCATTTTCACTATATTAATCCTTCCTACCCAGGAGCAGAGGATGTCTGTCCATTTTCTGATATCATCTTCAATCTCTCTTTTCAGAGTGCCATAGTTTTCAGAGAAGAGGTCTTTGATTTCTTTCGTTAGGTTGATTCCTAGGCATTTCAGTTTTTTGGATGGTATTGTGAAAGGAATTCTTTTCCCTATTTCTCTCTCAGTGAGTCTGTCATTGGTGTAGAGGAAAGCTGTTGATTTTTGTGTGTTGACCTTGTAACCAGCTACTTGACTGAATTTGGTTATTAAGTCTAGAAGACTTTTGGTGGAGTTCTTGGGGTCTTCTATATAGAGTATCATGTCACCTGCAAATAATGACAATTTGACTTCTTCATTTCCTATCTTCATTCCTTTTATTTCTTTCTCTTGTCTAATTGTCATGGCTAATATTTCCAGAACTATACTGACCAAGAGTGGTGGTAGTGGACATCCTTGTCTTGTTCCTGATTTTAGTGTGAAGGATTTCAGTTTTTGACCATTTAGTATGATATTGGCTGTTGGGTTTTCATAGATGGCTTTTATCAGTTTGAGGTAGAGACCATCTATTCCAATTTTTGGTAGGGTTTTTATCATAAATGCATGTTGGATTTTGTCAAATGCTTTTTCTGCATCTATGGAGATAATCATATGGTTTTTGTCCTTGGCTCTATTGATATAGTGTATTACATTGATTGATTTGTGTATATTGAACCATCCCTGCATCTCTGGGATGAATCCCACTTGATCAGGATGTGTGATCTTCTTGATGATCTTCTGCATTCTGTTTGTCAGTATCTTATTAAGGATTTTTGCATCTATGTTCATTAGTGAGATTGGCCTGTAGTTCTCCTTTTCGGTTGGATCTTTCTCTGCTTTGGGGATCAAGGTGATGCTTGCTTCCAGGAATGAATTTGGGAGTATTGCTTCCCTTTCAATTTCACTGAAGAGTTTAAACAGTAGTGGCAGCAGTTCCTCTCTAAATGTCTTGTAGTATTCAGCAGTGAAGCCATCAGGGCCCAGGCTTTGCTTAGTTGATAAGTTTTTAATTACATTTTCAATTTCATTGGTTGATATTGGGTTGTTCAGAATTTTCAGGTCTTCTTCGTTCAACTTTGGTAATTCTTATGTATCTAGGAATCTGTCCATTTCTTCGGTGTTGTCCGTCTTATTGGCGTATAGGTTCTGGAAGTAGGTATTGATGATCCTCTGGATTTCTGCTGGGTCTGTTATAATTTCACCCTTTTCATTCCTAATTGCATGGATTTGGGCCTTTTCTTTCCTTTTTCTGATAAGGTTGGCTAAGGGTTTGTCAATTTTGTTGATTCTTTTGAAGAACCAACTCTTGGCTTCATTAATTTTTTGTATTGCTCTCTTCGTCTCCATTGCATTGATTTCTCCTCTGATCTTTATTATTTCCTCCCTTGTATGAGCTCTGGGGTTGTCCTGTTCTTCTTTTTCTAGAAGCTTGAGGTGCAGCATCAGGTTGTTTAATTGGGCTCGTTCTGTTTTCCTAATATGCGTATTCAGTGCTATGAATTTCCCTCATAAGGCTGCTTTCATTGTGTCCCATAGATTCTGGTATGTTGTATTGTCAGTGTCATTTAATTGAAGGAACTGTCTGATTTCTTCTGTAATTTCCTCTCTGACCCATTTGTTATTCCAAAGTGTGTTGTTCAATTTCCACATGTTTATGAAATTTTTTGATTTTGTTTTGCTATGGATCTCAAATTTCATCATACTATGGTCTGATAATATACAGGGGATAACTTTAATTCATTGGCATTTACTTAAACATGTGCTATGTGTGAGTATGTGGTCTATTTCCGAGAATGTCCCATGTGCAGCTGAGAAGAATGTGTATTCTGACTTTGTGGGGTGGAAGACTCTGTAAACATCTGTTAAGCTCATTTGTTCAAGAGTTTGATTGAGTTCTAGTATTTCATTACTTATTTTTAGTCTAGTTGATCTATCTATTTGTGACAGTGGAGTGTTGAGGTCCTCCACTACAATTGTATTAGTGCATGTATGACTTTTTATGTCCGTTAGTATTTGTTTTATATAGTTGGGTGCACTAGTGTTTGGTGCATAGATATTTATATTTGTCATCTCTTCCCCTTGGATTGTTCCCTTTACAAGGATGTAGTGTCCTTCTTCATCGCTCTTAATCGGTGTTGGTTTGAAATCTACTTGATCTGCAAAGAGGATAGGTACTCCTGCTTTTTTTTCGGGTTCCTGTCATGAGGAGTTTTGTTTTCCACCCTTTAACTTTCAGTCTATGAGTTTCCTTTTGAATGAAGTGTGTTTCTTGTATGCAGCATATTGTTGGATTTTGCTTCTTGACCCATTCTGCTTGTCTACTTCTTTTGATTGGTGAATTGAGACCATTAACATTGATGGTTATAACTGAAATGTATTGACCTGTCATTGCCATGACTTTTTCTTTTTGTTGGGTTCTCCCCCTTTACATTTAATTTCTTGTCATGACAGATGGGTTCATTCTGCTTTGCTTCCTGGGGTTGTGATCCTCAATGTCTGTTCCTAGGATATTGTGTCAAATTCTTTGGAGTGCTGTTTTGGTATTCACGAAGTTCCTAAGGTGCTCTTTGTCAAGGAAGTATCTCATTTCTCCATCCATTTTGAAAGATACTTTTGCAGGGTACATCAATCTGGGTTGGAGGGTGTTTTCTTTGAGGGCTTGGAACATGTCACTCCAAGCTCTTCTTGCCTTGATGGTTTGTGTTGAGAAGTCTGCTGTGATTCTGATGGGCTTCCTTTGTATGTGATTTGCTTCTTTTCTCTAACTGCTTGGAGAACTTTTTTCTTCTGTTGACTTTCTGGAATTTTAACAATTATATGCCTATGTGTAGATTTTTTTTGATCAAGGCTATTTGGAGTCCTATATGCCTCACTTATCTGTATGTCAAGCTCTTTTCCCTTGCTTGGGAAGTTTTCTGCCATTATTTCTGTGAAGAGATTTTTTTATGTCATCTGCACTCTCTCTTGTTTCTTCATTGACTCCAATCAGTCTTATGTTATTCTTCTTTGTATCATCTAGCAGCTGCTGGATTGGTTTCTCATGTTCCCTTATAATTTTGAAGCAATTTTTCCTTTCCTGGTCATTAATTCCAATCTTATCATCTATATCTGAAATTCTGTCCTCACATTGGCTCATTCTGCTGTGTAGACTTTCAATGGAGTTTTTCATGTCCTGGAAATCTATTTGCATCTGTTTTATGGATTCCATTTGCTTCCTACGTTGGGATTCCATCATGTTCCTCAGCTCCTCTCTAGATTTATTAATCATGTCTTGCACTAGGGGCACAATTTCTCCTGTTATCTGAGAAATTATTTCTGATTTCATTTTTTCCAGATCCCCTTTTGTTGCCAGTTCAGTGGGTCCAGGTGGTTGAGTATCAGAGTGTTCCATCTCATTTCCCTTTGGGATTGCTGTAGGTTTTCTGGAAGTCTAGTTTTGAGACTTATTTAAGTGTGTTCTCATTTCAACGGGGGGGGGGGCTGTTGGCGCCTGCAAGGATTACCTCCTCTGAGCTGGGAGAGGTGGGACAGGGGCCAGGAGCAGCGGTAGTGATGGTGGCCCAAAAGCCCTTTCCTCTGGGCTGGGAGCAGCTGGAGGGATGGTTGCCGGGAAGCCCCTTCCTTTGGACCAGGAGCAGTGGGATGGCGTCTCAGAGGCCCCTACCTCTGAGCCGGGAGCGGCGAGACTCAGTACAGTGGTCTGGTGGTCTGGTGTCCTCTGCATCTTTGTAGTGTGGAACCAGGTGGCTGTATAGAGAAGCAGGGATGGGGGGTGTCCATTGGATTGTTGGCAGGGCGCGGGCTGATTCGGAGTGTTCTGCATGACTTGTGTCCTTGGTAGGGCATCCAAAGAAGATTCTTATAGAGAAGAGCTGTCTACATATTTGTGTTTTCTCACCCACTGTTTTCCCTTTGACCCATTAAAGTGGCTCTTATACCTTGATTATAATGTTCCTGTCAATAGTGACTTCCACATTTCTCAGAGGTCATTTTAGCCTCTGAGGGTTAACTGGTGTGACTGACCATTCTGTTATTCTTGAAATTGCACTTCACTGCACATATCTTTGGGGACAGCAAATACCTCTCTTTTGCCTCACTTGATTGCTCTTTTACAGTTTTATCTGAAATTCTTTTCCTTTTCCCAGGCCCTAAATGGTGATATACTCAGGTCACAGTTTTTGCTTATTTTATATCTACACTCACCCTAGGTGATACTACCTAATCCCAAATGCATATTTGCACCTTAGATGTCATTGCTTAACTCCACATTAATGTGCTGACATACCTAAAAGAGAACTTTGGATTTATATTCTCAAACTGGGTCCTCCTTAAATTCTCAGTTTATAAATGACAATGCTGTACATGCTCTGTCCTAAAGTATAACCTGAAAATTTCCTCCTCCACTCCCATTTAAACCAGGTAATTCCTTATTCCACCAAACAGCCAGAGTTATCATTTAGGAAAGATTACCTCACATCCCTCCCTGGGATGAACTCCTCCAGAATCCTTGCATTTCAGTTAGAAGTGAAGTTAGCCTTTGCCACTGGCCTTCACAATCCTCACCTGTGGCCCCAGGGCCACATTCTCCTCCTTCTGCCCCAAACTCTTCCTGCCCTGAACACAATGGCTTACTTGCTGTTGTTTGAACTCAAGATACTCCTAGACTCATGACCTTTATAGTAACTCTTCTTTTTTCTTTTTAACCATCTAAAATGTCATGCATGTTTTATTAGTGTATGTTTGCAATAGATCATATTTACATTCATTTTGGAGAACTATCACATGTATGCAGAATATCTTGATCCTTTCTGAATCCCTTGATCCCCTCTCACCACCTTTCCCCCTCCATCTGATCCCCTTCCTTATCTCTGATATCTGCCATTTGGTTTCATACCATCATCCCTTTATTGTACTCTTTTTATTTATGTTTTAGGTTTTATTCTTCTTCAACATTCTCTCCCTAGAACCTTTTGTGGCTCTCCCCTCACATTGTTTAGGTCTCCCCTTCAGTATTTCTCAAAGATGTCTCCACTGGCTACCAGGTGTAAAAAAGTCACATACTTTTCACTCTACGCACATTCATATATTTTTTTTTTTACAATATGACCATAGAAAACACTTTCTGTAGGAATAGTGTTGTACTCTAGAAAATAACATTTTTAATGGCACAGTTGGTTGCTAGTTATGTCACCAGTATGTAGCACAAAGATTTTTAATGAATATTGGGTGAATAATAATTTTTCTTTACAAAGATCTACAGAAAGGAAAATTAATAGAAGCTTTCCTTAATAACTTCATAACTAACAAGCATACTGAGCGCCTGTGATGTGATGTAAACATTTACACTGTTATCAATCCCTGAATGCATATAAGGAATTTGAGGCATCAAGTAGTTAATAATGTTCCAGTGCTACCAGGCCAGTAAGTGGAGATGGTGGATTCGAATATAGGCATTCTAATTCTAGGGTGTATACTTGTCAACATGTGTAATTACATATATCCCACTCTGATGAACCTCTAAAAGTAGTTTTCTAGAGATTTATGAGAAAAGATTTCAACTTTAGGTGATACAATTAAACTTAGAGTTTTCTTAGTAAAATATTTGAATAGGGATTAATAAATGTGAGCAACAGTTTAATTCTTTAAAATGATTAAAATATGCTTTCTTAAAAATGTTTTAAAATCCTTTTTCTTGCCTCGAGTCTCCTATGCATTCAGTGAATTTTCACTGAATAAAATATCATTCTTTTATTCTTAGCATTATTATATATTACGTTCTTAGTGGTTTTTGCCCAAAGGTAGAATAAGTAGTTTTGTTGATAGACAAGAGGTGTCTAATGAGAAGACTGAAGCCTTCTCATGGTCTTTGTGTCCTTGACTGTAGACTCAGGTAACCCTTGATCATCAGATTTTCTTACTATGCCTAATTCTATGAGCCACAGAATTTATAACCATATTCATTGTTGTCTACCTAATGAACATTTTGACAATCCATTATGTACTAGGTCCTGAACTAGGCTGTAGGGCATAAATGAATAAAATATGAATCCTGCTTCAAGGACTTCATGATCTGATAGGTAGGGTAGACAAATACTTGAATTAATGAACAGAGATTGACCTAATCTGTCATATTGGGGTTAAGAAAGATTTTAAAGAAGTGATGTTCAATAGGGTCTTACAAATTAAGTAGATTTTGTCTTTTCTATTGAGATAGCATGGTGGGAGGTGAAAAACATTCTTTATAGAAAGGTATGGCAGCAATACCCCAGATGTGGAGGGAAACAGTTGTCTTTTGGGGTTTTTCTTTGGTAAGTTCATTAATGATTATTCACTTTTGTATTCAGGCCATTTATACCCTGAAGATTACATTCAAAATTCCTGTGTGCTAAGGTTATCTTAAAATTTGTCATCATGAATCAGTAGTATATCATTCTAGACTCTAGAGATTTGGCATTCTATCCTAAAGGGCAAGGAAGCAACAGGAAATGTTTTTCAAGTTACACTTTAAATAATGATGATAGGATGTGGAAAGAGAAAAGGATACCTCTAGCATTTATGGGGAAACGTGAAAGCCAGTCATACATAACAGGAATATGTAATTCTGCCTAACAATGAGCTTATTTGTGAAATTCCTGGAAAACAAGAATTACTAGGAACCTGTAGCAAAATGAATGATGGGGTCATGGGGCATCCTACTCTTTGTTTTGTAAATGATAAGAAATATTATCTAAACAGCATCTGAGATATTTATTTACTACATTACAGTATGCAGCTTAGAATTCAATATAGAGAAAAATGTTTTATGTCAATGGTCTCAGATTATGCGCCACAGATCACTAGTCCTTGGAAGACACCTTAGAGTGGAGGACATCAGGACACAGAGTTCTCAACTTCTATCTAGGCTTTAGTCAGAAACTTTGTTTCCATCCCTTTCCCCATTACTCTTCTGTGTCACATTTTTCTCCACTAAAGATTTGTCATCTAAAAGTTTTAAATAGCACTTTTTAAAGTACACTATAAAGTGAGTGTTGTAACTGTTGTTTTAATTGAGTGGAATAGTACTGTGCACATGCATAATGCAGCATAATGTACAAATGCTTAAGACAGATAGCAGAGCATACCTTCTTCGAAAAACTCAGCTTAACTCAGAGCTGAGTCATTGTTCTGATGATGCACTTTTATCAATTTAAGAGGTACTTTAACTCTTCAGTTTCTGCTGAAAAGGAATTTAAGCAGAAACACTTAAATATTTGAAGTGACTCTACAACCTATTTTCATTCAAGTTTATAAAAAGCTGACCAAAAAGATTTTTAAAGTCTTTTTATTAAAAAAATCTCTGAGAGCATTTTTCTATTTTTAGAGTATGTGTTTGAGAATATTTTGGAGTGCAAGTGTAGGAAATTGAAAGGGCCCAAGATGTAGACCTAAGATACATTCTTGTGTGTGGAAGAGTCACTAGGGCTTTGGGATGGAACCATAGCTCAGTTAAAGGAAAGGAAAGTGGCCTAGCCTTACAGGTAACACACTGATGCTGATTTAAAGAGCAATGGGCTAAGTGCTGCCAGATGTTCAGGACAGTAAACAGAACATAGTCCAGGCAGGGCCACATAGATACTGGATCGGGGCTCAAGAATGATGGGATACATGAAGGTTCAGACAGAGAATTAGATTGAAATCCATTTCTTAGCTTGAAGTCTTTAAAATATTGTGAAATAAGTCCCTAAATAAACTTCAAGGGGCTTTGCATCCCATTCCATTCTAAACTTGCATGATTTTGTACTTGGGTATGGCTTTCTTCAGAGTTTTAAAGGAATACACATAAGAAAATGTTTCAGGAGTGGAGACCTAAGGTTGATTGTTTTAAGACTGAGATGGACCCTATGCTGAGATATCTGAATAGCAAACTGCTTCCTAAGGAATGACGGGAAGGACTCAGAGTACGTGCAAGAGTCACCCCAGCAATAGGGTTCAGTGCCCTCCAGAACTTGGGGAGAGGTAGGAAAATATCAGGCAAAATGAGACCCTATTCCCTTTCTGAAGGGTTTTCTCTCTCTAGCCAGAGTTGCAATAATGAACAAAAGTACCACTGTTAGCCTCATGAGTGGGAATTTGCATGCCTCCTTTCCATTGAACAGCATCCATAGTAGTGGATGAGTAGAACAGCCCTTCATATGGAATTGGACAACTATGGGTTAACTGTGTTATTGGACAACTATAGATTAATTGAGTAACTATGTTCTTTGTAGAGTGTACCTGAGTAACCATGACAATTTTTGTAATCTATCACCAAAGGAGCGTGAGGGACTCAGAAAGTATTGCCAGAACTCTACTTTTCCCCTCCCTCTACTGCACTGCTTCCTTTATTTCCAGGGGAACTCCAATGGAATTAAGCTTCATAGATATAAAAAAAGGTATATAAAGAAGCACAAACTTCTATTTGAGGATCTTGAGACTGACAAGAGTCACTTGTTGAGTTGCCAGCATTAAAAGTTGCTTTGTGCTTCTATCTTTATGTTAAGAGTAGTGTGTCTGGGGTCCTCGGTTTTCTGCTTCAGTTTAGGACATGGATTCATTCACATATTCATCAAATGCTTCTTTGGTGCCTACAGTGTACTAGGCCCTATGTAGCCACATAGTGCACTGGTTTCTCACTCTCATGAAATATTCTAATATGACACTCTGACTATGAAAAAATGTAATTAAAATTATAACTATAATTGAGATATAAAATAAATTAGCAAGGTTCAACAACTGCATTAATTAGGAATGATTTGGTTATGCTACAGTAACAAGCATCTCCCTAGAATTCATAGATTCATAGAATTCATTCCATAGTTACATTTCTGGGGCTTTGCTTCACATCATCATCACTCAAGGTTGTAGGCTGAGGAATTCTGTAAGCACTAATAGTTTCCAAAGCACAAAGACAATAAAGCCAATCAAATACCCTGTCCTTAAACCATCACTTCTGTTCACATTTTTTTCAATAAATAATAAAGTATGCCTGGGAACTACTTTAGATTAGGTGGTCAAAACAGTCCTTCATAAAAAGGTTGACATTGGAGATTTGAAGGATGAGAAAAAGCTGGCCATTTGCTTATGGAAATGATATAACTAAGAAAAGAAGATTCTGGTCAGAGAGAATAGCATTCCTGGTCAATAATGAGTTTGGAATTTTCTAGGACTCAAAGAATTTGGATATCTTCTGGAAACAGTAGGTAAAGAAGAGAATGGATGAAAACAAGGCTGAAAAGGTAGCCTGATGTTTGCTCTTGAAGTGCAGTAGGAAGCTTTTGAAGATTTAAAGGAGTTAAGTGACATGATCAGATTTAGAATTCAACAGCTTCTTCTTGTGGAGATTATCATGGGACATGATGGTAAGTAGAATGAGTGGTCTGGAGTTTAGGAGTCTACTATAATCCAGCAAAAATATGATAGTGGCTTGTCTAGATCTAGCTTAAAATATATTTGGGTTGCTTTAATTTTTTAAAGACAATATGATATTTGATTAAACACAAAAGTTACAGTGATTTCTTTAAATAATAATTTCTGAATCCTTGTAGGCCTGCAGCTCATACAACTATTTTTTTTTAATTGACATGTAAAAGTTGTTCAGTATTCAATACAGGTATAAGGGGTAATCAAAATTATAGTGAATGTTTAAATTTAAATAAAGCCAAATTACAGTAAAAGACATAACAAAAACAATGGGATAAACATAAAGTGAGGGGGAATATTCTGAGTACTTTGTGGGGCATTAATAGTAATGTGTCTTTTGCTGTAATACATTTTTAAATTTAAACATTTGCTGTATTTTTTTATTATTCAGCATTGATCAACTGTTTACAGAAATTTCTGTCTCATAAACACATTACAGTGTGTCTTCATCCACCTTATTCACTGAATCTGGCACTGTGTGACTTCTAGTCATTCCCCAAGGTCAAAATGACCACAAAAGGTAAAAATTTTGAATCGATTCAGGACATCAAGATAGCCACAAAAATGCAATTAAAGATACTCACAATAAAGGACTTCCAGAACTAGTTCAGGAAGTCTGAAGAACAATGGAACAAGTTTAATAATGAGGAGTATTTTGAGGAAGATAATGCCAATGTGTCCTTTATTGTTTTTATATATATATATATATATATATATATATATATATATATATATGATAGCAGGGATCAAATGTAATATTTTTAAAATTTTAAACATTCACCATATATTTTGATCTGATGGCATATGCAATGTGTAATGATCAAGTCGAAGTAAGTAGCATTTCTGTCTCTGTGAATAATAATCCTTTCTTTGTATTGGGAAATTTTAAACTTCTGCTTTCTAGTTCTTTATAAAATATACAATAAATTATTTTAAAGTATAATCACTTTACTGTCACAGTTGCCTTTTTATTTTTGTTTGAGATGGGGTCTTGGTATGTAGTCCAGGCTAATCTTGAACTCACTGTGGTGCTCAGGTTGGCCTCAAACTTGTGATCTTCCTGCCTCTGCCTCCCAAGTGCTGGGACTATAGGTGTGCACCACCACTTCCACTTTATGCCTATGTCAGATTGCACTGAGTAGCTTCCACTACAGTTGTATCTGGAATTTCTTCATGTTTTTGAGAGTTAATTGCCAATGTAAAAGCAGGAGGAATGAAGGGATTCTTTCCATGGTATTTTAAATGGATGGACTAAGACATCCTACAATATCTGTTCTTTCTTTACTTTACAAAAAAATATTAAATGACATCATGGCCCTCATTCAGCTATTTTTTCAATCACTTTCTAATTTTCCCACTAGATTCTAAGGTCTAGGATGTCTGAGGTGCTATACTGGACAAAGATTAAGAAAATACTTCCTCCAAGGATCTTGTAAGTGTGTGTGTTAGAGATAGAAAGAGAGAGAGACACACACAGAGAGACAGAGAGACAGAGAGAGAGACATATAACAAAGAAACAAATATTTCATTTGAGTGTCATTGTTCTCAGAAGATTTTCAAATGGTTTCACAAGAGACTATGGTGGTAAATACTAAGTCTGCCAAATTATCTTCACCTGTAAGTTGTAGCAACATTCCATTTGAGCCTTCTTTGGGTCTCATAGGACTCTGGAGATGAGTTTTATAATATACAGATTAAGGGCTCGTTACCTCTTAATCAGAAAAGGCTATCATGTCATTAGTTGCTTATTACTAAGAGTCCATAAAGCTACATTATGATATTTTACTAGTTCATAAAATGAAATGTTAATTTTGTTGTTAACATGAAAGTATACATACTTATTTATATATCCAGACTTGATCTAGGTCATATTGGTCTTGCACAAAGGTACCTTACATTGAAAATCCAGGAAGACTTTAGAAATATGACATTATTATTACTGCTATCATAATTAACATCTCACAGGGCTCAGACCTTCCTGAGCCCATGATAGTTTTTCATCATGTTCACCATCTGGGCTCCTACTTATGTTTGAGCAATTTGTGATGAACTGAGAAAATGACTATTGACTAAAATGTATCTTGTACTGTACTCAGATAAGCCACATCTTCTAAGGGATTTGCATCTGCCTGGATTTTTTAAAAGTGATTGAAGACCTTTTCATCTGAATTCAGACAAGAACACTTGGCATAGGTAATAAAACAGCTGAAAAACGTTGTTGTCCTTTGAAATTCCTGCTGTGCTCTCTGGATCTTCAATCATCAGAAGAAAATCCTAGCTGATAGGGTACCATGTAGCATGGAGAGTGACTCATTATGCATGGTTTCCACGCCTTAAAGTGTACTTAATTCTTTGATGACTTCAGTTTTAACTGAGGCAGTTGTTTAAACAGAAGATACATGGTATAAAGAGAAAAGAATGACATTCTACGTCACCTTGATAATCAAATCAGTCTTTGTGATTGATTTAGTGACTCTAGTTCTTAATTTTCTATTAACAATTTCTCCTCTGTCAGAAGTACAACTAATGAATAAGCAACTTTTGTAATCCATTAGTCAACTTATAAATCCAGATAAAATTTCTTCCATAAAATCACCATTTTATGTTTTTGTTGGCTCAAGTTCAAACATTTGCAGTTCTTGGGAATTTATAGCTTCCCTGTTGTACTCTTGCTAAATGTAGTATCAGCCAAACTTAAAATCAAACTTGTATGTTTTTATTGCACCACATATAAAGTGTATAGCATTAAAAAAAGAATGATTTCTTTTTCTCAGTGAATTGTTCCAACTTCACTCTTTTGAAGTATTCTTAAAAGTAGCTGTAAATGAAAATGGAAGGACTGGATATCTTAGTGCCTCAAGCACTTTAACCTTATCTATCAGGTCAGTTTGATCTGTTTGACAGACACATCAACGAGAGGGAACATAGTTGGTGGGAAACAAGATATTAGCAGGCTCAAATGCATGGTGAGTAGCAGTCTGTTATTCCCTTATCAGGGCTACATTGTTTTCTCAATAAGCCTCTGAATTAAACAGCCATCACATTCCAATGCATATCAGTTAAAGACATTTCAATGAATTATTTTCAGACTTCTCATAAGTAAATTGATTAATGTTTGCTTAATTCCATGTATTCTTATTAAATTGGTATGATACAGCCTTATTGCTCTCTGAACATGATAAATTATATAAAATCATCAAAGAAAACGGTATGAAATTAATCTAATTTCATAGTTAATTATAACATATGCTAAAATGATGGGAGTAGGTAGTTTTAACCCTGCTAAAAATATTGATGAAATACTATGTTATAAATTAAATGTATATCATCTATTATACATAATATATAGTTATATATATAACAATATAAAACACTTCTTTTGAAGTTTATCTCTTTTCCCATTCTTGAAAATGGCAGCACCATTTCCTAAACTTCAAACTTGAGTGTTATCTTCCATTGCTCTCTCCTCTCTCTCTCAATAGACTGATAGATAAATAGATAGATAGATAGATAGATGGATAGATATCTTTCTGTCTTGTTGCCAACTCAGCCTAATATTTCCTTCTTTCCTTCACCATAGACATGACATTCTCCACAAACTTACATCTCACCACTATTCTCCCAATCTTCAGCAAAATGGCAGCTTTCACAATGTGTCCTTTTTCAAGATGATCACATTTAGAAAACAGTGTGGTTTTTCTAAAATTACAGCTGAGCAAGAAAAAACAGAAGTAATGTGTTGATATGAAATTGACACAGAAAGAAGAGACAATAATTTCTAGGACACTAGAGTCACTGTAGAATCTCATAAAGATAAGGAATTAAGGTTTAAGTCAAGTTTAACCTGGTACATTATTTAGAGCTTTTAGAGGCAGAATCAATGGAAAATATATGCATAATTATGCAAAGGAGGTCATTACTTTGGCTTACAGGATCAGAGGTGGAATAGTCCACTAGGGTGGTCTACAAGAATCCACATGCTAGTTTCTGCACTGGAGAGATAGAGGATCCAGTAGGTGCTCAGCCAAAGAAGATATAAGCTACAGAAAAAGGGGGATCAAAGATTCAATAGCAGTTCAAGGTTGAAGGCCTGGAAGCTCACTGTAGAATTTCACATGTGAGTCTCCACCGGAAGGCTGAAGAAACTGAAGACTGATGTCCAAAGCCATTGCAAAGACTGGAGCTCTTTCAGGTATGATTTTTTCTTTCAACCAGGCTACAAGCATTTTGGTAGATGCCTCCAAAATCTGGGGGCCATGAAGGTGTCTTCTTTCCTGTTTTCTGGCCTACATGTTAATCATGCACAGGCACGCCTAGAACTTTGCTTTACTAATCTGCTGAGCTTTTCCTATTCCATACAATTTTACATACCCTGATTAATAGTCATGCCAGATATCAGAAGAAAAGGAAATCCCAGCTGATAGTTGAGTTCAATGTTGAGATATGATTATTACTGACTTTATTATAGCTTCTTTTTCTCTAGACCACTACTACTATCATCATTTCTAAATTTTTTAATGCCTGCTACATATAAAGCGATTTGCAAAACACTATGAAAATAGTGTCTCTTGTTCTTATCATCCTCACAAATTGGAAGAATCTCAATTCCTATATTATACAAGGCATAATAGTGTAGAAGAGAACACAGTATAGCACATTCCCTACCTCCAGCTTATACTTAGGCCCTGAGGTCCCTATTTGCTGGTAGTCTCTTGTTTGTTTTTTAATTGTTGAAAACCACACTGATTAAATCCTCACTGTCTGGCACACTACAGATTAATCTGACTCAGACCAAAATAATTCCACTTTATAAAAATAATTCCATTTTATAAAATCAATGATTTTATAAAAGAAATTTGAGGGTCAAGGAATGAAGTTAGTGGCCCACAGACATAGAGCTAGAGTCAGAGCTGAAACTCAATTTTAACTCTCAGAATCTTTACTGGGATGCTTAGCTTATGGCTTCCTAGAATGTCTCTCCCAAGAACAATATATTTGGATCTTTATTCCTTTATGTAAACAAAATAAAAATATTTCTTGAAGACTTCCTAACACTGTGCTGGCTATTTTATCCTTAAGAACATATAAGCCTTGGCTTTTAAGGGGCATACATAAAAGAGGGTTGAGAAAGTTGCACTGTTTAAGGATTAACTCCAGCAGGATACTAGGAATGGGTACGGGCTGAGGAGTCTAAGGAGAAGAGCTGGCTGGTGGGTGGGCAGGAAAATTAAGCAGTCTTTCACAATTAGGTGAATGTCTGCTCAGGAAGGAAGGAAGGAAGGAAAGAAAGGAAGAGAACAAAAGAAAGAAGAAAAGAAAGCAAGCAAGCTAGCTCCAGATCCATTTCTGAGCTAAAGATTTTTCATAAGTATGCTTTTATAGTAGGTGCCCCTTTGAGTAGTTACAGCCATATTAGCCCATAGCTTAGCTGGATGTCAGTGTGAATCATTTCTGAATTCTTGTTCAAGGGAAAAGTTCTATAAACTTGTAATAGAATGTTCCAAATGAAGAGACCATACTCTGAATGATCCCCATTTTTGTGGTCATTATTAATTTTAAAAATGTGTAAAACTGATTACACAGATCCCTTGTTTTGTTTTTAAATTTGGTTATACATTTTTGTTTTCTGTTGATTTGTGTGTGTTCCTCACATATTTTGCATATTAACCTCTTGTCAGTTATAGTTTGCAAGTATTTTCTCACAAACCATAAGCTTCCTGGTCATTTTATTGTTTCCTCTACTGTGAAGAAACTTTTTCTTTGACATAGGTCCAATTATTTTTCCTTTCATTGCTTGAGGTTTTCATATGATATCAAAAAAATCAATGGTTAGGATCAAGGAGGTTTTCTCTTATGATCTTTTAGGATATTAATGTATGTTAATAAAGCATATTGCATGCCATATATATACACACAATATCATAAATGTATATGTATTTATATATACCTCTAATAATTACTGTATGTATTTATAAATGACATGTTTCAATTTACACAGATTATTATTTCATTCTGGAGGTAATAGGTAACTACTGTAGGTTTTGACCCCTTGCTCATAGATTACTCAAAATCCTGTGAACAAGGGCAAATTACTTCTCCAGGTTTCTGTTTCTTCACCTGTAAAATGCAGAGTGAATATATGGCAGGAGCCTCAAAGCATTTTTGTGAGGGCTAAAAGAATAAAAAACAGGTAAGGTGCTTGGCATGGAGAAAGTCCTCTATGAATTTTAGCTGTTACTATCTGATTTGATTTTTTTATAGTAACACTGTAGACTCAGTAGCAGTATATAATTATTCTATTTAATATATCATCCAACTGTCACTTGGGCTTTGAAACCATTTAAGATCTTTATAAGATTGGTCGTGGATTGTGAAAGCCTAAGGCTCTTTGCTTTTTCAAGTTCTTCGTAGATTGCATTTTCAGGTCCTTTTCTCCACTCCTGAGAAAGATGATCTCTTTTTTATTGAGAACCCTCTCTTCATATCACCCTTCTTTATCATCAAACGTCAATACAAATATACCTTAGCATATAAAGCTCTTCAGTGTAATAGAACTATTTAAAAAACTCCAGGTATTGGATAAGGGGTGAAGTTGTACTCTACACAGAAAACAACTTAAAATTTTATATCAGGACATTCTCCTACTGTTTTAGAAATTTTTAAGATTGAGTTCATCTAATGTTATTCCTGTATATGTTTATCATCTTGCTGTCTTTTATCTCTTTGCCTGTCATTTTTATTACTTTTTCCTTCTTATTTCACCTTCCCTACATACTCCATAGTGAGAATCAAATTTATCTCATTCTTTCTAGCTCATGTATGCAAAGAAATTAATCTTCCTTTTTTTGTTGTTTGGTCTTGGCTCTTGTCCTCTCAGGATCTTATGCATCTTATTATGTTATTATGGACTTTCTTTTCTTCTTGGTACCAGGGATGGAATTCTGGACCTTGCTCTTGGGAGGCAGGCAGGGGCACCACTGAGCTAAATTCCCGGCCCTATCACAGACTTTCTTTAACAAAGATAATTCTCTTCTGTACATGAACCAATTGCTAAGAATATTGATTTTTTTCCTGCATTATAAACACATAATTAAACCAAAGCAGAGAGAATTTATGTGAATTGTTTATATTTGCTTTTGTGATATTTAGCAGAACATGGGCTTGAACTGAATTGCTTGGACTCAAATCAAGAACACTGTCTTATTTAAGGAATACTTAAGAGATAGTTTAGTGTTTTGTCTTTTAGCATATTTACTGAATATGTATTCTGTTAGCATTATGTTAGAGATTAAAAGTTTCAAAGATGATTCAGACTTACTCAATCTACACTCCCCAAATAACTTAAAAATTTACAATAGGCACATGAATTATTAGCAAGTCACAAGGCAAATGACCCTGTGTCAACTACAGTAGTTCTGTTCTTTCAAATACTATGTTTTGGGCTATGGGCTAAGACATTTGTTGAATAATTAGTTTATAGTTAAAGAGAAAAGGAAATTAATGAAAGGAAAAAAGGAGTAAGATAATCATTACTATAGATAATTACAGCGTCCTTTGATTCACCATTATATAGTTCCTTAACATTTTTTCTCTGAGTTTTCATAGCTTGTAATTTTATTCCTTCTTGCTTAAGTAAGATAAAATTAACCAAACTCAATCTATTCACCTGTTTTTATTAACATTTGGTCATATTTTCTTTTAATGTTTTCATAACATAGACAGATACTTTCACAGAAAAATCTTTCTGCTGATAATTGGTATTGTGAGCTAACCTACGTTTCCTCAAAATTCATATGTTGATATTCTAATTCTCAGTAACCTAGAATATAACCATATTTGGAAAGAAGGTTTTCAAGGAGTAATTAAACAAAGACTGTTAAAGCAGGGCCCATTAAATACAGCAATTGTCCTTATAAAAAGACACAGAGACACCAGAGGTGAGCATACACTCATGAAAGGCCATAAGAGGAAATATGGCCATCTGTAAGCCAAGCAGAAATGTCTCAGGAGAAACCAGATCTGCTGATACCTTGATTTTGGTTTTCATAGCCTGCAAATTATAAGGAAATAGATTTATGTTGTTGAACAATGCAATCTGTACTTTGTTCTATGGCAACCCAACTAAACTCGTGCAATTGGTATTAAGATTTTTCCACATTTCATTTTTAGATCATGAGCATTTTTCCACATCAATAAAAATCTTTCAGCAGATAATATGCCACTATAAGAAAACATCATAATTGAATTATCTATTTCCTATTATAAAACATTCAGCTTTTGTTTTTATTTACTGAAAGAATCTTCAAAGTTAAGAATTAATTAAATCATGGAAAACACCTTACCTGTTTTTTATTCTTTTAGCCTTCACAAGAATGCTTTTAGGTTCCTGTCACATATTTACTCTGCATTTTACAGGAAAGCTACTAAGTTAATTATCTGTGGTATAATTATGCTGACAGCGTGTTTCACCCAAGAGTGGTAATATAGGCATTGTATTTTCCACTGGAAACAGTGCTGTTTACTGCAGTGGTGCTTCTTTACTGTTAGGACAGGTAGGACAGGTAAGGCCTGTCAGCAAGTCCATTATAAACCTCCATTTTTAGGGCTTTAAAACTCTGCTGTTAAGACTTGATTTGAAATTAAACTCTCCAGAATCAATTTTCCCATTTTCTGTTTTAAACCTTTTAACTTTCATTGTGACTTGGTTTGAATTTCATTACAATGATAAAGGGGGTTACTAGCTGGAGCTTACTATTTTCTGATTTTGTTTTTTGATTCTTTAAATCCAATGCTTTGTTTTGAAATAGAATTTCATAGACCATTACTTGATCATATTGATTAGTTCAGCTTTCTAAGTTACTTTAATACAAAGCTACAGATATTAAATCTCAATAAAAGAATGCATATCTCTAATGAATGTTTCACAGTTAGTTAGCCCACATCCTGATAATACTTCTCACAATTCTGAAGCAAAGACGACAACTGCCAAACACTTTGCTCTGGTACATTATTTTATGAGAATAAATTTTTCTTGAGACAAATAAAGTCAATGACATGGTAGGAAGACCATCCTGTAATCAGGAATTTGGGGTCCAAGCCCTGCCTGGCTCAATGAAGCACTATAACCTTGAATATCTGCAGTGACATTGTTAAATGTTGTCAGACTGATTACTTGTGTGAAGAAGCTAATGCAGCCCTACTTCCCCATCCACCACTGCTGCTGGGGGCTAAGGAAAGAGGAAAGAAGCACATGTGCTGTGTAACTTGTAAATGGTAGTCATTGTTATTAATTGGTATGCAGATATGCAGATGAGAACTATGTTGACCTTTTCAAGCAGATAATGATATGTTAGTACTCTCTTTAGATGAAGATAGTACACTACATGAAAATGCTGTGAGATTTTACTAAAATAAGGAGAAGGAGAAATCCTGTTTGTAGATTTTAAGCATTTTCTATTATGTCATGGAATATCTCTCTGAAAGTTCACATTCCTATTTTGTCTGTTTTGAGAAATAGTTTTTTTAAAACATTATTTGAAATGCAGAGACACAAGCAGCAAGCTATATTTCTTGGAGTTTGACTCACACTGCTATTTTTAGTTATTTAAATTGTTATCTTTAGACACTTTTTGTTGATTTACATGAAAATCGTTTTAATGTACTTTACCTCATGTGCACCTAATTCATTTATATCAGGAACCTAAACTAAACACTTAGTGTAGATTTGGTCACATCTTAGAACAGAGAACACTCAGTATTCTTTACTTTAGTTTGCTAATTGGAAAACATCAGTAATGGAAAATGTACAAATCAGTTTGGACAAGGGAACTATTTCTTGACTTTTTAATTGTTAAATGAGGAATAATTAGCAAGAAAGACATTCTAGTTTTTGTAGAAGAAGTATAGAAGAGTCATGTATTAATGAAAAACAAACTTGACTATAAAATTTTCAGATACTAAATAGATAGAAAAGTAACTTGTATTATGGAGATGCAAAATATATTTCTTCCCTAAATCTACTCCTACCTAACTGGGGCCTTATCTAACATATCGACCTTGGTCATTATATGAATAACTTCTAAAGTTGTGTGCGAGACATTGTACACTTGGATCTATACATTACAATACCTGCGACTTTTCTCTAAAAGCTAACCTTTCTGAATTATTGAGAAACATAATTCTTATGAGCTACAAGAATTTAACACTCAGGGTATTCTAAAGAAGAGTGGAGTTGGGAGCAACTGAATTAGAGATCTCACTTATACTTAAATAGGCTTATGATTCCTACCTTAGGTCAAATCATTCACTACATAGTCTCCACCTCCGTTTCAAAATTCTATCATATTCATCTTCCATAGCTCCATTCCAGAGCTGCCTCCCCATGGAATCAGACCTGAATCTTCCATGACGAGTGGGATAACAATTTGTTGAGATTCTTTCCACTTTTATAGCACACTTTAGTTGCATATATTCAGTGTGAGAGCAATTTTTCATGAGTTATTTTCCTCATTCCTAGAAGTAACTTGTAGGCTCTCTAGCAATAGGGAGCATATTAAATTTTCTTTCCCCATCCTCTGGCTTAGTACACATCATTCACATACACTTCATATGTTGTCAATAATATTTATCAAGTGGAATTCAAATCGTGATTTCAGACTTAAAGAAGAAAGGGGACAAAGATGGAAGAAGATGGTTCCAGGTGCTCCTGCAATGATTTAGAGAGGGTATATCAGATTTGAGGCCCCAGGACAATTTGAGTGTTTTTGACACTTTAATTTCAGGCTTCAATTTCAGAATTTAAGTCTCTTCCTAAAGAATGTAGAAAAGTGATTAAGCTGAAACTCAAATACCCTCTAGAAATAGGCCTTCTCAGGATATGTAAATTTTAATTCCAAGTAAAAACATTTAGTATGATTATATCTCATGTAATAAATGGTGCAATAAGAATTGTGGTCAAAATATGCAGTGAATATTTAAATTACAAATTTATTACAGTAAAAGACACATTGCCATTAATTCCTATCAAGCTACTCCTTTGCAAACACTGGCCCCATCATTTTTGCTACTTTGTGAAGTGGTTCTGAAAGTCTTCTTTAACAGTGATACGTGAATGCCTAAGATTAGAGCGGCACAATTCATAATAGTTATATCTTGGAAGTGGCCTATATATGAGTGTCTTTGTGAGTTGTGATTTAAAAATGTATGATGAATGTTCCCCCTGAGTGTCATCCAATGGAAAGGCAGGCTTGTAAAAACATGATGGTGTGTCCTCATCACCTTATTCAGTGAATCTGGCCCTATGCAATTTCTGGCTTTTCTACAGAGTTAAGATGACTATGAAAGCTAAATATTTTGAATCATTTTAGGACACTGAGGCAGCTATGACAGGGCAACTGTAGGCACTCATGAAAGAGGACAGGAGTTTCCAAATGTAATCAGGTTAAAATGAAGTAAAACTGGATAAAAGTAGGCAATAAATCCAATCCACAATTTCTTAGAAGTGATACAGACATATAGAAAAAAAGGAAATGTGAAGACAGTGGACCGACCATAATGATGCATCTCTAAACCAAGAAGACCAAAGATTGCCAGCAACCACTAGAAGCTAGAAGAATCTAGGAAAGACTTTGTCCAGAACATTCAGAGACAGCATATTCTTGATGATGTATTGACTTCAATTTTTAATCTCTGCTGCTGTGAGATAAAAATTTATGTTAGTTTACACCATCCAGTTTGTAATAGTTTTTAATGGCAATCTTTGAAAACTGATATACTGGATATCCTATATTTTTATTTGCCATATTTAGAAGTCCTATTGAGGATTATTTTGTTCTCTTAAGAATTCTCAGGCATCTAATAGTAACAGGATGCATTGTAGCTATAACTTTAAAAATCAAATAATTTAAAAGATGAGGATTCCATAGATCTTTGAATTGATTGTTAGAGGCAATAGCTGTTTGGTAAAATCCAACATCATCCAAAAACTCAGTGGAATTGTACATAACTATGTGCATATGTTTTTTAAAAAATTACCCTGCTAGCTATCTTCTACTCTATTAAAAGCATGATCAGAAATAAATTTCTACAAGTTATGAGCACATAACTGCATATACTCATGGACATTTGAATGCCCCTGTGTATAATTTCCGGGAGGAAGGTTACCTGCATACAATTCCCATGCAACTTGATGCTTCCTTGCCTGATGGTCTTTCTGCCTGAGAATGCTCTATTGATGCTGTTGCTGGAATAGTTGGCATCACAGGGCCAGAAGAACCAGAAAGTTCACATTTTTGAAGTGATCCTCAACTAAGAACAAAAGACAGTTGATACATATGTCAACTCTGCAAGTTTGCCTGTTTGTCTGTCTAATTGTGGTGTTGGAGGTGAAACCCATAGTCATGCATGATAGACAATTGCTCTACTAATGAGCTACATTTCCACATTTCTAGCTCTTCTCTGAGCTCTTAGAGTTACAATTGTGTGGTTCATTTCACATTCTCATAGATGTCTTCAATAGGATCCAGCTCTGTTTGCTCACAGATATGACTTGTTCAATTCATTTTTATTGGCTTCCTCTGTTTCTTGGTCATCTCACTTGCTGACGTATCTGCTTCCTGAAATCACTTTCCAAATAAAATATTTATTACTAAACCTTTGTCTCAGTGACCTTTTTCTAGTTTGTTCTTTTTTTCTCTCGCTGCCTCTACCCTTCTTACTTTTAGAAGAACCCAAATAAAAACAAAGTGAATGCACATTTTAAAATAAATACCATTAATTACTTTCCAGAAGTGATAATTCTGCATGCATTCATTCCAAATGGCTGTTACTTTCATTTTTACAAAACTGAATCAAAGATTTGCCAAAATTTCTGAATTCTGTGTGACAAAGATAACCCTTGGAGGCCTGATGGGAGCAGAACACTTCTGACGGTAGATTACATCATTTACAAATGCAGTGGTTGAGGTTTTAATGGAATTCTCAAATGCCTAACTATAAAACCAATTGTACTTTTACCTAGTGACTTCTAGAGCTTTTTATTTCTATCTTTATCTGATAAGTATGTTCACCTCTTTCATCTGGCTTGAAACCTGGAAAATTCTCAAAATGGAACATTTAGACAAAATTTTTTTCCATTTAGTCTTTCAATTCCTAAAACATAACCATTTCTAATATATAACTGCCTTTTTCTTGAAATTCCTCTTTGGAAAAAGTCACAGGACCTATGCTAACAAATTCTAATTGACTTTTAAAAGTGATAGGCCATTTTGAAATCTAATAGGTGAAAGTACTACTAGTTTTCTTGTCTCTACCCCATTATTTATGTTTCAAGAATGTGACAAGTAATGTTTTAACATTACCATAATAGGCTATCTGTATGTCTGTTACAATAAAGCATTTAAGGAAAATGAGGCCTCTTTAGGTTTAGTAAAAGGCACTTCTACCAACTCTATCCAAACTCATTTAAGCATATACAAATACAAAGCATAGACAATTCTTAGACACTGCTTCCATCAAACTAAATAAATTACTACTATACCACTCTTTAAATAACTGAGATGCCTGGAGAAAGGTACTTTTTTTGTTTTGTTTTGTTTTTGCCAATTCTTAAATCAATGCTGAATCCTCTAAGAGATCCTTCAAGTGACCTTGTTTTAATTAAATTCTGAATCCTAATAATAGAAAATAATATACCACATGATTTTATTTATACATGGAATCTAAACATGTTTGTCTTATTAAAGCAGAGTAGATGGCAGCCACTAGACAATGGGTTGATTGGGGCAAAGGTTGAGGATACATTAGTCAAAGGATACAAAGTTTTGCTTATTAAAATAAATAAGTTTAAGACATCTAGTGTGTGGCATGATGATCGATACATAGGATGTACTGTATTTTGAAAAATGCCAAGAGTGGAGGTAAAATTTTTTTTTCCACAGATGATAGTTATATAAGTTAATGTACATGTTAATTAGCTATAATCATGTAAAAATACTTCAAAATATATATGTACTCTAAAACATGTACATGGTAAATGCACACATATTGATCTGTCAATTTTAAAAAATTAACAAGGAATGAATTTGAGAAAATTTTCTTTATGATTAATTAACTAGTTTTTTTCTTTATAAAATAGGCCACAAGCACAATGGTATGTGTAGAGTACTTAAGGTCAGACAACAAAGGCTTGTATCATGGACACAGCCATTTATCCTGAGCTTGTTCAGTCCTATAGCACTGGAAAACATTAATTCTGTGGTGAAAATCATAATAAAAAGTAATAACATAATAACAAGATAAAGACAAACATCATGTATTTGTGTGTGCACGTGTGTGTGTGTGTGTGTGGGGGTGTATCTTTGAAAGCCAGCAGATCGTAGGGAAAGATCATAGAGGGAAATGTTGAAGTTTTACTCAATGAGTAATTGAGTAAATCTGATTAGGATAATTGAGAGATGAATATGTTGAGAGAAGAGAAAATATTAATTTTTGATTACTTAATTCATCCAAAAATGTGTCTTTTCATCGTACTCTGCTTTATGCAAATGAAACTTGCTATGAATAGTCCAGGTAAGATTTCATATCCTTATTTTCATTTTGCAGAAAACAATGCTATGAGAATAAATTATTATACAATATACAGTATTGTATATATATATATATAGTATTGTACAATAATATACAATATATAATACACAATATAAATTATATTATACAATTTCAGTAAAGCTATAGAATACTTAAAAGCCTGAAAATGTTTATTTTGATAATGGTTATCTAAAATTAACACCAATACTTGACCAAGGTCTCTTATTGATTTCCAATGTACAGACAGGAACTGTACAACTTGCCATATCGATATCTGGACTCGTACTATATCTCTTATATGTCAGTATTATTTCATACAATTTTATGAAAACAATATTATAATGGACATAATTGTTTCTGTTGGGTAAAAACATGTTAATATTTAATGACTATTATCTATAGTAATAAATTTTTAAATAAAATATTTTGAAATATGATTTGTAGACAGATTGTGAATTTCATACTAGAAATAAACATAAGAAAAGGATAAAATGGAAACAAAATCTTTGTAAATAGGGAGGGGTGCAGGGATTGAAGGGAGGTTAGGGGAATGGGGAAAAAATAAGAACCAAGATATATCATGTAAAGGTACAAATCCCCAATGATGAATGTCATCATATTGTATACCTAAAATGTATCAATAAACTTAATGAATAAAAAAATCTTACTGCATATACGCTAAAAGATGCAGTTAACTATGTAATTTAATAGACTGATTTAATGAATTGAGAAGGTCTAAAAGGAGTTTACACAACAGAATATGGAAACAACCATGGTAGAACTTTGATTCAAAAGTTGAGACTGTTATTCCAGGTCTGGAGAAAATTACATAGTGTAGCAGTGAATGGGCAGTGAAATAATTAAAAGATTAGAAAATAATTCAACAAGAAGGCTGCATTCCCAGATAATCACAAAGGCTGAGTTATGGATCTCAATGTTCTAAAAAAGTAAAGGGAACTGTTGTCAATTTTTGTACAATTCTATTCTATAGATATTTTTCTTGAGGGTATGTATCTGCTATCATCAGACAGTATTTTATAAAATGTTTCTCTTGCATCACTGGAAAACATTACCAGTAGGAACTAGCACGACGCACTCATTTCACCGTAACTGCAGTTTCTTGCCTCATGCTATATGTTAATAACAGCTTGACATTTGCTATTTTTCTGAAAATGTGTATAATCTGTGAATACAGATTGGCTATGGTTGTCCTGGAAGAAAATCATGGCAGAAATTTTGTAACCTTAAAGAGCTTGGAATTGCTATACTCATTTTGTTGATTTCATTAGAGATTATTTTCATTGAATAGCATCTGTGTATATCTTTAGATAGACACACTAAAAGGTATAATTATCCATTTAAAAGGCTCGAATACCCAACCACAGCTTCTTCATGTTTTTAATGTTTGCCTTCTTTTCAGCATGTAATTAAATATTTTAGCATATACCTGTTATCCTGATACTCTTGGAACTTCATTTATCAATAGAATTACCAAATAGATGGCATTGAAATTGAAATATTACTGAATGAGTGAGTCATTTTTATCATCTATGGTTTTGTTAGTGTAGTAATTACTAATTGTTGATAAGCTTGAGCTGCAGATAAGGGGCCACTTAAATTAAATAATTAGTAATTGTTGATAAGCTTGAGCTGCAGATAAGGGGCCACTTAAATTAAATTTCCCTTAGAATCGTCTTAAATAAGAAGCATAGATGATATAAATACTAAGCATCTATTTTATTAAAAGCTTCATACAACACTATTTTAAAATACCTAGGATAGAAATATATTTAAATGTTGTCTCAAACATCAGAAAACTGCTGTTTTACTATTTAAGTAGTGAAATGACTTTTAGCAAGATGATTAGACTTATTTTAAATTTTCCTTTTGCTCTAGAAGTCACATTTATGGCTTTCCCAATCAGTGTGATATCTGAACCTGTCTGGAATATAGTTCTCATGTAAGTTCCTAGTTTCTTGTCTAAAATCTTGGTAAACTAGTCCTCATTTTGTTTTAATGAACTATTTTTCCAGATTATGCCACTAACACTCAGAAACTTGTTTCAGTTAGCAATGACTAATAAAGGAGTGTCTGCCATGGCTAATAAAACTAGCAGAGGAAAGGCACCAGTCATTGGCTCTTTCAGCAACATAACTTCAATGTCACGCAGAAGACTCTAAGCCAGTTATAGTAATGTTAATAATTAATGGAGTAAGAAAATATTTGTAACTAGCTTTAGTGCTTGCATACATATCCCAAATGATGCAGTGTGTATGATTTTTTTTTTTTTTTTTTTTTTTTTTTTTTAGTATTGGCTACACCATAAAATCCAAGGATGATTTAATATAAAATGCATAAAACTCCAGAACTTCAGTGTCAGGTGAAGACAGGGTCAGTGTGATGCCAGATGGTATAAACTCTTGTGACAGTGCTTGATTAATTTATATTAGGAATCACTGCTTTAGAGTGTTTGACATGTTTGGAGATGGCTTGGGGCTTTCTTTAGGCTATTATAGACATCAGATTTGATGCACTTAAGTGTACCGTTGGCTTCAATTTTAACAGCATATATGATGATTTTGTAAAAATGTTCTCTAAGAAATTCTAAAAATGTTAATGTCACAACAGATGGTGTGACTCTGCAATATAAGAATTACTACAACTACTAGGAAGAAAAATTGTTTTATTATACATTTCAATCTGATAAGAACTCAGGCCGATTAAATGTATGCTTTTAACAGAGCTACATGTGTTGAATTTCTATGTACAAATTTTTCTTGGAAGTGTTATTTTGAAATGTCTTCCTTGATTATTAAGAATATTTTTGTTGTTTTTAAAGATTATTCCTATTATTTTATCTTACATAAGGGGAAGATTTTCAATTCATAATCACACTAAAATAACATGAGTTTCTATTTGCAATAGTTCACATCAATTTGGATGATTAACCTTAGAGTTGACAAAGTATTTACATTCAATATCACTAATAAAACTTTGTTTTTAACAGATTTCTCACTAGAAAAATAATACGTAGTTTCATAGAATAAATGGACAGTATGACAATAAGAAATCACCAAGTTGTTCTTTAACATGAGGAACTCTACTGTGATTTGATCTATCCCAAGGTTATTCAATTTCTGGCAAAACCCGAAGACAAATGGATGAGAAAAGAAAGACTAATTAAAGAGACATTACTACATAACACAAGTGGTATCTGGAGCTTTCACAGTAAATTTTCAGATTTGGCTATTATATATCCTTGACTACTACATTCTCATAAATAGTTACAATGTTTTTCATGAATGCATTCAGGAGACTTGACTTCTCCCTCCTTTGGTTATAGAGTGACCTATGAATGTTTACCAATAGAATATGGCAGAAGCTGTATACCTAAAATGTACCAATGATTAGAATGAATAATTGATAATGCAAAATAGGAAGAAAATGTTCAAAGGGGTAGGGGTAGTGGGAGGGGCAGGGGAAAGGAAGGAAGGGAAAGGAAAAATGATGAGAAATGGAAAAATGGAAATAAAGTCTTTGTAAATAGGGAAAGGTGGAGGGGATGAAGGAAGGGCTAGAAAAAAATAAGAATATGGCAGAAGCAATGCTAATGCCACTCTTAAGTCTACACTTTATGTGAACTAGCTGCTTTTCTTTTTCCCAATTTGGAATAATCATGCTTGGGAAACTCTTTAGACTCTGGAGACCCAAAGCACATGGGGAAACCATGTGAAGGTGCCCAGGTCAGTAGGCCAGATGGACTCCTAGTTGATAGTCAACTTTATCTGGTAGCCTTCTTATGAGACATTGCAGGTGGTCCCTCAGATGGGTGAAGGCCAGTCCATATTGTCTGTTACCTGAGTATAGTAAACCCTCCAAAAAGGTGGAAGATAAAATCATTGAGGTGGTTTGTTAAATAGTAATAGACAACCAACATACTCTTTTATGTTGTAGAAGAATTTGTGGTAAATGTGTATAAACAAAGTACAGGGAATGAGATTGGAAATTAGTTTTATACTTAGGATGAGTCAAACACAGCAAGAGCTGAGAGTAAGTCCAGTGGGCTAGCCAGAGCCAAATATCTAAAGCACATGCTATAGCAATGTAAGAATGTTTAACAGGAAAGGGCCGGGGATTTAGCTCAGTGGTTTTGCTGCCTGCTGCACAAGCATAAGGACCCAAGTTCGATCCCTGGTACCAAAAAAAAAACACAAATGTTTAACAGGAAAGAGCAGATTTCCCAATAATTGCTTACATTTACATTTATATTTATATAAAATGTTTCCCATAGATAGTTATATGCCAAGGCTCACAAGGATAGTATTCAAAAGAAATTTTCAATTTTCCATGAAGATATAAGGAAAAAATAACAAAAGCAGATTCCCAAGACAGAAAGCATCTAGCAACAGAGATGGCTTCATGCTTAATCCTGAACAAAGGTAGGTATAGATTTTATAAGAGTAAAAGGTTCATGCAACTTTTAGAGCACTCCTTTAAAATTCAAACCAGGCATGGTGGCATATGCCTTTAATCCCAGCACTCAGAAGGCTGATGCAGGAGGATCACTGACAGTCCAAGGTCAGCCTGGGCTACATAATGAGTTCAGGGACAGTCTGAAATACAAAGGGAGACCCTGCCTCAAAAAAACAAACAAACAAACAAAATCCAAATTTATGAACATAGATTTTGTTTGGAATGAAAATTTACTAGAATGAGAGAAGAAATCAAGGCAAACTGCAGATTCTGAAATGTAAATAAATATTACTCTGCCACAATTCCAGGGAAAGGACACTTATTAACTGGTTGATACACATCTACTATACTTTTAAAAATCATTTCCTCTATAATTGCCTTTTATATGATAACAAAGATTTAAAATATTTTCAATAGATAAAATAGGAAGAGAATTTATTATAGTCAATAATTCATTATAATAAAATGTTTATTATTATCATTTTCACATCTCATAATCAGCAATCTGATATCTGTAACTTCTGAAGTTTGTTGCAATTAGGCTTCTGGTGCAGGAAAGCCCTCAGAGCACTCAAGACCTTTACTTTCCCTTGGAATGAACTTTAATGCTCACAGCTGGTCCAGCTCAACCAAGTCTTTGTTGTTACTGGTTACCCTCCCAATAGCACCTCTTCATCATCTTGGGCCCCTCAAAGACAGGAGTGCTCCATGTTCTGGTGGTTGGCTGAGGTCATTATTTCCTTTCTGGGAAGAAAATGAATTGAGCACTGGAAAGTTCTTGTGCAAGAAGGGACTGGAAGCTTGAGCTTTAGTAATTTATTGGTGAACTAGCCTTTAGGCCTTTGGGCTAGCCACATGTTCCATTAAACCCTTCCTGAGGGAAGAATAGGTCTTTCTGGTTCTAAGAATCACAAGCTAAAGTTGAGATAGTAAAATATATCCCCTTGAAAGATATAATGACCAGCGACTAGAATAGAAACCAGGAAAGTCTTACAATGAAGTCATTTCTCTTCAACTTCAAGTCTAAAACAAATTTTGGTCATTGACAACTCTTTGGTTGGCCATTGCCACTTCGTATTTGTTCAGTTTTGCATGCATATAATGCCCAAATTCTGAGATACACATAGGAATTCAAAATCAAAATAATTTATTTGGCTTCACTGTATACCTCCCAAGTCAGATGAGATTCTAGACCAAACACACTTCTGAGAAAAGGCACTCTCAAGCATCTTATTGTTTCCCAATTGTAATAATTTTCCAAGCCCATTTGCACTTTTTTGCTACACCTGTCAATCCCCAAACTAAGAAATTCACTTCTATAAGATTGAAAAAGTTTGAAAATGATCCATAGCCTCTATTTGGAAGATTCTTACTTTGTTCATGAAGATCTCAAGGGGTTGCTCAATAATCTTTTAGTTCTTTTTTCAAAATATCACCAATATTACGTGTGTCTGATTATATATCACAGTGATAAATAATTTAAATTACATTGTGGAAATTGTTCTTATCTCATGTCACATATACGTAAGATAAGCATGGTGATTGCACATATATTAACATGCAATAACGTTATGACATGTTTTAATGTGACCATGACTAATCACACTCATATCTTTTCATCTTTAAGGTTTAGTTCACATCATAGTATACCAGAAATGTTTAGTAGCACTCTTAAAGCAGTGTGTGTGTGTGTGTGTGTGTGTGTGTGTGTGTGTGTGTGGTGCTGGGGACCAAACTCAGGGCCTTCATACTGAGGTACATCCCCAATTGTTCTTTAAATTTTTATTTTTACTTTAAGACAGTGTCTCACATAGTCACTAATTGCACTGGCTGGGCTGAAAATTATGACCCTTCTGCCTCAGTATCCCAGCGTGATGGATTCAAGTGTTATAAATGTTCTTTTGTGCACAATTCTGTTACAAGGCTTTCACATTGTTTTTCACCCTCCTTCTCTATGTTGCCTTTCCTACTGAGTTGTGAGATCCTTTAAAAATGCATATACTACATTTTTTTCAATTTCAAGAGCATTCCAAAAGGCTCAGACATAGTAGATAATCAATAAATATTTTGGGAATTGAATCTGTTAATAAACAAATACACTAAAATTTGTTTCTTTTACTTTCTTTTGTCAAAATATTTTCTTCTCTCTTTCTCCATGTCTTTTGTTTAAATAACTGATTTTATGATAATTCTACTGTTCCCACAGGGATTACATTGCTTTTTGTCTTACTCAGACTTTTCTTCTTATGTGATTTCCCACAATCCCAAATTACTTTCTTTGTTTTTGACTTTGAAATAAGTATTATTCTGGGGATTCCCTAGAATAGCAGTCTTTGCTATTTTAAGTTATCCTACTCATTACTATAATAATAAACTGTATTGGCCATATTAATGAGTTTATATGGTAAGTTACTGTATGGCATATATAGTATGGAAATAGAAACCATATACAGGATATCACAAATCATTTATAAGCTTTCATAAATATTGATTAATCAAATATTGGACAATTTTATGCTCTACTCCAACATGCATTGATATTCTCTACCATTTTGTGTAGGAATATCCTGAAGAATATATTTTTCACTATTAGTTGCTTTTGGCCTGCTATTTGCTGGGGTTCTTTCAATTTATTATTCAAATGATGACTGGAATTGACAAATTTTGCATAACTTATGGCTAATCTTCCAAATAATGCTTGTTTTCATTTTACTAGGTGACCACACAAAGAATTAGTGTGACAATGAAATGCAGAGCTCTGTCACTGATAGTGAAAGGAAAGATGTTGTTTGAGTCTGGTCTTTCTGAAAACCTTCAATGTCAGTAACCAGTCACCACTTTCCAACTTGTTTGGAGGATTCCAGGTTTGCTCTGATGAACTTACTGTCAAGTGGCATTGACAGAATTGGCTCTGAGGACTCCAGATGGGCCACTGACATCCCACGAGTGATTCTTTTTGGGTAGGATGGGGAAAAAGATTTTGCATTGCAAAATTCTCACATAGAACCACCAATCTGTGATTTTGCTACTCCTTGTCAGGGATGGATTTCTCACGATTCCCACGATGGTGCCAGAAATGTACTTGTTAGTTTTGACATATCATCTGACAAACAAAAAATGCTTCATCTGAATAAGATTAGTGTCTTATGCAATACAATGACAAGAGAGGTTAAAACACTAAATTAAAAAAAAAATCTGAACATTTTGACTTTAATAGAAAATCTTCCCCACTTTTGTACTTTTTCTTCTCTGTAAAATAAACAATCCAAACCCCCAAAGCCAAATACCTTCAGATATGTCATTTTTTTGTTAAATAGAAATAGTTACAAAGAATATTTCATTCTCTTCTTAAAAAATGAAAGTCCATTTCAAAATTGCATAGGTAAATTATAATACTAGCACTAGCATCCAAATATTTTTAACAAAAATTAGCAACATAAATGCTAATAGAAGTTTTGTGACCAAGGTAACATATTCAATGTAACTTCAACTCTATTTGTACCAGCAATATATTTGAAGATGGGTGCTTGATTGTTCAGTTCATAGCATCTTCTTTATTTATCAATATTGGCTGAAGAAACCTTTTCTATATATATTTGAGTGTTAGGATGTTGATTTGCTGAGTTCTATGCCTTACTTTGAATCCATGCTCCTCTTTGTCATTGCCTTTTGAAGCAATAGGATGGAGGTGTATAGCTGTAGCTGCATGAAAAGTATGTCTGATTCAAACCAAAAGTATCCAGAAAAGAATAAAGACCAAAAAACTTACAGAGAAGTTATCTCAGGCAGATTTCTCCTTCATCTGTTAAGATTCCCATTCTTCATTTAAAACTGCTTTTCCCATAGGCAATTAGCTGTCTCCTCCCTTCCTGCCTCCCTCCCTCCCCCCATTCCTTCCTTCCTTCCTTCCTTCTTTTTCCATCAAATATTTTTGAGGGCCTGTTATACTATATGGTAGCCAGTATTATAATTTAGTAATGCAATATATATACTATGATTGCTGATAGATAATACATAGTCCCTAAGTGTATTTTACCCAGTAAAATTTCCCAGTGCAATTTTTTATAAAGTTAGAAGGAACCATTTAGTGAAAGAATATACATGCATGAAAAGTTGCTGTGCTTATACAGTAAAATAGTCTATGAACAAAAGACCTGGGTAGACCATATCTCCAGTGAAAAAGAAATGGGAAACAAATTTTGAAATAATGTAATCACTAATACACAAGAAAAATGGAAACATAGAAATGGACTCTATTTCTGATATTAGGTTAAAATTCTCTATACAGAATAACATTTATATATACTAGGAATATGTGAGAGTTTACTTTTAAAATTTACATTTTGGGCAGAAATAAAAGAAAAAATTTTGAGGGAAAATGTGAGTAATATTTAGGAAGAAAAATTAAGTATTTATTTCTTTTGCCATATTTCCATATAATGTTGTTCACTCAAAGGGGCACAAAAGTAATCTTGACTATATGTATCAAGATGACCAATGGAAGGAAGCTCCCCCGCCACCATCCCATGCTTCTAGGGCAGAGAAGTTAAGCCGGTCCCAGCACCCGGAAGGAACATCACCCATCAACATCCCACTCTATTAGGGGAGAGAAGGTGAGCTTCACAAGTGCCAGAAGCACCGCCCCACCCCAGAAAATGAGAAGACATGTAAACAAGCCTCAAAAACAGACTTCTGGATTGCCTACAGCAACCCCAAAGGGAAACGAGATGGAACATCTGATACTCAAACACTCTCTGAACTGGCAACAAAAGACAATCTGGGGAAAATGAAATCAGAAATAATTATTCAGATAACAGCAGAGACTGTGCTCATGGTGCAAGACATGATTAATAAATATAGAGAGGACACAGATAAAAAAATAGAGGATCTGAGGAACATGATGGAATCCCAACATAGGAAACAAATGGAATCCATAAAACAGATGCAAACAGATTTCTAAGAGATTAAAATCTCCATCGAACGTCTGTGCAGCAGAATGAACCAATGTGAGGATAGCATTTCAAATATAGAAGATAAAATTTCAATTAGTGACCAAGAAAAGAAAAATTGCTTTAAAATTGTAAAGGAACATGAGAAATCAATCCAGCAGCTGCTAGATGATGCAAAGAAGAATAATGTAAGACTGATTGGAGTCAATGAAGAAAGAGGAGAGAGTACAGATGATATAAAAAAAACTGTTCACAGAAGTGATGGCAGAAAACTTCCCAAGGAGGGGAAAAGAACTTGACATATACATAAGTGAGGCATATAGGACTCCAGCTAGCCTTAATAAAAAAAAATCTACACATAGGCATGTAATAGTTAGGATTCCAGAAATGTAACAGAAGAACGAAATTCTACAAGCAGTCAGAGAAAATAAACAAATCACATACAAAGGAAAGCCCATCAGAATCACAGCAGACTTCTCAAGGCAAACCCTCAAGTCAAGAAAAGCTTGGAGTAATGTATTTTAAGCCCTAAAGAAAAACAGCCTCCAACCCAGATTGATGTACTCTGAAAAATTATCTTTCAAAATTTATGGAGAAGTAAGACACTTTCATGATAAAGACCACCTCAGGAACTTCATGAATAACAAACTGGCACTCCAAAAAATTTTAGACAATACCCTAGGAAAAGGCAATGAGGATCACAACCCCAGGAAACCCAGCAGAATGAATCCACTGGGCGTAACAAATTAAATGCAAAGGGGAAGAATCCAACAAAAAGAAAAAGTCATGACAAGGCTTTTAAAATTTTTAACTTCATCTCCCTAATGAGTGTATAATTCAATCTTGTTATTGTACTGATTAGTATTTTTCTGATTCTAGAGTTGCACACCTTTCCTTGTGCTATACTGGCTATTTATCATCTTCTTATGTCTACTTTTTAATTGGGTTGTCTATTAATGAGCTCTAAGAATTCTTTATATATTCTGGTCATAGGTTATATGAATTGTAAATATGGTCTGTTTAAGGACTACTTTTCATTTTAATGATGTCACTTAAATTTCTAAATATCAATGGAACCTCATTTATCAATTTTTTCTTTTATACATCATGTCTTTTGTATCCTAAGTAGTTCTTGCCTACACTGAATTCATAAATATTTCCCCTTATAATTTCTTCTTAAAGTTTTATACTTTTAGGCTTTCTTATTTAGGTTCATAGATCCCTTCAAGTTATTTTCATGTATGGAAATAAAGGGTTGAGGTTAATTTTTTATATACAGATACCAGGTGTTCTAGTGCCGTTTGCTGAAAACACTCTCTTCCTCGGTTCTTGAATTGAGTTTACATTCTATAAAATTCTAATGTTAAATAATCTTTCAAGACTCACTGGACCATATATGTGTGGTTCTATTTCTAGATTCTCTGTTTTATTCAAATGATCTATATATCTTTCCTTAAACCAACACTGCCTTGATTACTATAGCTTTAGAAGAAGTCTTAAAATTAGGTACTAAACGTCTTCCAACACTGTTTTTTTTTTTTAACTTTTCTAGATCCATTATATTCCTACATAACTTTTAAATGTCAATATCCAATTCTTCATTTAGAGCAAGTATACATAGACCTGAATTTTTATATATACCTTGTGTTTTCCAATCCTGCTAAATTCAAATACAAGTTCTAGGGGCTCCTAGAGATTTCTTAGTATTTTCTCTGCAGATGATCATTTCATCTACATATAAAGATTTTGCTTCTATCTTGCCAATCCTATCCTAATTGTGTCATTTTATTGCCAGACTATTTTGGTGGGGCCTAGGTTTCAAAGTTTAATGGACAGATGAAGAGTAAGCATATCTGCCCTTGTTCCCCACCTTAAGGAGAAAGCATTGTATCTTCTCCATTCATATAAGGCATTCTCGCTGGAAGTATGGAGTATATGTCTTTAATCTATCGAGAAGGTTTTGTTCTACTTCTAGTGTCCTGATAGCTTTTATCATGAACAACTGTAGAATTTAGTCCAATACTTTTTCTCCAACTAGTGACAGGATCATATGGCTTTTTCCTTTCCTCTGTTAAAATGATGACTTTTGGGGGTGGATCTTCCAATGCTGAACCAAAACTGCCATCCCTATAACAAAACCACTTTCTACATACTGCCAGATCTGACTCCTAACAGTTTGTTTTGTTAAACAAATTTCTATCTATGTTCATACTTTTTTCTTCTACTATCTTTATCCAATTTTAGGATTAGCACAATGTTGAGTTCCTAAAATGAGGGGAGATGTGTTCCTTCTTTTTTCTGCTCTAATTTTTTGATATAATTTATCAGTTAAAATGTATATGAGCCTGCTGTTGTCATATAGGTAGGTTTTCAAGCTAGGAATATACTTTCTTTAATAGGTGCTATTCAAATTTTATATTTCCTCCAGAGTTAGTTTCATTAGTGTTCCAAGGTACTTCTTAGAAGTTGTCAAATTTATTTCAAAAAAGATTTTCGTAATATGCTTTCTATATCTGTTTAAATTGTGTAAAATCTGTGGTAATATCTCTCAGATATTGTTATTGTAATTTTAAAAATGTATAATTGATATTGTGTAACCGGAAGAAAAGTTCTAAAGGAGCAGGGGAAGTGGGAGGGGTAGGGGAAAGGAAAAAAGGGAAAATAAAAAATATGAGAAAAGGAAAAAAATGGAAACAAAGTCTTTGCAAATAGGGAAGGGTGGAGGGGGTGAAGGGAGGGCAAGTGAAGGGGAAACAAAATAAGAACCAAGATACTCATGTAATGGTACAAGATCCCAATGATGAATGTAATTGTATTTTATACCTAAAATGTAACAATAAACTTAATGGGGAAAAAAAAGATATCCAATGGAGTACTGCTTATAATACTAAAACTTATAGCCCCAAAGTCCACTAATGGGTATCAGTTAAGTCAATTATACCATAACCAGATAGAACAACATATAGATGGAAGATTGCTATTATGACTGTTTCCATTAAAAATATTTACCTCTTAGAGGAAAAAATACGTGTACACTTCAGTTATAAAGTGTGTTATATATGGATAGCACATGGAAAAGTGAAAAATATGTAATACTTCAGGATGGTGGGGTTGTAAGGGATATTAAACAATGATGTAACTGCTGATTTAATGTTTTTATGAGCTACAAAGTAGAGAAACATAATTTTTATGATCATAATGGATAAGTATTTAGGAAGCAAACTAATATGACTTCTTTTTTTCCAATTATCTTTAAGATAAAATTTACATATAGCAAATTTCATCCTTCTTACTGTATATTTATAAAAAAATTATAAAGTTGTATAAACATACCACAATCAAAATATAGAATTATATACAGTGAAAGTTCCATTCTCCCAAATTGTAGTATAACTCTAGTAGGTTAACCACTTTCTCCATCCTAGTATAAGCTCTTTATTTTTGTTTTTGCTTTTTGGTACCAGAGATTGAACATGGGACTTTTCACTTGTGAGGCAGGCGGTGTAACTACTGAGCTAAATCCCTGGCCCTCCTGGTCTAAGTTTTTATATCCTTATAACTTTGCCTTTAAAAGATGTCACCATGACTGGAATTATGGAATTTCAAAATACTTTAGAATGAATTAGTCATTCTTTCCTTTTTATTGCTGATTGTTTTCCCATTATGCATATGTACCAAAACTTATTTATCCATTCTGCAGAGCAGGGATATTTGGGTTGATCCAAGTTTGAAGTAATTACAAATAGATTTCTTTATACTCATGTATGTATAAAGATGTTGTTTTTGCTTTTTAATTGACAGTTTCATAGATACATGTTAGATTAATCTACATTTGTAGGAAACTGGCTGGAGATAATATATACAGTCCTTGTATGGTATTCACCTAATTTCCTCTAGTTGTAACATCTTACAAACTATAGGATGATATCACAGCCAGCATAGTGACAATGATTCTGGATTGTATTTAAACAATTTACTTTAGCAGTCAGTTATTCTGTTTAGGTTTAACATGATATATTTTTGTGGGTGGTATTGTCAAGACAATTTATCTGTTATTTTGGTCTGCTTTCTTTATCACCACTGGATTTTCCACTCCTTCCTAGTGGTTCTGCTTCTTACATTGGAAGGAATATCCCATGTTACATTACTGGGTGTCACTGGATTCCAGAGGAACCTTGGACCTACATGGGATTATGAAGGCCTCTGCATCTATTTGTTGCTTAACTCTTTCTTCCTCCTCCCCATTATCCATTATGTCATGTGTGTGTGTGTGTATAAATGTATTTTCATTTCCTGTGAGTAAATGCCAAGAAGTAAATTATTGCTAGGCCACATGGTGAGGTTACGTGTAATTTCATAAGGAAATGCAAAAATAGTTTCCAAAATCATGTTGTGTTAGTGAGCTTTCCATTATTGTAACAAGGTATCTTAGATAATTAGATTAAAAAGTGAAAAGTTATACTTTAGCTCACAATTTGAGAAGTTTCAGTCTATGGTTGTTTGACAGTATTGTTTTGGGGCCTATAATGAGTCAGCACATCATGGTGGGAGCTCAGCCCGGACCCAGATCATCATCTCCTGGTGACTTGGAAGGGAAAAACAGAAGAGGAGATGTGAAAGTCTCAATATGCCCTTCCAAGGCATTCTGATCAGAATACTGCCAATGAAGCACCACCATTTAAAGGAATCACCACTGCCAATAGTGCTGGGAAACACTTACCCAATTATTAGCGGGCAGACAATTTTGCATCAATTCCTATCAAAAATGTTTGGGATTTCTAGTGGTCCTTAATCTTCACCAACACTTTATGTCCATTTAAATTTAGGTGATATAGTAACAATGTAGTGCCAACTCACCTTGGGTTTAATTAGCATTTCCTTGCATTAAAAATATTTTGAGTATTGTATAAAGTAGATTGTCTCATCTCTATTTCTGCTATGGTGAAATTGCTATTCAAATTCTTTATCAATTTTGTTTTCATATTTTTTTTAACTTTGGGGAGTTCTGAGTATATTTTGAACTAAGCTCTTCATAAGACCTGTAGTTCACAATTGTTTAACTTTATCCTTTGAGGACTAGATGTTTTCAATTTTGAAGTCTAATTTATCAATCTATTCTTCAACAGCTTATGTATATGATCTATTTTAACTTAATTTTTTTTTTTTTTTTTTGGTTCCAGGGATAGAACTCTGATCCTTGTGCTTGCGAGGCAGGTGGTAGAACCACTGAGCTAAATCTCCAGCCCTTAACTTAATTTTTATATAGGACAAAATGCATGCATGAAAGTTCTATATTATTTTTCATACATCTATCTAACCTTTTTAGTACTGTACATCAAAGAGAATATATCACTGAATTTTCTCACATGTTTTTTAAAAACTGAAATTATATTTCAGAACTCACCACTGAATTCAATCAGTCTTTAGGGGTAAGAACTGTCTTGAATACTGAAGATGAATAAATCTGAAAATCAGTGTTACTCTTCAAACTTTATTTTTCTTTTTCAAAAATATTTTAAATAGTTTAGTTAATTTGTCTTCATATAGATGTGTGTTTATATACATATATTAAGTTAACTTGTCAATTTCTACCAATAAAAAGGTAAGAAAAAGAAAAAAAAAAGGAAACTTGAGGATATATCTAATGGCCCAAAGATATAGATAGCTTCAGGAATAGAGGGATTTTTTTTGTTACTTTTCTCTAACTGTAGTGGGCATGCCTCAATGCCATAAAAGCAATAGATATTGCTACTCTAACTCCAGTTGCTTAACTTTATTTTGGTCTCAGTCTTTCACATGGGAGATAGGGAGAAAAGTCTGGGCAAGACTTTGGGCCCTTTCCATAACACTACTAGTTTCTTTCCTTCCAGTAGGGATTATTTTCTTTGGCTAAATTCTGTGATTTATTAAGCAACCATAATATCTTATGTATTTTTATGTACAAATCTGTCATCAGATTTACTGTACTCTTTTTCTAAAATCAAGAAAGTAAAATAGAGTCCAATGAAGCAAAAAGACCCCTGAATTAAAAAAATACGCTATTATTATATTACGTGCTACCAATAGGTCTGTGATGAATGAGTGTAATCATTGTCAAAAGAGCATGCATGAGAGGGCTGCAGCTTTGATTTTACCCAAAGACATATGACTATTTGTAGAACTGAATTTATTCCAAGAATTAGATAAATAAGACTACTTTATTATCCAAAATAACATTATAAATGGTATTGACTAGTGAGTATAAGATGGCAAATTAGGAATCATACCAATGTATTTCCATTTGTCCTATGTGTGTGTGTGTGTGTGTGTGTGTGTGTGTGTGTGTGTGTATGTATGTATGATGTATCTCACAGTTACTAGGAGTCTTTGTTTTGCTGCCTCTCTCAAGATTTGAGTTTCAGTTTTGGAGAAGAAACATGCAGATTTGTCAGTTACTCCCTTCAGTGAGCCCAGGTACCAATCAAAAAGTCAGTTTAACATATTTTATTATGTTTCAATCTTATTTTGGTGGCTTAATGTTGGAGTTGTATAAAACTCTGTTTTCTTTGGTTGACTTCAAAATATTGATATTCCAATGAAAAAGCAGATAAATTATTTGTGATTCCTTTTTCTTTTTTTTTTTCTTGGTACCAGGGATCGAACTTGGGACCTTGCACTTGCAAGGCAGGCAGCAGCACCACTGAGCTAAATCCCTGGCCTTCCTTTGTCTTTCTTGTCCCTAGAATTAAAGAATGTAAGATGCTTTTCACTCACCCAGTTTATCAAGAGCACTTGTCTAAATAAACTAATCTCTAAGGTTTTCAATATGCAGGCCATATCCTTACTAAAGCTCTTTACAAAATGTGGGATGTAGTTTTAGGGTATGGCATATGGCATGCAAAAGATACAGCTTCATATTTCTGAAAAAAAGGACATAAGTATAATTTCATATAATTATGTAATTTCTATATGAAAAATATTTTTTGCAGCTTTTTTGGAAGTACTCTGCCTGTAGAAAGAGATCATTATGTATAGCACAGACATGTTTCAAATATTTTCAAAAATTAAATAGCAAATACATTGAATAAAAACCAGTGTTAAGAAGTCTATTGATATATTCTACATATTAGTTTTCTGAGGAATATATGGCAAAAATTTTTCCCCACACTGTTGGTTGTCTCTTCACTCTGTTGGCAGTTTCTTTTGCTGTGCAAAAGCTTTTTAATAAGATGAGAATCCAACTTGTTGATTCTTTGTGATATTTCCTATGTAATCCAGGTTTTGTTCCTAAAGTCTTTGCCTACATCTTCAAGAGTTCTACCTCATTTTTCTTCCAGAAGATTTAGTGTTTATGCTTTGATATTTAGATCTTTGATCCATCTCAATTTTAGTTTAGTGCATGGTAAAAGATATGGGTCTAGTTTTAATCTTCAGCAAGTTGAAACCGAGTTTTTCCAACACCATTTATTAAAGAGGTCATCTTTCTTCCAGTGCAGGTGTTTGGCCCCTTGTGAAAGACAAAGTGACTGAGTGTGTTTGGAGTTGTTTCTGTATCTGCTCCATTGATCCCTGAATCTGTTTTTTCCTCTATTACCACACTGTTTTTATCACAGTAGTTTTGTAGTATCATTTCAAGTCAGGGATTGTGATACCCCTGCCTTGCCTTTATTGTTCAGAATTGCTTTTGCTATTCTAGGTCTCTTCTGGTTCTCAATGAATTTTAAGATTGTTTTCTCTTTCAGTGAGATATGCTGTTGGGATTTTGATTGGGATTGCATTGAATCTGTATAACAATTTTGGAAGTATTGCCATTTTCATTATATTGGTTCCTCCTATCCAAGAACAAAAGATCTCTTTCCATTTTTTGACACCCTCTTGGCTCTCCATTTTCAGTATACTACAGTTTTCTATGTAAAGGTCTTCTACTTTCTTCTTTAAATTGACTCCTAGGTGTTTCATTTTTTTTATGCTGTTCTGAAAGTTGTTGTCCCTAACTTCTCTCACATTGAGTTTGTTATTAGTGTACAGGAAGGCTGTTGATTTCTGAGTTTTGACATTGTATCCAGCTATGCTACTAAATTTGGTTATTAAATCTAGAAGTCTTTTGGTGGAGTTTTTGCGATTTTCAATGTACAGTATCATATCACCCACAAATAATGGTAATTTAAATTCTTCCTTTTCTATCCTTACTCTATTTATTTCTTTCTCTTGTCTAATATCTCTGGCTAATGTTTCCAGAACTCTATTGAATAATAGTGGTGATAGTGGACATCTTTGTCATATTCCTAATTTTAGAATGAAAGCTTTCAGTTTTTGTCCATTTGATAGGGAAAAGTTTTAGATAACTTAGTAGATTAACTATTAAGGTAGTTGTAGAAGCAAAATAAGTAATGTGTTCCTTTAAGATTTACTTTTCTCCCTTTCTCCTGTAACTCTCATTGTTTAAGGTGATGGTAATCTGACTCTTTAACCAGTAACTTCATTAACCTAACAAAGTTACAATGCCTGGGTAAATTTACAATGTATATGTGCCTATCTTGTGTCTGTGACTTGTAAATAGCAATTGGAATTGTATTTACACATCAAAGACCACTAGGGATGAGATAATGGCTAAAAAGCATATAAAAGGGAAACCCTGAACAAAGAGGCATGGATACTAACCAGACCAGTTTCTGGTGATCCGACCAGATTGCAAGTAGAACTTTTATTATTTTACCCAAATTCTGTGTCTCCATGTTTTTCTTTCTGAGATTTCTGGAACATTTGGTTCCCTGACTGGGAATAGGGAATGAAATAGCCCTTTTGGGCATTGGCCCAAACCCCACTGGAGGGAGTGGCTCTCCATCTCCTGGAGAGGAAATGTGCACCCCTGGGACTAATTTCCTAGGCTAACCTACTGGATATGGAGACCCACTCACCAGCTGAGGATTGACAGAACCCAAGACAGAGGAAGACAGAAGGAGGGCTGCTGCTGTTGGTGTCTCATCTGTCTCTTTCCTTTGCTGGGTGAGAAACCCCGGGAAACCCCCTAGTCATTAATTTTTGGTTTTGCTTTGGTTTCACTTTGTAAATTTGTATTTTGTAACTTTGGGCAAATACAGTGCAGGGGCCTGATCACCCCTTGTGCTTTGCCATTTGAGGAGGTAGCTTCTTTCCTTTGTTTTGGTTACAGTTAGGGGGTCCCCAGGAGGGAATGTGTTAACTTCTGAATAATTGTGTGAGTGAAAAAGTTCTGGATAGAAGAGTGTGTGGAATGAGCTACAGAATAAGATAGAGGGAGGAAGTGCTTGTGCTTAAAGAGACCTCCACAGTCATGGAAGGTGTGTGTGGTCTGTCTTTCAGTTCTGTGGTCATGTTTAACAAAGGCACAATGGTGAGCTTATGTGACAGCCCACCTTAGCCTGAATGGATCTTAAAGTGGCTGAGAGGCCCACAGCCAGGCAGATGAGTGAGTGATTCCCCACCTTTGTTTGTCTTGTGTCTCCGTACAAGGGTACCCATACACACACCAACACTACAGAAACATCTTGTCCTACTATTTTGGAATGCATGCTTAAGAATTTTAAGAAAGGTTTTACTGGAAATTATGGTATTAAGATGAAACCCCAAAACTTAGAGCCTTTTCTGAGTTAGAATGGCCCAAGCTTTGCCTAGCTTGGCCAACTGAGAGATCCCTAGATGAAGGCCTGATCTGGTCCATCTGGCTAACAGTCACCACCCCTGGATGGGAATAACATTCAGATCAATTTCCCTATATTGATTTATGGCTCAAATTGTGTCATAGAATGCTTCCTTGGCTTCATATGTGCACCCAGAAGCAAAAAGCAATATCCTGGTCCTCTGTCAGAAAGGAGACAATGTTGAAAAGAAACCAGTCCTTTCAGATCCAGACCAAGAGAATATAGACTTTCCCCCTCCTTTTGAGTTGCTAAATTCACAAGTTTGAAGGAGGTGGGTACGAAAGCATGAGAACTACTTGGCTCTAGAACACCAGAGGGTACATGCTGTGGTCAGACTAAGAGAGGATCAAATAGGGCTTACACTCAAATTTTTAAAAAATTGAAAAGAGAAAATAAGTAATGGATTAAAAACAGCTAAAAAAGCTCTGAAGGGCATAAAACAAAGCCAGAGAAAGTAAAAACTTTTACAAGAAAAATTAAGTTACGAATTTTAGCCAATTGATAAATGTATCTGTGTTTCAGTTTGAGTTAATGTTTAATTGGTGTGCTTAAAATATTTCTTGTACATTGCAAATTCTTCAATTGTAATTATAGGGTTAACTTGCTCTTTTCTGTACTTTGTTGATAAAAAAAATTCAAGGTTACTACTGTTCTATTGGTAGCCAGCCAAATATAAGTGTAACAATCTGAAAACAAAAAAGGGACACTTTAAAATTTCAACAGCTAAAGACAAGTTTGTGAAAAAAAAGGTTTACAGTGAGATAAAAAAATATTAAAAAGCTATAAGTAAAAGAGATACAATTTTGATATAAAATTTTTTGGCATGTTTGTCTTGTTAAAAAGATAAAAGAAAAATACAAGACCAGAAGACCGAGGTATGTCAAAAGATGTGCAAAAGTGATTTATCAAAAAATATGTTTGTTTGTTGGTTGGTTTCAAGTTTGTTATAAAGAGTTTAAACATGTTTACATTGGTTGTCATCAAAGGGTTAAATTTTAAATACGTTACTATAATATGTGTACATTGGTCATCTTCAAAGGGTTTAAGAGCCAACAGGTTACAATATGATCTCCTCCTTTATGGTGAGTTAAAAAAAGACTATTTCAAAAAGGTGCAAATATGTCAGACCAAGGTGCAGTATTTGAGATTTGACTTAAAAAAAGGAAAAAGAGGCTAGGTCCAGAGAAAAAGAAAGTCATTTATTCTCTGCCAAAATGCTTCAGTTATTTGATTCCATCTTTGCTACCCATTGTCCTAATTGGGAGGACTTTAAAGAACTTTGTAGAACTTTGTTAACCTCTAAAGAAATGCAGAGAGTTTTAGGAAAAATTAAAAAGATCAATTCTCCAAGAATGCCACAGACACACAATATTCAGTGCTTGACATGAACAACAATTTCCAGTAAATGAGTGGCCCAATTGGAACCCCAACACCCCAGGAGGCCAGGACAGCTTAAGCAATTATCAGACGGCCCTCTTGGCAGGGATACGGGCCTTGAGTAAAAGACCTACAAATATGATTAAAGTACTAAAAACAAGGCAGAAGCCTGATGAGAGCCCTGAGAGATTTTATGAGTGGTTCTGTAAAGTTTACAGAATGTATACACCATTTGATCGTGGTGTTCCTGATGACCATTAGTTAATCAATATGACTTTGTGACCCAGTCAGCTCAAGTTATTAGAAGAAAAATTCAAAAACAAGAAACTTGGGAGGGTATGAATATAACACAGTTGCTACAATTGGCTAGGAAAGTGTATGTAGATAGAGAGTCAATGAGAGAGAAGGAATGGGCTAAGAGGAAAGATAAACAAGATAAGAGACAGCTGAGGGAGTTTCTTGGGGTGACAGGCTTCTGTAGAATTTGGATTCCTTGTTTTACAGAGATCACTAAACCTCTTTATAAAGCCCTAAAGGAAAAAGAAAAAAAATCATTTTCTTTGGAACTCTAGAACAACAACAAAAAAAGCTTTTAAAAAAACTAAAACTGACCTTAGCAGCCACCCCTGCTTTAGGTGTACTGGATGTAAAGCGGCCTTTTGTTCTATATGTGACTGAGAAGAACCATGTGGCCCTTGGAGTACTAACCCAAGAAGTAGGCACATGGAACCAAGTGGTGGCATACTTGTCTAAAAATTTAGATCCAGTAACAAAAGGGTGGCCTTCTTGCCTTCGGGCCTTGGTGGCCTCAGTTTTATTAATCCAAGGAGCAGACAAGCTAACTCTAGGTCAGGAGCTGACTGTGCAGGTTCCACATATGATCTTGGAACTGTTGAACACAAGAGGGCATCGGTGGCTCTCAAATAATTGGGTTACTCAGTACCAAGCCCTTCCCTGTGAGAGCCCGTGCTTACAGTTTATTCCAGTAAAAGCTTTAAATACTGCTATGTTCTTGCCCATGGAGACAGGCCCTCCAAATCATGACTGCTTGAGTGTCACTGATGAGCTCTTTTCCAGCCAGCCTGACCTACAAATGACACCCTTGTCTGATGGTGACCTTATTCTGTTCACGGATGGGAGCAGCTTTGTGGAAGATGGGGTTTATCATGCTGGATACATGGTAACCACAAAAGATGAGGTGATCCTAGCTATGGCTACTTACTAGTCGGCACAGCGTGCTGAGCTCTGGACATGCATACAGGCACTCTGATGGGCAAAGGGTAAAAGGGTAAATATATATATGGACTTTTGCTATGCATTTGGTACTTTGCACATCATTGGCATGATTTACCAAGAGCAAGGTCTCCTCATGGCAGAAGGGAAGCAAATTAAAAATAAACAGGAAATTATACAGTTGCTAGAGGCAGTGTGAGAACCTAGCAAAGTCACAGTAATACACTGTTCAGGACATCAGAAAGGCAACGACTTCATTGCACAAGGTAACAATAAAGCTGACACCGAAAGCTGAGAAAGACAACACACTCAAAGTCCTGCTGTCACCATTCTGGAGGCTGGTGAATCAATGCATGGCTGAAAACTGGGAGCAACAACAAGGATGACATGGATTGTTGTTTTGTGCCAGATCACCACTGCCTTAAATTTCTTTGTTTTCAAACTGAGGGTGTTTAGGCCTAGGAATGAAAAGTTTGATGAACAATATGTGACTTTTAAAATGGTAAAATGGAAACTGGAAAGCTATCTGTTTACAATGTTCTCTGATGCCTGCCCAAAAGAACATTATGGGGGATCTGGGGTAGCTTCTGACTGTGGGGGCTATTCTAATTAGAAATTATATTACAAAGAGAAAACACAAGTTTGGATCAATGGCTCCCTTGTTGGATGAGCCACTGGTAATTGTTACAATTGTAAACAAGGTCAATGTAATCCTATATCTATGTATATGCCAGCTCCATGGGATCCTATTTGGCTACAAGGAGAAATATATTTCATTAGGACAAGAAATTAAAGAAGATCTTGAGGAAATTCGAGATGCATCTCAGGCTTTAGAAACCCCACTAGATTCACTGGCCAATGTCATATTACATAATAGGCATGCTCTCAATTTGCTAACAGCCCAGAAAGGAGGGACTTGCTTATTTCTTGGTGAAGAGTGTCATTATTATGCTAATAAATCTAGTGTAGTACAAGAATCACTAGACAAACTAAAAGATCAGATCAAGGCTCTTGATGAGGAATTTGGTATAAGAGAGCTGTCCTATGGTATTAATTTTACTTGGCCAGGATAAAAAAAATTGGATAGGACCTCTTCTGAGTCCCCTTCTTATTATAATATTAATATTAATGTTTTGTCCTGTGTCATCCAGTGGATTTCAAAATTTATACAACAGCCCATTGCTGCAGCTCAACACTACCAAATGCTAGTGTTAAAAAATGTAGATTAAATAGAACTAATAATGGATAAAAAAATTATCCTGAAGTAAACAGAGGAATGATGGAGCAAAGTTTTAGATAACTTAGTAGATTAACTATTAAGGTAGTTGTAGAAGCAAAATAAGTAATGTGTTCCTTTAAGATTTACTTTTCCCCCTTTCTCCCATAACTCTCATTGTTTAAGGTGATGGTAATCTGACTCTTTAACCAGTAACTTCATTAACCTAACAAAGTTACAATGCCTGGGTAAATTTACAATGTATATGTGCCTATCTTGTGTCTGTGACTTGTAAATAGAAACTGGAATTGTATTTACACATCAAAAACCACTAGGGATGAGATAATGGCTAAAAAGCATATAAAAGGGAAACCCTGAACAAAGAGGCATGGATACTAACCAGACCAGTTTCTGGTGATCCGACCAGATTGCAAGTAGAACTTTTATTATTTTACCCAAATTCTGTGTCTCCATGTATTTCTTTCTGAGATTTCTGGAACACATTTAGTACAATGTTGTCTGTTGGTTGGTCATAGATGGCTTTTATCAGATTGAGATAAAGACCATCTATTCCAATTTTCTGTAGGATATTTTTTAATCATGAATGGGTGTTGGATTTTGTTAAATGTTTTTTATGCAACTATTGAGAAAATCATATGGTTTTTTTCCTTGCTTCTGTCAATATAGTGTATTACATTTATTTATTTTAGTATATTGAACTATCCTTGCATCTCTGGTATAAATCCCACTTGGTCATAGTGTATAATCTTTATGATTTGTTGCATTCTGTTTGCCACTATCTCTCTGAGGATTTTTCCACCTATGTTTATTAGGGAAATTGGCCTGTAGTTCTTTTTTTTGGTTGGATCTTTCTCTGGGTTTGGTATCAGGGTAATGTTTGCTTCCAGGAATGAATTTGGGTGCATCACTTACTTTTCAATTTCATTAAAGAGTTTAACTCAGCCACCTCATCTTTGATAAATGAGCCAACCATCCTCATTGGAGGAAAGATAACCTATTTAATAAATGATGTTGGAAAAACTGGATTTCAACATGCCAAAGATTAAAACTAGACCCATACCTATCACCATGCATTAAATTAAGATCGAAGTGGATTAAAGATTTAAATATTAGTACCAAAACACTACATTTGCTGGAAGAAAAGTTAGGTAGAACTCTTAAAGATATTGGTATAGGAAAAGACTTTATGAACAAAACCTCGTTAGCACTGGAACTTGTACAATCAACAACTGGGATCTTATCTTATTAAAATGCTTCTGCCCTGTAAGAGAAACCACCAATAGAGCTAAGAGACAACCTACAATGTGGGAAAAAATTTTCAGCAACTATACCTTAGACAAAGGACTACTATCTAGAATATATAAAGAACTGAAAAAACTCAGACCCCCCAAATTCAAAGACCTAATTCAAAAATGGGCATCTGAAATGAACAGACATTTCTCAGACAAAGAAGTAAAAACAGCAAATAAATATATGAAAAATGTTCAACATCACTGCTCATTCAAGAGATGCAGATGAAAATAACACTGCAATTCCACCTCACACCAGAAAGAATGGCTGCTATTAGGAAATCATCTAATAACAAATGCTGGTGGGGGTGTGGGGAGAAAGGAACTCTTCTCCATTGTTGGTAGGAGTGCAGACTGGTGCAACCACTGTGGAAATCAGTATGGAGATACCTCAAAGAACTAGGCTTAGAGATCCCACTTGACCCAGCAATTCTTCCTGGGTATCTTCCCAAAAGAATTAAAAGAATCTTACTACAGCAATATATGTGCACCCATGTTTATAGCAGCATGGTTCATAATAACGAAAGGTTGGAAACAGCCCAAGTGCCCATCAACTGCAAACTGGATAAAGAAAATTTTTTTTTTTATAAAATGGAGTACTACTCAGCCATAAAGAATGAGAAACTAGAGACATTTATAGCTAAATGGATGCATATTGAGGCCATCCTCTTAAGTGAAATAAATAGGACACATATGTGTAAATACCAAATAGTTTCTCTAGTGTGAGAAACTGAAAGTGTAATTAAGGATACACATAGATGAAATGGCCTAATAACATATTTCTCAGATTGTGTTTCCATTGTGTGTCATATGATTGTATCAAAATTGAAATTAGGGAGTTTGGCTTATGTGGAGTCTGCTAACTAACTGGAGTATTTTTTCCAGATCATTATTTGTTCAATGTTGGTTTTGGGGATTTTTCTGAAACAAATCACATCCTCTGGTGTCTTGTTGGTGCTTGAGATGCTTTTTTAAATTATATGAAAAAATGTTTAATTGCTTTTCAGTTTTGTTTTGGTTGAGTTCTACTGTATTTGAATATTATTGTAGTTTTTTTCCGCTTGCATTTTTCTTCTTTGAATGGTTTTAATATTTTGTATGTGTGTGTGTGTTTGATAATAAAGTTATTTTTAAAAAAGAGTTTAAATATAAAACAGTGCTGTTATCTGTAAGTTCTTTCTAATTGCTAATTATTGAAAGCATTTTAATGGTAAATATTTTCATAGCTTTTCCAATAATTTTAACTAATTAAATGAGATTTGTAATGAAGATGTGTGTTTGGTAGTTAACTTCTTTATTAAATTATGATATTGAAAAATTACATGGTCACTACCCCACATGTTTTAAATAAAATGTTACACAGTCAAATATAGATTAACTTTTTGAGTGATAAAAGTATTTTAGTCTTCATTTTTATCTTTGTCATTTAAGTCATGTGAAACTAACAGTTATAATTAAAAAATGCCAAATATGTAAAATTGTCTTATGATTTAGTCTCATAATTTTAATACGTCAGTTTTAACGTGGGAAATATAAGCAATATGTAAGTGTACATAAAACAGGAAAACAATACAAAAGAATATTAATAAAGCTTTATATTGTAAAAAATTTTTTAGAAGTTTAAGAAGCAGTGGCATTAAGTCTTCTCTAAATTTCTTGTAGAATTTAACAGTGAATCTGTCAGGGCCTAGGCTTTTCTCTGTTGGTAGGTTTTTAATTACATCTTCACTTTCATTGACTGATATTGGTTTATTTAGAATTTTTATATCTCCTTGATTCATCTTTGGTAATTCATATGTATCTAGGAATCTGTCAATTTCTTCTGTGTTCTCCAAAGAATCAACAGCTGGGTCATATCAAATTAGAATGCTTTTACACAGCAAAAGAAACCACCAACAGAGTAAAGAAACCACCCACAGAATGGCAAAAAAATCTTGCCAGCTACTTCTCAGACAAAGGCCTAATTTGTAGAATATATAAAGAATTCAAAAAAATCAGACCTCCAAAATTTAAAGACCAAATCCAAAAATGGGTATCTGAAATAAATACACATTTCTCAGATGAAGAACTAGAAATAGCAAATAAATATATAAAAAATGTTCAACATCATTGGTCATTCAAGAGACACAAATTAAAACAATTCTGAGATTCCATCTCCAGAAAGAATGGCTATTATGAATAAATCAACCAGTAATAAATGTTGGTGGGGCTGTGGGGAAAAGGGAACCATTCTCCACTGTTGGTGGAAGTGTAGACAGCAACAACCACTGTGGCAATCAAAAAACTCAAACTAGAGGTTCCATTTGTCCCAGCTATTCCCCTTCTTGGTATCTTCCCAAAAGAAGTAAAAGCATTATATTATAGAGATATTTGCACATCCATGTTTAAAGTGGCACAATTTGTAATAGCTAAATCTTAGAAATAGCCCCATTGCCATCAACTGATGAATGGATAAAGAAGGTGTGGGTTTTTTTAATGGAGTACTACTGTGATATAAAGAAGAATAAGCTTGAGAGATTTCTAGCTAAATGGTTGCACTTTGAGACCATACTCTTAAGTGAAATGAATCAGACACACATGTGTAAATACCGCATTGGACCACCACCCTCAACACCAAGGAGTAGAGCTTCCCCAGTGCAGAGGAGGTGAACCTTCCAGGCTGCCATACCACCACCCCCAGCCCCAAGGAGCAGAGGTGATACTTTCATGACAAAGAGCACCTTAGGAACTTCATGAATACCAAACTAGCACTCCAAAAAATTTTAGACAATATCCTAGGAAAAGACAATGAGGATCACAACCCCAGGAAGCCCAGTAGAATGAATCCATCAGGCATGACAAGAATTAAATGCAAAAGGGGAGAATCCAATAAAAGGAAAAAGTCATGACAATGATGTCATTACCTAGGAGTTATAACCATCAATGTTAATGGTCTCAATTAACCAATCAAAAGAAATAGACTGGCAGAATGAGTCAAGAAGCAAGGTCTAACAATATGCTGCATACAAGATACACACTTAATTCAAAAAGAAACTCATAGACTGAAAGTTACAGGGTGGAAAAAAATATTCCATGTGACAGGAACAACAACAAAAAGCAGGAGTAGCTATCCTCTTTGCAGATCAAGTGGATTTCAAACCAACAATGATTAAGAGAGACAAAGAGGACGCTACACCCTTGTAAAGGGAACAATCAAAGCAAAGAGGTGATGATCATAAACATATAAGGACCAAACACTAGTGCACCCAACTATATAAAACAAATACTAACGCAGATGAAAAATCAAATAAGCACTAACACAATAGTAGTGGGGCACCTCAATACCCCACTGTCACAAATGGATAGATCAACTAGAAAAACAATAAGCAATGAAATACTAAAACTCAATCAAACTCTTGAAACAATGAACTTAACATGTTTACAGAGTGTTCCACCCCACAAAATCAGAATACACATTCTTTTCAGCTGCACACTGGTCCTTCTCCACAATAAACCACATACTTGTTCCTAGAACATGTTTAAGTAAGTGCAAGAAAACTGAAGTTATCCCCTGTATATTATCAGACTGTAGTGTGATGAAATTGGAGATCAATAGCAAAAGAAATTGCAAGAATTTCATAAACATATGGAAACAGAACAACACATAAGAATGAGAAATTAGAGACATTTATAGCTAAATGGATGCATGTTGAGGCAATACTCTTAAGTGAAATAAATAAGACACACGTGTAAATACTGAATAGTTTCTCTAATATGAAAAACTGAAAGTATAAATAAAGACTAAAAGGTATAACAGATAATTTAAAATAGGAAGAGGCCAAGGGGAAGGGGAAATGGGAAGGGTAGGGAAAAGGAAAGAAGGGAATGTATTTAATATGAGAAAATGAAAAAATGGATACTAAGTCTTTGTAAATAGGGAGGGATGGAAGGGTTGTAGGGAAGGCATGTGAATGGGAAAAAAAATAAGAACCAAGAGAGATTATGTAAAGGTGCAAATTTCCAAAGATGAATGTCATTATATTGTATCCCTAAAATGTACCAATAAAATTAATTTAAAAAATACTGCATTATTTCTTTGTCATGAGAAACTGAAAGTGTAGATAAGGACCAAAATATGTAATGGATATTGGGAAATGAGAAGAAAATGTTCAAATAAGAAAGGAACAAGGTAGGGGAGACTGGGTAAGGAAGGAAGGGACAAGAAAAAAGAGAATAGAAGGAAAAAAATAGAAACAAAGTTCTTGTAAATAAGGAGGGGAAGAAAGGTCAAGGGAGGAGAAGGTAATGGGAAAAAAGAAGCAGCAAGATATATCATATACAGGTACAAATTCCCTATGACACATGTTATTATTATGTTAATGTAAAATGTACCAATAAAAACAGTTGAATAAAAACTATTGATAATCATAGCAAGAAAATTCTTCATAGTTTATCAGAGCACAAGTCCTGCAAAGAACCAGAGAAAAGGTAACTCTTAGTTGCAGGCTTGCTTATAGAAGAGCACTACTCTGCCCTACTTGTCTTCTAACTAATGGATGGCATTGCATTTGGGCTTCAGTTTCCTTTAACTTCCCATCTTCTTCCAATTGAGCTATCTGACTTTGGAGTATTGATGATATAAGAAGAAAATGTAATCACTGTTGAACATCAGGTACATTTTAATACTTTCTTTGTACTATGTTGATTGTTTCATCTATGGGCCTAAGAAATCTTAAATTTGGTATGAAATATTTAAATATGTGTATAATAAAATTACTATTTGTCTTTTTTAAAAAAATTCATTATTGGTAACAAAATTTTTGTCTGGCTCATGTTTCTTCTTCCTAGGACTTAATATCCAAACACTTGGCATAAACAATTTTGCTGAGCTTTGTCTTCAGTTCCTGAAATGTAGTTTCTAAATCCATGAAATAGCCTTACTGATAGGAGTGTCATTGTTATTCCTGGTAAGCTCATGGCCCACATTTAATAATTTAGTCAATGAAGTGACTCTTATTGGGGCCCTACCGAGTCTATGATAATGAGATGACTCAGGATGAGAGGTTCTACTGCAGAAAGACAGGCCACAGGATGAGAGAGTTGAGAGTTTGGGCCACATTTCATCAGCCCATTCTCCATGAGGTTGGTGATTGAATTCAACCAGATGGTCAGAGATTCAATCAATTTTTCCTGTATGATGAAACCACAATAAAATGTCTAGATACAAAGTTTAAATGAACTTCTTTGTTGGGCAAATAACTTGTATTTGTCACACATCCATGTACTAGGAGAGCAATGCATCTCTGCAGATGGTGAAATTTTCATGTTTAAGAGTTTTTCAGACTTTAGTCTATGAATATTTCTCTCTAGTTGGTTCTGATGTCTATCTTTTTGCAATTATAAAAGCATATTTTAAGAATAGTGTTCTGTTATGTTCTGTGAGTCCTACTGAATTAGGGAAACTGGGATGGCAGTGGGAGCCTCTGAATGTATAGCCAGTAGATCAGAAGAAAGGATGGTCTGAAGAACTGAAAACTGTGTCTGATGTTTGATAAAAGGGTGGTCTTGTGGAGGGCTTTTCCTCAACAGTGAAATTTGGTTTACTTCTGTGTAATTGATATAAGTCACTGCATACCCTCAACACAATCTTAGTAGATGTTATGGCTTATACCTAGATGTTCCCCCAAAGTTTTTTGGATGTGCCTGGATCTACAGTGTGTGATTCTGTGATGTGACACTGGGATCGATTCAAGGTGCGAGGCTAGGATTAAGGCTACACCACCCTGGGTGTGAGTGCTGTCCACTCTAAGAGTGGGTAGCCTGGATAGGATATGTGGGATAGAAAGAAGGTCACTGCTTGTCACTTGTCACCTGCTGCTTTCTACTTTTGGTGCTTCCTGCCTTCCACACCATGACTTGCCTTTTGCCATCCATGATACCCCTCTGCCATATAACCCTGCCTTAGAGCCAGTTGATTATGGACTGAAACCTCTATAAGCTAAGGGCCAAAATAAACTTCTCCTCCTTAAATTTTAGGTTTTGGGTATTTTGTCTCAGCGATGAGAAAAGTAACTAAGATAGTACAGAAAAGTCAAAGAAAATTGTATATTTACCAATATATAGTTATGGGTGAAGTTTATAATAGTATTGAATAAAGTCCATTTGATTTTTTAAAAATAGTTAAATTATGACACAAATCATATCTGTTTAGCAGGATTTAAATTCAATATCAAAGAAATGCTTTTTTTTCCTCAAAATCTCCTCCAAATACCATTCAGACACTACATTTAAGTCAAGCCAGTTAGCTTAGATCACAACTTGATTATTGTTAATGTCTGAAGGACAAATGTGGCCTTTATTTGCCTTTTTTAAACAGAAAGCTAGTCAAACTTCATAAAGAATATATAAGGAGTGGCACAGCAATTTGAAGCTGATACATAAAGCATGTGTCAAGAGAATACAAAGAAATAAACATAGGATTTTAGATTGAAGAAATGGTGATAGTACAAAATCAATCTAGTGATTAGGTTTAAAGTTAATAATCAAATAGCACAGTAACTATATGGAAGGTTTAGTTAAATGAAGTATAGTGAGTCAATATAATGGTCAGTACTTATTACTTTGCAGATAAATTAGATAAGATTTTACAAATAAATATTTCCGTCTGTCTCTCTACTGTCATTATAGCTAAAGCCCCTGTGAAGCATCTCTGTAAGTTTAGTAATAGTGGGTAATGTAAAACTCAGTGGGCCAGTCATTAACACATGTAGAATGGACCAGTTCTAAGAAGACCTTTATAAATTACTATGGTGTAATCACTAGCTCCTAAATCCATCTTCTCAGTGGATATGAATTGGAAATAATAATGAACTCCATGTACTGAAGAGACTCAGTAGATAATGGTGACAGATAGGAATTGGCTGAGCACATAGAGAAAGAGCAGAATCTGTGAATATGGTACTAAATTTTCAAGATGAGAATCTAAAATAATAACAAGATAAATGTGCTCCAGAGATGTATCGTACAACGTTGTGACTATGATTAGTAATATTGTGTTGTGCAGTTAAAAATTCGGGAAAAGGATAGATCTCATGCTAAGTGCTCTCACTACAACAATTTTTTTATGAGGATGAACTTTATATCCGAGTATAATAACAGTACATTTAGATTAATTTTTAAAAATGACCTAGGAAGTCTTTAGAAGCAACTATGTATCACCTACTTTTTTATTCTTGTTAGATATATTGACTTTAAGTTTTGAATTTCAGTTTTTTTAAAAGTAATCCTGTATTTCACTCCTCTAACAGTAAAGGGTCATTGTTTCCCTGTGGAATTAGGTTCAATTTTGCAAGTAGTTGGTGAATGTAGCATTGAAATGGCTTTTAGAAGTTATTAGTTCAGGTAGGGTCAACATGTGGTCATTTTCTCTCACCAGTGTCTGCCATGTAGATAGGTGGAGCTTAAGCTTGATGAAATGTAACCAGTGATGAAGGAAAATGACCCCTCCCTCTCTTCATGCCAAACTTTAATGTTTCCATGAAGGCATATGATACTTGGGGTCATTTTGCAACTATGAGGGAAAAACAAAAAAATCAGAGAGCTAGCTGAGTTAACCCATTCTGAGAGTGCCTTCTATGGCGATCTTGTATAAGTTTGTTTAAGTAATTCTTCTGCTGCTTTCATGCTAACATCTTCCTAAATGATATAGCCTTTTATTGTTAACTGTGGGTGTTCTCAATGTTAAAATGTTTGATAACACATATGTTCTATATCTTGGATTATTGTACTCCTGATTCACAATGGTTAATTTTCCTTATGAAAAGTAGTACCCCTAATTGAAGACTATTCCTCATGCAGGCCACTGGCTAACACTACTAGAGGATGAAAAAGTTTAGCAAACATAAACAGTAACAAATTAGGTCCTCACGGGTGCAATCCACTGTGAGGTTCCTAAGTGGACATGTGGACATATTCTCTCTGGAAGAATGTAAACAATGCAAAATCAAAGTGAATAGAAACAAAAGATTTCTTTATCTAGATTTGCACAAACACACGTGCTTCTCAAGAAGTAACATTGGTATGGCAATTATTCCAGAGTCTTTTCAATGCATTGGTTTCTATTAAGTGCTATATTACATTGTATGTGCATTTTGTAATTTACTATTTTTCATTTACAACATATATTGACACTTTTATCATTGACAGAGATAAACATATATTTGATTGTTGCTAGTATCCAATAATGTTCAAAATATATTTAGTACTGAATTATTGATCAATATTTCTTTTCTTGATTTTTGCTATTGCAGTGAAATATTGAGTAATGTCCATTTTTTATGTAAGTAGATGATTTTTTTCAATAATCAATAATTTTAAAAAGGAATAATAGGTCAAAAAATATCCAAAGAATAAATTTTTGGATATTGTATCAATCATAGTCAGGAATACAAAGCTGCCACAATTCATGATTATAGCCTATGTGAATGTGAGTTGGAATTTGTTTTTATAGCCAGTCAGGATTTGTCTTTCATGAAGGTGGATTTTACTAAGAGAATGTAGCATTTGTTTGATGGAGAATATATATGAGAGCTAATTCAAGGTATTTGAAAAACAGAACTAGGAGTTGTTACATTTAACTGTGGAATTATGAAGGTAAGTCATGTATTTCACAATGAATAATAGCTAAAATATTTATTTTGAACAATGGATTACTTTTAAAATGTGTAAGAAGAACAGATCATGAACAGAGGCATAGAGCCTAGAATTCACTGGTTATAACCAGGAAATAAAAAGTATTTCAGTTTTAATGGGACATTGACCATGTAGGGAAATTAATAGACTATAAATCTGATGATGAGTTTCTGTGAAGGATGAGGTAGGCTACTTCCGTTTTTCAGGCAAAAATAATAGATCTAGAGGAAGGGTAGTAGCAAGGGAAATGAAAAGACAAGCTGATATAAAATTACAGAGATGAACTATTCAGAGTTTAGCATGTGAAAGGTGTTAGAGTGAAGGACAAGTCATATGTGCAGCTACTGAGGCAAATTTACCAAAAGTGTTAAGCCCATAAATGAACATCTTAAAACACAATAAACCATTGCCTCCTGTTTATACATCTGCAAGGCAATATTAAAATAGTTCAAAATATTAAAATAGTTCAGCAGAAACCAAATGAGAAATAAGGGTAAAGAACTTTATCTCTTGTCCAGGCATCTGTACCTCAGCAAGTTGTCAAAAGAAATGCTGCTTCTGAAGCCAAAGTCACCCAAGGGACTAATCAGCTTAAACACATGACAAAAGCCATAGACAATTCCAAAGTGCTAACAATGTTAACTAACAGTTCTTCCTGCCAAGAATCTGCACAGCACTGCCAAAACAAAAAGGATGGTTCCCTCTACTGAGCTTCTAGAATTTTTTTCTTTAATGCCCTCCTCCCTTTCAACTATACTTGGAGAAGATAGTAGTAGAGAGGAACTTGAGAATACTCTTATCTGGCGAGAGGCAAGTTCACAAAGTATGGCTATTCGGTGCCAAGGAAATGTAGTTAAAAGTAAGTTTATGAATGGTCAGGAGGGCAAAGCTTCTTCAAAAATATTTTTCAATCCTAGTTCTCTCTCTCTTTTTTTTTTTTTCTTTTTTGGTTGTCTTCCATTTCTGGTAGTGTAAGGAATTAATGGCTGCTCAAAATTATTTAAAGATCTCTCTTCTTTCTGACTTTTGATATCTCTGGTGTTCATGTTAAAAGCTCATAAAGGTCTTGTGTGACTATTTAACTGCCTTATCTTTCCCTATCAGGTTTTAATGTAAACCTGGTACAGAGTGAGCATGAATTAAACTGTGTATGAATCATTACTGTGAAGCTATTATTCTCCTGTCTTCTTGTCACTCTGTTCATCCATGTCACTAGTTAAGTTTTATTTCATTTCCTGCACTTCCCATTTGACAGGAACAATGAAGCCGTAAGACTGTAATCTTGATTTTTCTCAACATGACATTTTGTGTTAGTAACTTTATTAGCTACTCTATTTGTAGCACTTCATATTTGAGGTATCTGGAGGTTGATCTTTTATCTTTGCTCTTCTGTAAACTTTCAATCTGTCCTATTAATTATTTGAAAATATGGCCTTATGAGATATTCCTGTCTTTTTTCTATTAAAAATTACCTTGAGATTACCCTGCGTTTTTGCACAGATTTGTAGATCATATTTCCAATTTCCAGATTAAACATACATATTTCTCAGTTTGTTCAGAGAATGTAGTCAATAATGATATTGTGATTTACTTTTTGTTCTTATTAGCATCATTCATTCATTTATTTATTGTCCTTCATTTTAATATTCATTTAGCACCTACTACATGCTGTATATTGTTTTAGGCACAAGAATTCTACAGAATAAAAAAATAGATAAAGATTAATCCCTTCTCTCTTGGTCTGCGTTCTGATGGAGAGAGAGGCAGTAAAAAATCCGGTAAGTTAGATGGTTACAAGGGCTATGGAGGAGAGAAGAGAGTGTGAGAAAAGTCAGAGGTGGGTTGTAATGTAATTTAAACAAGAGGTCAAGGAAGGTCTCATTGAGAAAATCATATTTGATCAGAGCCTTCAAGGAGTTGAAAGATCAAGTTATGAGCTCTTGAGGTCAGAACAATAAAATCCAAGGCCTTGAGACTGTCTTCAAGGGAGATCCAGGAGGCCAGTGTGGCTCTGTAGAGTATATGAGGGAGAAGTGGCAAGATGAGATCAGAAAGAGACGAAAGAGTGGAGCCAGATAGAAGACTGTGTACATCATTGTGAAGCATTGTAAGGACTTCAGTTTTTGTTCTGAAGAAGGTAGTGGAAGTATCTGAGCCAGAGGAATGACATGAGTGAACTTACATGTGTAGAAATCATTATGGTTGCCAAGTTGACAATAACTATAGATTTACAGTGGAGAAGCCAAAAGGATCAATTAGGAGAATCTCTTTTCTCACTTTGCAGTGTGATCTCTGAATTAATGGCTCTAATAGTTTTTAAAATGTTTCAAAATTTAAATGTATATTTTATTTGAAAAGAGGGTATAGCATAGCAACTTAATTCTTCAGATATGGAATCTGAGAGCCAGTGATTGATTGTGCTCCCATTTAAGAGCTGTATTTTTCATTTTGGGTATGTTACCTAACTTCCCTTATCCTGGAATGTCCAACTTGAAAACCCGAGTACCAAATGCTTACCTTGACTACATTAGGGTGATTTAGAGACAACATATATGAACTTCTTTGATTGTACCTGCCAAACAACATATTCACATTAAATGTTAGCTAGTATGAATTTCTAGTTACTTTTTCTGTTACATTTTAACATCCTGACTTATTGAACAATGCTAGATTATTAATTTCTAAATTATTAATTATTGAAAAGGAAATCATGGGCCCTAATTTTAGGCAATTTTATTAACAGAGTGTGATGGACAATCTTGCTTGTCAACTGAATTGATTTGAGAGATGCTCATTAGTAAAGCACATTTCTGGGTATGTCTAGAGGGGTTGTGGACTTACTACCTTGTGGACTTCTCTTAGGCCAGGACTTTCCTCTTGGGGTCATTCACTGCTCTCTGCTTCCTGGTTGCCACGGATTGAGCAGCTATTCTTCATTGTGCACCTTCACCATCATGTTTCTGCCTTGTAGCTAGCCCACCATAGACTGAAACTGTGAGCCAAAACAAACGTTTCCTCTATAGCAAGGACTGTTGAAAGACACAAAGGAATCTCTAGCAGGAAGTTTTAAGAGTAGGATAGACTGTTATCTGGCAAGTGGTAACTATTTAACATTCTTAATGCTCTGATTCTGATTCTGCTTAAAAAGAGACAAAGAATCCAGATTAGCAATGCAAAGCAATTTTCCATTCTTTTGAGATGGCTGACAATCTGAGACAAGTGGCACTAAATGTTAATCTTACTCATATAGCATTTTACCTCACCACAATAAGCATATTCAAATACACAATTAAGCAGGAAATATTTTTGTGTTTATTAACATGATGGTCTTTGTCCACTGGGATGCTATAATAGCAAAAACTAGGCAGTGTAAAAACAACAGAATATTATTTTTCACAGTTCTGAAGTCTGGGAAGTCCAAGATTACAGTAAAGGCAGATCCTGTATCTGGTGAGGCTGTTTTCTGGTTCACAGAAGGTGCCTTCTCAAGGTATTCTCATAGATTAAAAGAGGGCGTGGCCACTTTTAGGCCTCTTTGTAAGAATACTAATCCCATTAACCAGGGCTCTATCCCATGATATCATGACCTTCCAAAGCTTTAGCATATGAACTTTGGAGAGCACACACATTCAGACCATAACAGTGGTTTAAAGATGAGAATTTAGGATCTTTTCCACCCTAATCACATTTGATTCAAATTCTGCTTTCTAAGCAAGAGAACAAGGAGAAATACAGTATGTCTATCTGAATAATACAAACAAAATTTTTAAAATGTGAGTGTATGTGTTAGTTACTTTTCTCTTGTTGCTGAGACAAAATATCTGACACCCAAAGTTAGAAGGGAAGGGGAGTTTATTTCACTTACAGTTCATAGAGATTTCAGTCCATAATTGGGTGGCTCTGAGTCTGGGATGACAAAGAAGCATCACAGAGGAGAAACAACATGGTCCACACAAGGTAGCAAAGGTAACAAGGGGTGTTATCAGCATTTTTCTGCCCCTTTTATCTTATTTAGGCTACTTAGGGTGGGTAGCACTTAATCCTAGAGCCCTTGAGCCTAGCACTGCATCATGAATCAATTCAGGCTTCACACAATCTAGATCAAGCCTATGACCACATGAGGAGGGACATCTAGACCCAAGCCATAACAGTGTATAATGAAAACTAAGCAGTATTATTGTTCTTTCAATTTGTGAGTATGCAGAAAGTCTAGAGGCAATGTGAAGCTTTTAGGGAAAAAAAAGAAGTTATGCTATTTAGATTTAGTGCATGGTACTAGCAGAAAATATCTGCATTCAAAAGTAACCTACTAGAGTGAACCCAGATTTTTTTTCCTGAATTTAAGAGTTATTGTCTTGTGTTCTTATGAGCTCCTTGAATTGAGAACAGCAAGTTGTGGAATCCTAATTTTAGGATGTAATTTTTTCATTGTTCAGTTTGACACTTTGCTAAGTCAATAAAGAGGCTAAAAGTAATAGCCAGAAATCATCTATCTACTACTTGTCTTTTTCTATAATGTTATTGTCTACGTTTATCCCCTCAAACTCATATCTTAGAAACTTAATCCTCAATGCAACACTGTTGAGTGGTGGGACCTATTAGTAAATGATTGGGTTATATAAACTCGTAAATTAGTAACATTTCAAAAGGACAGGTTAGAGGGTATTTGGTCTTGTTATACCCTACTACCTTTGCCTTCTGAGGTCAAAGTATTCCTTCCCTTGGGAGGGTACAGTGCTCATTGTGCCACTTTGGAAACAGAGACAAGACCTCATCAGATGCTAGTGCATTGATCTTGAACTTTGCATCCTAAAGAATGATGGGGAATAAATTTCTGTTCTTTGAAAATTATCTAGTTTGTGGTAGTCTGCTATAGCAAAAGAAGATTAAGACACAAAGCTTGCCTGGCTCAGAGGCTTAGAGGGATAGATTAGAAAATAAAATTGCTATCTTACTTTCTTATGGAAAGTTATAATTTCATATTTCACATCATGTGCTGAAATTGCTAATTAAATGTAAGTGGTAGATCAGAAGGAAAGAGCATACGTGGGCTGAAGTGGTGCTTGGATCTGTGTGGGGCAGTGGTGATAAGGTCATTGGTTTTCATGTCAAACACTCTGGGCGCTGGATGCTACTCATTCCTTGACCAGCAATTGTCTTTACTTTTCTAAGCTGCAGGGGTAAAGTACAGCAAGAAACCACTTCATGATTTTAGTAGGAATTAAGTGAGATAATACATTTTATATGGTTAGAACAATGCTCAGCACATGGACGTGTTAAATAAATGTTGAGTTGTGGTGTCATTATCATTATTATTGCGAGTGAGTAGTGTTTCATAAATCATGCAAGAATAATGCTACTGTACTGGGAGATTTCTGAGAAGAAAGAAATCTGATCTCTTAACAATATGAAATCTAATAAGTATTTGGGTGTTTCTGTAGGAATATTTCACAGGGAGATCCATCTTTTGGAAAAGGGAAAAGGACCAAGAAATAGAAAGAGAGGGAGGGAAAGAGAAAGGGGGTTAAAAAAAAGAGAATTAAAATGTGTTATGTACATGTATCGACTCCCCTTGGTGAAGGTGATCATTGTGCACTGCAAAAATGTACTAATCAAAATAAAAATTAAAAAGAAGCTTTTTTTTAGCCATTTAGTTCCTCAAATAGTATTTACTTTCTCAATGGATTGATTGAACAATATATGTTCTTATTTTCAAATTTGGTGAAAAGTTCCCTAAAATGTTTGAACTTCACACATAATTTCCAAAATATATGTTATGATAATGGTTATATTGTATTGATTAGATAAATAATATTTTCCAAATTTATTGTTTTTTTTTTTCCTTTGGGAATGCAAAAATTAAATTATTTGTAGCCTTTCTAATCACAAGAACTTGCTAGATGAGAGACAGATATAAACAAGAATCCACTTCAGTGCATTAAGTGCTAAAATAAACGTGCAAGCAAAACACTTTGGGATCATGTAGAGCAATATACCAAGTGACTTTGCTTGGGCAAGTCAGAAGATAAATTTAAAAATTATTACACTTTGCTCCTCTATGAATTTGCACACCATTCCTTAGGTGAAGAGAGCCAAGGTAGGAGCTTTCTGAAATGTAACAACAATGTTATTTTCCTTTTTAAAAATATTGAACTAGAACCATATGACAGTAGTCAGCAAGGGATTCTAACAAAATTTTAGTAGAGACAAGTGAAACAGAAGTTGGTTTTGAAATCAAATGTCCTAAATGTGTGTAGGATTTTTATATGATTCACTTTGTCACCTTGAAAACAATAATATCTAATACTGATTATCTAACATCATTCCTAAAATCTATGAATCTATTTTCTTATATATATTTTGAATAGCTTCTTGCCTAATTTAAAGACACTTGCTATGAGTGTCAAATTGAGTATGACTCATATACCCAGCCCAGGTAAGTGGAGGCTCTGCTCCACTTGGTCATTCAGGAATCAAGCACCCAGTGGCTATTTTGTCTCATAGATAAGATTTTTGGGTGGTGTGGCAGACAGCTTCTAAAATGGCCCACTAGAATATCTATTTCCTGGTATTCATGGCCTTATGTATTCCTTACCATTGGTTACCTTGCCTTCTTTCCATTGACTATAATAATATCAAGAGAAGTCACATTTGTCATTGGGTTACAGAAAGTTGTGATTTCTGTACTACTAGCAGACTCTGTCTTTGTGTCTGTGATAAAGCCAGCTATCATGTAGAGATAACCACATGACAAGGAACTGGATGGTCTCTAGCTAATGACCAGCAAGGACTGAGACTCTATGCAATAGCCCTTAAGACAGTGAATCTAGTCAACAGTGGTGAAAGTGGATTAGAAACAGTTGAACTTTGACAGAAAATCCAGAGGCCCACAGATACCTATAATGCATCCTTATGAAAGACTCTGCAACAGGGGGATTCATTACTTCCAGAGTCAGGCAGATACCAAATGTGTACTCTTTCAGTTGTTAAATTTTGTTTCATAGCAGTAGGTAACTAATATAGCAAAGTAAAAGATTGTTGGAACATTGATAAATGTCTACAATGCTCCTATCCATAAATGTCAAAGACAATAGCTGTTGCAAGTCCTTTTTCATAAACTAATCACAAAGACCCATGTAACTGCAAGAAAGGTAGGAAATGTAGGAGAGCCTAGAATGCTCACATTGGTATAGATCAATAAGAAAGCAATATAATGAGTAAATCCTGGGTTCAACATTAATTCCATATGTAACCACCTAAGCATGAACTTGATGAAAACACTTAGCCAATGATATTTACCTCCTCTGTTTCATCAGCATCATGAAGTTACAGTACATGAAGTCTAGTACAGTTATTATCTACATATGACAAAGTATTTTCATGTCAAGTAGCATATGGCCATGTAAATTTTATTCTCTCATAATACTATTTTGATTTATGATCTACAGTACTATCTTTACCTATTTTACTGTTGTTGAGTAAGGGTGAAGGACCTCAAGGTGCTGATCCAATCACACAGCAAAGTGGTGGCAGAACTGGGTCTTACCGTAGGCCATCTTCCTCAACATTCTTTGCTTTCTGCTTTGTGGGTGGATCATTTCACTGGTCCATTTTTTTCAGTGGTAGATTACATAGTGTGGTCTTCCAAACAGGATGTAAGCTTAACAAAGAAAATCATGCTGCTGAATATTAAAACTGCTAACTTGGATATGTGTTTGGACAGATGCTCTAAAATGATGGCTATTATGACTACAATCTTTAAGCAAATGTACAATTTTAACAAGGGCAGTGCTGAAATTATCCATGCTTTAAAATAGAATTAATAAAATAATATAGATTTATAAAGAAGGATTACAGTATAGTGCTCTCAAAGATAACTCTTGCACATTATTCTTGGACCATTTACTCATCTTGCTGTGAGTCTTTTGGCTGCACACTTGATTGACTTGTACCTCAGTCAATCCAGATGGAAAAATGGGGGAAAAGCCAGAACTCAGTGAAAACCGGATGCTGCATCTGAGCTGTGATATCCCAAGTAAATGAATAACAAAACATGGTTCAAGAGAGTGTGCATCTGAAATGCCCTGGAAACTCATAGTATTTTACCACATTAAAAGAAAAAAGAAATAGAGGTCATTATTTCCACATTCCAATGATTTAAGTAAATCATAACCTAATTTCTGAAATAACTTTTGTGCATTGGACTTCCTAGTGACATAATTATTGCTTAACATTTTTTTAGATGGGAACAATTTTTTGCTGCTAGAAACTATGTGGTAATATTTGGCATGTGTCAATAGATACAGGAAAATGACTAATAACTAATACTTAAAGTGATTATGTGATAAAAATCATTAAGAAATATATTTCCTAACAAAAACAATAGAAGCAAAGGAATTCACAGAAAAGAGTAGTATTTTCAATAATACACAAAATAATTTTGCACTTATATGTCAATGACAATGAGGACAGATACATTATCAATGTAGAAAAACTATAAAACCTAATTGCTCTTTTAAAAAAAATTACACTGGAAACACTAGAATATCTTATAAATGGAATTAGAGACAAATAATTGATGACACCATAAATTCAATTTACCTACACTTCAATATGGTTTTTGCCTAGGTCAGCCAACATGCTGGCTTCCTGGGTGGCATATCTGGGACCCTTCATTCGGTGTGATGCACTTTTCATATACAGAGACAACAGTCTAATGATGGTACAGTTGGTCCCTGGCTTTATAAAGCCAGAGATCCAAACAGAGAACCAGACAGTGAGGAGAAAGGCTAGAACTTGCAGATATTCCAGGTCCAACTAGCCCTGCAAAGACAGTCTCACTAGTTTTAACAAATAACACTACTCTTTTCTCCTTTTCATTTTTTTTCCCATGAAAAGAAATCCAGTAACAGACACCTTAAGAAGAAAATTTGGATTGGGCCTTGAGCATTTTTAAATTTACAGTTTACCTTAGGAGAAAATTAGGCTAGAACAGCAATTCTTATACATTTAAACTTTAGAAAAAAAAAACCCAACAGATTTCAATAAAGGGGACTGTCAAAGAGCTGACTGTATTTTATTTTGCAATAAAGTAATATTTTAAAACAACCCATAACAAACCAATTACTCTTTTATCATCTTACTTTTATGCCATTATCTATTATCCTTATTTTCTTTCATTTTTCTTTAGATTGCTTAAAACTTTCCCAGTAATGTATATTAATATGCACAGCAGTATTTGGCAACTAGTAAAAAGTAGATTTAGTGTTTATTTAAGGCATATTCCCATATTGGTTTGTATGCAAGAATGAATCAACTTCAGGTTTCTTGAACAATTATGTCTACTTAATGGGCAAAGGCTGAGAGATGCTGTGAAATCACAAGGTTGACAGTAGTAGTCACAGTACCCAGGGTTTGTAGTGCATCATTCCAGCTGAGAATGTCTTAGAGGAATAGCTGGAGATGGCTTGTCCTGAGAGCCATTACCACTTTGGGCTGAGAGTTTCGACATGTGCTGTTGTGGAAATAGGAAACTAGTGGTGGCTGGGAAAAACTCCTGAAGTGTTCTGAGAGATCACTATTTAATGTTGACAATAACATAATACAGAAAATCTTAAATCAGTAAAGCAGAGATCTCTTAATTTCTATTCTTTTACCATGTGAAGAACCATTGTAGTCCAAGCTACAGTTGTTCTCCTTGCATCCTTTCTGCCTTGCATGTAATTTCTACTCTACATACAAATGTGTCAAGTTTTGAATATGCAAATAAAATTGGCATCTGTCTGCTTCCCATGGGTTGAATTTAATCTTGTTAATTTGGTCAGTGCTCCTCATGTCATCTAACCCATTCTCATCTGTGACTAGACATCCCTGCCTCTTGCCTTTCCCCTTTCCTTTTCAAACATTCTGATTTCTCAGTCCTTGGTAATTTTCTTTAGCCTTCCCTTCTTAGGGTGCTCCTACTGGCTGTTTTCTTTGCGAGAAATATTCTGTCTTCTGCTTTTGCCCAGCACAAGCTGAAGCCTTTTTCTCTCCTCATCAAGAAAGTCAACAATTTTCTCTGAAAATTTCTTATTTAAATGCTGGAAAATTCTTGGCTAAGATGTGGCTTGCTACTTAAGTGTATGATTATTTAATTAATTTAACGGATATCTCTAATCCTCTTCTAGATTCTAAGCTCAATAAGAACTCTGTCTCTACTGCCTACTCAATATTACTCAAATAGAATGGTTAAAAATGAAAGAAAAGAACCATTTATAGTGTGGTATGTTTGGAAAGAATGCTGACAGAATCATAGGATAGCAATTATACTGGTGATTTAGCAAGCATAACATTTAAAAAAATATAAAGCTTTTTAAATATATAAAGCTTTATAAAACATTTTAAAAGTATAAAACATTTTAAAAATAAATATTTTCCAGGAGATCTATGGTCAGTTAACACAGAAAAAGAAACTAAGTTTTTTACTTATCAGCTAAAATCTAGAGATAGTATCATGGAATATATACTTTAAAAAAATTTCCCCTTCAAATGCTTCCTATATGTATAGTGACAAGATTACAACTCATTTTCTTCTTCTCTCCAGAGTGTGTCATATAATGAAAACAGAATATGCTTCATGTTTTGTGGTCTGTTTTGTGGGAAACATAGTGCTGATCATATCTAAGACACACATGACAATTCAGATACACACCTGTGCAATACATGTAAAACACTTTTCCTCAGTGTAACATGTGTTTTCTTCCTTTAATAAATTTAACTTTCCCTTCTTAGGTTAAGTGGAAGGTGACTAAACCTTGTTATAGAGACTAGATGACATTAATTTCCTTCTTACCACTGTATTACATACAAAGAAAAAAGTCATCACAAAAAATAGGTAGGTTATATTCTATTTTATTTTAGGTTTTTGAGACAGGCTCTTGCTATGTAGTTCAGACTGGCCTTGAACTCACTATGAAACCCAGGCTGGCCTCAAACTCATAGTGATCCTCCTGCCTCAGCCTCCCAAGTGCTGGGATTATAGATGTGCACCTAACAAATATTTTAATAAGCTCAATTCAACAATGTTAATATAACAGTGCATCATATTGTATTCTATAAATATATATAGTTACTATTTGTCAACTAACAATAAAAAATTATAAATATCCACTGGTATTAATCAGAGATTTGATCTCTTTGGAGAGAGGAGTTATTTCTTCTAAATGCTTGAAGTCAACCTACCCTAAAGCATGTGCAGATGCTTAAATTTGTTGAATAAATAAATTCAAAATGTTTTTTATCCCTCATAAAAGGAATATATTTCTTGGAAAACCTCTTGAGATTATGACAAATGTAGTGCAGGTCAATTTTATTTTTCAAATCATGAATTTTCTTTGTCTTAGAATATCTCTGATCAGTAGTCCTAATCAAAGAACCCTAAAACCTGCTGCCCTACTTTCTTCCTGGTAATCATTTCATGTAGTAAGTCCTGTTCTTGTGGACTTCTTCTTTATACCTGAAATTCATGCAAGTCAGTACTGAACAAATGCTTAGGTCTGATAGACGTTTCCTGTTCTACTGAATACTAAGGGTTCATGTCATGGTGGTTCATAGTGGACACTGGATTGCAGTGCGTTTGTAAGAGCACTTAATGAACCATCACAAAGCCTGGGTATTGGTTCTGGGCTTGGAAATGTCGCTTACACAACCTCCTTGTCATAATCCTGACACAAAGCAGGCAATGAATTATCTTTAGCATTATATTTGGGTCACTCGACATATCTGTAAAATGACAAATTTCTTTTCATTTATTAAAATGCTGTACATCTTGCCAATAAATTGAAGGGCCCATGGTGAAAGGAACAAGTGAACAGTCCTGGGTACTGACAACCAGAGAACGTGCAACTTATTATCAAGTGGTAAACAGTGACACAGTCTACAGGCATTTCAAGGTGATTTTGAAAATCAATAAAGGTGCAAGAAAAGAAAATGATTTTGCTCATAGATAAAGTAAGTTAAGTAATATAATTTGACCTGGAGAATAGCTAAATGTCATAATAAAAGTGATACAAAAATCTCAGATAATCACCAGTTATACACAGACAGTGCTTCTTTGATTGATCAATCATTTTGGCCCACCTGGACTGGGAATTTGTAGCCATCCTGAGGTGCCTCCATTACCTGTGTGTTCCAGCCACAGCAGTATTCTTTATTTCTCAAAGGATGACTGTTCCTTCAGTGTCTTTGTGTGGAGTGATCTCACCTGCCAGGAACATCTCTTGCCCATACTTATTCTATCAAATTAAATCCCACTCACTTCTTACATCTCAGTAAAAATGCCATTTTTCCTTAAATGGTTTTTCAGGTGACCTCAAACCAAATCAGGTCCCTATATGCTGATCTCAAAGCTCCTTATAATTTTCCTTCATACCGTCATTATCTTTATTTTAAGTTATACATCTAAGGATCCATTTATCACAGACTAGTTTCTGTTCCTCAGCTGAGACAGAAAATGGCAAGAGGATACCATATCTGCTGGCTTCTCTGCACCAGTTATAGCAGATGCCTGAACACAGTGCCCGGCAGGTCAGCAGCTTGGATAAGTATTTTTGGATGAACTGTAGGAATGGATTCCAGAATCCATGATATTTGTGTACCTTAATATGCTAGTCTTTTGTTCAAACTGTACATTGTCGCATTGCACTTCTATAAACCTCAAGCTCGGGAATGCCAAGCAGAAACTCTTTAGCAGTTCATCTGTGGCTTTCTATAAAATGTTTACCGTGGGTATCAAGCACCTGATTTTATGACTTTCAAAGCTCTTTTCTTATGTTTTAAATATGTATGAAGTAGCAGTGAATTATTTTGAGGGGATGCAAATGGAGGCCTGATGTTTGTAGAGTGAAGGTTTGCTGATTTTGCCAGGCATAGACAGCAACACTATGCAGGGGCCGATGACCACTCTGAGGTCACACTTCTGACACATGCAGCCCTCAGCGGAGGGGAGACCACTTGTCAGAGCCTCACCACTGTGGTCTGAGCCACGGTTGGGGTGACCAGAACACAGGGTCCTTCCACAGAGAAATGGCAGAAAAGACAGTTCAGAGTTCAGGGAAGGAGGCTAATGGAACCACGGTGGAAGCGCAAGTTAAAGGCGCAGGGTCAGACTCTACACTAGCAATGAAATAGGAGGTTCCAATGTCAGAATAACTGATCAGCTAGTGACAAACAGGTATGTTTGGGCAAGAAGAGATAAAAGTGAGGAAATAGGATGTCTTTATACAGCCAATCAGGAAAAGGAATAACATGTTTGTGAGTGTTTTTTAGTATAAAATAGGGTTTGTTTAATTCCTGGGGCTCATGCTCCATGCCTCCCACCTACATGCTAGAGTTCATTTTCAGGATTATATATGTTAATTATTGCAAAAAATATTTCATACATAGATAATTCTTAATTTCTGTATGATTTACAAATTTTTTCTTCACAAGTTAAGTTCTGCCATGGAATTACATGTTGAATATATCCAGTAATCTTAGAAATAATAATACAAATAAATTGCAAATGGTTTGTAATGTTTGTAGAGAAGAATGAAGTAGATCAAGTAGCCATAGATTTGGCAACTTTGTAACTTTAATAAAGACAATATTCATTTAATAGTACAATGTATAGTATAATATGATGGACCCTTCATATATGCACATTCAACTTCAGTACTTACATACATTCTGCCATTCCTGCTCCACTTAATATTTTCATTAGTATTTTCTTTCAAGCCTTGGAATCTTTGTTGTGACCAATGCTAAATGTGCAGTGGAGATGCACTGTGAATGACACACTTCTTTTCATGTTGCATAGGTTGCTCCAGAGGGGTTTACTGGAACAAGCACATTACCTTTTAGATGAAGGCAGGATTAAGGGATTTTCTTCAGAAGAAAGATGCTTTGACATATTGAATCATGTCCTTTTGAAATGTGCAAGGCCAGGGGCAAAAAGGCAAGGACATTGCTTTGGTGAAGCAATATCCTCCCTAAAAAATATCAATTCTGTGAATTTAAGATAATGAAATATTATGAAGCATACCCATTTCTATGAGTTAAATATGCCCCTGCGATGCTTAACACTACATACAGAGAAGAAAAGTAATGCTTTGGTATAGGAAAAATGCTCTATTACCTATCTTTATGATAAATATGTACTGAATCTTTTAGGATATCACTACGCCCTAGAATATGATAATGATTTTAAATCATATTTCCACTTTTGTTGGGGCCTTTGTCAGTGAACACAGTGCTTAATACATTCAGGCATTTTCTAAGTGTCTGTTAAATTAATTTAATTTGTTTCTTTGCACCAAAATGCTTTCTTTCCTCAATTGATTCTTCCTACACTTGCTGCTGTCTTTCTCACTACCCCATGCAGCCTTTACCTGAAGTTGCATTTGTCCCCAGACAGTCCAGCAGAACAAGGATGTTAGTGATGCTGGCATGATTATTCTTCCCCTCGATTTGCTGTGTGAATGAAATACTGTCAATGGGAAGGGATCTATGGCATGAGATCTGTCAGTGATTCCTTTGCACTAACAGGACTTTGTCAAAGTCCTTTGCATAACTTTATTGCCTTTTAGAAGTCACACTGGGGTCTGTCACTGTGCAACATGTTAAAGCTTTGTAGAAAAGGGAAATATTTCAAGAAGCTCTTCTCAAAGTGAGATTTTTTTTCTCTTAAAAGTCTCCATTATGGTATTGACCCTGAGAAAAAAGGATTATTTCTGTCTTTGTTGCTTTTAATGGAAGTATAATAATTTATGCACATTACAATATTAGAATTAAGATTAGATCATTTTTTTGTAGTCAGAGAGGAGTCAGAGATTTGGTTAATTAGAAATGAAAGGTTTCATTTACAATTAATTTGATACAAAGACTGGCATACTTCACTCAAAAGTTATATTGTGACCCTCCTAAGAACAAAGTTTACTTGTTTAAATTACATCAAAATGGATAGGAAAATTAAAAGAAAAATCTATAGTAATATATATGAATGTGTTGCGAGATGCATGATGCAACATTTTAAAAGAAACTTATAAGATGAGCCATTTCTTATACGTGACCACAAGTGTTGATCCTTTAATATTACAGGTATGCACTGATCATCGTGAAGGGAATAATTACTTCTTTTTGGAATTATTTTCACTAACCTTGCTTAGAGAGTTGCTATCAGCAAGATTTTTAGGAAGAACAAATTATAAAGTTCTATAAATTAGGCCCACTGAGATTTAGAAAAGATTCTGTGTTGGAAAAATACTTACAACCTATATTTTAAAGCCAGGATTTAGAATGTACTTTATGTTATAGTATTTTAAAAAAAACAAAGAAAGCAGGAAAGATTTTTCCTCTCAATGTTTCTTCATTCCTTTCTGTAGATGTCACTGTAGCACAGGACAAAGAAAGATCTTTTCTTCTGGAAATATATGACTTCTACATGCAAATGAAAGAAAGTGGTGATTTGATTTATTATGCCAGGGTTGTCATATCAACAATAAGGTTTCCAAGCAACTAGCAGAATAAATTATTTTATAGATTTACTTGCTTAGCCTCATAAAATGGACCAAATGGAAGACACTTTTTTTCCACCCATGATTATGTGGTAATTAAAAAAAGTCATTATGCAGAAATTATGCATTAAATTCACATTACTAAGAAGAGTTCAAAATGAATCATATGAATATAATCAATGCCAAAAGACTTAATGAAGATTTGCTGCTTACAAGGAGGCACTGTTGCTTTATGTTTATACGTTTTCAATAATTGGTTTCCAGGATCTATATTGATGATTTGCTTAGAGTTGTTCCAATTTTACTCTTCAAAGAGGCGAACATATGCAGCCTTCACTGCTGTGCCCTTTAAACACTCTTCAAAATGACCTCCTTACAGAAACCTGGTGTTCATTCTATTAGACATAGTGCTTAGAATCCTGTACTTATGCAAATGGCTTGTGCCAGTTCTTAAAAAGACTTTCAAAGAGTTACTGAACATATTAGAAAATGAAGCAGATTTTTTTTTTAGGCAAGTGCCCTGAGGAATGTTAGAGACTCATTAGACATTCACAGTTCATATTCCCAAAACATCCTTGTGTAGTTTAAACATTTCCATTTCTGTGTGTGAGGTGCTGCTTGTTTCTGGTTGGGAGAAGCCTGACCTGAATGCAGCACAGCTTATATTTTCCCCCTTTACATTTATTATAACTTTCTCTGAGGCTTTAGATTTGCTAAGATCACTGATGATATGAAAAACATGATTTGCTCAGATTCTTTTGATATATCAAACATCTCTGTTTAGACAAAAAAAAAAAAAAGCAAAAATCTGCATGCCATTCTGTGACAGGTTATTTTGTATCCATCTGCCACAGACACATCTTTCAGTGGAGAAAGTTATTATTTCTTACAGAAAGCACATTCGTTTCTTTCACTTTACCAAGGATGCTTTTTCCTTTCACTATGATTGCTTCTAGAAATACTTCTTTCAGAAGTCCATACACTGTACATAGCTAAAGAATGAGAAACAGCACTTACATTAAAGAATTACTAAGCAAACTGCAGAGTTCAACTGAACTTTCCTATTTGAAAATTTATCAAAATATAGTTGTAATTTTCCAAGCTTTCTTTGGTGGGATATTTTCTCTGCCTAATTCAGACAAATCTTATCCACTGCTACGAACATAGTATGCATCCTATAAACATTTGAGGTCAGCAAGAGCAAAGAAATATACTTCTCCCTTCAAATGACATGTTTGCAACACAATTGTGAAGTAGTTCTACTTCCTTAGTCCAACTTTAGACTGGAGGTATTGTCTTTCTTTTTATTTGTTTTTTTTTCCAAGCCACCATTGCTTCAGAAGAAAGGAAAATAAATTTTGAGATTCAAGATATTGCTTCACAGTCCTAGGCATTACAAAAAGCATCCCTATACTATATATATCCATCCTATCCTATACTGTATATAAAGTCCACATTCCTAGACTGTGTTTGTTCTTGTTTTCTTGTTACCTGTCTATGCTATACTTCATTGCTTCTATATCTTATTTTCAATAGCATGCTCTTAGGCAAATTTTCCCTATTATCTTTCTGGAGAAGTCAATCTATTTTCATTTTTCCTTGTCATGCAAATAAATAGACAAATTTTCAAATAACCTTATTCTGTGTAGTTTTTTTTCTTCATTTTCATATAAGAAATTTTAAAACCATATCTTTGATTTCATAATTGAAGTCGCAAGTTATCTCATGTGCTTTCCTACAATCAGACAAAGAGGTGAGGTCTGTAATTATTTTGGAATAATAGATGGGAGACTTACAAATTCAGAAGAGTTTTTGCCTCCTCTCCCTCTCCTGTCATTAATTCACTTATGTCCCAGAAAACCATCTTGACCAGTAGTTGAATATCTGTACAAATAATCTTTCAGTATTATGAGATATTTTTTGATACTGTGGGTTTTGGAAAGTTTGGACCCTCAAGTACCCTACTTCTAACTAGCAGGTATTGTCCATGGTACTAATTTGCATACTACCTCTTGTGAAGAAAGGCTCCAGAACTAGTGTATCCAACCTGTGGTTCCTGGACATCAGCCCCACAATATTGTAAACTTTTAACATTATTGTGTGATTCTGAGCCATACTTTTCATGAATGGATTGCCTTGTACAGGAGTGCAAGTGTTGTAGGTGACAACTGAAGGCTGTATGGGGAGGACACAGTGCACTGTTCACTCTGTCTCCTGAATTGGTCACACACAGTACAATCCAAATTTGTGTGTACTTGATGTCAGGTGCACTTGTGTGACTTGGAAAGTAAAATTACTTGTCATTATGTTTCATCCTACCAACCATGTGTGTGTACCTATGAAGACAGGTGTTTATGGTTAATAAGCAGACATTTAAATTTTCTTATTTAATTACTAAACTTGGGCTTGTGTTATTTAATAAAATAATTTAGTAAGTTAAAATATTTAAAAATGAAATTTTGTTCCTTAAATACAGTAACTTTGTTATATATTTTCTATGTAGCCCAATATAATTATACTGCAAGCCAAAAGGTTGGAGACCTATGCCTTAGAACATTTTTATCTTGAAGTCGAAGAAATTGAATCTTAGAGTGGGGGATGAGAGTATCAAATGCTTTCTGCCAGTTTATTACTTAACCTAGAACTTCTAGGTTCCACATATAAGAGACAACATGCATTTCTCTCTGCAGGTTGTATGAAGAGATGGGTGATGCTAATTTTCAACTATTTGGAAGTAGTTTCTTTCTTTTTATTCTCCATATAAGTAGATTATGATTTTTTATCATCATAAGAATTCTCATGTTTATTTTTCAGCCGTATTGACATTGATTAAACTGAAATATAAGTATAATATTTTTGAAGACCAAGTTTATTATTTTTCTTTAATCTCAAAGAAGTTTAGAAAAAATAAGCAAATTAATCTTTGAGTAATCACAAACTGAGGGCAAAAAGAATGAATATTCTAACACTTAAAATTCATTGTTACATTTAATCAGAAGGTATTTAAAATGTGATTTTTTTTCTAATAGTAAAATAATTGCAATAAAACAAATAAGATTATGTATTGGTGATGGAGAAATCAATTTTTCTTTTTTGGCAGACAAAAACTTGTCATTTAAAACCATGGATGTTCTCAGTGACACTGAATCCTTTACTGTTGATTAGTTCACTGACTCCTCCTCAAACCTTTAGGTTGTTTGTTGTTGTTGTTCTTCTAGTGGTTAGGCAAAAGCCTCCTTACACCTTTATTTTTCAATTTGTATCACTTTTAGCACATTTTGACTCATTAATGGGGATAATTTCATCAGATGAAGTAGTAATGCCCGCTGGTTATGCTACATGTGATTCCTTAAGACTCTGGGAAATTTGGTAGCTGGCATTTGTCCATTCAATAGTAACTGACACATAATCTTACTTCTAAAACATGAAGGTTAATAAGCAATTGACATTTCTTAGATGGACAATTCATTTGTCATGGTATATGGAAATGTCATGCACTTTGGTTATGTGGTACCATGAGTGATGTTGGAAAGAAGAAAGGATTTTGGTAAATGGGAACCAAGACATTGAGGTAAATACTACAAATGAGGTTCAGTTCAAAGTGGAGAAGGGAGCCTTGAAGCAATAGTAAACTAGGGCTATCCAGATGGAAACATGAAGCAAAGCAAAGAAAATCTTCAAAATAGGATCAAGTTTAGGCCCAGTTTGAGCTCCTTATTTAGCAACTACAAATAAATCACTTCCAAAAGGATGACTAATTCTCACATTAGAAAAATCAAAATATGCCCCTAATTATATCACAACTTGTGTATTTAGGTGGATTTTACCATGAAGAAAACCTACAAATTTTAATGGATTCTTGTTTTTGGGGCAAGGGGTTCTCCTTGTTTCTGAAGCTGGTCTCCAGATCTTGATCTCAAGAGATCCTACCACCTCAGCCTCCTGAGTGTGTAGCAGGGTCTACAGTTATGCACCACACAATTGGCTTTTAATACATTCTGAAAGGGACTCATGACTACAAAAAATCAAGGTGCAATGCTTTACAGTAAAATTCAGTAACTCAGGAGCTTTGATGAAGAAATTTCTATTGGTCTCATATACATTTTGGTTCAATGTTCAAGATTATTCTACTGTGCTAAAAGTGTTCAAGAAATTCCACTATGTCTTTTATAAAGACAAGATTTGCTTTATGCCTAAGATCTTGGGGATTTCATATTTAACTTACAGGAAACCAATCTTTTCTTATGACTCTTTGCATGAAAGTGTTTTCTGTGAGTATGGGGCAAGTGTGAATTTCAGAAATGTGGAGAGGATTAATCATTATCAAGTTCCATAAATATGAAGCATTTATATATAGTCTCCATTTATTTGTTTCAGTCAAGATACAACTTTTAGTTGTATAGCATTGTTATGGAAAATTAAAATGCAAAGTAAAATATGTTTTTCAGTTTATAGGTTTTACTGTCTAATTATAGTTATTTAGCTTAAATTATTTTAATAATTTAATAGCAAGGAAATACAATTTTTTTTCTCATTTTTAAAAGGTTTTCTGGCCACTCTGTTTGTTTTTTGGCCAGGCTCCAACCACTGCAGTGTATTTATTAATATATTTATCTAAAAACTATTTCTTGAAAACAAACTCCAAATTTAGCATGCTTTAAACTCTTGTTGGTTGGGAAGGTAATGTTTTATTAAATAAAATTCACCACGTCTCCCATGAATCAGGTTAAAGTTTATTTGTGGAGAGTAAACAATTATTGGCCCGAAACCAAGCACAATAGATTTTTATTGAAGATTGGAACTCTCCGTAAAAGTTCCTTAAAGTAGAAAATGTTACGCTGTCTTTTGAAGAATGAGTTGTATTTGATTGCCATGTAAAATGTGTGCTTCATTTCTGTTTGTTGATTGTGTCTCCCTCATACATTAATAAACTTTCATATTTCTTTCTCTGAATCTTTAAAAGGAGAAACAAGTTTATCTTAAGGTTATGAGTGATGGTTAGTGTTACGGTTTAGATCTGAAATATCTCCCAAATGGCTCAAGTTCAGAGGATAGGACTGATCAGAAGGGTCAGGTGCCTGGAGATGTTACTTTGGAGGGTGTATTCTTGTCCTTCATTCTTCCCTTCTGTCTGTCTGTTTCCTGACTGCAATGGCCTGAATGGCTTTTCTCAGCTATGCTTTCTGTCCTGCCTTATCTGCCTTGGAGCCAAATTATCATGGACTGAAGCCTTTGAAACCACAAGCCAAAGTAAACCTCTTTTCATTTAGTTTGTGGGTGTTGAGAATTTTATCCCAGTGAAGGGAAAGTGACTAATACAGATAATAAGGTACCTGCACATAGATCTTTAAAGGAATTGGCACCAAGAAGCTGTCATCTTCCCAACATGGATTAGAATTAACCGCACAAGGTTTTTCTTCATCTTTAAAATGTCATTTTTAATTGAATACAAGCACACACATATTTATAACTATAGCAACTCTATAGTAAAAGTCCATATTATTAAATCATCAACACAGTCATAATCAATGGATACGTTTGTCATTTTGTTTATTCATCATTAGCTCAATTAACAACTAAGATTTAAATACATACACAGTTGGGCACTGGGAAAATAAGTGGCTAAGCTGTACATATCTCTACTGCCATTAACTTTAGGTTTCAGTTTTAAAAGACTTGATAAAAATAACTTCTATAGATGGAAAAAAGAGGGTAGAGAGCTGGATGTGGGGATTAATTTGAGTGAATGGTCTAGATTTTGTTTTTAAAGTGTGTCACTGAAGTTGTACTGTCTTCAGGTAGAATATGGCGCCTATATTTTATTGGTAAATCTCTCAATTATACAGATAAGATATTGAAGCTCTGTAAGACTTAAAATTTGTTTAATAATCTGGTTAAAATAGCAGGTTCCTGAACTTTCTCCTGGTAAACTTTATTTTGTTTCTATTTGTTTGTGGAGTGTTGAGCACATGCTAGGCAACTGTTCTACCACTGAGCTACTTTCCCAGCTTTTGACAAATTGTAAATTTCTAGCAACAAAGCCTTAGACCTTGCATTGCAAAAAAGGAACACTGAGTGATTCTTATGCAAGCGGTTCATGGATCATAGTTTTAAAAACACTAGTTTGTAAACTTCATAAATATTGTTTCTCTTGTTATTTGTTTTATCTTTCCACAAACCAGTGAACATTTGAGTAATTGAGGCAGGCTGCAGCCAAACTAATTAATGCTTTTGGACACATTTTTTTGCATAATTCATGAAGTTAAAAATTGTTCTAGGAGTAGGGGTTGTAGCATTCAGTGGTAGAGCACTTGCTTAGCATGTACAAGGCCCTGGGTTTAATCCCCAGTGCAAAAATTTTTAAAAAGTATTCATTTAAGTGTAATTTCCATTTCATTTTATCTTGAGGGCATGTGCACAATGCTGTGCCTTTCTGCTTCCTCTGAATGCCACAGTATTATATTTTCAGGCAGTATATATTTAGTCTTGATATCTGTCTATGGCAATAGTGTAATGCATTCAGGGTGTATTAAGAAACAAGAATTTGAGAATGATTGATCTCACATGATATACAGTTTGTTAAAACCAATACTTATATAGTGAAAAGTTTAAATGGAGCACATTAAAGTGGTACCTAGTGAGGTTCTTTCCATTAAGTTTATTGTTGCATTTTAGGTACACAAGACAGTTACATTTATCATTGGGATCTTGTACCTTTACATGAGGTACCTTGGTTCTTAGTTTTTCCCCGTTCTCCTGCCCTCCCTTCACCCCCTCCATGCTTCCCTATTCACGAAGACTTTGTTTCCATTTTTTTCCTTTTCTCATATTTTTTCCTTTCCTTCCTAGTGAGGTTCTTTTTCCTTAACAGACTGTTAAATATTTATAGTCTTGGCTAAGTGACTAGTGATATCAGTGATATCACTAAATCTGTAAGTAGTTTTTTCTTCTCACCCTCTATTCTTTTTTTCCTTAGTAATATAGTCTCATTCATTCTGTAAAATCTTTAATTTTCTAATAGACATTATTTCCACCCAGGATAAAAGAATGTAACTTTATATAGTTGGATGAAGAACATTTATGGGAAATGTGAGGGATCACTGATTTAAGCTTCCAATAGTTGAAACATGGGTGAGGGGCACAAGTCTTCTTACCTGAAATATTTCTTACTCTAAATATCAGAAGATTCTTTTTCCTTCCAAACCATTGTTTATTGGGAAGGTCACTCCTTTCTTCCTCCAAAATATCTTTCTTTCTCACCCCTCATTAATGACTTAGGGATTGTCAGATTCCAAGAAACCGAAGAGTAACAAAGAAGTTTATTGTGTTTATCAATAATCTCATAGAGGCCAGGGATGTAGCTCAGTGGCACTGTGCCTGCCTTGCAAGCATAAGGTCCTGAGTTCTATCCCCAGTACAAAAAAAAAAAAAAACAACCTCATAGGTATAAACCAATAGCAACAATAACAACATCAACAAAGCAGAAGGAAAAATGTGTAGAGTCTGAGGAAACTTGACCTGATAGGCATTGAATGTCCTTAGGAATAAGGGCTATGCATTTTCACAACTGTATTTGAATAAATCTTTTTATATATTAAACAGAGTTTTAATTCAGAAGTTTGCTACATTGGTATGGTATATAAATGCTGGAGAATAATCTAAGAAAAGAGAAAAAATTATAATCTGATCTCGACTTATATATTAATTCAGTGTAGAGTATTTTAAGAAAAGACTAAGATACTAAATCTGGCATCCAGCCTAAGAAACTCCTTTACTGTGCTTGTAAAACTATGTCAATATAAAGTATATTTAGTCTTTCTAAAGCTATCAGTGCATATTAGTAACTTCATAATCATTAAGCTCTGTCTCATTTGCCAACCACATTGCCTTTAAGCTCTGATATCAGTAGTCAGGTGAGATATTTGGCTACTAATTTGACAAAGCTGGTAGTGTACATTGTTTTATTGGTTAAGTATATAGTAAATAATTGACAAAACAAATTTTAGCAGGTGTAACTGGGCAGTCTATTTTAAAACGAATTTTGACTATTTTCCTTTTTTACTATATCAGACAGTTTCTTGTTGTAGAACCTGGGCTGCAAGAAAAAGACTGGGTTTTATTTTAAGTAACTTGGTTTTCTATTTCTTGGAAACAAAAGAGCAAATAGTGATTATGCGTGATAACTTTATCTCTGTTCACTCCACTAGGGCATTAAATACTAGCCAGTGTAAGAATTATTATTCAGGAATGTGAATACACTATTAGGAAAATGAAACTTACTAATCTTCCTAATATTTTACTGAACATTAACACATTTAGTTACTTTAACTTCTTAAGATATGATTTCAATTATAATTGACCATTCAGTTTCTTAGTTTTTCTAGACAGAACCTGCAGATATTTTGGATAGAGACCATTTGCCAAGCACAGAAAACCACTTGCTAGCCTTTTCTAAACTGATACTTATTCTGCTTTGTTCCTCGAAGTTTGTAAGTGAAGAACCTATGTGACTTACCCTATCAAAGCAGTGCTCATGATTTGGTCCTTAGAAACGCTGGAGACATTTCACATTGTTTTTGTTGACAATCTGGTTGAAGAATTCATTGACATATTTGTTAGGGAATGCACAGACGGCGGGTTGATGCATTGGTTCAGCAGAATCTGGCTTGCTTTGTGCAAACACCCCATACAGAATGTCATCATTCACACTGACTCTGATTTGCTTAGCAAGATGGGCCCCAGGCTTACCAATATACGCAGCTTGAAGGATATTAAACACTTCCTGCCTCGTGGACCCCTTTCTTCTCTTTTCTGTGAGAATACTCTCCAGAGGCATTTCCATGTAAGAATGCAATCCAGAGTCTATGGAACAGATCCTGATTATTCTCGTGTGAAAAGTCTGAGCATCTAGAGTTTCCTTTTGGACAGTCAGAAAGTAAATGAAATGGCTGCTTTCAAAGGCATGGACATACTTAATGGGGTAAGAATCTCAGAACTCGGGTAAAACATCAATATAAGACTGGTCTCTCAAAAACTTAAAACCATCTTATGTTTCCTTTAGCCTTCTCACCGATATTGAATGCAATGAGTGATCTGGCAAGTATGAAGAATCTAGGGTATTGCCCACAAAGAAGTTTATGAAACAATCCTTTTCCAACAGGAGGACTTTGGCTCCTATTGCGCTCACCACACAGGACACTGGCTGGGCTCTACCTCTGCCTATGGGGAGAACATACAATGAACCCCTGACTGTATGTCAGCAGGATTGCTGGGTGAAAGGATGTGTGGCAGGCAGGTCCCTCTGTTGACACTGCCACACCTAATGAGCTGGTCATCATAGTACGTGTCAACAAGCAGAGCCATGTTGATGTTATCTTTCCAAATGCTTTCTGATAAATTGGCTTTGCTGCTGCAGTCCTCACATGGAAGACAATCTGGGTGTTCCAGCACAGGTCGTCTTACACACATGTAGTGTTTATTAAATACTTTTCCAAATGTGACCAAATAAAATACTGTAATTACTAATAGCTTCCAAGAATCACATGAAATAGCATTAGATACAAAGTTTAGGTGTTTGTTTAAAAGATTATCTGCCTGTATCGGATCAATATGGTTAAAATTTCTCAGTTTTCACAGATAAAAATGGATGGGAATAAAACTATTAACAATGACATAAATGAAAAGATGCCTTCATGATATAACTACTATGTTTGGTCAAATAAAACACTGAATCATACATTTTAATTGTGATTGCTATGGAATGGATAAATACAGCCACAGGAACAGAAGTATTTAATCATTTCAGTAAGTTTTTTTTTTTTTATTTTAGAGGCAGAGAGAACAGGACATCTTTAACTAAACATTTCCTGGGGGAAAGAGTGTTTGTCATTGCTCTATGAATTCTCTCTAGATTAGAATATTATATAAAATTCTGCTATATAAAAGAGTGTCTCTGATTTGTCATTTAACCCCTTTATGATCCAGGTTATTTACCCTAATTTCACATGAGAAAGTTAAAACAATGTGACCTTTTGGGTACGTTACTGTCAAAAAAATATTATGTAAACTATGGATATCTATTAAAAAAAGTTTGCTAAATATATTTATGTGTGCATGTGCATGTGTGCAAGTTTTCTGGTTAGCACTGAGATTTTTAGATCGTTGCCACAGAGAATTTCTAAATATTTAAAAGTATGCATGTATCCACTACATAAGTTTTGAAGGAAGTAAAACAAAATTAAGAGAAATTATAGTCTTTTTTAAAGGAAAGGATTTTCAAATAGCATTTCCTATTATTTATTTCTTAAATAATTTAATATTTTTATAAATTTTTATGAAAATGATTCTATATGCAATTTTTAAAAAATATTTTTAATTTTAATTGATCAGGGTACTTGGTATATACATCACCTCATTCATAGTCGTTCAAATTTGTTGAGACTTGTTTAATGACTAAACATACCCATCCTGTGTAACTGAATGTTTGTGTCCTTTGATCAACATCTTCCCATTCCCCCACTGTCTGCCCCAGCAACCTCCATTCTGCTCTCTGCTTTTTTGAGTTTGGCTTTCTTAGATTCCCCATTGTTGAGGGTGAGGTCAAGAAGTATTATTTGTTCTGTGTCTCACTTAATTTAATTGGTATAATGGCCTCCATGTTCACTCATGTTGTCACAAATGACGGAAGTTTCTTTTATTCTTACCGGGGATCGAACTCGAGACCTCAAGCTTTCGAAGCAGGCGGCAGCACCACTGAGCTAAATCCCTGGCCCAGAATTTCCTTTTTTTAAAGGCTGAATAAGGCTAAACCATTGAGTATATATAACACATTTTCTTTATCTGTTCATCCATTGAAAAACACTTAGGATCTCTTTCTTGACTTCCACATTATTGTGTATTTCTTTTTTTTTTCCCCTATTAAGTTTATTGGTACATTTTCAGTATAAAATACAGTTACATTCATCATTGGGATCTTGTACCATTACATGAGTCTTTTGGTTCTTATTTTTTTTCCCCTTCCCTTGCCCTCCCTTCACCCCCTCCATCCTTCCCTATTTGCAAAGACCTTGTTTCCATTTTTTTCCTCTTCTCATATTTTTTCTTTTCCCTTTTTTCCTTTCCCCTACCCCTCCCACTTCCCCTGCTCCTTTAGACCTTTTCTTCCTATTACACAATATCAGTTAAACATTTTTTAAATTACATTATTAAGATCTAGGAAACATTACCACAGATTTTACGGAATTTAAAAGGATATAGAAAGCATATTACAAAAATCTTTTTTGAAATAAATTTGACAACTTCTAAGAAGTACATTGGAAGACAAATTAATGAAACTAACTCTGGAGGAAATATAAAATTTGAATAGCATCTATTAAAGAAAGTATATTCCTAGCTTGAAAACCTATCTATATGACAATAGCAGGCTCATAAACATTTTAACTGATAAATTGTGTCAAACAAAGCAGAAAAAAGGAGGAACACTTCTCCCCTCATTTTAGGAACTCAATATTGTGCTAATCCTAAAATTGGATAAAGATAATAGAAGAAAAAAGTATGAACATAGATAGAAATTTGTTTAACAAAACAAACTATCAGAAGTCAGATCTGGCAGAATGTAGAAAGTGGTTTTGTTATAGGGATGGGAGTGTTGGTTCAGAATTGGAAGATCCACCCCCAAAAGTCATCATTTAAACAGAGGAAAGGAAAAAGCCATATGATTCTGTCACTAGTTGGAGAAAAAGCATTGGACTAAATTCCACAGCTGTTCATGGTAAAAGCTATCAGGGAACTAGAAGTAGAACAGAAACTTAACAGATTAAAGACATGTGCTCCATACTTCCAGTGAGAATGCCTTATATAAATGGAGAAGATACAATGCTTTCTCCTTAAGGTGGAGAACAAGGGCAAATATGCTTACTCTTTATCTGTCCATTAAACTTTGAAACCTAGGCCCCACCAAAATAGTCTGGCAATAAAATGACACAACTAGAATAAGATTGTCATGGCAGAAGCAAAATCTTTATATGTAGATGAAATGATCATCTACAGAGAAAATACTAAGAAATCTCTAGGAGCCCCTAGAACTTGTACTTGAATTTAGCAGAATTAGAAAACACAAGGTATATATAAAAATTCAGGTCTGTGTATACTTGCTATAAATGAAGAATTGGATATTGAAATTTAAAAGTTATGTAGGAGTACAAAGGACCTAGAAAAGTTAAAAACAAAAACAAAAACAGTGTTGGAAGATGTTTAGTACCTAACTTTAAGACTTCTTCTAAAGCTACAGTAATCAAGGCAGTGTTGGTGTAAGGAAAGACATATAGATCATTGGAATAAAACAGAGAATCTAGAAATTGAACCACACATATATGGTCCACTGAGTTTTGAAAGATTATTTAACATTAGCATTTTATAGAATATAAACTCAATTCAAGAACTGAGGAAGAGATACGGTTTTCAGCAAACGGCACTTAGAACACCTGGTATCCCTACATAAAAAACCTCCACCCTTTATTTCCATACATGAAATTAACTTGAAGGGATCTATGAACTTAAATATGAAAGACTAAAACTATAAAACTTTAAGAAGCAATTATAAGGGAAAATATTTAAGAATTCAGGGTGGGCAAGAACTATCTAGGATACAAAAGACATGATCTATAAAAGAAAAAAATTGATAAATGAAATTCCATCAAAATTTAGAACTTTAAATGACATTATTAAAATGAAAAGTAGTCCTTAAACAGACCAAATTTACAATGGATATAACCTATGACCAGAATATATAAAGAATTCTTACAGCTCATTAATAGATAACCCAATTAAAAAGTAGACATAAGAAGATGATAAATAGCCAGTATAGCACAAGGAAAGGTGTGCAACTCTAGAATCAGAAAAATACTAATCAGTACAATAATAAGATTGAATTATACACTCATTAGGGAGATGAAGTTCAAAGTTTTAAAAGCCTTGTCATGACTTTTTCTTTTTGTTGGATTCTCCCCCTTTGCTTTTAATTTGTCACACCCAATGGATTCATTCTGCTGGGTTTCCTGGGGTTGTGATCTTCATTGTCTTTTTCTAGGATATTGTCTAAAATTTTTTGGAGTGCCAGTTTGGTATTCATGAAGTTCCTGAGGTGGTCTTTATCATGAAAGTATCTTGTTTCTCCATCAGTTTTGAAAGATAGCTTTGCAGGGTACATCAATCTGGGTTGGAGGCTGTTTTCCTTTAGGGCTTGAAATACATCACTCCAAGCTCTTTTTGCCTTGAGGGTTTTCACTGAGAAGTCTGCTGTGGTTCTGATGGGCTTTCCTTTGTATGTGATTTGTTTCTTTTCTCTCATTCCTTGTAGAATTTTGTTCTTCCTTTGGATTTCTGGAATCCTAACTATTATATGCCTATGTGTAGATTTTTTTTTCATTAAGGCTAGCTGGAGTCCTATATGCCTCACTTATGTGTATGTCAAGTTCTTTTCCCCTCCTTGGGAAGTTTTCTGCCATCACTTCTGTAAACAGATTTTTTACATCATCTATACTCTCTCCTCTTTCTTCATTGACTCCAATCAGTCTTATGTTATTCTTCTTTACATCATCTAGCAGCTGCTGGGTTGATTTCTCATGTTCCCTTACAATTTTAAAGCAATTTTTCTTTTCTTGGTCACTAATTTCAATCTTATCTTCTATATGTGAAATTCTATCCTCACATTGGTTCATTCTGCTGCACAGCCTTTCGATGGAGTTTTTAATCTCTTGGAAATCTGTTTGCATCTGTTTTATGGATTCCATTTGTTTCCTATGTTGGGATTCCAACATGTTCTTCAGATCCTCTATTTTTTTTATCTGTGTCCTCCCTAGATTTATTAATCATGTCTTGCACCATGAGCAAAATCTTTGCTGTTATCTGAGTAATTATTTCTGATTTCATTTTTCCCAGATCCTCTTTTGTTGCCAGTTCAGAGAGTCCAGGTGGTTGAATATCAGATTGTTCCATCTCGTTTCCCTTTGGGGTTGCTGTAGGTGATCTGGAACTCTGTTTTTGAGGCTTGTTTATGTGTTTTACCATTTCCCAGGGTGGGGGAATGCTTCTGGCACCTACGCGGCTCACCTTCTCTGCCCTAAGAGCTTGGGATGGTGGGGAGGGGGCTTCCTTCTGGGTGCTGGGGCCAGCTGAGCTTCTCTGCCCTAGGAGCCTGGGATGGAGGCAGGGAGTTTCCTTCCAGGTTCTGGGACCCGCTGAGCTTCTCTGCCCTAGGAGCCTGGGATGGAGGCCAGGAGCTTCCTTCTGGGTGCTGGTACTGGCTCACCTTCTCTGCCAATTCTATATGTAATTTTAACTGATTAAAATTTTGGTTTTAAATTTTACTGATATGCATAGTGTTCTGACTTATTGGTTTTTATAATATTGATTATTAAATGTGTGGTTATAAATTTTGGTGATCTACATAGTGGTAGAGATGTTTAAACTGAAAGTATTCCTAACAAATCATCTACTTAGGCAATAATTCTGCTTTCTCTAGTAGGTAACTAAAGCCCAGAGAGGTTGAAGGGCTTTCTATGGTCACTTAATAAACAGCAGTGAGGTAGTGAAGTATCTTAGCTCCCTGTTGTGGTGCTCACTCTGCTACCTACTTTGGGTCTCGGAGTCAGTAATTAATTTCCACTATGAAGCAAAAAGAAATGATTGGTATAATTGTTGAGAGTAGAAACCAAAGGGTCCAGGAATAACATTCTCAATCTCAACATTATATATATATATTTTTTTCTTATATATTATTATATATATAGTCATATATATTATATATATGAAAGAAAATATTTTGCTTGAGTATACCTCTGATTGAGGAGAAAATTCACTAACTCACAGCTATTTGAAGAAGAGTGCAACTACAAATTGGGATATTAAGCTCTTTATCTGAAGATATCAGAAAGTCAGATTAAAAATATCTGAGCAATAGCCCAACTCTAGACAATATAGACACATATATTACATGAATATAATTGAGTTACAAAGTCTGTTTTAGATTGAGGTATAATTGTCTTATGATAAATCATACATGCTAAAATTATACAATTTAATGCTTAGCATATGTTTATATCCAAAAAACTATCACTATAATGATGCTAAACACACTATTCATCACAAAATGGTACTTCACGCTCCTCTGTAATCCTTTTCTCCTTCTTCCTCTTGAACTAAGTGAATGTTTATCTGTTTTCTGTTTTACCTGTTTGCATTTTCCAGGATATCACCTAAATGTTGTACTAAAGTTTGTATTCTTTTTGCCTTTAAAAACACAATAATCATTTGACAACATCTATGTTGCATGCATAGATGGTTCATATTTTCCTCACTTTCTTGAGTTCCAATTTGTGAATATTATAAACTTCGTTTTACCCTTCAACTATTGATGGACATTGGGTTGTTTGTAGTTTGGGATTTTTAAGGATAAGATGCTGTGAGCAGTTGTATCTAACTTTTTTGTATAGATATATGATTTAATTTTTTATTGATAAATAACCAAAGATGAATGGCTGGTTCATGGATTAGTATACATTTAACTTTTTGAGAAACTGGTGAACTGGGGTGGATGTGGTGATGCACACCTGTAATCCCAGCACACTGGGAGGCTGAGGCAGGAAGATCACAAATTTAAGCCTAACCTGAGCAATGCAGTGACTTAGCAAGACTGTATCTCAAAAAAGAAAAACATATATTATATATATATATATATGAGAGATCTCATCATCTAAAAGAGAGAGATTGAGCTAGAGACCTAGTTCAGTGTGAAGTCCACAGGTTCTATCCTCACCACACAAAACAAAACAAAATGTAAAACAAAATTTCTCTTCCAAAACACTTGTACTACTTATATATTTATATCCTCTTGAGCAGTGTATGGGAATTCCTGCTGTTCCACACACTTGCCAGTGGTTTTTAATGTTGGTCATTCTAATAGGTATGTGGTGACATCTCATTATGCTTTGAATTTGCATTTCCATAATTACTAATGCTTTTGAACATCTTTCAATGTGTTTATTTGCTAACTTCATATATCTATATGTATATACGTGTATATATATATATATATATGACATGTCTATTTAAGATTTTAATGGGTTGCTTTAATGGGTTGTTTTTTCTTTAGATTGTTTTTCAAGTTCATTATTTCAGTGGCTTGTCATTTTAGTTTCTTAAAAGTGTCATTTGAAGAACAGAAGCTTTAAATCTTGAAGAAGTACAATTTATCAATTATTTTATTTTATGAATTAAATTTGTGTTATCTAACTCAAGTTCATGATTTTGTCTTAGAATTTTTTAAAGGTTTTATTTTTACTTATACAATTATGATCAATTCTAAGTTAATTTTCATATTGTATGATATATACATCTACAGTTTCTATATTATATGCTATATACATCCAATTTCTCAAGCATTATTTGTTGGGAAAAAATTTCCTTTTTTCATTCAATTATGTTTCTTTTTATTAAAAAAAATAGTTGACATGTATGTGCCTATTTACATTTTGTTTTGTTCCCTCAGGTATGAAATATCAAACATTTATATTGGTATCAATATAGTATTTCGTTCCTTACATTTTTCTTCCCCACTTCCAGCTTTATTAAGGTATAATTAAGAAATGAAAGTTACTATCTATAGTAACTGTAATGTACAAAAGATCTCCAGATGTACCCTGTCTAAGTAAAACTTCATATCTTTTAAATAACATCTCCCCAACCCCTGATAACCAACATTCTCTTCTGACTTCTATGTATTTGACTATTCTTGGTTTTCAAATAAAATGAGACCATACTCTGTCTTGCTGGTTCTGGCTTATTTCACTTAGTATAATAACCTTTAGATTCATCAATATTGTTTCAAAAGCAGGATTTCCTTCTTTTATGGCTAGGTGTTATTCCATTGTTTGTAATAATGTGCACACGCACGCGCACACACACACACATCACCCATTCTTTATCCATTAACCATTGATGGGCAATTAGGTTGTCTTTACATCTTGACTTTTAAATAATGCTGCAATGACTGTAGCAATGCAGATATCTCTTCTTTCTAATTCCATTTGCTTAGGATATACTCAGTGGTGGGACTGCTGAATCATACGGTACTTCTATTTTAAATTTTTTGGAAAACCTTTATACTATTTTCTGTAATGATTATACATAACCCTTCTTTTATTTTTATTTTTTTGGGGGGAAATAAGTTTCATTTTTAAAAACTGATATAAAAATTGTATATATTTACCATGAACAACTTGATGTTTTCAAATATATACACACTATGGTATGGCTAGTCAAGCTAATTAGCATAACCTTGAATAGTTAACATTCTTTGTGGCAAGAGTAATTATCTACTTTCTTGGCAATTTTCAAATATGCAACACATGATGATATTAACATATAGTTACTATGTTGTACAACAAAGGAAATTGTATCCTTTGACCAACATTTTACCAATCTCTATTCCTTCTCCATCCCAGTCCCTGGTAACCTACTATTCTATTCAGCTTCTTTGAGTTCAACTTCCTTAGATTCCATATATATGTAAAATTGCATGGTATTTATCTTTTTGTGCTTGATGTATTTCATTTAGCTTAACGGCCTCCAGGTTCAATCTTCTGTTGATTATTTATTTAGATGTTTCATCTTGACGTGCATTCAGATTTTTTTGGTGGAAATGTTGGTACTCTGCCACGGAGCTATGGGCCAGCCCATCCTATTTTCTTTTAAGACAGTGTCTTGTTAAGTTGCCCAGGTACTTGTGATCCTCCTGATTCGGTCTCCCGAAGTGCTGGGATTACAGGCATGCATCAGCACACCAAGCTGAGAATTTAACTCTAACCCCTTCACATAACTGATAGGCTCCAGCCCAAATCCTACCAAAATAATAATAATAATCAAGCTTTTAGATTCCTGAGCAGTTTTTTTTTCCCCACCACAATAGTCCTGACTATAGCGAATTGTTCTTGAAGTGTAGTTTGCTTTGTCTTTGTTGTTGTTGTAGTTGTTGTTCTTATCCTTTGGAAATTCCTTTTGCTAAAGAATTTAGCAAAACAGGAGCTAGCATTGCCTGATCCACTGAACTGACTGTTTCCCAGTGTCGTTGGTTTGGTTTTCCCACTATTAACAGGTGGGGAAAACATCGCACTGAAGTCCAGCAGGTCCCTCAGCTCCTTGTGGGACCCTATCGCGGTCATGCGCTGTTGTTGGGGGTTCATTTTTGGCCACTTCTCGCAGGTCCAGCCTCCGGCGAAAGTTCCTTCGGGCCGCGCGCGGGCCGGGCTCGGCGGCTGCCCTCCTCCGGGCGGGCTGCGGTCCCCCCACAGAACCTGTGGGTCTCCTCAGGCGGACATTATTTTCGCTGAGGGGCCTCAGCACCGCTCTCCGTTTACCCCAGATCCCTCCGCGCCGACCGCGCTCGGTTAACACCCCCTTCTTTTATTTTTTTTTTCAAAAAAACCCCTGGCCTTTACTCTTCAAAAATGTCAAGGTCAAGAGATGGGGAGAAAGACTGAGAAACTGGTACAGATTAAGGCAAACAATAGAGACTTGATTACTAAATGCAGTGTGCAACCCTGGAACGAATCCTGGAACAACAATAGCAAAGCCATAAAGCATATTACTGAGGCAATGGCAAAATTTGAATATGGACTGTATATTAGGTTAAAAGTTTCCTATCAATCAATGTTAAATTTCCAGATTCTAACGCTGCTTTTATGTAGAGTTATGTCTTTATTGTTAGAAAAAAAAAGGATGAAATATTCAGTGATAAAAGGGCATGATATTTCCAATGTACTCTCAGGTGGTCAGGAAAAAGAATATGCATGGGAAGAATGATGCCCGAAAAATAAATGTGTTTATTAAATCTGGATGAAGGATATACAGGCATTCATTGTACTGTTCTAAAGTTTAAAATTACGTCAAAATTAAAGGTTATTCCCTCCCTCAAAAACATATGAAATTAAATAAAGCTTAACTTATAATAAACTACTCCGTGGTCCATTCCCTTTAGAATGACTCCCAATGCTTGGCTTCAGAACTGCCTTATATTTAACTGCCGGCTGAGAGGACTCATGTGCCTGACTCCATCCCCTGCCACCGCAATACTGTCACATTTGCACTTAGTTTTCTATGCACATGGTAGAGCTGGGACTTCACTGAAGCTGAGGAGCTGGTTGTGGGACTGTTTTGTGTCTGCTTTCTTTCTAAATTTTTTAAATTAGTACATATTTGCTGAACAAAATATCGACATTCCTTGTGGAGAATCAGTACAAATGCCCCCGTCTCAATTCCCTTTTTTGTCCTCTTTTCTTTTCCCCCCATCTCCTTCATCTATCTCTTGATCCTTCCTTTTCGTGCTTGCTTTATAGCAAATATTTATATGTGAGTTGGAATTTAATCTAGAAGTGATTGTCATTATAAGCTTGTTACAATGGAAGCCATGGGCATCCACAAAAGAAGTCCATTGTAAATAACCAAATAATCTCACATGAGTTGCTTAGGACTGCTAGGAGCATGGCTGTCTTGGGAAGGACAGGCCAGCCCACAGGAAGAGTTCCATTTGTGTATCTACAGATGAGCCACTGTTTTTCTGGGTCACACTTTCTGCAGGGCAACAGAGGTAGGATGATCACAGAGTTGAAGCTTTTGGATCTCCCATTCCCTCAAGCCCTTCTAAGACCTTATATCTAATTTTGTATTCATCACTTCATGTTGTAGTTTTTTCCTGAAGCCACTTCTTCCCTGCAAATTATATGAGCTGCACATCCCACAAAATCTGCAGGGTAGGTTAGTTTTTCCCCAGAAGGTTCTGGACTGAATCACATTATGCTACAAGTTCAATGTTACACAGGCTGGAAATTCACTCTCTCCTATTTCCAGGTCCAATTTGCGTCTAGTCACATTATCGCTAGAGGTTCCACATAAGACATAACAATACCATGAAGCCATTCCAAAAAATAAAATAGGAACATTTTAGAGACCTCAAAGCAAACATAAACATCGCTTCCATTATAAATTTTCAAGGAGAAATTTAAAAGACCTAATTTCATAAAGACAGCAAGATCCAATGAGTTAAATTTTGAAATCAGATTATCTTGCCCTTGAAAGTTAGTGTTCAAATAAATGAAAATTTAAAATCAATAAAATTTATTTCCCCCAATCTGATCCCTGATTCCTAGTGGTTCCTTCTTTCCTAGAGGGATCTCAAAGCCTGGGTAAAGTTGAGGTACTCTTAGCAGTTGTAGCCTGAGGCATTCTTCCAGGAAAGGAAGTAGTTTCTTAAGGTGCAGCCTTAGTTCCCACCACATTTTTTAAATGAGTGACTCTCCAGCCCTGAATCATTTTCCCTTGGTAAAGATACTGTATGTTTTTAGTGTTGCCAAAAACCATAGCAGAGATGCAATTGTATCTAAGGAAAGGAGAGCAGGAGAGAGAAATCCCTTTTTCCTTTGTAGCAGACCCCAGGTTAGAAGCAATGCTCTAAAGGAATGAAAGCCCTGTGAAGCAGCAGAAATAGGCACATATAGGTCTAAAAATATCACATCATGAATGCCTTCATTTAACACTTTGGGTGTCTGGGGGTAGAGTGCACTGTTTGGTTATAGATAGAACAGTAGTGAGGCCCTATCCAGCCTAGGTGGGGTCCATGCCTCCCCAGATGGCTAGCACTTCTTCATAGCTTGGGGGGAAGAATAGATTGACCTAGGTAACAGAGAGTGGTGGTTCATCCTCATTTTATAGCAAAGCAAGCCACAAAGACAGGAGCCATCAGGGAGCAAAAAACAAGAAAAAATAAAGAAGACATCGCCTGCCTCTCAAGCACAAAGTCCCGAGTTTGATCCCTGGTACCAAAAAAATAAAAAGGAAAAAAAAATAAAGAAAAAAAGCAATTGATACCTGCTTTCTGGGGTCTGGCAGGCATGAAACTGTGCTGCTTAAGTTGCCTTCTCTTTGGAGAGGATGCCACTGTACATCTAGACACTGATTTTCCAGTAGAGAGATTGGTTCCTTTCTTTTTGTTTACTAATCATAAATGTAATATAAATCTATCATTTCCTTGCCACTCCTTGGGGCCCAAGTCATTTTTCTTACCTCTTCCCTAGCCATATTGCTTTGAAATTCCTAATATTTAAGTTGTAGCAGACACCTCTACCAAGTATTAGCAGGCTGTAGTTGCACAAGTTTCTTCCCCTTCCGTAATTTGGCCGTGTTACATTGGAAGTAGTGCAATGTCAACTTCTAGCCAATGTCAACTTCTAGCCAAGGTCAACTCGGCTCAAGCTAAATTCTTCCCTTCTGAATTAACCTTTTGTTCTCTTCAGCAAAGATATGCTTGTGCTGTCATTCTACAGTGCTGCGTGCTTGATACTTGTTATCAGCAGGTGTCCCAAGGTCTGCCCAGTTCCCCCTTCCCACACTTGTAATGAATAAACCCTGGATGTCCGGAGAGCTCTTCGTCTTTGCTACCCAGAGCAGCTTAGATGAGCCCAAGACTCAGTTTCTCTCAAGTCTCTGTGTCTGTGTTTCTTTTAATTCCCACTTTCCTATCTCGTGGACCTCTGGCTTGCAGGAGACCAGGACCACTGTAGAGGTCTCTGCCAACTCCCATTACCCTTTCCCGATATAAGCGGCCTACTCTAAGGAAATCTTCCTGCCTTCTAATGTATGTGCACCACTTGAATATTCATCCACTGCTAATTGCTACTCCAAGTTGACTTTTCACTAGACTGAGAAACAGGAATTTCAAACAAATGCAGCTGTTTACATGCTATGGTTTCACCTCACCTTTGTCTAGAGAATGAAGATTCACATGAGTTGGGTGATACCTCAACCAATTCCTTAACATTAACAGTTGGAAGGAGGGAGGTTGCAGGCTGTTATCAGAAAGGACATCTAACTCTAGATGTTGGGTCAAATGGTCCTTGGACTTTTTTTCCTATAGGACTTTTATCTGTGCACTTTTCAGGCTTTCTCCACTCATGTGATCTCCTGTCTGTCATTTCTTAGCTTAGAGCAAAGGAAAGCGATATGAGATCTCTCCAGCAGCCCTAGGCAAAAAGTTTGGATGAAGCCAATATTTTTGTGATTCTACAAGAAATCTTTATCTGTACAAAGATGACAAGGTAAGACAAATTAAGTACAGAATGGACTCAGACATTTGGGCAGGTCATTATAACCAACCACTAATTCCATCATTTTGCTGATTTCTTTAATTTCCTTTCCATTTAAGAATTCTTACTTCTTAGGACCTTGGGCAGTTTTAGGACAAATGCCACTGGCTTTGGTGTATGAGTGCCAATGTTAGTTGTTCATGATATTCAGCAACATCCAGCTTCCAAAATCTGGTTATTTTTATGCAAATCATCTAACTTAGGCAGGGAAGGCATCTTTTCCTGAGCTTGAATCAGGGGTGCAGGAATGGACACAGGAGAAAGTCTTAAGGGGGTCCTGGACTGTCTTCACTCATCGATTGTGCAGGGTCATGCTTGTGGGGCACCTGCCTTGGTGATGTGGAGGCTGATGTGAGCCAGTGCGGTGCTCACCCTTAGTCAGCCCACAGCTCCTAGCAAGGAGAACCATAGGCCCCACAGGCCCCCATGTCCACCTCTCTACATAACATTTCTTGATTTCTGTAATTTTATGAGAAGCCCTGAAATCATATAATGACTATGCTTCAATGACTTTACTAATTATTACTAAACTCACTTGTTTGTTAGTCTGAATAGCTTTCAATTGTAATTTGTATCATATATAATGTATAAATGAATGATCAGGTTATCTGAATAAAGATATTTAGGTTTCATGTTTCATTTATCACATACAGAGGGACTTTTATTAAGTGTTTCTTGCCCTACTGCACTGGTTAAATTCTCCACTACAAGGTGGATGAGAAATGGTGAAATCATACATTTTCTTGTCCCTCATCTTAGGTGGGAGATTTTCAGAATTTCGTATGTGAGTGTGATGTAAGCAGCAGGTTTATCATTCATATTCTTTATTTTTAAAATATTTTTTATCCATTAAGTTTATTGGTACATTTTACACATAAAATATAGTTACATTCATCATTGGGATCTTGTACCTTTACATGATGTATCTTGGTTCTTATTTTATACCCATTCCCCTGCCCTCCCTTCACCCCCTCCACCCTTCCCTATTTACAAATACTTGTTTACATTTTTTTCCTTTTCTCATATTTTTTGCTTTTCCTTCTTTCCTTTCCCCTACCCCTCCCACTTCCCCTATTCCTTTAGACCTTTTTTCCCCATAAAGCAATATCAATTATACATTTTTAAAAATTACAATATCAAGATTTAGAGGACATTATCACAGATTTTACAGAATTTTAAAGGATATAGAAAGCATATTACAAAAATCTTTTTTGAAATAAATTTGACAACTTCTATGAAGTACACTGGAAGACAAATTAATGAAACTGACCCTGGAAGAAATATAAAATTTGAATAGCACCTGCTAAAGAAAGTATATTCCTAGCTTGAAAACCTAACTATTTGACAAAAACAGGCTCATATACATTTTTTATATACATTTTAACTGATAAATTATATCAAACATTTAAAGCAGAAAAAAGAAGGGACACTTCTCCCCTCATTTTAGGAAATCAACACTGAGGTAATCCTAAAACTGGATAAAGATAATAGAAAAGCATGAACATAGATCAAAATTTGTTTAACAAAATAAACTATTAGAAGTCAGATTTGGGAGTATGTAGTAAGTGGTTTTATTATAGTGATGGCAGTGTTGGTTCAGCATTGGAAGATCCACCCCCATAAGTCATCATTTTAGCAGAGGAAAGGAAAAAGCCATATGATCCTATCAGTAGTTGCAGAAAAAGTATTGGACTAAATTCTACAGCTGTTCATGGTAAAAGCTATCAGGAGAGTAGTAGTAGAACAGAACCTTCTCAACAGATCAAAGACATGTACTCCATACTTCCAGTGAGAACACCTTATATGAATGGAAAAGATACAATGCTTTTGCCTTAAGGTGGGGAACAAGGGCAGATATGCTTACTCTTCATCTGTTCATTAAACTTTGAAACATAGGCCTAAATCAAAATAGTCTGGCAATAAAAAAAAACAACAAATAGCATAGGATTGGCAAGGTAAAAGTAAAATCTTTATATGTAGATGAAATGATCATCTACAGAGAAAATACTAAGAAATCTCTAGGACCCCCTAGAACTTTTATTTGAATTTAGCAGGATTAGAAAACACAAGGTAGATATAAAAATTCAGGTCTATGTATATTTGCTATAAATGAAGAATTGGATATTGAAATTTAAAAGTTATGTAGGAGTACAAAGGACCTGGAAAAGTAAAAGGAAAAAAAAATAACAGTGTTGGAAGACATTTATTACCTAATTTTTAGACTTCCTCTAAAGCTACAGTAATCAAGGCAGTGTTGGCTTAAGGAAAGACATAGATCGATGGAATAAAACAGAGACTCTAGAAATAGAACCACACATATATGGTCCACTGAGTTTTGAAAGATTATTTAACATTAACATTTTATAGAACATAAACTCAACTCAAGAGCAGAGGGAAAGATAATGTTTTCAACAAATGGTATTAGAACATCTGGTATCTGTATGTAAAAAATTAACCTCAACCCTTTATTTCCATACATAAAAATAACTTGAAGGGATCTATGAACCTAAATATGAAAGACTAAAACTATAAAACTCTAAGAAGAAATTTTGAGGGAAAATGTTCATGAATTTAGGGTAGGGAAGGATTTCGTAGGATACAAAAAACATGATGCATAAAAGAAAAAAATTGATAAATGAGATTCCATCAAAATTTAGAACTTTAAAAGACATCATTAAGAAAATGAAAAGTAGTCCTTAACCAGAACATATTTATAATACATATAACCTATGACCAGAATATATAAAGAACTCTTACAGCTCATTAATAGATAACCCAATTAAAAAGTAGACACAAGAAGATGATAAATGGCCAATACAGCACAAGGAAAGGTGTGCAACACTAGAATCAGAAAAATACTAATCAGTACAAGAAGAAGATCGTATTCTACACTCATTAGGGAGATGAAGTTAAAAGTTATAAAAGAACAAATATCAGCTTAGGTGTGAACCAGTTAGAACTTTCTAATACTGCTAATGTGAATGTAAAAATGACAAAACCATTTTGGAAAACAATATAGAAGTATATTATATTATTGTTAAGGACCAACAGTTTTGTTCTTAAGTTTTTACTTAAGAGAAATGAAAACACATGTTCACAATAGATTTGTACATACAGGTTGACTTTCCCTTATCTGAAATTCTTGGGTCCAGAAGTGTTTCAGATTTTGGGTTGAAATCCACTTGATCTGTGAAGAGGATAGCTATTTCTGCTTCTTTTTCAGATTCATTTCACATGGAGTATTGTTTTTCACCCTTTAACTTTCAGTCTATGAATTTCTCTTTAAATTAAGTGTGTTTCTTGTATGCAGCATATTGTTTGATCTTTCTTCTTCAGCCATTCTACCAGTCTATTTCTTTTGATTGGTGAATTGAGACCATTAACATTGATGGTTATAACTGATACATATTGACTTATCATTGTCATGACTTTTTCTTTTTGTTGGATTCTCCCTCTTTGCATTTAATTTCTTGTCATGCCCAGTGGATTCATTCTGCTGGGCTTCCTGGGGTTGTGATCCTCATTGTCTTTTCTTAGGATATTGTTTAAAATATTTTGCAGTGCTGGTTTGGTATTCATGAAGTTGTTAAGGTTCTCTTTGGCATGCAAGTATTTTATTTCTCCATCAATTTTGAAAGATAGTTTTTCAGAGTACATCAATCTGGGTTGGAGGCTGTTTTCCTTTAAGGCTTGAAATACTTCACTCCAAGCTCTTCTTGCCTTGAGGTTTTGTGTTGAGAAGTCTGCTGTGATTCTGATGGGCTTTCTTTTGTATGTGATTTGTTTCTTTTCTCTAACTGCTTGTAGAATTTTGTTCTTCTGTTGGGTTTCTGGAATCTTAACTATTATATGCCTATGTGTAGATTTTTTTTTTTTTTTGATCAAGGCTATTGGGAGTCCTATATGCCTCACTTATCTTTATGTCAACTTCTTTTCTCCTGCTTGGGAAGTTTTCTGCCATCACTTCTGTGAATAGTTTTTTTTTTTTTAATGTGTCTACACTCTCTCCTTTTTCTTCACTGACTCCAATCAGTCTTATGTTATTCTTTGCATTGTACAGCAGCTGTTGGATTGATTTCTCATGGCCCCTTACTGTTTTAAAGAAATTTTTGTTTTCCTGATCAGTAATTGCAATCTTATCTTCTATATCTGAAATTCTGTCTTCACATTGGCTCATTCTTTTGCATAGACTTTCAATGGAGTTTTTAATCTCCTGGAAATCTGTTTGCATCTCTTTTATGGATTCCATTTGTTTCCTATGTTGGGATTCCATCATGTTCCTCAGCTCCTCTATTTTTTTTATCTGTGTCTGCTCTAGGTTTATTAATCACGTCTTGGACTATGGACACAATCTCTTCTGTTATCTGAGAAATTATTTCTGATTTCATTTTTTCCAGATCTTCTTTTATTGCCAGTTCAGGGAGTCCAGATTGTTGAGTATCAGATTGTTCCATCTAGTTTCCCTTTGGGGTTGCTTTAGGTGATCTGGAAGTCTGCTTTTGAGACTTATTTATGTGTCTTCTCATTTCAACAGATGCAGCCTGCTGTGCCTTTGTTGAGGCAACTTTTTGCTCACCCAGTGGTCTTCAATTCTCAGCAAGCCACCAAGAAGCCTTTTCTCTGCTACTCACCAGTACACTAATTCCTGGGTTCAGAAAGGTGGTGTTCTGCATCCCTGAACTGACCTGTTGTCTGGGTGGGCTTTTGGATGAGGCCTGTGCACATGGGATGATATCTAGGTGTGCCACTGGCTAGGGCCCCTATGTAGCTGTTGTCTGGGAGGGCCTTTGGCTGGGGGATGTGCATCCCAGCTCTTGTTGTATGAGCAAGCTTCTGGCTAGGGTCTCACGCACTTACTGATGGTATTAGGGCAAACCTCTGGCTGTTGCTTGTGCACCTGTGCAGCTCTTTTCCAGGAGGGGCCTTTGCTTGGGCTGGTTTGCCCCAGGCTCTAGGGTCAGGGCAGAGCCCTGGCTGGGATCTGCTTGCAGCTGCTCTGCTCTGGTCCACAATGCTGCCACCCCAACTCAGGTGGTATTGTGTGCCTTTATTGCAAAGATCTTCTTCACTTTTCCAGTGAGCTTTAATTTTCATCAACTGGCCTCAGAGAGGCCCTCTTTCTGTTGTTCACTTCTACTCTATCTTCTCCAGCTCAGAACAATGTCCTTTATGACTCCTGCAACTTTGTTGTGTGGATCCAGGTAATGGCTTGGCATAGCCCGGGGTGGGGGGTGCTGATGCCCATGCCGCTCACCTCCTGGGTACTCTGGGGCCACCAGTATGGGTACAGTGGCCCATACTCTTTATTAAATCAATAGAACTTCCATCTATTCCTGGTTTTCTGAGAATTTTATGCTTTTGAGACTGGGTCTCACTATGTAGTTTATGGTGGCCTTGAACTCACAGCAATTCTCATGCCTCAGCTCCCAAGTTTTAGGTTTATAGGCCTGTGTCACCACACCTGGACTGAGAATTTTTTAACAAGAATGAATGTTAAATTTTTGTTAATTGCTTTTTTCTAGTGGTAGATTCGTAGTTTATAATGTGCATCATTTTGATTTAAGACAATCTGACTTCTAGGGGCACAAAAGTTCTATGAGGTATAATAACTGCATTTAGTTTTTATGGCTATTTTAACAAAGTGCTACAAACTGTGACTTAAAATATAATTTTCTCCACTTAATTCTGGAGGCTAGAATTTCTTCTTTTATTTATTAGTACATGTTTACAGTACATTCATTAAACAATCATTCTGGGGAGTTGGTACATGTACACTTCTTTTTTTAATAGCTTTCTCTCTCCCTTCCCTCCCTCCTCCTCCAACTTTCATTTCTCTCCTTTTATTCTTACTGATATTCCTAATCTAAGTTCATATTTATAGCATACACCATCCACATTCATTGAGGTTATCAAGACCTTGTACATGGCGTATCTTTACCCATTTCCCCATCCCTTCTCCTTAACCCCTGCCCTTGGTTCCCTGGACCCCTTCCAATCTACAAGAGACTCATCCCCTTGTCTCTTTTTATCAATTTCAAATGAAGATTTCAGTAGGGCCATGCTTGCTGTGAGACTGCACAGAGTCCTCTTTGCCTCTTCTTAGCTCAGATGTTGGCCTCCGTTCCTGGTATTCCTTGGCTTGTATATGCAGCACTCCTATATCTGTGGTGTTGTCACCTGGCATTTTCCCTGTCTCTTTTTTTTTGTTTTAAATTTAGTGCTTTTAAAATTAATTTTCATTTCATTTAAAATTTTAATTTTAACTAATAGATAAAAACATAGAAGTTGTATATATTAATGAGGTACCATGTGATATTTTGATCCATGTATATATTTTGTAAGGATAGCTTAACTCAGGGTAAGCATGCATTCATCATTTCTTTATAGTGAAAATGTTGAAAATCCTTTCACCTAGATTTTTAAAATGTACAATATACAACTGTCTATATTCACCCTATGTTATGATCATATACTAAAACTTCTTACTTGGATGTAACTGTAACTTAGCACCTATTGGTCAAAACTCACTCATTCTTTGTCCCCACCTAGTTGTTGGTAACCACCATTTTACTTTCAGTTTTTATAAGATCAACATTTTCAGATTTGACATATGAATGAGATCACATGTTACTTGTCCTCTGTACCTGGGTTGTTTTACTTCACATAATGATTTCCAGTTCCATCCATACTGTTGTAGATGACAAGATTTCCTTTTTTTATGTCTGAATAGTTTTCCATTGTGTATATGTGACACATGTTCTTTATCTATGCATTCTTATTTCTTCTTCTAAGGAAATCAATTATATAGGTTTAAGGGCCTAATTTGTTCCTGTATGATTTCATCTTAAGTAATTAAATCTGCCATGGTCTTATTTCCAAGTAAGTTTACATTTTGAGGTTCTGAGAAGGACATGAAATTTGGGGGGTTCTAAAATTATCTTACGATAATTTCATTTTTCTAGTATAGACTTTGTAACTGTAATCCTTCCAGGAATTCATTTCCTGGCCTTGAGTTCCCCTTGCAAGCACATACAGCTCCTCTGTTGACTATTTTAGTGGGATCTTTTACAGATCTCTGTGGCTCTGTCTCAAACCTGTTGTCTTCTCTTTGGATGCAAGTTTTAGCCACCTTAGATCTTAAAAAAAATTGGCTCTGACTCTAACTCAGGGCACCTAGTACTTTTCCTCTTGTAGGCAGCTCCTTTTAGTCAGGTAAGTGGTGCCTTTATAAGACTCAGCTCATCTGTTTTTCACTGTTTGGGGATCACAGTCCCTCACCGCCTGACGTGCAATGCCTTGAAAATTGTGCTTTCATATATTTTGTCTTTCTGTTCACTTTAAGTGAAAAAGTAAACACAATCCCCATGGCTATATTTTAGCCAGAAACAAAAATCAAAGGTTTAATTTAAAAAATTTAACTACTATAATATAAAAAGTATTCACAAAAATGTAAGAAGTTAAATCAATGGGTTTTCACATAATCACATACACATAAACACTATCCAGGTCAAAATAAAGCACATTATCAATGAATACCAATCTTTTCTACTCCTCCTTGAAAAAAACAAAGCACAAATGAAAAATCTGGAACTCTAATATCTTACCTTTTTATAAATGAAATATATACATATATAATCTTTTACATCAGCATTCATTGCTCAGCATTATATTGTAATGTCCACCCATATACTTGCATATAGAAGCTCAGGTATTTCACTACTGGATTTTACTGTTACCTATATGCCATAATTTATTCATTTTTCAATTGATAGATATTTAAATTATTTTCAGTTTTTAACTATCACAAAAGTGAAGCTACAAAAATAGTGGTATGTGATCTTATTCACACACAATTTTGCATAGTTTGGAAAGGAATTTTGATTAAGAGTTTGCTTATATTAAATTTTAGTTGATATTATTGAACAATTTTATTAGAAGTTTTAAGAATTCCCCTTTCTTCCTCCAACTCACAAGCAGAATATAATAGCTCAAATCATATATTATTGTCAGTTTGAAATGTTGCTATTCTGGTGTACATGTAATAGTATAGAGTTGTGATTTTAATTTTCATAATCCTGATAGGTAGTAATGTCAGTCACAGTTTTTACATGCTTATTGTATTAGGGTTGTATTTAAATACTTTCTTTTCTTCTCAAGTACATTTTATCAAATCATTTTCTTCTAAGATTTTCTTATTGACTTATATCAGTTTTGCTCTTTCTATATGTATGTGTATGATACAAAATGTTTATTTTTTGATATCCTTTTTAAATTTTTATTAATTTTATTGGTACATTTTGGGTATACAATACAGTTACATTCATCATTGGAAATTTTCACCTTTACATAATTTCTCTTGGTTCTTATTTTTTCCCCATTCCCCTGCCCTCCCTTCAAACACTTCATCCCTCCCTATTTACAAAGACTTTGTTTCCATTTTTTCATTTTCTCATATTAATTCCATTCCCTTCTTTCCTTTCCCCTACCCCTCCCACTTCCCCTTCCCATTTGCCTCTTTTCTTCCTATTTCAAATTATCTATTAGACCTTTTAGTCCTTATTTATGCTTTCAGTTTCTCACACTAGAGAAACTATTCAGTGTTTACACATGTGTGTCCTGTTTATTCCACTTAAGAGTATGGCCTCAATGTGCATCCATTTAGCTATAAATGTCTCTAATTTCTCATTTTTTATGGCTGAGTAGTACTCCATTTTATAGAAAAAACACATTTTCTTTATCCAGTCTCCAGTTGATGGGCATTTGGGCTGCTTCCAAGTTTTAGCTCTTACAAATTGTGCTGCTATGAACATGGGTACACATATATCGCTGTGGTATGATTCTTTTAATTCTTTGGGGAAGATACCCAGCAGGGGAATAGCTGGGTCAAATGAGACTTCCAGTCCTAGTTCTTTGAGGTATCTCCATACTGATTTCCACAGTAGTTGCAGCAGTCTACACTCCCACCAGCAGTGGAGCAGGGTTCCTCTTTCCCCACAGCCCCTCCAGCATTTGTTATTGGTTGACTTCATGATAGCAGCCATTCTTTCTGAGCTGAGGTGGAATTTCAGTGTTGTTTTCATTTGCATCTCTGAAATGACCAGTGATGTTGAACATTTTTTCATATGGAAAGCATTTATTTTTTATGTACTGAAATTTCTTCCACTCTGCAGCTTGCATTTTTAATTTCTTATTTAATGTCATTCAATTATCAATGTTTTCCATTATGTTTAAGGATAACATGAAAAAGGATCTTGTCTCCCACAAGTTCATGCAAATATTTTTATAAGATACATTTGAACACATTTAATGTTTTTTTACTGCATTTAGAATTAACATTTGAACTGGAATTACTTTTTATGCATGTTCAAAAACAGAGATCAAATTAATTTTTATTATGTGTATCTATATTTGGCATAATCTTATCTTTTGAAATTGTCATTCTTTGCTGTTGCCTTTTCAGTCAACTATTATTCTTTTTATAAATCAGGTATCCATATTTGTGTGAGTCTGTTTCTGGACTTTCTTTTGTTCCACTGGTCAATTTTTTATCTTTGGAACAATACTGTACGTATTACTTTAGCTTTATTATAAGTATTGGCAGCCGATAGGCAACCCTCCCTTTCTTCAAAATGTTAATTGATTACATCTAAATCATGACTTTCTGGAACTGTTGTTTCATTGATCATATAGCACTTGTTAAATATCAACCATATTATTCATACACATATTAAATAATTGTTTGATTTTTCGTGAAAGAATTTCCTAAACTTTACAAAGTTAATCTTTGCTTCCTTTCTCAGGAATAAAATAGAAAAACATAAACTGATTGAAAAATTATCTATTTTGTCTCATGTTGCTTGTGGCATATTGTAAGGAATTAATCTCCTAAGCCATTTTTAGCTTTAGTAATTGCTTTCAGCATAAATTCTTATTAGAATATTCATAAGAAATATCTATTTGTTCAAATTCTTTTTATGGGTTTAACATCCTTTATTTTACAACTAAATGAGCTCTAAATTCTTAATCTCTGGTGTTAAGATAGGTACTCAAGATATTATTAAATCTTTTGATGTCTTTTCCTATTACTCTAGGACCAATAGTAATAGTGGTTTCTATACCCACACACAAACAAGGTAACATATGTATTTATGTTTCCATTACTGTATGAAAATGGATTCAGACACTGTTTAGTTACTTCTATTATCAGCTACTGTCATTTTCAGTGTGACTATAGGAAACTGTAGCTATTAATAAAAGGAGTGGCAGACACCTGGGAAAAAAACAGAGTTGAGCCATGTCATACACCCTTAAATCTTTATGTGATAAAAAAGACTCTGTTCATTGCCTCACAGACAGTTTAACTTACAGAAATAAAGGAGTTATTGATAAAGATGTATCTGATAAAATCCAGAATGTGAGAAAAACCTGGAATGTGTGCTAAGTAGTGAATGGCTAATATTAACTATATATGGAAAGTAGACTGGGGTATATATCCCTTACAAACACAAAATTTAGTTGCTTGTCTTGGATTTTAATACATATTCTCAAGTTATATACTATACTACTCAGTGTTGGTTTGATAGCCCAACAAGTTACTGGGGGATGCCTGGTTGCCTAAATGAGGGAACGGGATATAACTGACGCTGAAAGAATAATATACAAAGAACAAGGAATAAAGTATAAAGAATAAATGATAGTTTATTACTTGGGGGTCTGGGAATTGACCTTAGCTCTCCTGGCTAAGACCAAATCTTAGCTCTGTCCTGACTAAGATGAAGATCTCTGGATTAGTCAGTATTTATGATTATGTATCAGGAGGCATAAAGGCAGATATAAGGAATAGCAGAACTTATAATGCACTAATGAGCCAGGCTGTAAAGGAAGAGTAACTATGTATGCTTGTGAAGGCCAGGTCACAGTTAGCAAGACACCTGTGCTATCTTGCAGGTCATAACTAACAAGCCACCTGTGTTATTTCTAGCTAACCTTTGATCTTGGAGAATGGCTGGACAGAGTCATAATTCCTCAGCTATAGTGTTTGGTTGCTATTAGAGGCATCACAACCTCATTGATCAGTGAGACCTCAATTGTGACTGTTAGCATAGGGAAGTCTATCTCTGTATACCAGCTGAAAGCTCATTAGCAAGCCACAGTTAGGCCTTGAAATGGCTCATAATTTTAATCAATAGCTGAGTTCATAAGCCAAATAAATAATATCTAAAGCCTGCTCAGTGTGGTTTCAAACTCATGTCCTGCAACCCAATGCTGAGTTTCTTGTTATTTCAAAGAGGTTTTGGTGTTTCTACTTTAATTTCACTCTTGCCTGTGTGTGTTGGTGACAGCCACACAGTGTGATGATCTTTTATCTCTGAGTAAATTCTTAATTAATTTTAACAATGTAATTTAACAACAGCCAAGTAGATGTTCATGTTTTGTTTCTTTGTGGATAAGCCAGTTCTCAATATGTTTATTTTATGTATGTATGTATGTATGTATGTATGTATGCATCTATTTATTATCTATCTATCTATCTATCTATCTATCTTCTGTCATTTTAGTAGTACGGTCATTTTGACAATATTTTTTCTGAATATTTAGGAACAAGGGATGTCTTCCATTTTTTAATGTCATCTACAATCTCTTTTTACAAATACTATAGTTTTCATTATACAGATCTTTCATGTTCCTTTTGCTGGTGATTTCTAGTTTCATTCATCTGTAATTCAGTAGTATGCAGGAGAATACTTCAATTTTTTGTATTTATTTAACCATGTTTTATGCCTAAGATGTGCTATTTTAGAGTAGGATTCTTGGCCTGGGTTTTAACTCAGTGGTGCTGTTCCTGCCTCGCAAGCACAAGGTCCTGAGTTCGACCTGAGGTACTGGACAAAAAAAAAAAAAAAAGAAAAAGAAAAAAATAGAGTAGGATTCTTGTGCTATTGAAAAAAAAATTTCATTCTATTGTTGTTGGATAAAACACATTTGTTTGATGCTGCACTTGAACTCTGATAGTTGTATTTGAAAATCTTTCTTTAGGGCCAGGGAATTAGCTCAGTGATTTGACTGCCTGCCTCGCAAGCACAAGGTCCTGAGTTAAAAAAATTTTTTTTCCTTTAAATTATTAATTACAAAGTTTTACTAGAATACTTCTTGGCATAATCTTGTTTATTTTTTTTAGCTCCATTCATTCTACTTGCTATTAACCTAAATATGTGTGCCTTTTTAGTTCTAATTTTTTTCTTAAATCATTAGCTATCATCTATTTATTATTTACTTACTTCCATTAGAAATAAATTTTTGCTAAGTTCTAGTATCATAGATAAGAAATAAAGTTAAAAATATATTTCAAAAGGAGTTACTATCCAGTATGGAATTACTATGTATTTTGTTTATGACTCTGATGGAATTATTATGTTTAGTTTCTGAGTGTGTTTATGACTAGGTTGGTTAAGATCTGTGAGATTGTCCTGTGTAGTATGTGATTTGTTTGCCTATTAGGATTCCACTAAATATGAAGGTGACTCTTGGCTTCATGCCAGTCAATGAATATATCCATTGGCTGGTTTTCTAATGGCTGCATGATTTGGAAACAAGTTGGTAGCTGGTGCTCTGTCTCAATTATCAAATCAACTGAAATTCTTGAATCTAGTTCACTCCTAGAGGTTATTTATTCCTGCTTCATATTTTTGTTTTGTTTTGTTTTGTTGTATTTTTTCAGACAGGGTCTCATTATGTAGTTCAGGTTGGCCTTGAACTCATTAGGCACCCTAGGCTGGCCTTGAATTTGTGGTGATCCACCTGCCTCAGCCTCCTGAGTGCTGGGATTACAGGCATGTGCCACCACGCCTGACTTCCTGCCTTATATTTTTAAACTGCTAATATTTCAGCTATGAAGCAAACTTTCATTTAATGTTATTTTGTATGCCAGGAAAATGAATCCTAGAAAGACACATAAAGTCAGGGTATGAATGATGGCAAAACTAAAGCAATAGCAGCAACGACAACAACAAACTCCTGGTTGTTAATCCCAATATTTTAAACAACTTCAAGACTCCAACTCTGCTTGGAGCATGTATTATGTCCTCAGTCATATAACCCCTGCTGAGCTAGCTTGACAGCAAAATTGTTGCTCTGATGGCATTAGGTATTATAAAAAGCTATTTAAAGAGTGAAGTTGTCTGCTTAAAATAGGGAAATGCTGTGATGTATTTGACTAGGGACCTTAGAGGCTGAATATCAGTCTTGTTCTAGATCAGTTGTTTATCAACCTCAGAAGTTCCTGAAGGAACCAGATAGACAGAAGGTAAATGACCATCTAAAAAAAAATATGTACTTAGGACAGTAACTTTCTGAAAGACATTGTAGATTGGCATGCTTAAAACCTGAAAAACAATTTCAGAGAGAGAACTCAGGAAAAGAATATCTGATATAAACTCTAAATAGACGGCAGTGGAATTCTTACAGTTTTTTATAAAATGCATTTTCAACCTTACACCAAGTTATCCCATTTTCAGGCAGCCTTTTACAATTTTTACCATTAAGCACTTCAAAAAGAACAATTTAATGAACTTCCTACTGCTCATTCTGCCTTCTTTACTACAGGTGAGACTAGTATGCAGTTTGGTGTGCTGAGGTTGGAAAGAGTTTTGAGAATAAGAAAATTTTCTCTGTTTGCATTTGAAAATGAAACTAATTCACAGAACTTGTGTAAATTGTAAAATGATGCTCTTGGTAGACATTGTGAATGTCTCTAATATCACTGGTAAATAAAGTAGGCTATTCTTCCAGAAAATTTAATTCAGTTTAGCAGTGTAATTCTTTGGCTGTGTTGAGCTTAAAAATAAATTAATTTCATTAATTTAAATGAACATTTAGCATCTCTTCATAAATAAACGTGATGAAACTTTAATTGCTGCTAATGAGATGTGTAAAGTGTCAGGGGCCTTTCAGGTACCACTGGAGGTCTTGTTATTTAAGTGTGTTCTAGACAGTCTAAATTTCTTTCTTTCTTTTTTTTTTTTTTGGTACTGGGGATCAAACTCAGGTCCTTGTGCTTGCGAGGCAGGTGGCGGAACCACTGAGCTAAATCCCCGGCCCAGCAGTCTAAATTTCTTAACGTCTGATAAAACAAAAATATTTTTAAAGACTTATTTATAAACTAAAGTGTCAAATTATAACATTGTAATGGCATTCTTATTTTACAAGGTTATCAGTATTTGATAGATGCTAAGGAAATATCCCTGCTTTTAGGAGCAGTATATTGAGGACTCCAAGAAAATAGGAAAGTACAAAGAGCAAACAGATTTTTTTTGTTGTTCTTGTTTTGTTTTGGGTTTTTTTGGTACTGGGAATCAAACTCGGGACCTTGTGCTTATGAGGCAGGAGAGAGAACCACTGAGCTAAATCCCCAGCCTGCAAGAGGATTTTTAACAAGAGATTTTTCTGTCAAACTTCAGTTGCTGTATGGTAATCATTCTTCATGCCACAGATATTTATAATTGATAAGAAATACTAGTTCTTGAGTGTCAACTCTGTTTTTCATGAGAAGAATGTAGGATGTAGGAGATTCTTAAATGCTTGCTGAATACAATGAATTACAGTCATAAATTTCAACCTCCAAATATTTAATTGTCTTTTTTGAAGACTCCAATGTCTTTAACTGTTATTATCAAAAAAATTTATGAAATTTCTTAGCAGAATAATAGTTTATTTTCTTTAGTTACATGTCGTCAATTTATTTATTTACTTTGGAGACTATTCCATGTAATCTGTTACCAACTCATTGAACATGGATTCAAAGCCTTCTATTTCCTGCTAATTGTAAAATACTTCACTCTTCTCATCCACAAAGTAGAGAAGAAATGAGGAACTTTTTGGCGAAATGGGTAACATGTAGAAATAACTGACTTTGTTGTTGCTACATAATGTACATTTAGTAAAATGTTCATTGAATCTGATTTCATGCTGATTACTTTTACAGGATGTGGGAGACAATGTCATCCTTGAATGAATTTCTGAAACATTCTTGATCAATGCACTTTCTCAAACACAAGACAATTTTATAAACATCTCAATTCCTTAGAAAGTGTTGCCTATGCCAATGTCTAAGCTTAACCAAGTCTATATTGAATATCATTTACTTTAATTAGAAGAGGAAATGCTTTCTGCCTCTGTTCCTAAATCACAAGTATATCCTCTTCCTGTGGAAGTTACAATGGTGTGATAGATGTGATGACACTGGTTTATGACTGCCAATTCTGTTGTTTTCCAATTCCTTATTTTATAACTTCACATAATAGCTCACAACTGGTTAGAAAATACTATGAGTATTTTCACAGTGAAAATCAGCAAATGTTATAGATCAGGATTTCAGGGCTGATGGAAGTACTAAAATTTTACACCTGCATCATAGCACTTTGATCATGGCAGGGAAATTGCAGCTGGGGGATTGTGTGTCATTCTTCTATACATTGCTGTCCATTCAAGAGTTGTCCAAAACTTGGAATGTTTTGGCTAAGTTTAAATGCAAGGGAGCAAAAGATGATGAGGAGCAGAAGACATATTTGCTGAGCACTACACTTTATCCCAAGAATATTGGCTAAAAGTCAAATAAAATAACCCATAGTTACTGGTCATTGCTCTTAATTGGTTTTGGGAAAATTACTTTGCAAATATAAAGTCACAATTATTCTAATGCAGTGAAATTAACTGAGACCTACTTCATAGCTGACTCATGGATGAAGAGAGCCAGCCATATTCTCTGAAGTTATGAGGTTCCCTGAATATTTCCCAAAGGACCCAGGAACCTCCTGAGAAATGTTATCCTAAAATAGAGAATGCATCTATAAATTTAACCAAATATAAAAAAATCTTTTTACTTTAGGAGAAGTTTCTGAGAAAGAAATAAGGAATTAACAATCATTGCAGCGCTACCCATGTTCATAATATATGATTTGTGGAAAACAGAGAAAGATATAACTAAACCTATTAGAGTTTTATTTAGCAATACCACATAAAATTTTGGGACATAAGTGCCTAGTGGAGTATAATGTAAATAAAAGAAGAGAATTCTGCCCACTTTGCTCATTACTGTTTTTCTTAATTTAGGGCAGAAAAATTTTACTATGTCCAGGTAGATATGATTAGACATGCATTCAACGTCTAAATTCCAGAAGCTCAGATGGTCTTACATAATATACCCTTACTAATGTTCTAAAAGAATTAAGAATTCCAATCCAGGGACAAAAGTACCTAACAGAGGTGCTGGTATTAGTGGAAGCAGTTTTACTTAGGAATACCAATGCCTTCTCATAGAGCAGGTCTGGGTAGTATCTGGTAGAATTAAGTATGTCTAAAGATAATCAAGGAGACAATGTAAAGTAAAAAGCTTCTTACTTTTTAAATTAAAATTATTTAAATGATGGATATAATTAGATGTATTTACAATATACCACATGATGTTGTGAGGTAAACATACACAGTTGAATGACCTAATGATCAAGTAGATCTGTTTTCACATAATGATCACTTTGTGGCAAGAACACATCTACTCATGTTATTTTTCAAAAGTACTGTATATTACTAACTTAGCTACCATGTTGTTCAGGAAATCTTTTAGTCTTTGTGTGTGTGTGTGTGTGTGTGTGTGTGTGTGTGTATGTGTATGTGTGTGGTACTGGAGGTTCGACCCAGGGCACTGAGCTACATCTCTAGCACTTTGGGGCTTTGCTTTTTGAAACAGGGTTCTGCTAAATTTCTAAGTTGCCCAGGTGGGGCTCAAACGTGAAATCCTCCTGCCTCCTCCTCCCAGAGTGCTAAGACTATAGGTATATACAATTGATATCTTGAATTTATTTCTCCAATATAACTGAAATTTTGTATCCTTTGACTTTATTTCTCAGACTGGACTGCTTATCCACACCAGTCCTTGATAACCACTTTTTACTCTCTACTTCTATGAAAGAAATTTGTTTAGATTCTATTTGTGAGTGAGATCATATAGTATTTGTCATTCTGTGTCTGGCTTATTTTACTTAACACAACATCCTTCAGGTTTACTGATGTTGTTCCAAATGGTTGAATTTCTTTATTTTAATGGATAAATGATATTCCTTCATATATGCACATGTATCACATTGTCTTTATTTATCACTTGCTAGACATTTAAGATAATTCTACATTGTGGGTATTGTGAATAATGCTGTAGTGAATATGAGAATCTAGATATTTCTCAGACATACTAATTTTATTTCTTTTGGATATACATACCCAATAGGGGAATAGGTGGGAGATGTGGTTAATTCTATTGTAAAGTTTTGAGTCTACTCAGCGATATTTTTCATAATAGTTATATGACACTAATTTACAACATTGTGCACAAGTTTCTTTTACTCCACAATCTCACCAATGCTTATTTTTTGCCTTTCCCATAACCGCCATCATGACATGTGTGAGGTAAAAAATGATACCTTTTTAAAACTGCAAAGTTACTTGAAGTCTCTATTGCAGGCATTGCTTTATGTAGTAAAGATTACAGAATAAACCTTACATTATGAGCTCTCAATTGTTTCTGAAAGAATGAAATTTTAACAATAAACTCTTTAGTCCAAAATGTATATGAATAAGTAAATTAATGGCCATAAAAGGCTTAGATAAGTGTTTGACATAGAGTAAATGCTATATAAGTATTATTATATTATTACTATCATAGATGTTACTTTTTTAGTACTACCATAGTCTCATATTTATATAGCTCAGAATTAAGTCTAGCATTCTACTCATAAATTAAAAGAAGGAAGTATGCATTGTTTAGGGGTATATTATACTATGGATGGTGTTGAATGAACACTAAAAAGGAGACTAGAGTAGCACAGTGATACCAAAACAATCTTTTATGTGAAAGTGTAAGGTGAAAGGAGGATAGAAACATCTCAGTTCTTTAAATCTCATTTTCTATATTATCTATGTGAGAGTTAATACTTTTACAAAAAATATAAACTATCATTACCCAAGTTATTACTTTTTGGAGAATACAGAAAATATAGATATTATGTTGCCCTCCATGGATGAAGAAAAGAGATAGTACAAGACACACCCCATTAGATGCTGAGCATGAAGCTACACAGAGGAATGTGCTTCAGTCATCCTGAATAAAGGATGTTATTAAAGATGGTGTGCACATTTTCTCTACAAATGTTACTAATGCATGTTAAATGTCAAGGAAATTTCAAAAGCACTTGCACTTGATGAAGACATTCCTGCTTCCTTGGAATACCTTTAAAAATTACATTATTAATGGTGTAATGTAATATATTGACATTGTATTTTGCTACATTTTGCATTGTCAAACGTAGTGTGAACATAAAAACAAAGGAAATATGATGATGGTCTTTTTTCTTTTCCTTTGTTAACAATAAGCATATTTCTTCATGTTTGAAAGACAAAACTAACTACTGTCTGTCTAAGCTTATCCTCCACAGAATGTCATGGGATATAAATTTTAAAAAAATGTCTGGCCAAGGAACAAACAGAAAATAGGAATTGAGAGTCAGAATTATAAATTCAGTAGAGGTAATAAATGAGAAAATAGCTTAAAATAAATTAGAAATAAAAAGGAAAACAGTAAGATAGCAGAAGTCAAATGCTATTACTGACATTGAATATTAATATTCCAGGCAAGTAGATATTATGTATTTATAAATTCAGAACTTAAATGGGTGCTGGAGAGAGATGATTGCCTTCTCTTTTCTTTCTTTGTTCTATGGGATAACGAACATTCTTATATATCTCAAAGGGTGAACTAAATGCAACAATGATGCAACATAATTTTTCTTTTACATTTCAGTGATTACAAATAGAATCACTAAAGAACAGACTTTTATTGAAAAAATTTATTATATTTTATTTGAAGTGTTATTTAATCATAAAATTGAATTCTTAATTTGAAAATGGTTTATCTAGTTGGGATTATTTTGCTTGAAGAGAAGAAAGAAGAAGGAAAAAGAAAAATTTTCATGTGTAATGCGAAGTATTTGGAGAATTTGTTTTGAAATGGGTTGGCCTTTTGCATATACACTGATGACTAGATTACAATGACTGCTTGTATAAGACTCTCGGAAGGGAGATTTACACTGTCTGCTGAGTTCAACTATTCTAGGTAATTGAAGGAAGTTGTGGCTTTTGAGACCTGACCCCCTAGAATCAGTGAACCAGAATAAATGCCAATATGCTGTTTCCAGTGGTAAGGAAGGGATGACTCTAAGACTTTCCTTATGCATGTGTTCAGGATGTTCAGTGGCTGATCTCATTAATGTCTGGTTTATTATCTCTTTTGGGCTGGAAGGAAAGCATGCAGGCATTTTTCTCAAGAAAGGTGGTCCAGTTTAAACTGGGATCAACCACTTAGGGAAGCTGTGGCATTTTTCAATAAGAAGAAATAGTGAAATAAATGAGATGTCTGTTGGACATAGAGTTTTCATTTCAAATTTCTGCATTTGCTAATCAATAGCCTTTATTCTTAAAAATTCAAAGCTCTTGTTTCTCCTGTCTTCTTCCCTAAGAAGACAAATGTGGATGACTCTATAGTTGAAACATACAAGCCAAATACATAAAGACCGAAGAGGCAGAGGGCGACTCCATCCAGAAGTTCATCCATTTCAAAAAGCTTGTGTGTGGATTTATCTGAAGAAAAAAAAAAAAGGATAGTTATTGGTTGGATAAGCTTCTAGGGGATTGAGTATGTAGAGAGTTATAGTCCAAGAGAATAGATTGTATAAAGCACGTATTTTATTATGGTTGAATCTTGGTAGAATGTGTACAGAAGTGGTAGGCAATAAGGCTGTCTTGCCTCTTCTCTCTACTGCAGGGGGTAATGTAGGTCTGGCAGTAAATCATTTAGACATAGAATAATCCTGAGCCTAAGTGGTAAATTGTAAGAATCAATGCCAAAGATTAAAAACAACAATACTAAAATTGTATTATGGATATAGATGTACATGAGGTTAAGAATGAAGAATTACAACCAAAAGTCCAAGAGTTGGATAAAATGCCTGATGCAGACTGAGATAAGAGGAACAGGGACAAAAGAAGAGCATCCAAGATGTCTGAGCCTTTCTACATCCAGCTACCATCCTCTTTTCCACTGCAGGATAGTTCACTGTTATTCTTGCTATGTGGAATATTATTTCCCTCATTTTTGTCTAGTATCTCCTACTTATAATTCTATTAATTGCCAATGACACACTTTCCATGAAATTCTTGTCAAAATCAGGTCCTCATGTTAGGATGCTCAAGACTTGAACCATGAAGTGGGCTAGAGCACTATTAGGTTTACAGGTTAGTTTAGGGGGTAGAGTGCACAGGAGTGATAATTATCTTGATGTGAGAAATGAATGGCTTTGAAAGCTACATAAGTTGTGGAGTTCACCGTAAAATGAAAATACAGGACACATTCTTTATTAATTATTAAACATTTAACCAGTATGAGGTCCTTCTGTGAATAAATGAGCCTGATGAAGCTGGCCTTGATGATAAAGAGATCAGAACTATTTTTAGTGTGAGTGGTTAAGTAATAGCAAGTACCTTGAGTGGAAAAAATTATTTAGAAAGAAGAGCAGAGTTAGGTAAACTTTGAAAATATTGCAATTCCATGACTATGAGACATGGTTCAGAAGTGTTCAGATAGACAAATGTCTGCCTATGGAAATCTTATTTCTTTCACTATCCATCTGCTCTGTCTCAGACCCCATACTTCTAATCCCTCTTAAATTTTAGATTTTGGGTGAGCAAAATTTTAAGCCCTGCCAAAATTGAGTCTGTTTAAATGTGAAAGGGAAAAAGTCTTTTGTCTCCACCCAGATTACAGGTTATGTTATCCTGAATACGGACAGGGAAGGAAAGAATCAAGCTTTCTATTTTGGTGTATTGAAATCAGTAGCTGATTCCCCAAACTGTATCCTGGAGTCTTGCAATAAACAAATCCTCCAAATATCTTGTCTTACTTATTGACTATCCCTCCTTTGGGACATGCATTCATTGTTCGTATTCCTTATTGTGGATTCCCTTTCAGTTATCATTTATTTACATAATTGTCCTCATGATATTTATATTGAAATAAGATCAAAATCTATTATGAGTCCTAACGTTTAAAACCATCCTATGTAGCCCAGGTTCTTGTCCTGATTTCTGACATGGGCTTTTGTGAGCAAAAGGTGACTGGTGTTTAGGTATTGTATTAACTCTATTGAAAGATGAGACAGGCAACGGTGCTGCTGAATGCTCTCCCATGACTCACAGTCAGAGTTGCCTAGTAACTTACCCAAAATAACATTGCTGAGGCACATCAAACCAGAGAACATGAGTTGCTGTGAATAAGGACGAAAGTTTCCCAGCCAGTGGCTAGCTTTTCTTCTCATTCATGCTTTCAATTTGGAAATTTTCTGGCCTTTGGTCAGTGATCCACACAGAGAATAAGAACTTCTGAATATATAATATCAAATCTGTGGCTTTTTCTTATTTTATTACTGACTGTGCTGCAAGATTTTTGAAAGTTTGCTCACATCACAAAAGATGTGTGGGTCAAGCTCAAACTAAATAGACTTATAAACTAGCACAGTCCTCAAAGGATAGCCTGAGTTTACAGTATTTTTCTAGAGATTAGAATGTATTACAATTGTTTTTATTTTTTAATTGCAGAAGTAAAACATATTTCAAAAATATATTTAAAAGTTCCATTATTTTATGTTTCCAAGCTTGTATGTATGCATGTACACATTTGTGTGTGCAAGTGTGTTTACATGTATATTCAGTGTCAAATTCAATATATTCAGTAAAGAGGTAAAATAGAATGAACCTGAAGAAAAGGTCATTGATTTGCATGTTAGGTCATCTTTGGTGACCTTTGTCTGACTACCTTTAGTTAGTACTTGGAGTAAAATCCCATTTTAATAAAGTAATGTGTGCATGAGAAGAAGGCAAGTGACTATCAATTATAGACCATTCTGTTGAAGATCTTGGTTAAGAAAGACACATAATGATGAGAGAGAAAAGAGGCATGATTGTCTAAAAAGAACAACTAGATCATATTTATAAGCTGGGGAAAGAAGGCAACAAAAATACAATTCATAGACTTATAGGGTAAAGAAGAACAAAGAAGATGTAAGCTATATACAGTTGTGAGAATGCATGCATTATTGTGTCAGAAGAGGTTTAAAAATAAGTCTTTTAAAATCTTTAAAATTTTGAAAATATCATGGGAGCTCTAATCTCAATACTTTAAAAAAACCTCTGCACAAATTCTGCTTTCTCAAATTTCTTTGCTGAAGTTTTACTGAACACATTTTCATTAGCAACTGCCTTGACAAGTAAATTTGAAGAAGAGTTGCTTTCTCTTGTGGCATTTATAGTACTGGGAAAGAACTATTCATTTCATCTTTGTGGAAGTGTGTGTGTGTGTGTGTGTGTGTGTGTGTGTGTGTGTGTAGGTATAATGGGGAGTGCTTCCCTCATTCATACTGCTCTTTGGTGTAATCATCTAGGGAAAATTCTGTGCATTGTTTCCAAGTATGCTTGCTTTAATTATATGAGTGACCAAGAATTCTACCTAAATCCTATCTGCATTTAATTTAATGGGGGTGTAATACAATGTCAATAAGTATAATAATTAAAAATTATAATACAATGTATTTATATCAAGCTTATATTAATTTATAAATTTCAGTACAGAAAATAAATTTAAAATATTGATCAAGTTGTGGACTTCAAATCAAATATTATGCCAGAAAAATCTCCTTTGGAAAGCAATTTTCGTGTTACATAATGGTAACAATTGATAAAAGAACAAGAATATTTCCACTTGGGTTAGTCCAAGTCTTAATTCTACTTTCTTTTATTTTAATTTACTTTAGAGTCTGGGTCTCCTTGAATATCCCAGGTTGTTATTCAACTTCTGATCTTCCTGCTCAGGCTCCTGAGTACCAGGCATTACAGGCATGTTCTACTGCACTGATCAACTCTTTTTCCCACAGCATTTCTGTGCTAGCAAGATAGTACATGCTGTATAAGACAAATGCACTTTAGACGAAGGGAACATGATGCATCTAAAAGGTATTTTGAAGAGGGAGTAACAGAATTTTGTTTCGGGAAAACAATCTGGTGACCAAGGGGAGGAAAAGTTGAGGAGAAGCAGATGTACCTATGCAGATGCTATTGTTTTATTTCAGAGGAAAAATGGTGAGAGTTAGAAGACAGCTGATGTAGTGAGGGTTGAAAGGACAATATAAAAATCCACGCAGGAATTAAAATCACCGGACTTGGTGACTAGATAGCACAGGCAAGGCAAGGAAAAGGGTCCCCTTTTGCCTTTCATTGCATGGTTATGTGCTTCATCAGACTGAGATGAGTGGAATGGAAGTAATCTATAGATGAAAGATAAATCTCTTTTAGATGAGCATGTAATTCAACAAAAATTACTGAGGAACAAAGGATTAATGTTAGAAAAGAGATAAGAGGCCAGTTTGAATATAGCAAAAATGTGAAAAGTTTTTGATTCTTTTCTTATTATAAAATATAAATTGTATTGTTCAGCTTTGTTATAATAAATATCTCTTATGGTTTTACTTTTTTTCTGTCCCTAATATCTATGGTCTCTGAACTTGTTCTCTTTAAGCTGGACAACTCTGATGGGTATTTTATTTGAGCAGATGTGTCAATTTATTCACAGTAACAAGTTTTAGACCTGAGATTAACCCTCTGCAAAGCACCTGGAAGAACTGATTATCTGCTTTCTGATAGTTGCATTCAATATTCTAATACCATTTCCAGATAGAAACTGAGGCAAAAATATATTAAGAAAAAGACATGTTGAGATGTTAACTGCCTTACCTCAAAGAAATCATCATTTAAGAATGATTATAATTCTCACTGGTTTACCAATGGAAACATGGAACAAAATTCTTTCCTCTCCCTATCTCTCTGTCTGTCTGTGTCTGACTCTGTCTCTCCATATCTGTCTCTGTCTCTTTTTCATCATATATGTATTCAAATTTCTATTTTATAAATTTGGTCAATGTCCACCTTTATTTAGCTTGGGCTATTTTTCTAGGTAAGAATTTTAATGAATTAAGTACTATTATCAACGTCACAAACCAGTGGAATGTTAACCAGTGGCACATGAACATTTGGAATGGTTTACATATGTATAAGTCAGCATCCCTGTTCCTTGGACCAAATGCCAGACACCCTTGGGATTTAAGGAGGAAAGGTTTGTTTTGGATGATGGTTTCTGACAGTCTGTCCATCAACACCTGGCTCCAAGGCAGAAAATGCATGGTGGCAGGGCCTGCCCGAGGTAAGTTTCTGTCATGGCAGACAAAAAACAGAGAGGAAGACCCAGGAATAAGAAAAATCTCTTCCAGGTCATGTCCCCAATGACCTATCTCTTCCAACCAGGCCCTACCGCCTAACAGCACATTTAGCTAGGCACTCATCTGTGAATTAATCTATGATTAGTAGTGCATACAGTTCCCCTATGACACAATCACTGTACAAAAGCTCCACTTCTGAACACATGGGATTTCGAGGAACATTTTATAACTAAGTCATAAAAACAAAAATAAATTTTTGTAGCAAAATCACACTGCAATTGTCTATATAAATAAACATGATAGAAAGTATTTCACTACAGGGCAAAAACTTGTGTTTCTGTCCCAGTGTTGATTATTCAACTTCTAACTCTCAGAAAGACTTTTTCCTTCAATTCATAAAAGTTGTGCATATTATGATCACTAATTGAGTCAAAGGCTTTGATGTTTCTTAGATAATTTTAAGCATGTGAATGAATTCCATCATTAGAGCAGAAGCTGTGGAACCAAGAAATTCTTTTCACTTTTAACACTGAAAGAATCATATCAATAATAAAACCACTTGTTTATGATGACTGGCATTACATTACTATTCTTGCAAAAGTAATAGCAGCAAAGTAATCAAATTTCCGGATAGAAATATTTTTTCTAAAAGGGCTTTGACTAAGTCATCCAGATTTTGTACGTTTGATCATGCCTGCTTTAATTTTCTGTCATTTGTGAGATGTTGATTTTTTCTTTCTCTAAAAGGCTCTGTGAATGCTAGAAAAATAATGAAAATCATGTAGCAACATGAAAATTATATTTTCTTAGGTGATTTATATATATTAAGTATAATTATAAAAATGATGTCCAAATGAATTTATTTATGGACTAAGCCTTTCTGCTCAACTGTGAAGTCCAGTTATAGGACATGATGTCCCTCCGCAGATGAATCTCAGGTTTTTATAACAAATAGTCCTACCTGAGCCCATTTTTCAACTGCCCTTCTGTTCCCCCAAATATTCATTTATTAATTAGAATTTTAATTACTTACTAATTAGAATTAGAAGTAGCTGGGAATAACATCAAAAGAACAGAATTCTGTTACTTATAATTATTCATCGTCTTGGTCCCTCTAGAATTCTTTTTTCCTACAGAACTGCTGAAAATCCCTCTGGATCATATGTCAAAGAAGAAAAAAAATATTTCTAGACATGGAACATGGAAGTATCATTTTATTTTTAGATTAAAAAAATGAGTAATTTCATTCAGACTCTCAGAGATTTTATAGATGACTTCTTTCGATTTTGACCTACCGGGAGGGCAAAACTCATATCCATTTTATTAAAAGTCATAGGGTTTATTTATTTGCTTCTTTGGTACAAAGTAAAATAAATGTCAATGTATAATTAGAAGTGACTTTTCAAGAGTGGATGCTGAGTGCTATCAAAGAATCTTTTATTAGAAGGAAAATCATTTCATCTTACGGAGTCTAGTACCTTCATGCTAGATATCTGGCCAAAGGCAATGAGATTATTTTGTAGACATGTGTAGTTTAGAAAGAAATAAATATAAAAGCTAGAAAGTACTGCTTTTAACATTTTTGGGATTTCACATCAGGTTTTATTTTAAAGATCTCTGCTTTGAATTCAACCTATGGAAAGGGCAATCAAAGACTCAACTTCTTCCTACAAGGCAGCAATAGGTATCCATGAGATGGATCCAAGTTTGAATGCCAGATTCCTGACTTAGAAGCTGATGAAGCTTATACATTCAAAAAGTTCTTTATGTTGTATTGATTTTATAAGAAGTTGAGAAAGATTCTTCCTACCTGACATGTTATATACCATAAGAAAATAACATAGGCAAAGCAATGAACACGTTTTAAATTCTGCATAAATGATCATTGCTCTTTGCACTTTAAAGTCATGCTATTGTTTGGATAAATACTGTAAATATATGTTTTTGTCTTTTCATTTTAATTCCTTTTTAGCTCATACATTTTCAAATGTGGATCTCACAAATAAAAAGCCTTAGTTGTTATTAATTTTAAAGGAAATTGGTTGGCTCAGAGAAAATAAAGAGGAGCCTAAGACACAAAGAGCAATTCCCTCTGCTTTCCATCTTGCCCAGAACTTGAGCTGTCAGTCAAAAGCAGACATAATCTCCAGATGAGAGATCATTTCTCAACACAGTTTGAGAATTTTAGCTATTTCTATTTTATACCATAACTTATGTAATACTGTTTATAGAGCCAAGTTTCATGAATCGAATTCCAGATTTATTGACTATACATAATTCTTAACCAGGAGCATCCTATAAACAACATTCCATGGGAAATGACCCTCTCTTAGTAAATACCATTATTCTATTCTCCTAGAGGGCTAGAATATTGTTGGCAAGGATGCTTAACTACAGATCCTGCCTTCTTTTCCTTCCCACAGAAATACTTCAGTGTTTTAACCTTTTCCCTACACCTAATCTCTATGCAATGAAATCCTAATAGAGTGATTAACAAGCACTCATATCCATTTCTTTTTAATTTTTTTTTTGTTAGTACATGATGTAGTACATAATGTTTACATTTTTTGTGAGGAATTGGTACATATATGTAATGAATCTTTTTTTTTGGTATTAAATTCTTTTGTTGGTACATTGTAGGTATACAACACAATTACATTTCTCATTGGGAATTGTACCTTTATATAATGCATCTTGGTTCTTTTTTTTTCCCCATTCCTAGCCCTCCCTTCACGCCTTCCACCCTTCCCTATTAACAAAGACTTTATTTCCATTTTTTCCATTTCTCATCATTTTTCCTTTCCCTTCTTTCCTTTCCCCTGCCCCTCCCACTACCCCTACCCCTTTGGACCTTTTCTTCCTATTTTATATTATCAATTATTCATTCTAATAATTGGTACATTTTACATATACAATATAATGACATTCATCATTGGAAATTTGCAACTTTACATAGTCTCTCTTGGTTCTTATTTTTCACCCTTGCCCACCCCTCCCTTCAACCCCTCCATTCCTCCCTATTTACAAAGATTTTGTTCCTATTTTTCCATTTGCTCATATTAATCCCATTCCCTTCTATCCTTTCCCCTAGCCCTAATGAATCTTAATTCATTGTTTTCATCTGCTTTTCCTTCCCTCTCTCCCCCATTATTCATCTCTTGATCTCTTTCCTTTGTTTTTTGGGGGGGTACATGTTCACTGCACCTTCACGCAAACCTCTAATAGGATGTGAAGTAATAGAAAAAGTGCTAATGAATCCAGGAATAGGAATCCTTATCTTCACCTGAACTTCTGCATGTTATTAAATAGCACTGAAGATTTTAAAATTTAAATAAAAGAGTGGAATCTAAATATTGTTGAGTTAGTTTTATAGTTAAATTGAAAGGATGCTTGTCCTGCATATACACAAAGATTAGGGAAGTTATACGTGAAAAATATGTGAGAAATAATGAAAAGTATGAAAGTATTATACATTAGTATTATGCAGATAATAGCTCACTTACTGTTTGATTTTCAGAGAGCTGTGTGCTAAATAAAAATTATTGTATAATGAAAAACCCATTACATGTTTTATCTGTGCATAAATTGCTTGTTGGGAGCATTTAAACAGTAAAGAAATATATACAAAAAAGTATAAATATTTAATTCCATAACCAGGGATAACCTTGGCTAAAATATACAGTATATTTTTCTAGACTACTTTCAATATATATATATGCAAATATATACAATCTCTCACTATTTTCCTGTTTGCATCTTTATTTATATAAATATGAACATATTATCACTGCAAATTTGCTTTTTAAACTTTGAGTCAACAAACATTTCATAGCTATGTTTCTTTGTCAATGTTAGTTGATCTATATTATTTTAATGGCCGTCTAAATTTATACCTACATACAAGCCTAAAATGCAAAATGTCTATATTGAATTTTTTGAGTAGTATTGAAACTAATATGTAATATAGCAATAATTTCAATTACAAACTGCATCTTTTTGCTGCAGGAATTTTAGTAGATATTGTCTATCATAATTTATCATTGACAAAGTTCTTATGATGTTATACTCATAGTACATTTTATCTACATGATAATACTTAATAATTATTAAGACCAGACTATATCATATGGCGGACACATGCTAAAATTTTATTTATAGTATCACATTGAATTATCACTCTCCCTATAGCACAAGTGCTGCTAGTGTTTTTAATATACAATGCAGAAAACTGAGACTAGAAATCTTTTACCTCATATAACACTTTCAAGATCTGATTGAATAGAAAGCAAAAGCTTCATTCTGTGTTAAATATCAGAAAATTGGGTTACTCAAAATTATGTTGTGATGGAAAGTCAAGTATGAATGATTCCCCCTTCACCAAAGTTCATAAACATATTCATTAGCCTCTTTTACCTGATGAGAAAGGAAGACTTCAAAGCCTCCTTTTAGCCTTTCTTCTTAAAGTACATGAGCTGATGATAGAAAGGGAGAGTAGAAAAAAGGAACTCTTGTGAGGAAGCAAGGAAAATTTATATTCAATTTCCAGCAGTGCTGAGCACATCTCAGCTAAATGGTAGTACTTTCAGTACACTCACAGTGAAACATGGGGCAGAAATATCCTCATTTTGGGACCCACTGGACTCAACACTTGGGGACCATTTGACATAGCAGCCTTCTGACTTTGGCTCGGGGGCTTTACCCTTTGGGTCATATGGGTATTACTTATACAGTGGCTATGATTTTAATCGGGGCACTTTAATCTTGGGCGTTTGTTTTTCCATTGTCAGGAGAACATCTCTTAAATTATGGCCTGGTTTTAGCATTAGTGTGAGGGAACTTTTCCAAAGCAGTGAAACTGACAGGAAAAATTTATCTAGATTTCTTTGAGTCTGTATTTCATTCTTTAGTGAATAATCTTCTGCAGTTAAGCCAATTTTAGCAGTAAGAGCTCAAATACTGGTCAATATCTAATCTATGGTTTATCATGGGGGTTTGTCTCAGGAAAATCTGAGGGTCAATGTTCTTTAGAACAGTAAATGCCCATTTCAAGTGTCTGAGAACTTTTACTTTATTCAGGTGGATAGAAAGTTGGCATAGCAGACTGCATTAGAAATTGAGCCTTAAAGTGGTCTAGCAATGCTTTCTTTCTTATAAGAATTACATTTGTTCACTGTCCCCTTATCTTCCAAGCTAAACAACCAGAAATCTAGTGCTTCATCTGGTTTCATTCAGTAGTGGTCATAGATTTCTCTCTTCACATGTTCCATAGCAGTGTTCCTCTGTAACTGTTTTCTGAGGGAGGTCAGAAACTCTTGTCACTCAGTTCAAAACTAAGTCCTGGATTTTGTCATGGAGTAGTCTTACCTGAGGATAGCTCCCATATGGGTGAGGACTTACTGAAGCCTGCAGGAGTGGAGTTTCTTGTAATTGACCTACAACCAATTACCCAGTTTTCCCCTATCTACCCTCTGCTTGATTATATGATGTGCTCAATATCCACGTGCTTTCTTCAAATCTTATTTATTGTTTTAAATTTCCTAATTTTCTTCTCCTCAAAAATTATGTCTTTGTCAGAATCACCTCCATGTTGAGATATTTGTTGAAAACTGTCTTATTTGCATGTTAAAATTTTATCTTAAACATGGATGCTGGCAGAAGACAAAAGGGCTCCTCTGTCAGACACAAAAGTCTTTACTACTCACGCTATAATAGTAGCCAGGGCATCAGGATTCTGTGGCTCCAGTTCCCTGGTGATGCTAGGAGAAAGTAGATGATATCTGCTTATGCAGTTGTTTGAGGTATAAGAGAGGGACTTTGAGCTTAGGGAACTCAAATCATTTTTGGCAGCAAATCTGTCTGCTTTCAGCTCCAACAGAAGTCATAAACTTTATTATCCTAGGCAGTAAGTTTCTCTGACTTTTGCTCCAGAAGGAATACTGTCTGTCCCCAAGGCTGTTCACTATAGAAATACCCATGAAAAAGTGAAAAAACTTTTCTGAGTAAAGACAGTATGGACCTTAGCTTGTAAGATCTTTCTCTGCAGAAGAGAAAGATGGAAAAGTGTCTCCTAACACAGTGATGGTTAACAATTTGCTTCATTTAACTTTTTGGATTATTTATTTAATGTCATCTGAGCAGAGTTTTTGGGAACCCATAAGAGATTGCACAGGACATCTCTAGAGCTAAAGAAATGAGAAAAGAGATTGCCTACTTGATGCAGAAACTCAGCTGTTGAATAGGCAGGACTTAATAACAGACCTGAGGTCTGAGAGTAAGGAATTCAGCCAAATGATGATCACCCTGGTGATCCCTCTTTCCTCAGACATCCCTACCACTTGTTTGTCAGCTTTTTTTCCCCCAGGAAATATTGCTGGAATGTTGATTATGCTAAAATGTTTCCTTTGTAGCATGGGTACACATGCATTTCAGAAATGAAGTCGCCTTTCTATTCATAGTGTTCTTCCTGTATAACCATTCATGTACCATCAGAGTGTCTTCCCTTTCACTTCAGATCTCAACCAATGACACTTTATACAAATAAGGTAGCTGGTGAGACTTTGTGTCTTCTCTGTGTCAGGGATGCACATTTTCTAATTAAAGGACAGGATTGATGTAAGGGAACAAAAAGGGTGCCCCCCCCAGGTACTCCTTCAACTTCATCCACTCTGCTTTCTCTCCACCCCTACACAGAGAAGAAGAGAGGGCTTCGGGTGCTTGTCACCCTGATTTCATTTCTGGTGGTATCTGTAACCTGCCAGTCATCCTCTGTGAAGCAAGCCTCTTCACATGGATTTCTCCTCTTCTGCTCCCTCATATTCAGAGGATATAATTGTGCTCCAATTTTTATTAGTCCTACATTACTCTACTTTCTTTTATGTTTTCCAACGGCCTTGCTACACTTTGGTAAATAGTTTCTTTATCAAATGATCTCCAATCACCCATTTTAGATGTGCCATCTGGTTCCTGTTAGGACTCTTGAAAATGCGTCTTCTTTGTGCTGATACCTGCTGGGATCATTGGGTCCTCTTAGCAGCTCTAAGAAATAGATTCATATAACCCTTTAAAAGTGAGGTTGCTGAAGTTATGAGATTGGCAAGTGGTCTTTATGAATTGTTCTTTTAACAAATTGAAATCATGTACTTTGCCAAATTACAAATTATAATCTGCAGTTTTTCTCTTATCATTTTCTCTTTACTAGTCATAAAATACTCCAAAGTTTTCTTCATATATGTAATTTTGAAGGCCACATGATAATCCACTTTGTGTGGGATGTAATTTTCCAAACTGATTGTCTTATGCTGAACACTTGGGTCATTTTAACCTTTTCACTACTCTAAATAAATCTGTGGGAAATATTTTGGGGAGCAGTACTATGCACAATCTAATGTGATATCCATAATTTGAAATACTCAAACACCATAATATCTATATATACTGTTCTAAAGATGGTTTCTAATTTCTTGTTTGGCTCAAATTTTTGTCTTTTAAACACTACTGAAAAAGTGGAAAAATAATACTATTTCCATGTAATGAGATTTCTCCCAAGACAAATAACTGAAGCTGTCTTCTATTTATTTATTTTGAGCAGATTAGTTATAGTGCCAATGATAAGATTATTTGAACAGTGCTATGAGGGCCCACAAAGTAAATCTTACCTGGCCAACTATCTTGCTAAGTGCACTAGACTAGAGAGAAACATGCATAGCATTGCAAATACATGGGGAAACCACTTCTGATCCCAGGGCTCCCAGACTCCCAAACCACATTAGTTGAGCTTCCCCAGTTTACACATGAGAATGCTGAGTATTAAAGAAAATAAAATGCCACAGCCTCAGATTTAAGCTAATAACTTTGAACTCTCAATTTTTGATGCAGACATTCTTGTTTTTTTCTTTAAATCAAGCTGATAGCATATCATTGGATATCAATGGAAAATGTGCTATTTAAAAAAACTGTCTTGGTGTTTTCATGTCTCCAGGAAAACGTTATGAATAATTTCTTGTTTACTAAAATTTATTTAAAGACTATCCCAAGGTAAACACTTGATACCAAAACTTCTTCTGGGAAAATAGTCCAAAAAAAAAAAAAAACAACAAATTGATGACCTCCTAATTAGCAGGTTAATACAGGTACGTGAGGCTCTCTGGAGATTTATAAAAGACTACAATTAATTGGCAAAGTCAAACCAAAAAAGTATGTTTCATAAGGAGAGTTCAAACAGAATAGCCCTCATTTTTATTCTTTTCTGGTTAGAGTTAACTAGGTACCATCAAAGTTAGAATCCACCTTTTGTTGAACTTTTAATTCTGTATAAGTCACCTCATCAAATGTCCTTGTTTTCAGAAGAGTGGGAAAGAAATCAAAGTTTCAGGGAATTTGAAGGCAGTCTTGGATGACCTATGTTAAGAGATTATGGGAATGTCCCTCATTCCTCAGGATTCTTTCTTTCATCAACTGCACAAAGTTTTAGGTGAAACAAGCAGTTGTTTCTATCAGTCACTTTCCCACCTCTGGGACAAACTACCCGACAGCCTCAATTTAAAGGATGAGAAGTTTATTTTGGCTCACAGTTTCAGAGCTTCTGTACATATTGGCTCGCTCCAAGGTAGAAATGGAATGGAGAAAGGGCAGGGCACTGGATAGCTGCTCACTCCATAGTGGTGGGGAAGCAGAGAGAGAACGGAGAAATGGGAAACAAGAAGACACCCTCTCAGGTTGTCCCCCAGTGACTTCTTTTGACCAGGCCCCACCTGCTAATAGTACATTCAGCTACTGAACTCATCAAGGGATGAATTCACCGATGATTCTAGCACCCTCATAATCCAATCACTTTCCAAATTTGTGAAACATTTGGAGGATAGTTTAGATCTAAATCACAACATTTTATTCATGGCTCCCAAAAGGTTTATGTTCATCTAATTATGCAAGATGCATTTAGTCCATCTCTAAGAGTCGCCAAATTCTTAAAAGTTTCACAGTGTTGAAAAGTGCAAATTCAAAGTCTCTTGAGGGACTCAAAACAAATTTTTACCTGGGAGCCCCTATATATAAAAAAGTTAAATACTTTCAACATACGCTACCACAGAATCAACTTTCTCATTGCAAAAAGGAGAAATAGGGAGACAGAAAGTAATGGGACACAACCAAGACCAAACTCAGCATGGAAAGCAAATCTTGCGGCTCCACGTCTGGAACCTGGGGTAGGTTGTGGCCAGATGTAAGCTGTAAAGGGCTTGGGCAGGCCCTCCCTGTGACCCTGCTGGTTGCAGCTCATAGGAGTTATCTCTTGGGCTAGCTTTGTTCATTGCTGTGGTCTTTCCTGGGCAGATGTTCCACATTCTGAACATCTCCAACTTCTTGGCATCTCTTCCGTACCCTCAGCTTCACTCTCATGCCTTCACACGCTCCCCACTCAGAGGCACACTGGCTGGCTTCCCAGGCCTTCTGAAATCTGCATGGGAGCCTCTGTGTCCCCACAACTCTTCCATTCTGACTACCTGAAAAATCATCACCATGTGGACGATGCCAAAGCCTGGTGCCAATCGGAACACCAACTAGGCCCTCTTGGAACATGGCTGAGCTGCCTCTGGGGGCCTACATGACTGAAGTCTAAAAAAGATTTCCTATGTGGCCTTAAATGAGTTTGGCACCCTTGGGCTCTCTTCTCAAAACAATCTTTCAAAGTTTTTTAGCCTTTTACAATTGGTGAAGGGTAGGATCTGACTTATTCCAGAGATGCCTTCGGGATATTTTTCTTATTGTCCTTGTGAACAGTAGTTGGCTTTTAAAAAATACTAATCTTTTCAGTTACCATGCTCTCCATGGCCCCAACTTTGCAGGTGCCTCCTTTTTGATGAACCTGCAAACTTTTAAAATCATTTAGCTCCTGATTCTCGCATTACATTTGGCTAAAGCAGTTACTAGTACCCATTCCACTGCCTAAATATAGGACTGCCTTGAAATTTTCTGTGCCATACAGATGAATCCATAGTCATTAAATTCAGGACATGGACATGGAGAAAATGTTCACCAGCCTTTTTCCAGAGTGTAACACAGAAGTTCTTTAGTCTAATTCCTAATAAAGTCCTCATTCTCAACTGACATCTCATGAGTCTGACCTTTACACTCCACATTTCTATCAGTATTTGATCTGTGTTCTGACAAGAAGCACCCATCAAGCTCTGCTTATGGTAATCTAATTTTTCAAACTCCTCCCAAATGCTTATAAACCACTTGGAATATAATCACAGTAATGACTCCACTTTTCTGGTACCAATTTCCTGTATTTATTAGTCACTTCCGCATCACTGGGAGAACAGACCTAAAGCATCAAAGATTTATTCTTACTAGGCTTCAGTGAACCAGTCTGTGGGTGACTAACTCCAAGTCAGAACTGGCATGGAAAATGCATAGCAATAGAAAGCTGCTCATTCATGGCAGCAAGGAAGCAGAGAGTGAAGGGAGCAAGCAGAAACAAGACTACACCCTTGCGGGTTACACCCCTGAATGACCCTTCTCTTCTGACCGAGCTCTATCTTCTAAGCACATTCATTTTCTGAACTCATCAATGGAAGCATCCACCAAGGAGGGTAGCAAACCATGATCCAATCACCTTCAAAACACAGGAAACTTCTTAGAAACATTTTGATCTAGACCATAACATCATGAAATGATGAATAAAGATAAAAAGGCCGATTATGTTGAGTAATATTATGGGCATCATTTTACTCAACTCATATCTCTCAGCCTCCTTGGTTATTTCTTCTTCTACTTGTGTATATCTATGTGCCCTCTCCCTGACAACAACAAAAAAACCCTAAAATTTATTTTTCTCTTATACTGTGATTTTCTCCCTCCATCTTGATGTTGCTAAACTTTATGAAGTATTAATTTAAAATAAGTGTTTCTTAAGCTAAAATACATTTGGGAGACTAGGAAATCTTACTGAATTTCATGTCCTGATTAAATATATTTGGGATGGACCTAAAGTTTCATTTTCCTTACAGAATCCCAGGTGATGAGACAGCTGCTTCATTGTGTTTGACAAAACTCACCATTTACTATGGACTAAATGTTTGTGCTCTCCTGAACTTAAAATATTGAAGTCCTAAACCCATGTAATGGTGTTTGAAAGTAGTGTCTTTGTAGATACTTAGGTACTGAAGGCTCTTTGGGTTAGATCGAGCAAAATAGAGTCTCCATGATTAATGAATACCCTTGTAAATGGAAGAAGAGAAATAAGATCTCTCTCTCTCTCTCTCTCTCTCTCTCTCTCTCTCTCTCTCTCTCTCTCTCCTGTTCCCTTCACTCCCTTCCCTCTGTCCTCTTCACTCCATCCTACTGAGTATATTTTAGGTTTAGGTTGGCAGGAAGAGGGATTCTATTTACAACAAACCTACCAGCAGATCAATCCCTGGTGTGGCCAACCTGCAGAACTATAAAAAATAAGTATTTGTTATTAAGTTCTCTCAGCCTCTATTATTTTGTTATAGAAGCCTTAGCTGATTATGATGCTTTTTTAAATCAAATTACTGCCTATAATTTTCAATTTTCTTTTCAATCCTCAACTCTGCATCAACTATCTACTATGAAAAGTCTCCTCAACACCAGCTTTCCTATCTTTATCATACTACAGGAGCACTTTGCTAATGTCACCATTCTGAAAACAATTTTCTTTCTTGGCTTTTTGTGCTTCTGTATTATTCTAGTTATATTTTTCTTTTCTTATATTTTGGAATCCTTCCAAGTCTTTCTTCTTTCTTCTCCCAGACCAATGAAAATAATTCCCAAGCTGTGTCAGTCATCTTCCCTTTGTTCTGAACTAATTTGTTACCCTGTTTATCCTTAATTCTTTATTGTGAGAATTATATATCATATATTACACCATTTCCTGTCATTAACTTCATATTAATATTTGTCACAAGTAACAGTTGTTGATACATTATTATTAAGTAAATTCTACACTTCATTTTCTCAATATTTTTTCCAATTGTTTTTCTATTTTATGATCCTATTCACAATTTGATATTAAATTCATTATTCATGTCCCTTAGTCTCATCTTGGTAGTGAAAGTTACCTAGCTATTTGTTTTTGATGATATTCACAGTTTTTAGATTTCTAGCCATGTATTTTGTATAATTAGCAATTAGCAATTTTCTAACATTTTTCTCAGGATTAGTCTAGAACATATGTTATCATTCACAAAGGGCGAAGCTAATATTTATATGATATCATATTATCATATATCATCATATTATGTATCATATCATATTATATCATATCATATCATACTATGGATGCTGTCAAGTTGACATACAAACTATAATCACCTGGCTGGGTTAGCATTTGCCAACTTATCCAGTAAAGTTTCCTCTCCCTCTCTCTCCTTTACTATGGTGTACTTTCTGCAAGAAAGTCAATATTCACAGTATTCATTTCAAGGTGGAAATTATGTCACCTTCTTAGGATGGAGTATCAATAGAGGTTATTTGTACTTTTTCTTCCTGAAAACGTTTAAGTGTTTTTGTTTTGAATTACAAAAGTAGACTTCATCTATCCCTGGCCTATGAGAAAGATATTAATATTTACAAATTAGTATTTATCTCATATCATTAATGTTCATTCATTAGAGCAAAAGTGAAAAATGAGAATTTACTTATACTTCTGTATGATATTAGTAATCCAAAAATGTTGGATTTTTTACAATTGTTGAAGCAAATTAAGATAAGAAAAATCACTGAGTTTTTGTGGGTATCTTTTATTTTCTGATGATACAAAATGTAATTGAAATAAATTTCTTATTTTTATTCAATAATACTTTCACATGGGCTCACCCGAGCCTCCCAGCCAGGAGTGGTCTGGTGTGGAGCAGAGCCATATGGGCACCTGCAACAGCACCCACCCCCACCCCACCTCCAGAATATACCTGTACCTGGATCCACAATGCAAAGGCACAGGGGGTCATAAAGGCCACTGTCTTGAACTCCATAAGATACAGAAGAAGTGAATAACAGAAAGAGGAAATTGAATGCCCACTGAAAATTGAAGCCCACTGGAAAAGTGAAGAGAATCTCTGCAATAAGGGCACACCAGACCATGGTACTTGGTAAGTTGGAGGGATCACCATCTCCATCTGAACCTGGACTATGTTCATGGGAAGGGCAGCTAGAACCTGCAGTAGAACCTTGCACAGTTCAACCCTACAGGAGGACAAGGAGCTCAACTTGGGACTTGAAGCCAGAAGTAAGACTGAATCTCAAGGGTCTGTTACTGGCTTGCTGAGACTAATTTACTTCAATCTGCACACTGCTGCCCACATTGTCTATTGTGACAGCAGAGACATACCGTGAAGGAGGCCCTTCATTTTTATTTTCAAAATTATTTTTTCTTTTCTTTTTAATTTTAATTTTTCACTTTTTCTCTACTGTTTTCAATTTTTTCTCTTTCTTCCTTTTCCTTTTTTTTTACATTTCTTTCTCTCTTCCTCTCATTCTTGCTAACATTTTTCTCAGGATTAGTCTAGAATACATGCTATCATGCTCTCCTACGTTGCTCTCCTACATTGCTCTTCATCTCCCTTTTTGTTCCAGTTTCTAGTTTCCCTATTGCGGTTAGGTTTTTCTGTTCTTGTCTTTATTCTTTCATTCTGTCTTTTCCTCTTCTCTTCAACAGTTCCCTGGAGTTTGAATGATCTTCCTGTATCCCCTGGCTTCACTTCTAATCTTGCTCTATCCTTCTACCTATATCCCTCCCTCCCCAATTTCTTCTAAGTCCCCATCCAAAAGGTAAAGTTTCCATATTGAAGAGTTTATTCACTATAAACATATTTTGGGCTGGTCCTCAAGTTTGATTTAATTCACATGGTTAATGGTGATAGATTAATAACTACCAAATATTCTCATTTTTTAAACTGTGCTTGATACTATTGTTGTTGCTAAATGTATCACTTGGGCTAAGCTGTTGTGATTGATCTAATCAGTTATCCTTCCTGGTATAATGAAAATGAGATAGATTCAGAGTCATTAGAGACTCAAAACCTAAAGACCAGCTATATCTGGAAGGCACCTCTGAGAAGCAATCATTCCATAAGGGTTCTAAATACAAGCAACAAACATACTTACAATAAGCATTAACAAAGTATCAACCCAGGAATTTAACCAAGGACAGTACCAACAACAAAAATAGAAATGAGGAGACATCTAACCAAGGTACAATCCCAGATATCCAGCTCACCAACAGCAAATTCTTGGGAAAACAAGGTGGAAAAGTCTGATAATCAACCACCTGGACACCCTGAACTGATGGCGTAGGAAGTAATAAAACAGATGAATAAGGCTCTAGAAAAATTCAAAATAATTTCCCAGATAACTACAGAGATGGTAAGCAGAATGAAAGACATGATTAGAGACTCTAGAACAGAAATGTATAAAAAAATAGATGAGTTTGGGACCATGATAGAAACCATGAATGCCCAACATAGGAAAGAAATGGAATCCATGAAACAAATTTGAACAGATACCCAGGAGATTAAAAACTCTATTGAAAGCATACACAGCAGATTGAGCAAATCTGAAGACAGAATTTCAAATATAGAAGACAAGATGGTGATCAGTGACCATGAAAAGAGAGATCTCTTAAAATTAGTAAGGGACCATGAGAAATCAATACAACAGCTCCTTGATGATGTAAAGAAGAATAATATAAGACTGGTAGGAGTCTATAGAAAAGCAGGAGAAAGTACAAATGACATAAAAAAAAAAAACTGTTCACAGAATTAATGACAGAAAACTTCCCAAACAGAGCAAAAGAATTTGACATATAGATAAGTGAGGCATATAGGACTCCAACTAGCCATGATCCAAAAAAATCTACACTTAGATATATAATAATCAAGATTCTGGAAACCCAACAGCAGAACAAAATACTACCAGCAGTTAGAGAAAAGAAACAAATCACATGCAAAGGAAAGCCCATCAGAATCACAGCAGACTTTACAACACAAATCCTCAGTCAAGGAGAGCCTGGAGTGAGGTATTTCAAGCCCTAAAAGAAAACAACCTCCGAACTAGATTGATGTATCCTGCAAAACTATCTTTCAAAATTGATAGGGAAATAAGATACTTCCATGACAAAGAACACCTGAGAAACTTTATGAATACCAAACCAGCATTCTAAACAATTCTAAAAAATATCCGAGAAAAAGACAATGAAGGTCATAACTCCATGATGCCCAACAGAGAAAATATACCAGGCAAAGCAAGAAATTAAAGAGAGAGGAGAAAAATAAAAAAGAGTCAACAATAGAAAAATAACATGACAGTGATAGGTCAATACATATCAGTTATAATCATCAATGTTAATGGCCTGAGTTCACCAATCAAAAGAAACAGACTGACAGAATGGGTTAAGAACCAAAATCCAGCAATATGCTGCATACAAGAAATGCACCTAGTTCAGAAAGAAACTCATAGACTGAGAGTAAAAGGATGGAAAACAGTTCTCCATGCAACAGGAACCCCCAAAAAAGCAGGGGTGGCTATCTTATTTGCAGATAAAGTAAATTTCAAACCAGAACTAATTAGTAGAGACAAAGAAGGTTATTACATCCTTGTAAAGGGTACAATCCAAGAGGAAGAGATGACGATCATAAATATTTATGCACCAAATACTAATGACCCCAACTATACATAACAAACATTAGGGGACATGAAAACCAAATAAGTACTAATAGAATTGTAGCAGGGGACCTCAATACTCCACTGTCACAACTAGAAAGGTAATCTAGACAAAAACTCAACAATGACATAATAGAACTGAACCAAGCTTTTGAACAAATGGATTTAATAGATGTCTACAGAGTGTTCCACCCCACAAAATCAGAATATACATTCCTTTGGGCTGCACAAAGGTCATTCTCCAAAATAGACAACATACTAGTGCATAGGACATGTTTAAGTAAATGCAAAGGAATTGACGTTATCCCATGTATGTTATCAGACTGTAGTGCAATTAAACTGGAGATCAATAGCATAAGAAACTGCAAAAACTTCACAAACACATGGAAATTGAATAACACTCTCTTGAACAACCAATGGGTCAGAGAGGAAATTAAAGACAAAATTAGGGAGATTTTTACAAATAAATGATAATGCCAATACAACACACAGGAATCTATGGGCTACAATGAAAACAGTTCTATGAGGGAAATTCATAGCAGTGAGTGCACATACTAGGAAAACAGGGAGAGCTCAAATAAACAACCTAATGCTGAACCTTAAGCTCCTAGAAAGAGAAGAGCAACTCAAACCCAAAGCTCATACAAGGGAGGAAATTATAAAGATCAGAGCAGAAATCAGTGCAATGGAGACTAAGAGAACAATACAAAAAATAATGAATCAAAGAGTTGGTTTTTTGAAAGAATAAATAAAATTGATAAAACCTTAGCCAACCTTATCAAAAAAAGGAAAGAAAAGGCTCAAATCCATGCAATTAGGAATGAAAAAGGTGAAGTCACAGCAGATCCAGCAGAAATCTAGAGGGCCATCAACACCTACTTCAAGAAACTCTACTCTAATAAAATGGAACACACAGAAGAAATGGACAGATTTCTAGATACATACTAATTATCAAAGTTGAACAAAGAAGATATAAAAATTCTAAACACTCCAATTACAATCAGTGAAATTGAAAACATAATTAAAAATTTACCAACAAAGAAAAGTCCAGGTCCTGATGACTTCACTTAGAGAAGAACTATTGCCACTACTCTTTAAACTTTTCAATGAAATTGAAAGGGAAGCAATACTTCCAAATTCATTCCTGGAAGCAAGTCTTACTTTGATTCCAAAACCAGGGAAAGACCCAACCCAAAAAGAAAACTACAGGCCAATCTCCCTAATGAACATAGATGCAAAATTCCTCAATAAGATACTGGCAAACAGAATATAGAGGGTCATGAAGAAGATCATATACCATGACCAAGTCAGATTTATCCCAGGGATGCAAGGATGGTTCAACATACATAAATCAATAAAAGTAATACACTATATTAACAGAGTCAAGGACAAAAACTATATGATCATCTCAATAGATGCAGAAAAGCCATTTGACAAAATTCAATACTGCTGCATGATAAAAACCCTGCAGAAAATTGGAATAGCTGGGCTTTATCTTAGCTTGATAAAGGCTATCTATGAAAAACCAACAACCAATATCATACTAAATGGTCAGAAACTGAAAACCTTCATGGTAAAATCAGGAATAAGACAAGGATGCCCACTATCACCACTCCTGTTCAATATAGTTCTGGAAACATTAGCCACAGCAATTACACAAAAGAAACAAATAAAATGAATAAATATAGGAAAAGAAGAAGTTAAACTGTCATTATTTGCTGATGATATGATACTCTACATAGAAGACCCAAAAACTCCACCAAAAGACTTCTAGACGTAATTGACTGATTCAGTAGAGTAGCTGGATACAAGGTAAACATTCAAAAATTAATAGCCTTCTTGTACACAAATAACAGTCTCACTGAGAAAGAAATTAGGGAAAAGAATCCCTTGCAAAATAGCATCCAAAAAAATGAAATATCTAGGAATTAATCTAATGAAGGAAGCAAAAGACCTGTACATTGAGAACCACAACACTGAGAAAAAGAGACTGAAGAGGATATAAGAAAATGGAAAGACATCCCTTGTTCCTGGGTAGGAAGAACCAATATAGTGAAAATGCCATACTTCCAAAACTGCTGTACAGATTCAATGCAATCCCAATTGAAATCCCAGCAACATACTTCATGGACTTCAAGAAAACAATCCAAAAATTCATTTAGAGCAAGAAAAGACTCCAAATAGCAAAAACAATTTTAGCTAACAGAGACATGGCAGAGGGTATCACAATTTCCAACTTGAAACTATCCTACAAAGCCACTGTGATAAAAACAGCATGGTACTGGCAAAGAAACAGACCTGAGGATCAGTGGAACATATTAGAAGATGCAGAAACAACTCCAGACATACTCAGCTACCTCATCTTTGACAAAGGAGCCAACCATCCTCACTGGAGGAAAGATAGCCTCTTTAATAAATAGTTCTGGAAAAACTGGAGTTCAACTTGCCAAAGATTAAAACTAGATCCCTATCTGTCACCATACACTAAACTAAAATCGAAGTAGATTAAAGATCTAAATATTAAAACAGAAACACTAAATTGCTAGAAGATAAGTTAGGCAAAACTGTTAAAGATATTGGCATAGGAAAAAACTTTATGAACAAATCCTCAGTAGCATGGAAACTAGCACAAAGAATCAACAACTGGGATCTCATTTTATTAAAAATCTTCTGAGGGCTGGGGATTGAGTTCATTGGTTCTGATGCCTGCTTCACATGCACAAGGTCCAGAGTTTGATCCTCAGTACCAAAAAAAAAAAGGTACCTAAAGTCTACAGAGTCAATGCCAATCAAAATTCTATCAGTAGGGCCAGGTATTTAGCTCAGAGGTTCCGCCACCTGCCTCACAAGCACAAGATCCAGAGTTTGATTCCAGGTACCAAAAAAAAAAAAGCTTCTGCACTGCATGTGAAACAACCAAGAGAGCTAAAACCCAACCTACATTGTAGGAAAAAAAAAATTACCACCTGTTCCTCAGACAAAGGTCTACTATCTAGAATATATGAAGAATCAAAAAAAAAATCAGACCCCCAAATATAAAGACGCAATTCAAAAATGGGCATCTGAAATGAACAGACATTTCTCAGACAAAGAATTAAAAGCAGCAAATAAACACATGAAAAAATGTTCAACATCACTGATGATTCGAGAGATGCAGATGAAAACAATGCTGAGATTCCACCTCACCCCAGAAAGAATGGCTGCTAGCAAGAAATCAACCAATAACAAGTGCTAGCAGGGTTGTGGGGAGAAAGGACCCGTTCTTCATTTTTGGTGGGAGTGCAGACTGGTGCAACCGCTGTGGAAATCAATATGGAGATACCTCAAACAACTAGGATTGGAAGTCCCATTTGACCCAGCAATTCCTCTCCTGGGTATCTTCCCCAAAGAATTAAAAGAATCATGCCACAGTGATATATGCTCACCCATGTTTATAGTGGCACAGTTTGTAATAGCTAAAACTTGGAAACAGCCCAATTACCCATCAACTGGAGACCGGATAAAGAAGATATGTTGTTTTTTGTTTTTTGTTTTTTATATAAAATTGAGTACTACTCAGCCATAAAGAACAAGAAACTAGAGACATTTAAAGCTAAGTGTATGCACATTGAGGCTATATTCTTAAATGAAATAAATAGGACACAAGTGTAAATACCAAATAGTTTCTCTGGTGTTAAAAACTTAAAGTGTAAAGAAGGATCAAAATGTATAATTGATACTGTGAAATAGGAAGAAAAAGTCTAAAGGAATAGGGGAAATGGGAAGGATAGGGGAAAGGAAGGAGGGGATAAGAGAAAAATATGAGAAAAGGAAAAAAATGGAAACAAGTTATTCGTAAATAGGGTGGAGGGTGGTGGAGGGAGGGCAGGGAAATGGGGAAAAAATAAGAACCAAGATACATCTTGTAAAGGTACAAGATCCCAATGACAAATGTAACTATATTGTATATCTAAAATGTACCAATAAATAAACTGAATTAATAAAAAAATACTTTCACATAGGATCAAGAAAAGAACCAATTTAAAAATTTAGCATATTTAAAAATTCTTACCTTGTAGCTGTTTTTAAAAATGTCATCTTTGGAGGAATAAATATATATATCCAAGCCTATAGTGCCAATCATATTTCATGCTACTAAAAGGGTGCCTAACAAAACATATGACTCTCCTGTGTGACTCTATGGATTACATCATTTAGATTACATATATATCGTGAGGGAAGTGTGATCAAGTATAGAAAGTGCAGGTATGGAAAACACAAACTCAACTATGTTGGTTTCTCCAGATGATGGTGCATCACAGACAACCACTCTCCATTGATAGTTCCTTTGAAATGTTCTATTTTTAATTGAGTAAAGCAATTTCATCAGTATTCAGAAATGCAGAAATATAACTTGTTTCACAATGTAGCTTATATCTTTTTTGACCATTTTAACATATTTCTGAATATAACATGTTTTCTCTGTTCTGATGCCACACTTGCGACTGATACCACTAGATGTTACCATATATTTTAGAATTATGATCCTTCCTTCCTTCCTTCCTTCCTTCCTTCCCTCCTTCCTTCCTTCCCTCCTTCTTTCCTGCTTTCCTTCCTTATTCCTTCATGAAAAGAATGAAAAGCAAGCCTTTTATTCTCATGATCACCTGAGTAATACTATCAATTTTTTAAATAGGTCACAATTCTTGGTCTCTGTCCCGGCCCACGGGTAAGTCAACGGAGACCCTAGACGGGGGGTGAGAATGACAAAGGACAGGGGACACGAGAGATGGAGACAAGACAGGTTTCTGATCAAGTCTCGTTTATTGCGGAAGCTGCTACAACATATATACCATAGGGCTAGAGGGGAGGAGCAAGAGGAGGGTACTGGGGCTACTTCCTTGTTGCCGGGTAGATTTGCAGCAGGCCCGGATATGTCCCTAAAAGGCACTCAAGAGTTCTAGCGGGGGGGGCAAGGCCCCCCACAGGTCTCTGCACTATATAATTAATTTTCATAAAATATTTCAATGGCTCCTCATTTTATCATAAATAATTATTTTGAATGGGGTATAAAACAAAATATATCTCAAATTAAATATGTGTTGTTTCTAGATAAAATCTTTGCAACACCATCTAGTTCAGAAATTAAAATTTACTGGAATGTCAGTATTGTACCTTGTGCAGCCTTGCAATTTTTATACCATTTCTCACCTTTTGGTAACAGTTTTGACTTTTACTGTTATTTTTTTATTGCATTCCTAAGTATTATGGTTCACTTTCACCTACAGTTTGTACAGTCAATAAATAGAATAAGAGGACTCACTTATGATTATTTTCTCCCTCAAAATTTTAATCTTCATTTATTCATTTGCATGCTTTGATAGTTCGTTTAATTTCACTGTTATAAGGAAATAGCTCAAAATAAATACAGAAAATTAGCGTCACACTATTATGCAGTTATAAGAACTATTCTGAGGTGGCTAATAAAATTGCTGGTAACAATTTATTATATTTGATACTGGAAAAATACAAATCCTCCTCAGAAAAACAATTGTGAAAAACTACATGCTATAGTAAAGATTGACATTATTTTCCACATAGATCGCAATAATATTAATGTAAAAAAATCCCTCCAGACAAAGAGCAATGGATTCAGAAAAGAGTGGGGTACAATGAAGAAGAATGACCAAAAAGAAAAGAAAAAAATACATAAAGAATAAAGGGAAAGAAATGAAATTGGATGAGAATGGAAATTTTTCTTAGCCATACTGTTTTATATTTCTTACAGTGAGTTAAACTTTATATCAGAGATAAGGGGAAGAGGAAGGAAGAAGTAGAGAAGGGGAAATAAAAAGAATTATGATGTGTTTTATATATATGTATCAACTCCCTATGATTAATCTACTGCAAATGTACTAATAAATATTTTAAAAATTAAATTTTATATCAGGACTATACTTTGGAGTGCAAGTGGATCTTTAGAACTGTGAAGTTAGATATATAAATTTAAATATATAGAATTATAGTTTTTATTCTTTAATACCAATCTTAAATAAGTATTACTATATATAAGGTGAGTGAGTTAATAGCAGATATAGGTAGTATTAGCAATGGTTAACTAGGCCACATAGAGTTTTCTAACTGATAGAATAAGTATTTAGGTATATATGGGTGGCAAACATGGTAAAAAATACCTGTCTGTGATGTTATTTTAAATAGCCTTATTTCTATCTTGAAGTACTAAAGGAAATTTGCCTGTGATTCACCAGAAAATAGAATTCCAATGTAAGGGCTTAAGAGTGAGAATGATGTGGATAGATTTTTATTTTAGGAATAAAATGACATTGGTAGTAGTGGTTGAAGGAAAATGTCTGGACACCTTTTTAGGAATGGAAAATGATGGGAACCCTAGCAAAGTAAGGAAGTGGACATATTTTTAGAAATAAAAATTGAGCTCATTAGCCTGGCTATAAAGCTTTTTTCTGTTGTATCTCTAAGTTTAAACTTTCAGCTTTCTGTTTTCACTCAACAAAAAGTATCTGTTATGTGACAGACCCTGTACTAGGCCCTAAGAATATGGTAAAAGAAAACTTAGGAAATATTCCTTCCATCATAGGGCATATATTCCTTCCATCATAGGGCATATATTCCAAGTGGGATGAAAAAGACAATGGTTTTTATCAATTATACATATGGTGGAGATGGTGAGCCACAGGACAGTCTAATTGAATCCTTTAACAGATATTAGGCAACATATGGCCCTTGGATAGCAGGTACAATAGATGTGATTTAAAGACTTGAAAGAAAAGTAACAGAAGAGGGGACTTGGGCATTCTGGGAAAGTGAGGTTTCAGACAGTTGATAAGGAAGGTTTCACTAAAAAGAAGGTGAGGTATCTCAGGGGATTTTTGAGCAGATGCCTGAAGCAGGTTTGTGGATGAGACAAGTAGGTGCCTGAGGAAGTATTGTTACAAGCTGAAAGAAAGAGAAAGCACAAAGATGCTGAGGCTGATGTGGTCTAGCATGGTCATGAAAAAGCAAGGATTTCTCCTTGGCTGGAATGGAGTGGGCAGAGAGCTATCAATAGAATTCACCCTATAAATGATGGAGAAATCAGAAAATTGAGGGTTCCATCAGCATTTCTAAGAATTGTGGCTTTTACTATAAGTGAAATAAGAAAAGTAAAGAAATAACAATCTGGCTTAAATTTTGAAACGATCATTTTGATTGCTAGTATATAGAGTGATGGGGACAAGAGAGAAGATACATTTAGGACCTATTTTTATGATAAATGAAGAGAGCTACTGTCTTAGAACAAGCTGGTACCAATAAAGAAACAAACTTTTCTCATATTTTTTTCTTTTCCCTTCTTTCCTTTCCCCTACCCCTCTAATTTCCCCTACTCCTTTAGACCTTTTATTCCTATTTCACAATATCAATTATACATTTTGATCCTTATTTATACTTTCAGTTTCTCACACTAGAGAAACTATTCTGTATTTACACGTGTGTCTATTTATTTCACTTAAGAGTATCGCCTCAATGTGCATCCACTTGGCTATAAATGTCTCTAGTTTCTTGTTCTTTATGGCTGAGTAGTACTCCATTTTAGAAAAAAACAAAACATGTTCTTTATCCAGTCTCCAGTTGACCTAAAATCAATAAACAATGAAAAAAATGAAGAAACAAACTTCTGAAATATATATATACATATATGTAAATTTCATGATCATTTGAATGTTTACTTTCAGAAAACAAGAGTAATCAAGAATCACATTGTTTTTGGCCTGAGCAAGCGAAAGGATCTCATTGGCATTTAATGAGCTAGGAAACTATAGGAAAAGGTCTATACTACTAATAATAAACATCCCAAGAGTTGTTGATGTATTCTGGACATATTGTCATTGAGATATTAGTCTTTCATATAAAATGTCAAATAGTTGTCTATATGATGTTAGAATTCAGAATAGTTTTACTAACTATGAGGCTGAATTGAAAAATACCAGGAAAATAAGCAAATCCTAGGAAAATGAACATATGGAAAACAATATAATGTATGTGATTACTAAATTCTTGGCATTTGGGATTTTTAGATATCAAGAAGAGAATCAATCAGAAAGATGTTGAAGACTCACTGAGACAGAAATAGGGCAAATAATTCCTTTCACAATAGCATCTAGAAAACTGAAATACCTAGGAATCAACCTAACAAAAGACATCAAAGACCTCTTCTCTGAAAACTATAACACTCTGAAAAGAGAGATTGAAGATGATATCAGAAAATTGAAAGACATCCACTGCTCCTGGGTAGGAATGATCAACATAGTGAAAATGGCCATACTTCCAAAACTGCTATATAGATTCAATGCAATCCCAATAGAAATTCCCACAGTATACTTCATGGGCCTTGAGAAAACAATCCAAAAATTCATTTAGAATAAGAAGAGACCTAGAATAGCAAAAGCAACTCTAGGTAACAGAGACATGGCAGGGGGTGTTACAACCCCCAACTTGAAACTATACTACAAAGCTACTGTGATAAAAACAGCATGGCACTGGCAAAGAAACAGACCTGAGTACCAGTGGAACACATTATAAGATGCAGAAACAACTCCAGACACACTCAGCCATCTCATCTTCAACAAAGGAGCCAAACATCCTCATTGGAGGAAAAATAGCCTCTTTAATAAATGGTGCTAGAAAAAGTGGGTTTCTACTTGCCAAAGATTAAAACTAGACCTGTATCTCTCACCATGCACTAAACTAAAATCAAAATGGATTAAAAATGTGAATATTAAAACAGAAACACTGAACTTGTTGGAAGAGAGGTTACGTAGAACTCTTGAAGACAGTGGCATAGGAAAAGACTTTATGAACAAAACCTCAGTAGCATGGGAACTAGCACAAAGAATCAACAACTGGGATCTCATCTTATTAAAAAGCTCATGCACCGCAAGAGAAACCACCAACAGTGTGAAGAGAACCCACCATGTTGGAAAAAATTTTCACGTGCTGTTCCTCAGACAAAGGTCTAGTATCTAGAATCTATAAAGAGCTTTAAAAAATCAGACCTTCCAAATTTAAAGACCCAATCCAAAAATGGGCATCTGATATTAACAGATATTTATAAAAAAAAGAAGTAGAAATGACAAATAAACATATGAAAAAATGTTCAACATCACTGGTCTTTGGAGAGATGCAAATGAAAACAATGCTGAGATTCCACCTCACTCCAGAAAGAATGGCTGCTATCATGAAATCAACCAATAACAAATGCTGGCCGGACTGTGGGGAAAGGAATAACTCCACTTCACTGCTGGTGGAAGTGTAGACTGGTGCAACCACTGTGGAAATCAGTATGGAGATACCTCAAAGAACTAGGAATGGAAGTCCCATTTGACCCTGCTCTTCCCCTTCTGGGTATCTTCCCCAAAGAACTAAAAGAATCATACCACAGTGATACATGTGCACTCATGTTCATAGCAGCACAATTTGTAATAGCCCAAATTTGGAAGCAGCCCAATTGCCCATCAACTGGAGACTGGATAAAGAAAATGTGTGGTTTTTTAAATATAAAATGGAATACTACTCAGCCATAAAAATTGAGAAATTAGAGACATTTATAGCTAAATGGATGCACATTGAGGCGATACTCTTAAGTGAAATAAATAGGACACACATGTGTAACTACCGAATAGTTTCTCTAATGTGAGAAACTGAAAGTGTAAATAAGGACTAAAAGTTATAATACATAATGTGAAATAGGAAGAAAAGGGGCAAAGGGGAAAGGGAAGCTGGAGGGGTAGGGGAAAGGAAAGAAGGGAATTGAATTAATATGAGAAAATGAACATATGGAAACAAAGTCTTTGTAAATAGAAAAAGATGGAGGGGTTGAAGGGAGGGCAGGGGAAGGGGGAAAAATAAGAACCAAGAGAGATTATGCAATGGTACAAATTTCCAGTGATGAATGTCAGTATATTGCATACCTAAAATGTACCAATAAAATAAAATTTTTTAAAAAAGGAAAAGATGTTGAAAAGGATTAGATGGGGGGGGGAGGGGAGAAGAGTGGTGATGAAGAAAATGCAGCATATAAAAAGTTAACTTGTCCTTGGGGCCAGAGATTTAGCACAGTGGTTCTGCCACCTGCCTCGCAAGCACAAGGTCCCAAGTTTGATCCCTAGTACTAAAAAACCCAAAAACCCCAAAATAACAATGACAAAAATCAGAAAAAAATTTAACTTGTCCTTAAAGACAAAGTGTAGAATATGTTGAGTGGGGTGAGAAGCTATGAAAGACTGGAGGGCCACTTTATCGAAAGAGAGAAAGCCAGTGAAAGGGTAACCCAGCACACTGAAACTGTAATTCATATAAATATCAGAACCACGAAAAGTTATGAGAACTGTGGCAAAAAAGTGACTGTGTTTCCCAAGCATAAAGTCTCCATAAATAATAGCCACGAGTGTCTGTAGATATGCAACAAGGAGGATCTATTGGAACACAATATAAAGGTATTAGATTGAAACTTTAAAAAATTCTAGAAAAAATCTAGAAGGAGCAACAAGAAGCACAGAGGACTTTTAACCCATGTTTAAGTTAAGTGGTATGAGTGATTAGGAGAAAAAATCAACAAACATCTCAGACGACTTCTAGGTAAACAGTATTCTCAGGGAAGCACAGGTTTTGGCTATAGCAAGAGACCATTCATAGAAGCTGATAAAGATGTGAATGTGAAGGAAGTATTACAGAAGCTGGTGAGATTATAGGGGATTTGGCTGTGAATTCCAAAGAGTACAGTGGAAAAGTTCATGAGGTGAGATGAACAGAAAAGGGAATGTTCAGAATTTTGTCAAGGTAGTAGTCCGTGTAACTTTATTGTTCACATAGCAGGGATAGAAACACATCGCCGTCTCCAATATTCCCAAACTTTTTATTTGAAATGCATTTTTCCTTTTTATTCCTAGACAAGTATTACCTGTCTTAAAATTAAGTGTCCCATCTTCTTCATAGAGAATATTTTTTGGCTCCAACTCACAAAGTAACATCTCTCTTTTTCTAATTTTTAAATAAACATACACAACTGTACTTATTCATTGGGACAATATTATAATTAGATACATGTATGCAATGTGCAATGATCATATCAGAGGAATTGGTATTTCCAGCTCCTGAGATATCAACATTTCCAGTTGTTGGGAATCTTCAATTTGTTCTCTAATTATCTGTTTCTTCCTTTGTAGAACACACACAATTAAATCTCACACATCTGAGTATGTATATCTTTCATGTATTTTCTTATTCAAAATTTTTACTGCTTATGTTTCAAGCATCGTGTTGGGAGGTAGTAAGTAAAATTCTCACTTGCTGCAGCCAATGTGAGTGATTTTACCTATCTTTACATTCTCTCCATTTACATTGTACATTAGAAGGGATAAAGGTCATATTTCTCTGTTTTTCTATATCCTGGGTAGCACTTGTGGGTATAGTTCTATAAAAATACTAAGCATTCCACAACTATGTTATGAAAACATTGAATGGATATTGTTTTAGATTTCTTTTGGAATAAAAATGAACATATTTAAATAGAACTGTCATTGATCATTATCAAATCAATCTTTCATCATATTCAGCATTATCTAATTATTTTAGTGCTAAAACAGGAAAATGTGCTGCATACTGTGCATTTTTATTATTTTAACTGGTTATTGCTATCTTGAATAACAGATATTAGGAAAAAGATAAAAATAGGGGGTCTGAAATGATTTGAAGGACCTGTTGATTCAGGAAGAGAGTTAAGTAAGAAAAACTTGAACCAGAAAAACTGAAAATGTATTTCAAGTTTATAAGTTTAAAAAATTCTTAAGGAAAAATAAAATGACACATTATTTAATTATCTTTATATTTCTCTTTATTAATGTCTTGCTAAATAATTAATTGATGTGGTAATTTTCTTTAGAAAAAGGGCTAAACAAAAATGTCTTGAAAAACCTGTGAGTTGACAGCTTATGTGTGACTGAGTTCTGGTATTTCTTCAACCACAAAAATGAACAACAGGAAAACTGGAAAAGCCACATTCCAAATATAAATAGGAATAATCAAATGTTTTCAGCAATGTTGATAAATTCTCTTGCAATTTTTTCTTTTAAACAGAAATACTGGAAAAATAATGAATAGAATATCTTTTGAATCTATAGAATACTTTTCCTTCAAGATTCACACACACGCGTGCGCGCGAGTGAATACAAAATGATGTTAAGGAAAGAGGACCTTCTTTTAGCCCCAGATGAGGGAGGTGTAAAAAGACAAACGGAGAGCTGAATTACTTGGGATTTATAAATTCAGTCTCAAAATTTAGACTGTTTGTTATATCAAAAAAAAAAAAAAAGTGGACAGAATGTATACCATCCCAATTCTCAGAACTGAACTTTTGGATTAAATGACTCTTTAGAGCCATTAAAGTCAACTTACTTATCTCTCAGACAAACGCTATAAAATCAAACTAGAAATGTGTGAACAAAAGATAAATAAGAACAGATATGGATGAGGAAATTCTGTTTACAGAGCAATCAGTAGAGATGTGCTTGACTATCTTTTCTGGAACATATGGCATATGATCCCTCTCCTGTGATCCACAAATTTTAGTGACAACACAGAACAAGTTTTAATAACTGTAATGTTTTCATGTGCTTGAAATGTAATTTGCTTTCATATAAATTATCATGTTTGAATTCCATATTTTTTCCTGTGATATAGAAAGAAATATATATCTTGAAAAAGGAAAACTGATACTTTCCAAATATTAAAAGATTTTCAAGGTCATTCAGCTAATAAATGGCAAACATAACACTTGGACCAAAGTTTCCAATCCTTCATCTAGTGCCTTATATGTTAATTGCTTTCCTAACCAGGCCAATTCAGACTTTGCAAAGTACAGAAGCTGTTTCACCATACTCATGCCTCTCTGATTTGGTAAATTATCATTAAACAAATCAGTTATAAGCAGATACTTATAAATTAATGATTTGGAACTTGTGATCTCATTTTTGAAGGTTTAAAAAGGTTTAAATTGCCTATGCATATTTTATATGTTTGCTTTAAAGTCAGTACATGTTGAGTGGACATGAGGTGCATATAATGAAAAACATATATTAAGTACAAAATAATTTCCACATCCTTACTTTCATAAATAATAGAAAATATTATATAATGAATAAGATTTGTATATTTTCAAAGATGAAATTCTCAGAAATATCTATGACTGTAATCTTTTTCTCCAATAAATGGCAGGTATTACAATTACAAGTTGTATTTCTTCTCAGATTTGTTTGATGTTCCTCAAATCAATGAGTTTGGTTGGCAATCTAGACCAAGGCATATGGTCTATTGAATCTTAAACTAATTTTTGCATTCTAATTAAACTCTCCATAGTCAACTTAATATCCATTGACAATGTTATATTAATATGAATGACATTGTGACCTATATTTTCTATGTGAAATAAGAAACTTAGGTACTTATTTAAAAAGTTTACTTAAATTCTCTCAAAGCTACATATATATAAACCTTTAAAATGTTAAAAAAGTTCAAGGAACCAAAGTTGGTATTTTTATACAATGTTTAAAGCCAGACATAAATATTTTAGTGAACTGAGGTGCTCAGTCATCTGAAGTTTATGACTTGGCTCAAAACCACTTATCTAGTCAGAAGCTAGTCCTAAGCTGTAGTTTAGTATATTTCTGTTATACAATTACAGCAAATACATATTAGTGATTCTCAGTGAATAATTCTATATAGCTAGAATGGTAAAACCATGAAAACTTTTGGAGATCATTAATAAAATCAACATAAACATCCTCTGTTTACTGAAAAATAATAATTTACTTTTCAGCAGTCTCAGAATTATATGTTTTAAAATATTTTTCCCATGACCAAAGTAAGGACCTTTGCTGAAGCCTCATGAAATAAAGAAAGAAGATAATAAATATTAATAGAGCTGTTTACATGACTCTGTAGCTGAATTTATGTTTGCAGTAATACAGGTGCACTCTCCAAATTGCTAGCAAGGGGAAGAAATAGGGTTTATTAATGTCTACAATTTCAAAATGCTGCTCCAGATGTTACTCGGGAAATTATTACTTAAAATCATTGGATTGTGTAAGACTGTTTTCCTGTAGTTTCTGTCTTGCATCTTATTTCTATTACTCTTTCATTTTTTAAAACTTCAAGGTTAAGCAGCTAGGTCTTTCATGGCATAAAACAATAAAAATTAAATTACATTAAAAAGTGAAGTTTTGGCTAAGATACTAGACATACTAAGGTATCAATCCCATTACTGTGCTACCATAACAACGAAGAATCCTGTAAAATGAAGTTATCTTCTTTCATGTTCCAGAAGGGAGTAAAATGCGTTTTTTATTAGAATGACACTTTTTTAGGACAAGGACTTTGTATTATTTGCTGCTATATACTGAAGCCCAAAAGTAGTGTCTGGGATGAAGTAGGTGCTTATGAAAAGTTTTTGAATGAATTAGTAAATAATTATAGTAAATTCACTCTAATATATGTTTATATCATATAGAAATCAAGACTGTGACATTTGTTTTACATTTTCACGAGATACTGAATCAGTACACTAAATTCAGCATTTCTGAAATCAAACTTACTGCCTTTCACAATAGCTTTGTAACTCTTAATATCTTTCCTGATGAATATTATCTTATATTCCCTTCACAGTTTGGATATAATCTCATTCATATTTTATTCCATATCATCTTCTTATACTCTTAAAAGACCAATGACTATTTTACATCTACTATACTTTTTCCATCAACTTTCTAATCCTGTTACCACTGTTCTATTTGTATTTTTGGCATATTTCATCCAAACCAGTGTAAGAATGTTTTCTTTGATCCTTTTGCTCTCAATTTCTGTTATTCAAAAATCACTCAGATTATAACGATTTTCAGTTGTGTCAATTTGGATTACATTGTGCTGAATGTATTGGAACAACAAGCAATCAAAAAGCATGCAAAATGGGAATATAGTTTTTTTTCTTTCTAAAACATATGAGGACCCCAGAAGAGAAGTATACTGGGATAGAATGGTAACCTTATGCCTCTAGAGCACTAAATTCCTTTCATATTGCTGCTCTATGATTCCTCATGTGGCCTTATAATTCAAGATGACTGCTTGTGCTATGCCCAACATGATTAAGTTTAAACCATTAGGAAGTGAGAAGGAAAAAGTGAGCATAGCACCGGGAATAAAACCATCCATAAATCACACATAGCACTTCTTGTGTCACTGGCCAGAGCTAAGCACATGAGCACACTGAACTACAGAATTTGGAAAATGTAGACTGTTCGGGAAGAAATAGCAGTTATTATAGGTTTCAATCTCTTTCAAACCAAATGCATAGATACTATCCTTTTTAATCTTCATAATACACCCTATAAAGTAGATGGTAGTATTCTCTTTTTCAAAAGATGAACAGATATTCTTAGAGAGATTAAATGGTTCTATAACTTTGTTGTCTTCTGCCAATGTATTCTCCCACTTGCACTATGATGCTGCTCTTGTTTTGGCCAAGATTAGTTTTTGTGCTTTGGAGAGGCTAAGTATGAGCTTGTCGAGTGGCGATATCACTGGCTGAAAGACAGAGGTAGAGTTTAGTTGCATCTGAGAACCTCATAGTTTTAGCCAAGTATCTAACAGTAACTAGTTGTCAGAATATTTCCCATTTTCACCCAAACAGCATTGTTATGAAAGGAACACATTTAACTCAAATCTCTCAACTGTTAAGTCAGAATCTGAAAGATTCAGGTTATAAGAAAATGAAGAATAAGAAAAAATTGGTAGTTAGGGCCTGGGATTTAGCTCAGTGGTTCCTCGCAAGCGCAAGGTTCTGAGTTTGATCCCCAGTACCAAAAAAAAAAAAAAAAAAAAAAAAAGAGATTGGTAGTTTAAAGCACACTTCATGTAGTAAATGTCAACAAAAAAATTGTCAAACCTCTTTGTAAAGTTTTTGATCAGTTGCACAATTTGAGCTTCTACATAAATTGGACCAAAGTATTCAAAATTGAAGAAGAAATAGCTAAAGAAGCATGACTGAAGAAATCTCATGGCTGAGATACAAAAATTATTTGGAGTAATCAGAACTCCAGAATTCCTGTTTGATCACTATTAATATAATTAATAAAAACTTGGAAGAAAAGGTATTCTCTTTAGGAAAATGTCATATGGAAAAATTACATTTGGTTGAGTATTTTCTGGTATCATTGTCCCAAACCACAAGGTATATATTAGCCTACATTTTGTTGTTGTTGTTGTGAATATGTAGATATTATCTGTCCAAGACTGATTTTATCTAAGATAACTTATTCCTCAATCCATGCTCTAGGCACTGCTGAAAACCACTTTGCCATCCAAAAGGAGTCATTTTTTATCATCTTCATAATTAGCAGCTTGCTTTCCTTGACCAGCAGGAGTGTTGCATTACTGAATTTACAGTGATTTTTTTTCATATAAAGAAGATAGATAATTGGTAACACTTAAGGACACAGGAAATTAAACAGCATGGCTGAATACCCAATCTGCTTAATTTACTAGAAATCATTAATGTATAGCACTGCTGTAATTGGTGTAGCTTAAAATTATAAAATTGTGGCATTTAGAGTAGGTGTTTCTGTGCTAAAATTATCATTTATACTTCTGTGCACTTGACTTTACATTTAATTGGCAGTAAAATAGTTTATTCTTTGTACCACAATAAACTACTTATATTTGTGTATTTATTAATTCATTCTCTTAATTTCTACAACAGATATTTATTAGTGAGCAATGAGTTCTACCTCATTTTGCAAATTTTTAAGGTCTTCATTTTAGACAAATTTAACAAATGAAGATGGTAAATTTCCTTTTCATAGCAGGAGTGTTGGGAGAAGCCATAGGAACAATTTAATATGTACAGTATGGTAAGTAGAATAAAAAGAACCTTGATAAAGTAGTAGGAAAATACAAACTGAGTATCAAATTGCCCCTTATAACTAACTGCTTAGACAGTTTCATTAAACAGATAAAAATGTGCATTGATGTTAACAGTAAATGAATACTTTTCCAGAGAAAAGATTTTGTAATAGCTTTCCAGTCAGAGAGTGGATGAAATGAACCCACAATGCTTTGTACTCTTAGGGAGAGGCCAAATACAGCCAGAATGCAGAGCATGCAAAGTAGCATAGACTTCATCTAAACTCTAGAATTATATATGTCTAGAGAACCACTAGCCATTGGAACAATCAAATGTTTAAATATCACAAACAGCTGCCACCCAGTGTCATAACTGTTATGGAAATGCCCTGATATTTGTCATATTCAATGGTCCTAAAATGGCTTTTCCACAGCCGTTATTGTTCTTAAGTATTATCCCAGTGCCTCTCTCACTACTGTCACAACTAATACCAAAGTCTGTCCTGAGGTTCCAAGTCCTGACCTCAAATTAGGAATTACACTCTGCCTTAATTAATCGCTTTCTTCTTTCCAACAATAGTTTGACTTCTATATTACCTGGAGAAGTCCTCTAAAAATGACTTCTTTCTACTTTACAAGTTTTTGTAGCAGAACATAAAAGTAAAACTTGAAGGGAATTTGCCTGATGCAACCAGTATTCAAATCAAAATATTCATTTCAGTCAACTCAAATAGGTTTTCTACATAGAACATGGTCATTTGATCTCAAACGTGTTCTTGATATTTTTAGACTTCTATTCTTATAGTCTTCACTGGTTTATTTTGTTTTCTTCAATCTTGCTATATGTACTGATCATCATAAAGTAGTTTTTTTTAAAAAAAACACTTATTGAGGTATGATTAACATACAAAAAGCAATAAATATTTAATATATGCATGTCCATAAGTTTGAAGAAGAGTGTATACCTGTATTCTATCACCACCATAAGTATGATTGACATTATTTATAATGTCCCAAAGTACTCTCATTTATTATTATTACAAAGTGTATCTTTTAAAGTAATATTTTGATTACTTTGTTTCTTCTTTATTAGTTGCATAACATCATTTGCTAGGCACCATCTTAGTCCTTTCTGTATGTCTCTTCTTTGGAAGACAGTGGCGTAATCAGAATCAGATAGACCTGGGTTTTGATTTTCACTCTGCCACTTTCTTCATGACTTGTAAAAATCATTTAACTCTCTGATCTTCAGTTTCCCTTACAAAGGGTAAATAGTGATTCTACTTTGCATGAGTTTTGTAAACTTTTAATAGACATATAACTTTGTTTGGTGGGATCACACATGCCTGTAATGCCAGCATTCTGGGAGGCTTGGAAAGAATCACAAGTGTTTGAGCCCAGCCATGACAAGACACTTTTCAAAAAAAAAAAAAAAGAAAAGAAAAGAAAAGAAAATGTCTAGGGATGTAGCTCAGTAGAAAGACCTGAGTTCCCTCCCTAGTATACATATAAAACAATGTTGCCATCAATAGTAAAGCTCTTGTATTTGAAATTCTTATTACTGTTCTAAGCTTCTTGATTTGCTATGAAAAAAATCTACCATTTTGATATTTTTCATGGATAATCACTTTACAACCTAGATTTGACTAGTCTAGCTTTTCTATCACCCAGGGTTCTGATAGGAAAATAGAAAAAATGTTGGAAATTTCAGAAAAAAAAATACTTCTATAAAAGGAACTGTAGGAACATAGGTGTAGAGGATTGAAAGAGTAAAAAGGAAACATGAAGGTAATAATAGCCAGAAGCAGCTGTTACTGCCAGAAAACAGACTGTGTTTCTTAGAGCCTAGAATCTTGGAAGAAGAACTAATGGAGCTGAAATTCAGACCTCTGAGAGTTGCTACCAGCTGCTCTTGCTGCTGGTTTAGAAAGTGTACCATGAGACTGTCTCTGAGAACACCAAAGAAACCTAAGGCAGCTATCAACTGTCCTACTAACTTCACATCTCCTTTAGTGTCCTCCATTTTCAGAAACTAATGGAATGTAAGCAAGTTAGAGAGTTATAGACCCAGCCTCAGATGGTACAATGACAGGTGGGTGATTTAAAGCTGAGAGATAACAGGATAAGACAAGAATAAACAAATGTTAAGCAACAGTACAATAGCAATTATAAAATTTGTTCCTGCTTAACACAAGGTAACTATCTTGTGGTATATAAAGATACTTTCCCCCATTACTTATGAAAAGGGGAGACACAACTTCACAAATGTCATAGAATTTGTTCTGGGATTTTCTAAAAGATATAGTACAGTGATATGAGCTTGAAACACCATGAGCCCATCATCAGCCTACATTAGAGAAGCCTAGAAGTTTGTAGACCAGAAAATAATTCTGTGAAGGAAGTTTTTAGAAGTAGAGAGTGAGATAGGTACTTTTCCTGTCCGCAGACCTAAATGAAGGAGAGTTCACATGTAAAATGTTTCCTTCTGAATATCTTATTTAGATCATCTCTTGTATACTTGTAATTGGATTTCTTGTGCCCTGCAGGGTGGTTAGAATAGTCAGGTGCTGGCAGAAAGAAAGAGAGAGAAAGAGTAGTTGTAGAGAAGTTCTCACTTCACTTGTATAGAATGCAATGGTAAGAATTGTGGATATGCCTAAAGGCCTAGCAAATGTCGTAGAAGGGTCCACTTTTGAGACTCCTTGAAAGACACTAAGAACTAAACAGGGAGAAAAAATGTTTAATGGGAAGAAAGTGAGTCAATGATTTATATATAACAAATGAAGTATTTATTTTCAATGATTAATAAATCAATATTGAGAGTCTATTTTATGTAATTTGACACATGAAATATTCTGGAAAACAGAAATACTAATCCCCACTATACATTCAATGTCAGAAGAAACTACCACTAATGACCGTTAGCCACAGAACTGATTTTATAGGAAAATAAAGGGAGCCTGGAAATCTAACTGAATAAATTAAAATGTAACCTGCAGCTCCCAGAAGGGTACATCCTAATTCTGCAAACCTTGAGATGGATGGAGTACATTTAGGAAGAAGAATCTCCAGACTCAGAGATCGTCTGGACGACATTAGGAGTTGAGGGAACCTAACGATTAATGGAGAGTGAAATAAACCAGTAATGACTGTAACTTGAGAACACATAGGTAGGTGATTCAAAAGGAAAGAATGCACTGTCAATCCTGGGCAAAACTTGGTGTCTCTCTGTGACTCTTGTTTGTTTGGTGCATGAAAGCATGAAAAGTTAGAAGCAAAAGTTGGGTGTCACCAGTAGACACAAAGATGATGACTGAAGCTGTGGGAAAGCTGATTTGCTTAAGAAAAAAGATCTGCCTTGGAATCATCATAGAGACAAACTATTGTTCAAGGGCTGGATTGTGGCAGAGGTACCCACGGTGGGGCTTGGGGAAGGATTTATGTGAATGTAGGAAGAAAAAATCTTAGACACCAAAAGATCAGTGCTTTTGAGGAATAAAAGACTCATTAGTGGAGTTAATTGGTGCTCAGGGATTAAAGACCAGAAGCAAAATTCTGGATTTAGCAACAACAACTTGGAGGCCTTTAAAGAGAGTAGTTCAAGAAGCCTGTAGGAGCAGCATTTGAATCTGAACTTTCTGCTAGTTCCAAATTCCATTTTCCTATCAAAGGGTCTTTACTATTTCCTTAAAAACAAACAAAAAACCAAACAAACAAAAAAACAAATCAAAACTACACAAAAAGATAGAAAACTAAAGACCAGAGATGTTTAGCCACTTGCTTCAAGCAAGGTCAGCAAACCAAGCAAGCCATGGAAAATGTAGCATTTTGTTCTTGTTTTTTTTGTCTTGTATTGTTTTGCTTTTATATGAAAGCTAAGAATAGTGTTTACATTTGCCAGTGCTTATATTTAAATTGCTGTGCAAGTATCTATGCAATATCTCTGAGTTTTTAATTCAAAATCTAAAATATCCTGTATGAGAAAAGTTTGTTGACCACTAGATCAGTTCTCATGAGCATTACTAAAAATACGGGACAAACTTTTTTTATTGTCCATTGCATTGCATAAACTAAAAAAAAACTAGAAGAGAACAAACCAATGATTCTAAAAGAGAAGATGAAGTGAACCCTGTGAATGAGCTGGATCTCAAGGCAAATTATTAAATATCAAAAGAAACTAAATGTGAACACAGCTTCATAACAGAAATGTAGAAATTTCTTCAGAATACCTTCTGGGGATGGTCTTCAATGATTTTGTAAAGTTTAGGAATCAATAAAATACTTTAAATAAAATAAATGATCTGAATAACATATTTCTGGTTAAAATATTATCTTAACTGACTCATATACTTAGGCTAGGTAAATAAAGATATTAATATAATTTTGATAATTTAAATGCAAAATAGTTTTTTTATTCAGGGATAGAAAAAAGAAATGAAAGGGTTTGATTTTATTTCACATATGAAATGCTTTACGATTTACACATCATTTAAAAATGTATCTGATGATACCTCTAATTCATTCATTTGTAATGCTAGATTTTTAATAGATATCAAAAGTAATTAAATTAATCATTCTTGGGAGATGTTTAATATGTTGGGTAAATGAGTGGATAATGAATCTCATTTCTTCCTTTTCCTACAAAATGATAAAGAGGTTTGAGGAGAGGAACATTCAGTCCTAGAGAGACAAACTTTAGTTCTCTTTGCTATAAAGAAGCACTTTATTTAATATCACCAATTCTAGGACATCACTTGTAACTTGGGGAGTGGGAGACAGTGGGATGGTTTGGTTAATGAAAATTTGGTCAACTCTACTGTAGGCTTATTAACAATATCAAATGAAATTAGGGAGATAAGGAAAGAGAAATGACAGGACAGAAGGAAGGAAGGAAGGAAGAGGGGAGGGAGGGAGAGAAGGAGGGAGGGAGGGGCTAAGAAGGAAGAAAGTGAATTATATAAAAAGAGTATATAAAAGTGGTTAAATTTGTCTAAGAGGAATGAGAAAATTGGTCCACTTAAAAATTGTAAATTTTAAAAACAGTGAGAAATCTATTGTAGTATGCTAGATTAAAAGTTTTCATAACAAATAAAACTAAAATTTCTTTTATATAGGTAATGTGTAAAAAATCTTTACAAGGGATTACATTTCTCTCATTTTTAAAATAAAATGCAATGGCAATAGCTTGAATAAAATGAAATTCAAAGTATGAAAATAAGTCAAAACCTAAACTTTAATCTGCTAAAAAGCAAATGACAATAATAAAGATAAGAGTAATTTAGCATGAAAATAACTAGAAATTTCAGGTCAGTGAATGATGCCAAGTAGATTGAACAATACAATATGCTGAAGACATGACATGGTGTGAATGTATCCTCCCCAGATCCACTTGTTGAAATCCTAGCCCTTAATGGTATTAGAAGGTGGTGGTTTTTAGAGGTTAATAAGTCAAGGTAGAGTCCTCATAATTTGATTTAAGGCCATTATAAAAAGAGACACCAGAGAACTAAGATTTCCCTTCTATCATGTGAGGAAAAAGCACTGTCTATCAGCCAGAATGCCAGCCACCAACAGACACTACATCTGCCTTATCTTGTACTTCTCAGCCCCTAGAACGATGAGAAAATTTTTTTATAAATAAGTTAGTTTATGGCAGTTTGCTATAACTCTAGCAAACTAAGATAATATGCATATTTTTATGTAATATATGATATTCATTTAGCAGGGATCAGTTTGAAGAAGTAAACTTATCTGCACAACATAACAGACTAAAAGTATAAGATAGGATTATACTAAAAGTATAAGATAGCAGCTTACTTTAATATTTATTTTTGCCTGTTAGATAAAATGAAAATAAATGTGTGACTCCAAGCATAACTTTTTATTTTTTAATGAAAATATTCTTTCAATTTAAATATATATTGAAAAGAAATCACTTTTAAAAAAAATTAAACAGCTTTAGGGAAGAAAATCAAGTAAGTTTAAGATTATCATTATTAGGGCCTAGGCAGAGGTGTCAAACTAGAACAAGAAGATGTCAACCCACTTTTAAGTTTTTGGCTATGTGGAAACAAAGAACCACAAATATAATTTCTATAGGTACTTTCAGAGGAGAGACCATGCTAAGGAGACCAGGCTAAGGAAATACCTGGTAAAGAGAAATGATTGAAATATGTGCTTGCTGGAGAGGCTATCTAAATCTAAAGAGACCACAGAGTTTTTAAAAATCATGTATGTTAATTCAAGTTTATATATTTTAAACGCTTTGGGTTACCCTAGGCTAGTCGTTTCTCCTGTTGATCACTTTGCCACCTAGGTGCAAATTCAATAAGATTTGCAATACTTTTCCTTTAGTGTCATTGGAAATTAATTTCTCAATGAGGATAGGGAAGTCACATTCAGTAGAGAGAGAATGCTGCGAAAATTGACAGTGAAGGGTGAAAAAAAGAAAGAAAATATTATTGACAAATCTCTAATAATTTTCAAATCACATACACTTTAATTGTGTATTTTGATGAAAGCAAATATCATTGGAAACTCTTGAAGATATGGGGGAGAAACTAGCTCCCAGATTTCACATGGCTCATTTTTTCCAGATGAAGGAGAATTAAGTCACATTGGAGTTTAGTTCTTAGTTATGAATTTATGATAAATGACAGCTACTGACATTTATGCTTGGAAAGACTTATCTCCCTGACATGGCTTCTCTAAATAAGAAGGACATGATTGTCAATTTATATTTTTATTTTGTTTGAAAACAACTTAAATCTCATTACCATTTACAAGTTCTGCAGATTTCCTTTTTCATTTGTTTGCTTTGTGGGATTTGTTGTTGTTTGTTTGTTTGTTGAGACAAGGTCCCACCATGTAGTTGAGACTAGCTTTGAACTCACTATGTAGCCTAGGCTGATTTTGAACTTGTGGCGATACTTCTGCCTCTGCATCCTGAATGCTGGAATTACAGATTTGGACCACCACAACTGGCAGAGCAGATTTAAAGAGAAAATGGAAAAATCTTTGCCATTCTATATATCAATCTGTCAGAAACTCTTTGATTTTTGAGAAACTCACACAAATGTCTGTCTCCATATATATCTATATCAAACATAGCGGAGTAAAGTGTGGCCAGTTGAACTCGTGATTTTTTTCAATGACTGTAATGTTTTCAGAAAAGAAATTTGATTCAATTATTTCTCTTTGAATTACATAAGCTTTTATAAAATATCTACTAAGAAATATGAGATCATAAATCAATCTTTTTTTTAAGTCGTTCTGACAGTAGACTCTCCTTTTCTCTCATTACAATAGCATTTGTGATCAAAGTTCAATAACATACTTCTGTGTGGTGGTGAAGAACTTCACATTATGATTTTTTTTTCTAGATCAAACTTCAAAAGATAATTTGTATAAGCCCTTCTTCGGATCAAGTGAAAAACTTTCTGAGCAGTGGATAAATTTCCTTCAGGAGCTCTGGCAGAGTTTTGGTGCCAATGTATGAACTAGAGAAATAATGAATATGTATTTTCTTTCTTTATCAAAGTAGAAAAGCCAGATATTGACACAGAAGCTTTATTTTCACAGAGTACTAGGGTATTTCTTCAAGTCCAATTAACTGTTCAAAAAACACACAATTTTGAAGAGGTTGACAATCTTTGAAATCTCAAATAGGAGCTCTTAGAATAGGCAGGATTTTAAGATGCTATCAAATGTACATGATGCACTAAACATAAGAAACACCTAGATTGCAAGAAATCAGTAGTTTCATATAAATGCTACTGGAGGAAAATGGAAAACTTCTATGATAATTCACATTAAAGTTATACAAGAAAGTTCAGAGATATTCAAGTATGTGACATTATTATGCAGAGACATAGCTACATCTTTTCTTCACTGATCAAAGCTACAGACAAATTTAACTGTTCCCAAGGTGCTTTAGCATCAGGTATTACTTTTTCTGTTTGATAGTAGAATTAACAATGCATTGGAACACTGCAGTGAGAATGTTTTGGACAAATCAAAGGATAAAATTTCAGGCTGTTCAAGTTTTTTTTAAAACGTCACAATATTTATGCATATATGTGAGAAGGTTCTTCATTTTATTTCTTTTTTACTTTTTGTTTCATTGACAAGAAAACTGACAGTCAAGGAGCAGTTACAAAAGTTAAAAAATGGAAAGAGTCAATATAAAATTATTTTTTCTTATTTCAAAGGAAATTTACTCTACATTTTGAAATATAAAGAATCATCAATGTTGCTTGGGAAAAATTCTCTTTTTTTTTTCCCCAGTGATGAGATTTGAATACTGAGGCTCATTTATACTAGGCAAGAGCTGTACCCCTAGCCCTGATATTTGCATTGAGTATCTTCATAATCATTGTAATGACCCATAGTGTGTAGAAGATTCTATTTTAAGCAATTCTATATATCAATTTGAGCTGATAATTTAATTCTTTAAGCCAATGAAAAGCAATGCTCATTTAGAGTGAATGTATTTTTCTTTTTCTACAGACATGTTAGGAAAATGTTAAATATGTTTGGAGTGTACAAAAATTAATTTACTGCAATAAAGCATAATACGTTCTATGACTCCAAATATCAATTACTGAGGACTGGAGAAAACTTTTTCCTTTTAGTAATGGATGATTTTCAAAGTGCTTGGCAAGAATATCTAAAAACATTAACTTTAAAAAGTCCAGATTATAAACTTGCAGTGTTTTGAATGATTATTTAAATATTTTGTTTAGCTTTCATCATACTTTATATTATCTTAGTGATGAATTGTGTCTATCCTCCAATGATACCTGGAGCATTGCCTTGGTAGATAATGTGCTAAGGTAAATGCTCAGGCTATCTGAGTTTTATTTATCATCTTCTCTGTGCATTTAATAATATGTTTAGCTGCCCATTTCATTGGATTTTTAATTTGAAATGTTATAGATGTTTTCTATTTAAAATAACATTACTTCACATATATATTCCTAAGTAATATATTTAGTGAAAATATTCAATCAATATGGTATTATTTATCTTTCTCTTAAGAAAAATATCAATAGACACAGTATGATGGTGGAACAGTGGGTGCCAGCATCTTGGCTTCTCCTGGACAAGGTGTCTGAAGTCTAGAGCACAGTAGCTTGGAGAGGAACCAAAACACAGAAACAAGGAGAGAACTGACAGAGGAGAAGAAAATAGGATTAAATGATACAGAAGAGGTGTCCTACACTGGAGAGGAGAAACTGCAGAGCTATGGACAGCAGCTGGCTGACTGCCATCTGGGAAGTAGAGTGAAACTAAGAACTTCCCTGTTCCTGAATCAGGAGAATCTTATGTAGCTGGAGACCACAGGAAGAATGTGAATCTCTGCTTCCTCAGGTGGTAAGTGACTACCTGACTGCATTATAAGCGCCCTAAGGCATAGCCATGCAGAGCAGTGATGGGTGGGTAAGTCATCTAGGGGAATGGCAGCATGTTTATACCTAAGCCCCAGAGCAGCCCCTAAGCAATTTCATACTGACAAGATCCCAGAGTTAATGAGGGGAAGAGTCACTGGAGACTGCCAGCAGTTGAAGAGCAGGCTGAGAAGAGGCTGCTAAAAAGCAGGGCCTGGTGACCAGAGACCCAGGTCCTGGGATCAGACACTAGAGTCAGCCTGAGTTACACAGCACTGGAGGCTCACATTGTCCTGATGATCCCACTGCTAATGGGAAACCCACAAAAGAGGGTTACAGTATGCTGTCAATTAGCCCTGATAGACACCACTGAAATGGATTAGCCTATTACTGCTGTAGTTAAACTGAATACGTAGGAATAAGTCTGACTCAGTGGACAATTTATTTATTTATAAAATTAATTTTCTTGGTACATTTTAGGTATACAATATAATGACATTCATCACTGGAAATTTGCACCTTTACATAATCTCTCTTGGTTCTTATTTTTTCCCCATTCCCCTGCCCTCCCTTCAACCCCTCCATCCCTCCCTGTTTAAAAAGACTTTGTTTCCATTTTTTCATTTTCTTATATTAATTCCATTCCCTTCTTTCCTTTCCCCTCCCCCTCCCGCTTCCCCTTTCCCTTTGCCCCTTTCCTTCCTATTTTACATTATCTGTTATACCTTTTAGTCCTTATTTACACTTTCAGTTTCTCAAACTAGAGAAACTATTCAGTGTTTAAACATGTGTTTCCTATTTATTTCACTTAAGAGTATGGCCTCAGTGTGCATCCATTTAGGTATAAGTGTCTCTAATTTCTTATTTTTTATGGCTGTATAGTACTCCATTTTATTAAAATTTTCATTATCTAGTCTGCAGTTGATGGGCAATTGGGCTGCTTCCAAGTTTGGGCTATTACAAATTGTGCTGCTATGAACATGAGTGCACATATATCACTGTGGTATGATTCTTTTAGTTCTTTGGGGAAGATACCCAGAAGGGGAAGAGCAGGGTCAAATGGCACTTCCATTCCTAGTTCTTTGAGGTATCTCCATAGTGATTTCCACAGTGGTTGGACCAGTCTACACCAGGGCTTCTCTTTCCCCACAGCCCTGCCAGCATTTGTTATTGGTTGATTTAATGATAGCAGCCATTCTTTCTGGAGTGAGGTGGAATCTCAGTGCTGTTTTTGTTTGCATCTCTCCAATGACCAGTGATGTTGAAAATTTTTTCATGTATTTATTTGCAATTTCTACTTCTTTATTTGAGAAATTTCTGTTTATTTCAGATGCCCATTTTTGGATTGGGTCTTTAAATTTCGGAGGTCTAATTTTTTAAGTTCTTTATAGATACTAGATAGTAGACCTTTGTCTAAGGAATAGCAGATGAAATTTTTTTCCCCCACATTTTGGGTTGTTTCTTCACACTGTTGGTGGTTTCTCTTGCTGTGCAGCTTTTTAATAAGAAGAAATCCCACTTGTTGATTGTGCTAGCTCATACGCAACTGACATTTTGTTCATAAAATCTTTTCCTCCACCAATGTTTTCAAGAGTTCTACCTAACCCCTCTTCTAGCTGGTTCAGTGTTTCTGTTTTAATATTTACATTTTTAAACCATTTCAATTTTAGTTTAGAGCATGGTGAGAGATATAGGTCTAGTTTTGATCTTTGGCAAGTTGAAACCCAATTTTTCTAGCACCATTTATTAAAGAGGCTATCTTTCCTCCAGTGAAGGTGTTTGGCTCCTTTGTTGAAGATGAGGCATCTCAGTGTGTCTGGATTTGTTTCTGCATCTTCTAATCTGTTCCACTGGTCCTCAAGTCTGTTTCTTTGCCAGTACCATGCTGTTGTTATCACAGAAGCTTTGTAGTATAGTTTCAACTTGGGGATTGTGATACCCCCTGCCATGTATCTACTGCCTAGAATTGCTTTTGCTATTCTAGGTCACCTCTTGCTCCAAATGAATTTTTGGATTGTTTTCTCAAGGTCCATGAAGTATGTTGCTGGAATTTCAATTGAGATTGCATTAAATCTATATAGTAGTTTTGGAAGTATACCCATTTTCACTATGTTGGTCGTTCCTACCCAGGAGAAGAGGATGTCTTTCATTTTCTGATATTGTCTTCAATCTCTCTTTTCAGAGTGCTATAGTTTTCAGAGGTTTTTGATTTCTTTTATTAGGTTAATTCCTAAGTATTTCAGTTTTTTTGATGCTATTGTAAAAGGAATTCTTTCCCTATTTCTTTCTCAGTGAGTCTGTTGTTTGTGTAAAGGAAAGCTATTGATTTTTGTGTGTTGACCTTGTACCCAGCTACTTTACTGAATTTTGTTATTAAGTCTAGGTGGAGTTCTTGGGGTCTTCTATATACAGTATCATGTCACCTGCAAATAATGACAATTTGACTTCTTCATTTCCTATCTTAATTCTTTTATTTCTTTCTCATCTAATTGCTGTGGCTAATGTTTCCAAAATTAGGTTGAACAGTAATGGTGATAGTAGACATCCTTGTCTTGTTCCTGATTTTACTGTGAAGGATTTCAGTTTTTGATCATTCAGTATGATATTGGCTATTGGTCTTACAAAAATGGCTTTTATCAGATTGAGGCAGAGACTATCTATTCCAATTTTTTGTAGAGTTTTTATTACAAATGTGTGTTGGATTTTGTCAAATGCTTTTTCTGCATCTATTGAGCTGAACATATGGTTTTTGTCCTTGGCTCTATTGATATAGTGTATTATGTTTATTGATTTGAGTATGTTGAACCATCCCTGTGTACCTGGGATGAATCCCACTTGGTCAGGGTGTATGATCTTCTTGAGGACCTTCTGCATTCTATTTGCCAGTATCTTATTAAGGATTTTTGCAGCTATGTTCATTTGTGAGATTGACCTACAATTCTCTTTTTTGGTTGGATCTTTTTCTGCTTTGGGGATCAAGGTGATGCTTGCTTCCAGGAATGAATTCGGGAGTATTGCTTCCCTTCAATTTCATGAAAGAGTTTAAACAATAGTGGCAGTAGTTCCTCTCTAAATGTCTTGTAGGATTCAGCAGCAAAGCCATCAGCACCTGGGTTCTTCTTAGTTGGTAAGTTTTTAAGTATTTTTCAAATTCATTGATTGATACTGGGTTGTTTAGATTTTTAGGTCTTCGTTTAACTTTGGTAATTCATAAGTATCTAGGAATCTGTCCATTTCTTCTGTGTTTTTCATGTTATTGGGATATAGGTTCTCAAAGTAGGTACTGATGTAACTCGGGATTCCTTCTGAGTCTGTTGTAATTTCAACCTTTTCATTCCTAATTACATGTATTTTGGCCTTTTCTTTCCTTTTTCTGAAAAGTTTGGCTAAGGGTTTGTCAATTTTGTTTATTCTTTTGAAGAACTAACTCTTTGCTTCATTGATTTTTTGTATCATTCTCTTAGTCTCCATTGCATTAATTTCTGCTCTGATCTTTATAATTTCCTCCCTTGTATGAGATTTGGGTTTGTCCTGCTCTCCTTTTTCTAGAAGCTTGAGGTTCAGCATCAGGTTGTTTAATTGATCTCACTCTGGTTTCCTAATATGAGTATTCACTGCTATGAATTTCCCTCATAAGACTGCTTTCATTGTGTCCCATAGATTCTGATAAGTTGTTTTGTCATTGTCATTTAATTGTAGGAACTGTCTGATTTCTTCTTTAATTTCCTCTGTGACCCATGGGCTATTCAGAAGTGTGTTGTTCAGTTTCCATGTGTTTATGAAATTCTTGAGGTTTCTTTTTCTATTGATCTCCAATTTCATCACACTATGGCCTGGTAATATTAAGGGGATAACTTCAATTCCTTTGCCCTTACTTAAACATCTTCTATGAGTGAGGATGTGGTCTGTTTTGGAGAAGGACCTGTATGGAGCTGAAATGAATGTGTATGCTGATTTTGTGGGTTGGAACACTCTAAACTTCCATTAAGTTCATTTGTTGAAGAGTTTGTTTGAGTTCTAGTATTTTGTTGCTTATTTTTTGTCTACTTGATCTATCTATTTGTGACAGTAGGGTATTAAGGTCCCCCACTACTATTGTATTAGTGATTATATAATTTTTCATGTCTGTTGGTATTTGTTTTATACAGTTGGGTGCACCAGTGTTTGGTGCGTCTATGTTTATGTTTGTCACATCTTCCTCTTGGATTGTTCCCTTTACAAGGATGTAGTGTCCTTCTTTGTCTCTCTTAATCAGTGTTGGTTTGAAATCCACTTGATCTTCAAAGAGGATAGCTACTCCTACTTTTTTCTGGTTCCTGTCTCATGAAGTATTGTTTTCTACCCTTTAACTTTCATTCTATGAGTTTCTTTTTGAATTAAGCATGTTTCTTGTATACAGCATATTGTTGGATCTTGCTTTTTGACCCATTCTGCCAGTCTATTTCTTTTGATTGGTGAATGAAACCATTAACCTTGATGTTTATACTTGATACATATCGACTTATCATTCTCATGACTTTTTCTTTTTTTTTTCTATTGTCCCCCTTTGTGTTTAATTTCTTGTCATGCCTGATGGATTCATCCTGCTGGGCTTCTTGAGGTTCTGATACTCATTGTCTTTTCCTATGACATTTTCTATAATTTTTTGTAGTGCCAGTTTGGTATTCATGAAGTTCTTAAGGTACTCTTTGTCATGAAAATATTATATTTTTCCATCATTTTTGAAAGATAGCTGTACAGGGTCCATGAATCTGGGTTGGAGGCTGTTTTCCTTTAGGGCTTGACATATATCACTCCAAGCTCTTCTTGCCTTGAGGGTTTGTGTTGAAAAGTCTGCTGTGATTCCAATGGGCTTTCCTTTGTATGTGATTTGTTTCTTTCCTCTGACTGATTATAGAATCTTGTTCTTCTGTTGGGTTTCTGGAATCTTAAATATTATATGCCTATGTGTAAATTTTTTTTGATCAAGGCTAGTTGGAGTCCTATATGCCTCACTTATCTGCATGTCAAGTTCTTTTCTCCTGCTTGGGAAGTTTTCTCCCATCACTTCTGTGAACTTTTTTTTATGTTTTCTACACTCTATTCTGTTTCTTCATTGACTTTTGTCAGTCTTATGTTGTTCTTCTTTCATTGTCTAGCAGCTGCTGGATTGATTGCTCATGGTACCTTAGTATTGTAAAGCAATTTTTCTTTTCCTGGTCACTAATTGCAATCTTATTTTCTATATCTGAAATTCTGTCCTCACATTGGCTCATTCTGCTGCGTAAACTTTCAGTAGAGTTTTTAATCTCCTGGAAATCTGTTTGCATCTGTTTCGTGGATTCCATTTGTTTCCTATGTTGGGATTCCATCGTGTTCCTCAGCTCTCAATTTTTTTGTCAGTGTCCTCTCTAGATTTATTAATCATGCCTTGCACTATGGACACAGTCTCTGCTGTTATATGTGAAATTATTTCTTGTGTCATTTTTTCCAGATCCTCTTTTTTTTTTTTTTTTTTTTTTTTTTTTGCCAGTTCAGGGAGTCCAGGTGGTTAAGTATCACAGTGGTCCATGTCATTTCCCTTTGGTGTTGCTTTAGGTGATCTGGAAGTCTGGTTTTGAGATTTGTTTATGTGTCTTCTCATTTCAGTGAGGCGGGGGAGGTGCTGCTGGAGCCCATGCAACTCACCTCCTCAGCTATGGGGGAGGTATGGTGGCCTGGAAGGCTCCTTCTCAGCACTGGGGGCAGCTCTGGAACTAAGTTTGCTGCTGTTTCAGTCCATAATCAGCTGGCTCTGAGGCTTATATGGCAAACAGTCATTGCAGAGAAAAAACAACATGGTGTGCACAAGGCAGCAGCAGGAACAAGAGACAGTGAAATTTTCTTATGCTTTACATTATATATTTGTGTCAAAAGTGTATAAGACCCACTTTGTGGGAAATATGAATGAATCTAACTTAAGAATATTCTCCTAGAATGAAACTCAGTAAGTCAGGGACTTGCTGTATAGTTAACATTATGTACTAGAAATGTGCTAAGAGTACATTTTAAGTATTCTCCCTATGTGCATATAAAAATGTAAGTATCAGAGGTCATGTTTATATTAGTTAATTTTATTGTGTAAACATTTCACAATATATTATTATATCAAAATATCACATTACAAATCTTACATGTTATCTTTATTCATGACTTATGAGCCAATAAATCAAGGGAAAAATGAAATTTAATTAGTCATCCACATTATCAGTGGGATAACCAAGAAAAATCATGACTACGTCAAGTGAAATAAAAGAAGTTTGAATTGAAATCCAATACCCATTAGTAAGAAAGTTTTAGACAATGCAGAATACATTTAAAATCATACTTGCTGGTAATAAATTGAATGAAAAGTTTCCTTCATAGTCTCAAAAGCAAGGTAAAAGTGTCATTTCTCATCTTTCTTACTGAAGAGCATACTAGAAGACCTAGCAATGCAAAAAGACATCAAAAGAAAAAATATGTACATCGGAATTAAAGGAATGTATACTCTCATTTCCCTTAGATAACATAACTGTCTATGTTGAAAATCTCAAATGTTTGAAAAAAAAGATAAAAACTCAACCACTAATAAATAAGTAAGCATTCATAGTTTCAGGAATTTCAGTCGTAGTTGACTGCATCCAGGACAGGAACATCATGGCAGAAGGGTGTGGTGGAGAAAAAAATGCTTAGTTTATGAGGTTAATGAAACAGAGCAGGAAAACAGTGCCAGAGAGAAAGGAGCAAAGGACTGGGTATAGGCCCCAATATCATGCTTCTGTGACCAATCTAGATGCCCACAGAAGTATGCATTCCTAATCTGCTAAACATTTCTAAATCCAGTCAAGTGAACACATAACAAAGGCCACATGATATAAACTTATTATTGACTAAACAAATGAAAAAATACACATATCTTCTATATAGAGTAATTTCAATGATGAGACAATTTAATTGTTGAAGTGAAAGAATAATCATTACAATAAATCATCGTGGCACATATGAAAGAATTGAGTTTTACTCCCATAGTGCATCTTTGCTAATAAAACAACATTAAAAATCAATCATAGAAATAAACAAAAGGCCTAATACTATGAAATACCTATAAGAAAACATAGAAATAAATATCTGTGACCTTTGATTAAGCAATGTTTTCTTAGATCATATCAAACACAAGCACTAACAACAAAAACAGTATATTGTATTACCTCAATGTTACAAAGACTTTACTGCAAACAGTACCATAAATAAAGTGAAAATACAACTTACACATGAATGAAAATGTGTACAATTCATATATCTGATAATGAACTTCAATCTAGAACACACAAATTACTATTAAACTCAATAAAATGCTAAATATTCTAATTTAAAATGGAAAAAAATGGGAACAGAATTTCTCCAAAGGGGGGAAAAATATATAGACTGATAACCATAAGAAAAGATGCTAAAATATTTATCAGTTAAAAGCAAATTAAAAGTAGAATAAGAAACTATTGCATGTCCATTAGAATGGAACTAGAAGAGAGCTAGAATAGCAAAAGCAATTCTAGGCAATAAGGACAAGATAGGAGGCATCACATTCCAGGACTCCAAGTTATACTACAAAGCTACAGTGATAAAAACAGCATTATATTGGCACATACCCACACAAAAAGACTCATGGATCAATGGAACAGAATATTAGATACAGAAACAACTCCAGTGGAACAGAATAGAAGACATAGAAACAACTCCAGCCATACTCAGCTGTGTTATGTTTACCAAATGGGCTAAATCTCCTCACTGGAAGAAAGCCTCTTTAACAAATTGTATAGGGAAAACTGGCTATCTATATACCAAAGTAACTCTTGATCAATATTTCTCTCTATGCACTAAACTAAAATCAAAATGCATCAAAGATTTAAACATTAGAACAGAATCACTTAATCTTCTGGAAGACGAAATAGGTAAAACTCTTGAAAACATAGGTGTAGGCAAAGACTTTCAGAACAAAAAGCCAGCTGCACAAGAAATAATACCAATAATCAACAAATGGGATCATATGAAATTAAAAAGCTTCACAGCAAAAGAAATCACCAAAAAATTTGAAGAAATCCTACAGAATCTAAAAAGCTTTTGCCAGCTACTCTGCAGACAAAGGACTAATATCTATATAAAGAACTAAAAAATATTAGTCTCCCCCCAAATTTAAAGACCCAATTTAAAATGAGCATCTAAAATGAACAGACACTTTGCAGATGAAGAATTACAAATTACCAATAAATATTTGAAAATATGTTCAATATTGCTGGCCATTTGAGAAACGCAAATTAAAACAACACTATGATTTCATCTCATACTGCAAAGAATGGCTACTATCTAGAAGTCAACCCGTAAAAACTGTTGGCGAAACTGGTGAGAAATGAACCCTTCTCTATTGTTGGTAGGACTGTAAACTGTTACAAACACTGTGGAAACTAGATGGTGACTCCTCAAAAAAATAAAAATAACAGTTCCATTTGACCAAGCTATACCTTTTCCCAAGAGTTAAAGGCATACTACAGTGATGTATGCAAACCTATGTTTATAGTAGCACTATTCATAATGGCTACATCTTGGAAACAGCATATATGTTCATTAACAGATGAATGAATAAAGGAAGTGTACTGATACACAATGGAGTACTACTCTGCCATTAAAAAGATAAACTTAAATCATTGTAGGAAAATGGATGCATTTTAAGACCTTAATGTTAAATGAAGTAAGTCAGACACACAAGGTTAAATATCACATAGTTTATCTTATATGAAAAAATTAAAAGACAGGTAATAAAAGACAATTAATAGGAAATATAAGACAGGTCATAGGAAAAGAGAGAGAAAAACATTATTGTAATCCACCACCAACAATGTATCTTAAAGTACCTTTACTTAGTATAATTGTTTTACATGTTCTATATGTTCTTTAGTACATTAGTCTGGTCTTCAAATTGTATACAGTAATACTCTACCTTGATTCACAAATGGTTCTTTTCATGAGCAAATCAGTTCACTAACAGAAGCGTTAGGCAAAATTTTCCCATTCTTCCATTCCTGAGCTCCACATAAGGTGAAAAATATGAACATGGCCATCTTCCCCAGAAACGTGGAACAAATTAAGTTTGTGAACTGAAGTATAACTGTATATGATAAGGAACTTTGTATACAAATATATGAGTCTGATGCTGGGAAAACAAAATTGGGATGGAGGGAGGGGAAAAAAAGAATTGAAATGTGCTATGTACATGTACCATTTTCCTACAGTGAATGCAATCATTATGTACTGCACATGCATACTAATAAAAGTAAAAAAAATAAATAAATTATAAAACCAAAGATTGGCTAAAATTTTAAAGAAGAATATGCAGTTTTGGAGAAGATGTGAAAAAATTGGAAGCATGCAGTCCTTGTGTGATTGTAAAATTTTGCAGTGACTTTGGAAAGGAGCTAAACAAATTTAACAACTGTTGAAAGAGAGAGTCACCAGTTATATGCTTAGCAATTCTACTCCTAGATATAAACTAGATATAATGCTGAATTGGAAGACAATACTACATAGCACATCCACAGATTTGGCCATTATGAATTTTATCTTTGGATAAAATCTAACTAACAAAAATATATATACTCTTGCCATAGTATCATGACACACTGCCATAAGAAATGCCTTCTTTACCTTTGCCATAGTATGTTGACACACTGCTGTTAGAAATGCCTTCTCTAAAATCTGACTATATTACTTAGAATCGGTAGAATATTTAGGGAAGATGCAAAACTGGGTTTTATTTACATTGATGGGAATTTAAGTAACACGAATTTGCACATAACACACCATATTGACTCTTTTGACTGACTTCAGAAATAATTCTTAAACATATTTTTGTATGGCTTTTGTAGATTCTTCTATTTTACCTAAACCTAGTTATTTTATTTTAATGATTGACCATATTAAAAAGCAAATGTACAGTACATAATTCATAAAACAACCTATTGTTTTTGGCTTAGCTTTAAAATAGATGACATAGTTCAGCTGGAAAAGGTTAAATGATCTTTATGACTAATACAGAAGATTATCTTTAAACAAACACTGTGTATGATTATTAGAAAGATTTATATGTTAACTTAATTTTTTTTTTGTGGTAACAGGGATCAAACTCAGGACTTTGTACTTGCAAGGCAGCCGCTGTGCCACTGAGCTAAATCCCCGGCCCCCGTTAACTCAATTTTTAACTTGATTGGATTAAGACTTCTGGAGAAATGTTTGAGACATGGGATAATGTACTCATTAAATCATTAATTCATTGAAGTTCATAACTAACTGCTATGGGGATATGAGACCTAGTTGGAGGTGGGTCACAGGGTATGCCTTTAGAGGATATCTCCATCATTGTACCATTCCGTTGTTTGGCTTCCTGGTCTACCATAAACTAAACAGATTTGGTTCACCATGTCCTTCCATCATAATGTTTCTGTCTTACAGCCAGATGACTATGGACACAATTTTCTGAAATTGTAAGCCAAATGACCTTTCATCCTTTAAGTATGGGTGTCAAGTATTTTTATCTCAGTGATATAAAAGTCGACTGATACAAAATATTGGTACTGAGAGTGGGTCTTGCTGTGATTATACCTGACCATGTGATTCAGTATCCTTTGTAACTGGTTTAGGGGGGGAAGCTTGGAAAGGTTTGGAGAAGTGGGATCGGATCGAGAAGACCTAGAATGCAGTAAGCAGAGATTGATGGGCAGTTATTTTCAGAGCTCACAAGACATGATGCCGACAGAAATATGAACAATGAGAGCCAAGCTCATAAGTTTTCAAATAGGAGCCCAGATTATATTGGAAAATTCACTAGGGGTCCATTTGAATTGTATTCTGCAGAATAATTTTTCTACATTTTGCCCATGTCTTAAGACTTTGTGAAAGGCTAAATTTAAGGTCAATGGGTGAACTAACCTGCCAGAGAAAATGTTAAGGTAGCATAATATTCAGGTTGCAGCATGGGTACTACTTAATGCTTTCAGCCAGATTTATTGTGAGAATTTGGAGCTAAAGATAGAGCAGAAGTATTTGCAGAACTTAAATGTTGGCCAGAAAGGGACAACATGTAAAGTTGGCAACAAAAGAAGTGTGGTTATTGAAGAGATTAGTGCTATCAAAAAAATACCAAGTACTTTGAATTTGGACAAGAAGAAACATGTCTTTAAGGCACCTCAAGATTCTGCAAGACTCAAATCTTTAAAAGCTCAAGGGTGCAAAAGTGTAATCTTTTCATTTGAGAAGGATCAGGAGACTTTCGTGCTATCAATATGAATCTGCTTTTTGAGTCATGTAGAATGCAAAAGTTGTGCGGTAATAGAAGTTTCCAGCAGATCTTACAGGAAAACCTCAGAGGCCAGGCAGGGTGCCTTTGACAGGCAGATGCATGATATGGGATACAGGTAGAAGTGGGAGCAAAATGAATGTATAATGGAGACCTCAGAAAATGTGAAATGTCAGGAACATAAAAAGTATGCTGAGGAAAATCACAGACAGCAAGGGAAACAAATTAAGAAAGAAGTCATGTGGCCTGAAAATGGGAAGGGCATTGGGATGTGGCCATCAAACTCCTCTGAAATTCACACCTCAGTACCATGTGCCCTGAATGTTAGATATGGAGCTCTAGGACTTAGGACTTAATATTTGTCCTGATGGGTTTCAATCTTGCTTTGGTCCTATTCTTCTTCTTTTTTTTTTTTTTTTTTGGTACCGGGGATCGAACTTGGGACCTCGCGCTTTCGAGGCAGGCGCCGGAACCACTGAGCTAAATCCCCAGCTCATGTCCCATTCTTCTTTAATTCCTTATTCCTCTTTTTTGGAATGAGAATGTTTAGCCTATGTCATTGTTCTTTGGGATAAAGTAAACGATTTTGAATTTTATAGAGGTTCATAGCTAAAAGTTTGCCTTAAATCTCCAACAGACATTGACATGGAATTTTGCAAAATGCTGGAACTGTTAAAATGTTGAGGAAGGGCTTAGTATGTTTTTGTTATATGCAGGAAAGTTACATCATGGTAGGCAGAATTATGGCCTTGTGTTCATTTGGAAATTGTAGTTTATGGAGATGTGCTTAGGTATCAAGTGGACAAGATGCAGAATGTATTTGTTAAACTTAAATGTCAACATAATTGGATTAAGAGACTCACGAAGAAGTTATTGAACAGTGAGGGTGCAACAGTCATCAGTGGATTAATCCATGGATGTTCATAGCTGAATGTGCTATTAAAAGATGGAGCTCAAAAAACAAATAAACAAACAAACAAAAAAGATGGAGCTCATTTAGAGGTGGGTAACTATGGCATGTTTTTGGAGGATATATCTTTTGATTTTTTTTTTTGGAAAGTGCTTAATTTATTACATTTATAAGTTCATTTGATTTTTTTTCTTCCCTTGTGCTCCACTTCCTGGTTATCATGAAGTGAGCTATTTTGCTCTGCCACATCATTTTGCCATGATGTTTCTTCCTTGGAGCCAGCCAACTATTTACTAAATCCTCTGAAACTATGAGGCTAAAAAGGCTTTCCTTTAAATTGGGTATTTTTTCCAGCACTGAGAAAACTTACTTCAATTCCACCAAGATTGAAATAAACAAAGATAATGAAATAAACAAAGATAAAATATATGAGAAAAATTGATTACATGCATTCTTATACTGTCTATGAAATTTTAGATGTACCTATTTTTATATACAGAACTTTCATGTTTTATTTATTTATTTTTTTGGTACCGGGGATCGAACTCAGGACTTTGCATTTTCGAGGCAGGCGGCAGAACCACTGAGGTAAATCCCTGGCCCTCATGTTTATTTTTTAATGTTCTTTAATAAATTAAGCAGGCAAAAGACTAGGTTAGTAGTTAAGGAAGTTGAGTGAAATCATAGACTCCTACACATGATAAATAGATAAGGATAGTTGTTTCTTATGTTGATATTATTTGTCTTAGCTCTTATTACGGTATATAATGTTTACATTGGTTGAAGTTATTAGGCACATCTTTTCCCTCTCATTTCTTTCTTTCTTTCTTTTTTTTTTTTTTTTTGGTACTGGAGATCGAACTTGGGTCCTTGCTCTTGCGCAGCAGGTGGTGAAGCCACTGAGCTAAATCCCCAGCCCTTTCCTCTCATTTCTGCATCCCCTCCTCTTCACCCCTTTCCTTGTTCCCTTGGCGCACTTCCTTATTCGACCATCAGAGACATCATACAGTATTTAAACTTCTGTGTCTGATGTATTTCTCTCAACATTATATTTTTTAGGTGCATCTATTTTCCTACGACTGCCTCAAATTTGTCATTCTTTATAATTGAGTAGTATTCCATTGTACACAGATACCACATTTTGTTTATCCAATCATCTGTTGATGAGTATACAGGTTACTTTCAAGATTTAGCTATTTTGAATTGTGCTGCTATAAACAGTGGTATTCATGTGTCACTGTAGTATGATGAATTGAGCTCTTTAGGGAAGATACCTAGAATGGGGATAACTGGGTTGTATGGAATTTCCGATTTCAGTTCCTTGAGAAAACTCCACACTGATTTCCATAATAGTTGTACTAGGTTGCATTCACACCAACAATGCAGGAACATTCATTTTTTTTTTTTTTGCCGCAGACACAGCAACATTTGTTATTGTTTGATTTCTTAATGATTGTCATTCTTTCTAGACTAAGATGAAACATTAGTGTTGTTTTAATTTGCATTTCTCTAATGACCAGAGATGTTGAACATTTTTTCATGTATTTGTTGACTGTATTTCTTCCTCTGTGAAGTGTCTGTTCATTTCTCTTGTCCATTTCTTGACTGAGTCTTTAATTTTAGGTGGTTTAATTTTTTGAGTTCTTCAAATATTCTACATATTAATCTTCTATCTTAGGAATACTTGGAAAAATTTTTTTTCCTATTCCGTAGGTTGTCTCTTCCCTCTATTGATTGATTCTTTAGTTTTACAGAAGCTTTTCAGTCTGATATGTCATTTGTTGATTTTTGCTGCTATTTCTTGTGTGATTGAGATTCTGTTTAGAAAATCCTTTCCTACACTTCAGTTTTACCTATTTTATCTTCCAGAAAATTTAATGTTTCTGTTGCAATGTTTAGATCTTTGATCCATTTTGATTTTAAGTTAGTATGTGGTGAAAGGTAAGGGCCTAGTTTCATTTTTCTACAGTTAATCAGTTTTCCCAACACTTGTTGAATAGGTTATCTTTCCTTCAACACATACTTTTGGCCCCTTTGTCAAAGATAAACATTTAAATATGTCTGGGGAGCTTTCTGTATCTTCATTTCTGTTTCACTGATCCATGTGTCTATTTTTTTTCCAGTATCATGCAGTTTTTATCACAATTGTTTTGTTTTGTAGTCTGTTATTGCTATGCCACCTGCTTTGCACTTACTGCACCAAATTATTTTTGTTATTTAGCTTCTCTTCTGGTTCCATATGAATTTCAAGATGTTTTTCTCTTGATCTATAAAGAATGCTTTTGTTATTTTGATTGGAACTGCATTGAATCTGTGTAACAATTGTGGAAATGTAGCCATTTTGAAAACATGGGGTCTGCCTATCAAGACATCTTTCCATTTTCTGATCTTATTAAATCTATTTCTTCTCAATAATGTAATTTTCTTTGTAGAGGTCTTTCACTTCCTTGGTTAGGTTAATATTTCATTATTTCATTTTTCTTAAAGCAACTGCGCATAGTATTACTTTCATAATATCCTTCTCATCCTGTTCATTGTTGGTATACACAAATTCCAATGATTTTCATGTGTTAATCTTGTATCCTGCTACTTTGCTACAATTGGTTATTAATTCTAAGAGTGTTTTTGGTGGAGTTCTTTGGTCTTCTATGTTGAGTATCATGTCATCTGAAAATAATGATAATTTGAGTTCTCTCTTTCCTATATGTAGCCCTTTTATTTCTTTCTCTTGTCTGATTGTTCTGGCTAATGTTTCAAGTACTATGTTGAATAGCAGAGAAGATAGTGGACATTCTCTTTTTTTCCTGATTTTAGGGTGAATGTTTTTAGTTTTTCCCCATTTACTATGATTCTGGTTATTGGTTTGTTATAAATAGACTTTATTATATTAAAGTAAAATCCTTCTATACCTGTTTTCTTTAGGTTGTTTATCATGAAGGGGTGTTGGATTTTGTTGAAACCCTTTTCTGCATGTATTGATATGTTCATGGTTTTTTTGCTCCTGCTTATGGGATGTATTACATTTATAGACTTACATATGTTGAACCATTCTTGCATCATGAGGATTAAACCTAGTTGATCATGATGTATAACTTTTTTGATAAAGTGCTGCAGTCTTTTTGCTTCTATGTTCATTAGAAAAATTAGCCTATAGTTCTCTTTTTTAGTTGCATACTTATCTGGTTTTAGGATCAGGGTGATACTAGCTTCCATAAATGAATTTTGGAGCATGCTCCATCCCTTTCATTTTCTTTGAACACCTTGAGGAGCATTGGGAAAACAACATCTTTAAAAGCTTTGTAATATTCAGCTGTAAATCCATCAGGTCCTAAGCTTTATTTAGGTGGCATATTCTTTATTACTGAGTGAATTTCATTGCTTCTGATTGGGTTAAGTATATTTATGTATTCTTCAGTGAGTTTTGGTAGTTTGTATGTATATAGGAATCTGTCCATTTCTTCAAAATTTGCTAAATGTTTGGAATAGAATTTTCTAAAGTAGTTATCAACTGTCTTCTGGATTTTGACAGTGACTATTGTGATTTCATCTTTATCATTTCTAATCACATTGATATGAGTCTTATCTCTTTCTCTTGGTGAGTCTTGCTAAGGGACTGTGTACTTTATTTATTCTTTCAAAGAACCAGCTTTTCAATTTCTTGACTGTTTTACAATTTTTTATTTTCAAATTCATTGATTTCTGCTCTCATCTTTATAATTTCTCTCCTCAATATCAGTTTGGGCCTGGTTTGTTGTTTCACAAGTATCTTAAAATTTCTCATAAGGTTATCAGTTTGGGCTTGCTCTGTTTTCCTAATCTGAAAATTAAGTGCAATGCATTTTCCATTTAGAACTAATTTCAAAATATCCAAGATGTTTCATTGAGTTGTACAGTCATTGTCATTAACTTGCAGGATTTTTAAATTTCTGCTTTGATTTCTTCTGTGATGCATTGTTTAGGAGTATGTTGTTAATTTTCCAGGAGCTTTTGCCTTTTCCACAATTTCTTTTGTTGTTGATTTATATTTTCATTGCACAGTGGTTGGATAATGTCCTTGGGGGTGATTTTAATTATTTTATATTTACTTATGCAGACTTTGCGGATTAGTATGTGATTGATTTTGGAAAAAGTATCATGTGCTGCTGAAAAGATTGTATACTTTTTTGTATATGGGTGGAATACTCTCTATGTTCAAGAGTGTGGTTCAGCTCTGAAATTTCTTTATTGGTTTTTTTTGTGTGTAGTTGATCTATCTCTTTTAGGAAAGGTGGTGTTAAAATTCCCTATTATGATTGTGTTAGCGTTTATTTGATTTTCTAACTTCAGGAGGTGCTCCAGTATTCAGTGCAGAGATGTTTATCAATATTATCTATTCTTGTTAGAATGCACCTTTAACTAATATGTAGTGACCTTTTTGTCTCTTCTAATCTGTTTTAATTTGAAGTTTGCCATGCCCGATTTTAGAAATTCTACCCCTGCTTGTTTTCATGGTTGTGGAGCATAAAATGTTATTTTCCATCCTTTAATTTTTAGGCTCCGAATATCTTTTCGATTAGATGAGTTTCTTGAATGTAACAGACTGATGGATTCTGGTTTTTCATCCAGTCTGCCAATGTGTGTCCTTTGATTGGAGAATTGAGGCTGTTAACATTGAGAGATATTACTGAGATGTGTTTGTTATTTACTATTATTGCCTTCTTTGTTGGTATATCATTTGTTTTACTTTTCCTGATGTTTGTTGTTGCTGTTATCTATTGATTTCTCTGGTTTCTTCTGTGTTTTTAGGTGTGTCCACTTCATTGTGTCTGTCAGAATATTCTTGAGTAACCAACACTGATTAAGAGAGACAAAGAAGGACACTACATCCTTGTAAAGGGAACAATCCAAGAGGAAGATGTGACAAACATAAACATAGATGCACCAAACACTAGTGAACCCAACTGTATAAAACAAATACCAACAGACATGAAAAATCATATAATCACTAATACAGTAGTAGTGGGGGACCTCAATACCCTACTGTCACAAATAGATAGATCAAGAGACAAAAAATAAGCAACAAAATACTAGAACTCAAACAAACTCTTCAACAAATGAACTTAATAGAAGTTTAGAGTGTTCCAACCCACAAAATCAGTATACACATTCATTTCAGCTCCATACAGGTCCTTCTCCAAAACAGACCACATCCTCACTCATAGAAGATGTTTAAGTAAAGGCAAAGGAATTGAAGTTATCCCCTTAATATTACCAGACCATAGTGTGATGAAATTGGAGATCAATAGAAAAAGAAACCTCAAGAATTTCATAAACACATGGAAATTGAACAACACACTTCTGAATAGCCAATGGGTCACAAAGGAAATTAAAGAAGAAATCAGACAGTTCCTACAAATAAATGACAATGACAAAACAACTTATTGAAATCTATGGAACGCAATGAAAGCAGTCTTATGAGGGAAATTCATAGCAGTGAATACTCATATTAGGAAACCAGAGTGAGATCAATTAAACAACCTGATGCTGAACCTCAAGCTTCTAGAAAAAGGAGAGCAGTACAAACCCAAATCTCATACAAGGGAGGAAAATATAGAGATCAGAGCAGCTATCAATGCAATGGATACTAAGAGAATGATAAAAAAAATCAATGAAGCAAAGAGTTGGTTCTTCAAAATAATAAACAAACTTGACAAACCCTTAGCCAACCCTTCCAGAAAAAGGAAAGAAAAGGCCCAAATGCATGCAGGAATGAAAAGAATGAAATTACAATGGACCCTGCAGAAATCGAGAGGATCATCAATACCTACTTCCAGAACCTATAAGCCAATAAGTTGGAAAAAACAGAAGAAATGGACAGATTCCTAGGTACATATGAATTACCAAAGTTGAACAAAGAAGACCTAAAAGTTTTAAACAACCCAATATCATCAATGAAATTGAAAATATAATTAAAAACTCATCAACTAAGAAATGTCTGGGTCCTGGAGGTTTCACTTTCAAATTCTACAAGGCATTTAGAGAGGAACTACTGCACTACTGTTTAAACTCTTCCATGAAATTGAAGGAAAGCAATACTCTTGAATTCATTACTGCAATCAAGAATCACCTTGATCCCCAAAGCACAGAAAGACCTAACCTAAAAAGAGAGCTATAGGTCAATCTCACTAATGAACATAGATGCAAAAATCCTTAATAAGAAACGGGCAAATAGAATACAGAAGATAATCAAGAAGATCATACACCGTGACCAAGTGGGATTCATCCTGGGGATGCAGGGATGGTTCAACATATGCAAATCAATTAACATTATACACTATATCAATAGAGCCAAGGACAAGAACCATATGTTCAGCTCAATAGATGCAGAAAAAGCATTTGACAAAATCTAACACTCATTCATGATAAAACCCCTACAAAAAATTGGAATAAATGTTCTCTGCCTCAATGTGCTAAAACCCATCTATGAAAAACCAACAGCCAACATCATACTAAATGATAAAAAACTGAAATCCTTCTCAGTATAATCAGGAACCAGACAAGGATGTCTGCTATCACCACTCCTGTTCAACATAGTTTTATTAGCCACAGCAATTAGACAAGAGAAAGAAAGAAAAGGAATAAAGGTAGGAAATGAAGAAGTCAAATTGTTATTATTTGCAGATGACACAATACTCTATATAGATGACCCCGAGAACTCCACCAAAAGTCTTCTAGACTTAATAACCAAATTCAGTAAATAGCTAGATACAAGGTCAACACACAAAAATCAATAGCTTTCCTCTACACTAACAACAGACTCACTGAAAGAGAAATAGGGCAAAGAATTCCTTTCAAAATAGCATGCAAAAAACTGAAATATTTAGGAATCAACCTAACAAAAGAAATAAAAGACCTCTTCTCTGAAAACATAGCACTTTGAAAAGAGAGATTGAAGAGAATTTCAGAAACTGGAAAGATATCCCTTGCTCCTGGGTAGGAAAAATCAACATAGTGAAAATGGCCATACTTTCAAAACTGCTATATAGATTCAATGTAATCCGAATTGAACCTCTAGCAGCATACTTCATAGACCTTGAGAAAACAATCCAAAAATTCATTTGGAATAAGAGGGGACCTAGAATAGCAAATCAATTCTAGGCAACAGAGAAATGGCAGGGGGTATCACAATCCCCAACTTGAAACTATACTACAAAGCTTCTGTGATAACAGCATGGTACTGGCAAAGAAAGAGAAATGAGGACCAGTGGAACAGATTAGATGATGCAGAAACAACTCCAGAAACACTCAGATGTCTCATCTTCCACAAAGGAGCTAAACAACCTCACTGGAGGAAAGATAGCCTCTTTAATAAATGGTGCCAGAAAAATTGGATTTCAACTTGCCAAAGATTAAAACTAAACCTGTATCTCTCACCATGCTCTAAACTAAAATCAAAATGGTTTAAAAATCTAAATATTAAAACAGAAATGGTGAACCTGCTGGAAGAGGGGCTAGGTAGAACTCTTGCCGACATAGGTGTAAGAAAAGATTTTATGAACAAAACCTCAGTTGCCCATGAACTAGCAGAAACAATCAACAAGTGGGACCTCTTCTTATTAAAAAGCTTCTGCACAGCAAGATAAACCACCAACAGTGCGAAGAGACAACCTATATTGTGAGAAAAAATTTTCATCTGCTATTACTTAGACAAAGGTCTACTATCCAAAATGTATAAAAAAGTTAAAAAATCAGACCTCCCTAATTTAAAGACCCAATCCAAAAATGGGCATCTGAAATAAACAGACATTTCTCAAAAAAAGAAGTAGAAATAGCAAATACACATATGAAAAAATGTTCAACATCACTGGTCATTCAAGAGATGCAAATGAAAACTTCACTGAGATTCTACCTCACCCCAGAATGAATGGCTGCTCTCATGAAATCAACCAATAACAAATGCTGGCAGGGCTGTGAAGAAAGAGGAACCCTGCTCCACTGCTGGTGGCAGTGTATACTGGTGCAACCACTGTTGAAATCAATATGGAGATACCTCAAAGAACGAGGATTGGAAGTCCCATTTGATCCAGCTATTCCCCTGCTGGATATCTTTCCCAAAGAACTAAAAGTGATATATGTGCACCCATGTTCATAGCAGCACAATTTGATAGCTAAAACTTGGAAGCAGCCCAATTGCCCATCAGCTGGAGACTGGATAAAGAAAATGTGGTTTTTAAAAAAATTAAATGGAGTACTACTCAGCCATAAAAAATGAGAAATTAGAGACATTTATAGCTAAATGGATGCACACTGAAGGCATACTCTTAAGTGAAATAAATAGGACACACGTGTAAACACTGAATAGTATCACTAGTGTGAGAAACTAAAGGTGTAAATAAGGACCAAAAGGTATAATAGATAATGTGAAATAGGAAGAAAAGGGGCAAAGGGAAGGGGAAGCAGGATGGATAAGGGAAAGTAAAGAAGGGAATAGAATTAATATGAGAAAATGGAAAAATGGAAACAAAGCCTATGTAAATAGGTAAGGATTAAGGGGTTGAAGGGAGGGCAGGGGAATGGGGAAAAAATAATAACCAAGAGAAATTTTGTAGAGGTGCAAATTTCCAATGATGAATGTCATTATATTGTATACCTAAAATGCACCAATAAAATTCATTAGAAAAAAAGAAAAATTTCAAAGTCCCATGATCTTGTCCTTGCTCTTTAGAATTATGCCAATGTTTGAATGATTCATATTATAAGAATCAGTGACATCTACTATCTTGATCCAATTTCTCAATTGTTTGCACTTTTATTTCCATGGTTATTGTTTTTCCCTTCCTAGCAGTCCCCTCCTTATCACTGTTGTTTTTCCTCTTGCTTCTTTATCATGGGCTCTGACTGAGCACCATACTACTGCATGCTATCACACTGTACAGTAAGCACATAGCAGCACAACTGCGCCAATGTCCAGCAGATATGTGATCTACTTCCAAGTTATGTTTGTATCTAGGAATGTTCCTAATGTGAAGTCCGTTCCTGTTTGTGAAAGTTCACAACTTGAATGTTCGTGAGTCAGGGACTTACTGTAGTTTCCAAGATGCACATTCTATCTCCAGAACATATGCATCATTCAAACTGAAAGCGTGTTTCTTTTAACATCTCCCCATTCTTTCACCCCTAGTAACCACCACTCTATCTTTTGTTTCTATGAGTTCAACTTCATTAGGATCTACATACAAATGAAGTCATGCAAAGACAAAGACATTTATCTTTCTATATTTGGCTTACTTCATTTATTTCACTTAGCTTTATGTTTTTAAGATATATATATATATATATAAAGTAATATATGAATGTGTATATATACACACATTTCTTTATTCATCTGTCAACAGATACTTAAGTACTTCATTTTAAAAGTTTAATGATCTTGAAATGTTTGCTAGCATTTACATTGGAAACCTCTCATTTTTGGAAAGTTGTTAATTATTGAGTTAATTTCTTCATTAGACATGGGCATATACAAACTATTGATTTTACTTTGTGTTAGTTTGGCAGTTTATATCTTTCAAGGAATTTTCAGACTATGTAAATTGTAGATATTTTGTATATGCAGTTTTTTGTAATATTCTCTTATGATCCACTTAATGTCTATGGGATTAGTAATGATGATAGTTTCACATTTATGATATTCTTAATCTACTATCCTTTTTTCTCTTGATTAGCTCTACCAATAATGAACAAATTTATTGATCTTTTCAAAGAATTTAACTTTTGATTGTATTGAGTTTTTTGTTTTGTTATTTTAAATGTCATTGATATCTGGTCTAATTTTATTTTCTTATATTTAGGATTAAATTGTTTATTTTCTAGTGCCAGGGATGTAGCTCAGTGGCACAGCTCCTGCCTGGAAAACGTGAGGACCTGAGTTTGATTCCAGGTACCACCCCCCAAACAAACAAACAAACAAAAAATCGTTCATCTTCTAGTTTTCTAAGGGAGAGGTTTGATTGTTTTAGTAAATTTTATCAAATAAAACACTTAATGGTGTATTTTTTTCTCTAAGAATTGCTTTCATAGTGTTTCAGAAATTTTGGTAAATTAAATTTTAGTTTGGCCCCCAGACCAGCTGGCTCCCTTATAAAAAATAGCCATACATACATATATTTTAATTCAATGTAGTTTCTGAAATTCCATTGCTGATATGTCAAATTTGAAACACACAGGTGACTCATTTATTCTGCACATAATTGCTATGATCCACAAAATACATTTCCCCAATTTACCTTTTCTTCATGGTTGCCCAGAGTCTGTCCATGAGTTGGACTAATGTGAGATTATAGAAAATTTATGCAATGTGAGATATGTGAGATATGGAGCATGAAAGAATAGATGATTATTTTTTTAAAATATATACCCAAGATATGCGTAGATGACAAATGTAAGTGCTCTAACAGGTCTCTGACAGCTTCCTACAGATTACATGATTTAGTGTAGTGAGCAGCTGAATTTGCTCAAGATAGTTTCTACAGGATTACTCTCTTCAGTGTTATGAATTCAAATAATCAGTAGAAATTACTCAAATTTCTTAAGATTTCAATTAACTCCAAAGGATTTTTGAAGGCCACCTGCTTTTAATTCCATAATTTGAAAAGTTTGAAGAGAACTTCCTTGTCTTTAATCTTTTAGTCCACTCAATGTTTTTTTGTAAAAGCATTCAATTCTTCACATTAAAATGTTTCAGATGGATTAATAACAAAGCTTTTATTTTTATTACTAAACTCTATTACACAACACATTTCTTTCTAGTTGAGAGAAGATATGTATGATAGAATATAGATTGGTTGTGAAAAATTACCTCATAATGTGTACAACTTAAAGAACATTTCTAGGAGTCTTAGGTGGTGGGATACACACCTTATCCTAGGAAACCAGTAAGTTATGACAAAATCAGAGAGGTAATCATGAAAATTTAAATTTAAAACTCAGTAAAAAATAATTTTAAAATGTCTTTTATTGGTGTTTCAGAAATATTGTGGGTTTTACCAGCTTTTTTATTCAGTATATAAACAACTATGGAATTAATCTCTGGAAACATTTGGCAAGGTCTTCTTAGAGAATGGAGATAACAACATTACATATATATAATATACATATATATTATATATATGAAAAATCATTTTAAATAGTAAACTGTAAACAATTCATTTGTAAACTGTATAATTGATGAACACTAGACTATTAATATCTGTTTAAACCTTTGCTTTTGATGTAGGCTTGAGGGACTCTGCCTTCATGCTAGTAAATACAGATTGATGTGGGTTTTTAGTGGTAAGGAATTAATTTATGTATTGGAAAATTTGAATATTAAATTGTGAATATTAAAGCATTGTACTCTCTCTGTGAAGGGCCCAAATTTTTTTAGCAGTTCCTTTAACTGGAAGATAAATGTCTCTTATTTGAAATCTCCCATTCATGTGGGAGACTTGTTAGTGCAATTTACTTCCAACAGAAAAAAGGAAATTAATTTGGTAGAGGAATATTTTGGCTATATCTGTTAAAAATGTGTATATACACATTTTAAACTACCTGCAGTCAAAGGCTTTGCTAACTCCTTTCTTGTCGGCTTCAGAGCAAAGCTATCACCCAGGGTATGTACTCACGCTATCTCCAAGGCAAAAGATGAAGACTGTGTAATAGAAGCAATTTTTATTGAATTCTATAAGACATTTGCTTTAGCTGGTCATAAATTATGTCTACAAACCATCAGGGATTTGGGACCATGTACTGGCTATATAGAATGGTTTGTATTAACTTGAGGAATTGCACACGAAAGAAAACCATGTGAGCATAGAGTCAAGGGAATTACAAATGGGGTGCCTGAGGGTGTATTTTATTTTCCCTGCTTTACGATTATCTTACAGTATAATTTTTTTCTCCCCTGTGTACATGTATGCTGATGATATAATATGATCTTACAGAACAACTGTGATGCCTTGGGGTACCCCCAGCAGCCAGTGGTCTTACTTACTGAGCTTGTTTTTTTCTTTCTTTCTCTCTATTTTTTCTGCAGAAAGTTGACTCGGGTGAAACCTGATGCCAACAACTTAGTCTTCTGTTTTACTTCAATGCTTCATAAACTTAGCATCTCAGTAATGATTAACAACTAGGTAAAATTTCAGAATGGGCTGAGTTAACTTTATTTTTGTATTCTGACCCAGTCTTGCTTCAGATTTTTAAAAAGCAAGTTTTTCTGTTTTTCAATACCTGTAAAAATGTCTGTCCAGCAAAGGGATTGTGTTACTTAACTGTGATCACACTAGTTTTTCTTCTTTTTTTTTTTTTTAGTAATGGAGGGTGTAGAGGAGTTGGCTCCATACCAGTTTGGATATTTCGTGGACAGTTGCTCTCCCAGTGCACCTGGTTTGACAGGTGTCTAAGTGTCTCTTAGAGCCTCTTAGGAGCTTGCATTATCCTTCAGCTGTGAAAGCTGATAAAGGCATTGTGAAGTGAAAATCTAGCATCCCTGTAGGCAGAATGTGTCCTCACCTCAGTGGCTGGCCTGAGTGCTGTGCATCTACCAACCACAAGTGGAGGACTGAGAAATGTATTCACATAATAATGAGCACTGGCAAATCTCATCTCTGATCACTACTTTAATTATCATAATGTATAAATGTACAATCTGGTATTCAAAGAAGCAGCTGAGCTTGTCATTCTTTATAGAAGAAAAGTAAAATATGAATATTTGAATCATGGAATGATACATGGGGTAATTTATTCAAACAGTAATACTTTTTTCTAAGTATGAAAACAATTACTGAAGGTCATAGTGCTCTTTTTGTGAAAGTAATTTGGAATCAGAAAGACTAGGAATGTAAAATCATATGATTTTTTATCATTTCATTTGATAGTGATGTCTATGAGGAGGAGCACATAATAAGAATGCAAGATAAGGATAAAGATAGAATTTAAACATTTTTGAAAAAATTTTGCTTAGCCAATTTCCATTATTTTCTGCTTATATTTGAAAATACAGAGTTAATTTTAATATAAGTTCAGAAGAACTTTGCCATACTAATTTAAATGTAGCCCGTATAAGTGTAAAAATCTTTGGTCTTTCATTGAAATTTATAACTAATGGGCAACCCATTTTCTCCTCCCCTTTCTGTCTCTCTTAGGCAGAAGCTTTCTTTCTCCCAATTAATTTTTCCTACTCTTAACCTCCGTTGTTCCTAGAATTCATTCTTCGATTTTAGAGAACACAAACTCAGTCAAGTTTCAGATATCTAGCAAGTTTGGAAGTTATATCTCTTCCCCCTATATCATTTTGGAGGTCTTTCCCTGAGATTACTGTATGGAGGTAAGAGTTTTCTTTCATATGTTCTAACATTGGTCTTTTTGCTTTAAGATTGTAACCTTTTGTTTCATAGGCTCTTGACATTTGTTTCATAGATTCCGGTTTTTGTTTCATAAATTCTGGCCTTTGTTTTGGCTTTTGTTTCAAAAGTGTCTTAATTTTAAGTTGTGTTTTAAATGTTTGCAAATTTGTTTTTCTTATGCATTGTCTTTTGTTAAAATTACATTTTATACTTGTTTTGTATGTGTTGCACTTGGACTTAGTTGATTAAAAACTTGTAAAAATAGGTCTCTTATGAAATCATCTCAGATAAAGACAGTTCAGGATTTTATCTGTCCCTTGTAAAATGCCAAACAGTGGTTACTCTGCCAGATAATAATTGCCTTTAGGGCAGCTCCCACTCTCTAAGCAGAGGACAGGTTTCTCCAGCTTCCCTCTGGTGAATCCCCACTCACATTGAAGCCAATGGCATGTGGAATGTTGATCAGATAGGCAATTGGGTTCCTTTTGGAGACAGATCTCTGATTACCCAGAAGTAGCAGAAACTGAGGTGACAACTGAGGGGTCATGACCAGGGCTAATCTCTGGCAGATACCCAAAGATCCCTCAGAAGAAACTAGCTCCCAACAGCCTGTCCAGGCAATCAGTAGAAAATCTCCACAACTTGTCCCTGTCTGGACTCCTCAGTGAGGTGAAAGGGGAACTCTGTCAGTGATCATCAGATATCCTCTGTCTCAGAGTGATCTGAAACTATGCCATCAGCACCCTTTCTTAAGGCTCCGTTAAGAGTAGAGCTACAGGTTTGGACTGTTTCTCTACTAATAAGACAGACCTCTAGACAAATGATTAAAAAGAAAACCAAATCTTTGATAGATTAAAAACTACCTGAACCTTCTCTCCCCCTCCTAGGCATGTTCTTCATCATTTATATGTGTAGGGGAGAAAAGTACATTTGCTGATAGGTTGTGGACTTATAGAGAGCTATATGGTGACTTTGGGATGTTTAACCAGCTTGAGCTTTATTTGGACTTTTTCTCTCTGCTAGTGAGCTACAAACTCCCCTTAAACTTTTCTCCAACTTGTTGGGAGTTCATTTGAGAATCCCTTGTAGTCAAACCACTCCTCCTTCCAGAAAGTCAGACTAAGGCAACTTGCAATAACTGTATTGTCTTACACTAGGGAAAATAGCAATCAGTAACTTGCATTTGTGTTTTTACATGCTAACTAGAATATGGGACTATTTTGGTCAGGCTTTCTCTTCATTCATGCCTGCATAGGAAGTTGATAAGAATGTCTTTACTATGTATGTAGATTGTGGCCACTAGAAGGACCTATGAGTTTCAAATATTTAGTAAATTTAAAATGGACCTTAAAAGAATAGCCTTGTCTTGCTGCTAATAAAAGTTGCCTAAAGGACTGGCTAGACAACAGAAATGTTTCAGAGCTTTCTCTGCCCTAGGGCCCAGGGCAGAATTTCTGATTTACCCTCTCTGGAGGTGACCCCTTTTGCAGGAACAGTGCCCTAATTTGACTGATGACTTATTTTCCTTTCTCTTTCAAGGAACTAGACATCAGTACTTCCTTCTCTAAACATGATTCTTATGGCTGAGGTCAATTGTAACTTGCACTTTAAGAGTACCTACTGGAGTAAGGATGTTAGTTACCTGAGGAAGATAAGATCTAGTGCTGGTAAAGGGTAGATAGTCCAGTTGGGTTTCATTTTCTGGTTCTCTTTCCAAATGGTAGCTACCTACCCTGGAGTGGTATAAACCTTGGGGGATGCCCTGGGGATGGCTAGGGGGCACAGGAGTCAAGCAGAGACTTATGGGACATCATATTTGTTTTTCTTGTTTCAGATTAGGAGCTCCATATCTGAACCTCTTACTCCTTTGGACTATATTAAGGGGCAATTTAGTATTTCTCTACTCCCTCATGTGGTGTGCCTACCTCCTAAAGCCAAGTACACAGAGGAAAATACTATGATGGTATCACACAATTAGAATTATACTGTAAAAGAGAGAAAATGGTCAAAATCATTTTATGTTGATATTTTCTTTAAATTAAGAAGTAATCCTTGCTTGTGTTCAAATGTAAATGTGGGATGTAGAGAAATGAGAGACACCTCACCCTTAAGACATTTAGTACCTCTAAGCCTGAGGCTACTCCTCACCTTTTAGAACCTGAGAACAAAGTTTTCAATACAACTTTAAGCTTTGACCACCAGGTGCCAAGGATAGAATTTCTAGGCCAGCCATAATTAATCTCTATGAAGCTATATCCATCCTTAGATAAGTTGTTAAGGTCCCTCAAAGAAAACATCTCTTTCAGGAAGTAAATGGCAAATATGGGACTACCTGTGATCTAAGACAGATTAAATGAGACCTAAAATTTTTTTCAGATAACCCTGATATATACATTGAGGTCTTTAGAGGATGTATTCAGACCTACAGACTAGATTAAAAAGATGTACTGTTGCTCTTAAATCAAACATTTATTTCTAATGAGAGACGAATAGTATAACAAGCTGCTACTACATATAGAGACAGATATTTTAATTTTGTAAGCTCAAAAGGCAGGCAGCCAGGGGAAAAACTGGTATCTACTAGAACAAAAACATTTCCTATACAAGACACCTACTGGCCTGCCAATCAGGTAGGAGATTAAAATAGAAGACATTTTCAGGCATGTATTCTTGAAGATCTAAGAAACATGAGAACTAAGCCTTTCAGTTATTTTAAATTATTAACTTTACCAGAAAAAAAATGATGATATCCCTAGATCCTGGTTTAATAAAAGAAAATACTATAGCTTTTTCCCCAAGTCACAGTCTTGCAATATGTAGAAAGTATGATGTTATGTGTCCCCTCAGAAGAGCTTTCTAGCCAAGACATCTGCTTGGCTAAATTTTCTAACAGACAGGGGTTATAATGTTTCTAGATCTAAGGCAAAATTTTGCAGACTTGAGGTAAAATATTTAGGCCTTATTATATCTAAGGGAACCCAAAGACTGGGGAAAGAAAGAATTAAACCAATTCTTTCCTTTCCACAATCCAAGACTCTAAAACAGCTCAGACATACCTAGAAATTACAGGCTTTTGTGACCTTCAGGTAGCAGGATATAGTGAGATTGCATGACCCCTCTATCAGCTTATAGAGAAACCAAAAAGACAGATACCCATATTTTAACCTGGGAACCTGGTTCCCAGACCAGACTGCATTCCAGAACTTCAGACAAGCACTTCTAAGTGCCTAACTACAGGACACCATTTCAGTTTGTATGTTAATAAAAGGTGAGACATGGCTTTGGGAGTGTTTCTACAAGATCAGGGACCTGCTCAACAGCCTGTAGGGTATTTAAATCACAAATTAGATATTATAGATTCAGAGTAATTCATTAAAAGGGTAAGCCCTAAACAATACAGTTAGAACACTTTCATTCTCTTTCAAGAGGCAAAAAGGAGCCATTCAGGTTCTTTGATTATTGGTTTGATTTTGTGCTTGGCAATTCAGTTGGAGTCAATCATGTCTTTTGTCCCTAGTGACATGTTTTGCTAAGGATCACAGATCCACTCTGGAAAAGCTCCTGATCTTAATTGTCCTTCTACACCTGATATGGTTAAGATTTAGTTCTTGTACCATACTTAAAGGCACTCTTCTGTCCCTTCTCCACTGCCCTGCCCCTGAGAAATAATGCAGTTTCATGCAAGGCTCTTCCCTCTTCTGTGGCTGCTGGATTTTAAAACAAAGCTTCCAGAATGGTGAGTTTCCCCTCCCTGAATTCCTTCCAGAATAAAGCTGACCTTCACTTATCTCTGGAGCATATAGAAAATTGGTCTGGGTTTAATCCTGAAACTCTTGAGAAATAAATGTAAAAGTTTGAGTTCAGATTGATCTGTCTTTCAGCCCTCAGGCAAAATTAGAGAATGGTAAGGACAGCTAACCCAGCTCTTCCTCGCACCTCTAGTCAGCCACCACTGGCACTGGATGAGATACAGTCTAAGGGGCACCTTAGATCGGGCACAGAACAAGAGGGATAGACAGGGATGCTTTCTCTCCCTTTGTTTTTTTTCAAAATGGGAAAAACTGTCATAGGTAGGCTTCTGCAGCACAGCAGGTTGGAAGCCTTGGCAGGCCTTTTTCCCTCACATTTAGCTCCAAAGAGTGTCACCTAATCTCTTCTACATGCAAACGTGGCCTGAGCAGACCCCCACTGGAGATAGTTCAAATTACCTTTAATGATCTGTCCCTTTAGAGGGAACAATTACATATGGCTATCAAACAACTATGGTTATCAAAGCAACAATGAGAATACTGTATAGCTGGGTATTCCAGTCAGATAAACTGTCATCTTAGGGGCCATCTTAAAACTGTTTCTGCTTTCACAGGTGTAGAAGATTTTAATTTCTTTTGGTTCTTATTACAAGAGATCTCTGTTAATTGATCTACAAAGTTATGACTACTCTTTTTTATAATTATAAACCTAAAAATTATAAAAGTTATTTCAACTTGGCTAAATACATCTGAGTGCACTCTGGTTTGTAAACAAGGTGTCTTATGTGTGTATGTGTGTCTGTCTGTTCAATTTGTTACAACACATACAGCTGTTATGTTTGAGATTTTTTCTTTTGGTATTTTGGATTTTTAAAGATGTTTGCCTGTAACTCAAATTGGCTTATAGATCAATATAATTAAAGACATTGTTTCACCAGGTTGCCAGATTATCCAAATAATGTCAACTGGTTTTACGAATACAGTACATATTGCCATCTATATATAATAACTCAGGAATCTTTCATTGGTCAAAAATAATATGTTAATTTTTATGATCTGGCTCTCATAGGTCATCTAAAGATTTGTTCAGATAATTAAATAAAGTCTCTTGGGTTTAGGAAAACTACTGGACAGGACTCCCCTTTGCAAATAAAGGAGTGGCTGCCTGGAAAAAAATTTATTCCAGCCTTTGTTCACAAAAGGGACCCTAATAATTTCCATAGCCTCATGGGAAATACATCACTAAACACATTATTGTGATATGTATACTTTGGTCATGGTCAAATGGCTAAGTTTTCTGTGGGAAAATAATAAGATTTTATTTAAAATGTTTTTGGAACAAAACAAAATTAAATGACAAGGGGCTTCATGTAACTGATACTCATTGTTATTTTATGGTGTACTAAATATCATTCATGCCTTCTGAGTGTACAGATCTTCTAAGATATTGTTTATGGTCATGATCTTTTTTTGACTCAAGTATCTTCCTTTCTCTTGTGCTTTAGCTACTTGTGAGAAGAGTTACATATCAAGGTAACATGAAATAACCAATCAAATAATAATTTTTTCTTAAGAACTTATGTGATAGATATGTTATATGTGTCACCACACTTAGGGATGTTCAGTCACCAAACTGAAACAATGTCACACACTAAAATTAGAGGCTAGACATTATAAATTCCTAAGGTACATTTATAGGCCAATATGTATGTTCTCTTTAGATGTCATTCTACTAAAGAATAACAAATAAGAGTTTTCTGTATGTCATTTAATTTCTTGTGATCAGATGGAGATGTTTGACTGAAAGACTATTTCATACTAAGATGGACATGTAAGTATTACAAAGAAAATGTCATCATGATTGTCATGCTAAAATACTGTGGCTCTTGATCTTAAGTTTTTCTATATAATGTATAACTGTTGTCTGTTAATATTCTGCAGGGATTCAACTGCTAAAATGACCATGGTTGATAAAATATATTTCAAAAGTGCTTAATGTCCAGATGAAATTATAATAGTTAAGCTCACTGCTCCTGCTGAAATACTTATATCACTGATCTTCTGAGTGTTCAACAAGCAAAGTTTAAGGACCAAAACTAGAAAGGTAACTGGGCTATGAGGACAGCCAATATTTTGGTCCTGGCCCCTCAAAGTCAACAAAGATCCAGGACACAAAGGAACATTTCCTACAGGATCCTACATCTTTAGCAAGTCACTCAACTTCCTGAACAGGGAGATTGCTGGGCACCAGAGGAGAAATGTACCATGTGCCAAAGGAGGGTCACAAAGAGAGAAAAATCTCCCATGCTTTCACTGAAAGCAACATGGTCAAGCAAGGTCCTGAGCCATCCTGATGGCTGACATTGACAGAGGAGCTGAAAGGCTCTATGCATGGTTGCAAAGTAATGCCTGAGGAGACTTAACTGACTTTGATAGATAGCAAGAGGTTCATACTGATTGACACAAGTCTCATTTTAACTTGGTCTTAAACACCTAGCAGAAAAGAATAACAAAAAGAGGTATAAAATAATGCCATAGTATAAAGCTAGATATAAAAAAGGGCTCCAGTCACTGACCCCTTCTAGCAGTTTCTAGCTGTACCAGTAGCTGACCACAGTTATGGATCATTAGGAAAAAGCTATGGTAAAATCTATAAAAGCTCAGCTAGAATTTTAAATTTCTTAAGTGTCAAATTGTCTCTTCTTAAAGTATCAGACTTATACATAACCTTTATCAATGAAAGAACCTAAGCCCCATCAGGTTATAATCACTATTTCAATTTCTAAGTGTGACTTTCTTTCCAACCTGCCCTTTCATTCTAGTGTCTTCATGCTTAGATTATGCATGCTCTAATTTCTTAAAAGTTTTGTTTATTCATGCCTAGAGACTGCCAAACTCCAAACAGTCATACAAATGGAACCAATGACAAATGTGCTAGACTTCTTTTATTGGGATCCACCAGATCAACCTTGTAAATAGCTCATAACTGCTAAAGTATACAATATAACTTCTATGTTGGATTCTGAAGTCCCCTGGACCTTCTCCTTATCCTCTTTTTGGAGGTTATTACTAGTTCCTCCCAGTGGAAAGCTTTGTTAGCTATATTCATAGCAGTCCTGCTGACCTTATTATTTAGCCCATGTATGCTTAACTGTTTCTTTGGCTTTTGTCTCCTCCAGACTCAAAGCTGTATGGCTACCCAAGATGACAATGCCTGGCACCTATCAAAGGCCTTTAGATAGACCCTCTGTAGAGTAACTCTGACTACTGATCACAACTCTGTCCCTCTTCAGCTGGAAGTAGCCAGAACTGTCTTTGCCCTTTGCCCCCTCACAGCAGTTAGGGGTACTTCTTCAGAAAGGGGAATATTGCAGATAGGTAAGTTAATTAGATATCTTGTAGGCAGTTAGACAGGGCCTCCCTTAAGGGTGCCAGCCCTCCAGGAGGCAAGACAGCAAGGAGCCAATGTGGAGAACAATTCAGGCACATTCACTGGTTAGCATTATAAAAAGGAAAAGAAGTACTACTTCCCCTAGAGATAGATAACAGTGATTGATATTCTAAATGGAAAATTCCTTATATGTGACTTGTTTTCCCATTTGATCCCCATTTAATCAATATTACCTGGGTGACTGTACTTGTAATCTTATTGGTTGTTCATGGTTTTGTCGCACCTCATGCCCATCTTGTAAATTTCCATCAGGTCTTATAGTTTTGTCCCACTTTGTACCGCCCCACCACATGGCTTTGCTATACAAAACATCCTTGAAGAGTGGGGTGGGTGGGTGGGCAACCCACTTTCGGGCCCTCCTTCTGTATCTCTTAGGCAGAAGCTTTCTTTCCTCCAAAAAATTTTTTCTTCTCTTAAAAAAAAGAAATTTATAACTAAATACTTGCTTATTGTGGAGATGAAAGATTTTTTTCTCTTGTACCAGGGATGGAATTCAGGACCTTGCACTTGTGAGGCAGGCAGCAGAACCACTGACCTAAATCCCTGGCCCTGCTTGTGAAGAATTTATCAAGCTATACTCAACTGTTAGAGGCTAATTAGTAGGAAAAAAGGCTAATTAATAGTAAAAGACATGAGATGTGATCGAAAGACATGGTGAAATTTATATTTAAAAAGTTATTATAGTAACAGACACATTGCCACTATTCTCCCTCAAAGTGCTCTCCAACTTTTCAAATATATTTATTCCATGTTCCTGCTACATTCTGAGAAAGTTCTGGAACTCCTTTAGTTACGCTTCCTTGGCTTCCTCTATGTTCTGAATTGATTTAAAACCTGTCTCAGGGTCAGTTTGACTTTAGATAAGAGTCTGAATGAGGGTTCCATTGTTCCAGACAGTGAATTACATAAAGGAGGAGGGTCTGGTGAATAAGGTGGATGGGGATATGCCATAATGCTTTCAAGAGCCAACCTTTCCACTTTCCTTTGAAAGACACTGAGCAGCCACATTAATTATATATATATTATATATATTGTATATATAATATATATGATTTGTATTGATATGATATTTTAATCACAACTCATAAAGACACAAAAGAAGATTTTCAGAATTCATTAAGAAAATAGTAAAAATGATGGGCTAGTATAAGTGTGTTTGAAGAATGGGGGAGTATTTTGAGAGTGATAAATGGCAATGTGTCTTTTACTATAGTAAAGTTTTTATCTATATGTTCACCAAATATTTCAGTCATGCCTGAGATACCATGTGTGTGTATGCAAAACACTGTAATTAATCTGCTAAAAATATTTTAATTTTGAATCTTAAAGATTAGACAGAACACTTTCTAAAATTCAAAGTGTTTTGTTGTTTCTATTTATATTGTTTCAATCATCATTTCTTATTTAAAATCTAAACCAAATTTAATATTTTTTTAAAAGACTGATATCATTTTTACCAAGATGACCAATAACATTTAAAATATTATTTCATAATATAGTATTTTCATGAGAGAAGAAAGAAATGACAACTTTTTAAGTTTTATAAATCTTTGTGTTTCCAAGGAGGATATCTTGGGAAGAATGTGTGTGTGTGTGTGTGTGTGTGTGTGTGTGTGTGTGTTGATTCTGTTTCAGTAATTCCTGCTACCAAGTCCACTTCTAGTTGAAAACTAGGAGGCAAAGAGCCAAATATTAGAATGAAGGATACTTGTGGTAACACATATTTCCCTCCCTTTTCTTCAGCCATGTGTAGGTCTTTTAGTTTCTCTCCTCCTGAGATATGATTTGGGTCCTCATAATGTTTAAGCCTCCCTCATTACTTGCTAGTACAGGTATAATTCTGGCTTCATGTCAAACATTCTTGTAGTTTATTCTTGTTATGAATTGGCTAAAAAGATTCTATATTTTTGGAGGTGCCATGTATTCATGGGGTCCCATGAAATCCCTGCCCCTCCTGTAAGTCCAAGCACTTTCAACTTGAAGATTTCCTCAACCACACTGCTCAGAAAAGTGTTCTCTTTTGTATCAATCCATTACAATTTTGCTGCAGTAATAGCATAATTATATTATCTGATGACACATTTCTTTTGTCTTCTTGCCTCTGTTAGATTGTGATTTTGCTGAAATGTGGACATGGCCTGTATATATTAATTCATGGAGACTTCTAAGATGTACTTTACCCATAGCAGCTACTTAAGGCCTCCAATAGAAAAAAAGTTACACCAATTCAATATGAATTTGTCAGGAAACTTCACAATCCGAAGACAGTAGCATTTTCTGATTTTATAAATAAATGAAACCCTATAGAAGAGTCAACTCAACCTTTAAATTGCCAAATTTCTATGGATACTATACATTTCTTTTATGATATTTGTAAAACAACGTAACAAGCATACACCATCTCCAAAACAGCAAACAAATAAACTTAACATTGTCAGGATAGGATTTAATGGATGACATCTGCAACTATAACTGCTGCTTTGTATTATGAATATCAATTTGAAGTAAACTGCTGTTAGTGTCAGCTAAAATATATGATAATATGCAGAAAATCATAATATTGGGCAATTAAGCCTTTAGAAGAATCAAACTTTATTATCATAGTTTCCATTTATATTTTCGTTGTGAAGCTAAGTAAGAAGCAATGCAAAGATTATATTTGTCCTTGAAGTGGATGAAATTTCTAGAAGATTTTGGCAGCTCTGATTTGTTTTGTGAAATTTTAGTGACAAGTGTTTTGATTTTGATAGTTGACATGTTCCTGTAACATCCTTTGAAATATTGTCCAAAATGTTTTTTTTAGTGGTCCTGGCATTAAAGTCAAAACTTTATGTATTTGCTCTCAGAATGTGTGTGTATTTAATTTTTCCTAGAGATTATATTTGTGCTGACCAAATGGCTTATGCTCTTGGATCATATTTGTTTCTCTAAGATTCTACGTGGTCAAATAGAGATGTAGGGATTAAATTTGTGCAAATGGAATAAAGCAAAGCTTAATCATTCCCCCTAACAATTGAACTATTGCCTTGAATATATTCATAAGTTGCTCTATTCAACAAGTCATGAACAGATGTATTCCAAAGTGTGTGTGCACATGTGAGTTATTAATTAAAAATTGAGTGTGAGTAGGAAAATGGAAATAATTTCAGACATTGCCATTAAATATTAATTGACATACAATAATTATACATAGTTTGGGGCATTTTGATACATACATAGGTTATGTAAAGATCAAATGGGGTAAATAGCATATACATCACCTCATACATTTATCTTTTTCTTTAAGACAAGGATCCAAAGACACTTCTTGATATTTTGAAATATACAACACATTATTGTTAACTATAACTACTTCATAGTAGTTATTATTATTGCATAGCTCCAAAGTAATAAAATACTATGAGAATGTGTGCTTGTAAGCTCTAAAAAATTACTAAAACTAAAATGAATTTCTAAATGCATGTTTGTCTTTTAATAAGAGTTTGAGTCTATTACTTAGAATGTGTGGGATGCACTTGGTTTGGGAATGGGTGAGTACATGTAATTTTGTATGTGAATCTGAAAATATGGATCAATATTGTGAAGACAGATGTTTTGGAAAGAGTAAATGACAGTTATGACTCTTCCTGTTATGTGTCAAGGTTCTTTGAGTAGAAATTCCTTAAGAAATTCCCTAAGAAATTAGCTGATCCAAATACAATTTGATCTGCCTGATACAGATTCTGCCCAGGCACCATAATTTATTTTCCAAGTTTCTTATAAAGATTCCTATGTTATAATGATCAGTTCAACATCTCATCACCATTATTTTATTCAATCTATAATTTTGAACATTGTTCAACTCTATATTTTCATAATAATTTTTTCTAATATGAAAGCTATAAAATTTGGACATTATGAAAATACATAAAGAAAAAATTTTTTTAATATAGTTTACCCATTGTATGGGTAAAATCATGTCCCCTACCAACCTCAAAGTTCATACGGTGATATCCTAAACACTTATAAATTATAATGTAAACTAATTTAGAAATAAGGCCTTTGAAAGATATGTTTTTATAAAAACACACATTATTGAGGGCCATTCAACCAGAAGGGAGGAAACTTCAATATGAGATGTGGCATGTTGAACCTTAGTAACAGTGTTTGACAAATTTTAGCTTGTTTGGTGCAGTCAGTTGTGAGCTACAATTGAGAGGTGTGTTTTAAAGTGTGTGATAAATCATGGATCACATGCAACACTTTTTATTTTAATTGTGTGATCTTGCTGCTCGGATCCAGCTTTTTAAGAAATATTATCATGGGAGCTGAATGCTTATGATCCAAAGACCAAAGTTTAGAGTTCTTAATGGAAATTATGGAATAATTTGTACAAAAAGAAATGCTTCAATAAAGATCCAAAATCAAGGTGATGTTGATTGCATGTTTTGAACTTGACATAATTGTGTGAGCTGAATTTGGACTTCGGAACCCTTACAGTGGATATCATAAGGGTTCTTTGAAATATTTGAGATACATTGTGTGTAGAAAACAACCTAAGATGTTTCCAAGATTTAGCTATTACAAACTGTGCTGGTATAAACATGGGTGTGCATATAATGTTGTGGCATGATGCTTTTAATTCTTTTTGAAAGATACCAAGAAGGGGAATGGCTGGGTCAAGTGGAACCTCTAGTTTTAGCTCTTTTGAGAAATCTCCATACTGATTTCCACAGTGGTTGGTCCAGTCTATACTCCCAACAATGGTGGAGGATTCCTTCTTCCCCACAGCCCTGTGAGAATTTGTTATTGCTTGATTTCTTGGCAATAGCCATTCTTGTGGAATGAGTGTTGTTTTAATCTGCATCTCTTAAATGACCAATGATGTTGAACATTTTTTTTTTTTTGGTATCAGGGATCAAACTCGGGATCTTGCGCTTGCAAGACAGGCAGTGGAACCACTAAGCTAAATCCCCGGCCCTGAGGTTGAACATTTTTTTTCATTTTATTTGCTATTTTTAATTCTTCATCTGAGAAGTGTGTATTCATTTCTGATGGTCATTTTGGGATTGAGTCTTTAAATATGGGGATATGATTTTTTTGTGTTCTTCATATATTTTAGATAGTAGTCCTTTGTCTGAGGAAGAGCTGAGATTTTTTTTCCCATTCTGTTGGTTGTCTCTTTGCTCTGTTGATAATTTCTTTTGCTGTTCAAAAACTTTTTAATAAGACGAGATCCCAGGTGTTTATTCCTTGCAATATTTCCCATGCAATAGGGGTTTTGTTCATAAAGTCTTTGCCTACATCTACATCTTCAAGAGTTCTATCTGTTCTCTCTTCTAGCAGATTTAATGTTTCTATTTTAATATTTAGATCTTTGGTCCATTTTGATTTTAGTTTAGTGCATGGTGAAAGACATGGGTTTAGTTTTAGTCTTTGGCATGTAGAAAACCAATTTTTCCAGCACCATTTATCAGAGACTAGTTTTCTTCCAGTGAGTTTGTTTGGTTCCTTTTTTGGAGATAAGGTGTCTGAGTTTGTTTGGAGTAGCTTCTGCATCTTCTGTTCTGTTCCTTTGATCCTCAGTTCTGTTTTTTCTAATACCACGCTTTGCAGTATAGTTTCAAGTCAGCGATTGTGATGCCCCCTGCCTTGTCTTTGTTGTTCATAATATTTTTTTGCTATTCTAGATCTCTTCTGGTTCCAAATGAATTTTAAGAATGGTTTTCTTTAATTCTGTGAGTTATGTTATGTGTTTTTTTTTTTTAATGCTAAGGAGTACTACTCAGCCATAAAAAATGATAGACTTGAGACATTTCTAGGTCAAGAGATGCACCTTGAGACCATACTCTTAAGTAAAATAAATTGGACACATATTTGTAAATATCACATGTTTCTCTGGTTAGAGAAACTTAAAGTAAATAAGGACCAAAATAGATGCTGTGAAATAGCTAAAAATTGTTCATATAGGAATGAGAACTGGGGGAGAAGAGGGAAAGGAAGAAAAGGAAAAAAAAATGAGAAAAGAAGGGTAAAATAGAAACAAAACTTTTGTAAATAAGGATGGGGAAGAAGGGTTGAAGGAAGGGCAGGGGAATTACGAAAAAAAAAATCAGATATATTATGTACAGGTACAAATTACCTATGATGAATGTGATCATTATGTATATCTAAAATACAACTATAAACTTAATTAAAAATTAAGACAAACTAAAAAATAAAACAGCCTGAGAAATGGGCAAAAAGTTTCATATTCTATCACAATAATCTGTGTTACACATTGCTCTGGTTCAGCAATTTTTATCAAATGAAAGCATCATGACTGTCATCTGCTCTATTCACCAGACCTGGCATCATGTGATGTCTGGATTTCCCTGAAGTCAAAATTACCATAAGAGCTAAATTTTTCAATCATTCAAAATGTAGAGGTATTTCTGAAAACTCAACTAAAGACATAAAAATAGGACTTCTAGAATAGCTTCAGAAGGTGGTAAGTGTGATGAAATAAATGTGTTTGAAATGAGAGTATTTTGAAAGGGACTAATGAAAATGTGTCTTTACTGTAATAAGTTTCTTTATTTTTTACATTTAAACATTCCCTATTATTTTGTGATAATCAGGATAAAATGAAGTCAGAAGGGTTGATCTTAAGCTCATTACTGTATCCTTACAAAGCTGGGATTTGGAGACAGACATGCATAGAAGGAAAATAGGGAAAATCTGAACACAATGATACCCTGTTTTGAAGAAGAAAAGGCTTGAAACAAACTTTTTCCTTCAGGTCTCAGAAAAAAAGCCAGTCTTGATTTTGCACTTCCAATTTCCAGAACTAGGAGACAAGAAATTTCTGCTGTTTAAACCTCTCAGTTAGTGGTACTTTAATATGATAGATAGACAATGAATTCTTATATTGATTTTACATTTTGGTGTGCTTCTTTTGTTTCTACAAGAGTACCTAATTTTATATCCAGTTATCTTTACTAACATTATACATGAAACTACTCCTTGTCATTTAAATAACTTTTCATATTATGATGTTCGTCCAAAACATGAAGAGGACTATCGTAGGGTCTATAGAAAGAATCATGATTCTTAAAGTATTTCCAATTTCCAGACTGGCTTTGGAGCACTCCTAGGTGTCACTTGTAGTCTTGATGGCATACATTTAAGGAGAAAAGCATACCCTTCTATCCATTTTTCTTAACCAGGAACTTTTTCTTACAAACCCTACAGCAGATGCTTTAGTTTCCATTAACAAGAACTCGGTCGCATGTTTGTGGCTCAACTATTCACAATTAAGGCAAAGGAAAGCACTATAGCTGTCAAAACCATTTTTTTGCCTGGATTTTAGGAGTCCCTGAATTTGACTAAGGTCATAGCTAATGGGTAATAGAAGAAAATTTGGATTTGTTGGAGTGAATTCAGAATGGCTGTAAATTAGACAATAAACAATGTCTGCTCCTCTGGTAATTATATATATTTCTATCTATCTATCTATCTATATATCTGTGGCTCTTTCATCAAACTAGTGAAGGTTTTTCTCCATCAAGATGACTAAACTATTTTGGAATTGGCATAGAAGATTGGAGCATGTAATGTTGTAATCATGTAGTGAATAAACAGCTGATGGTGTGTGGGATGTCCTTACTTATTTCTGGATATGAATCCTGTCCTGAGGCACTACTAAAGCACTGGATAATGGATGCTGAATGGCTATTCATCCAAAGAAACAAATAATATGTGAATCTGCCTGGGGACACAACTAGCTAAAATTGGTTGGAGTCATGTAATATGCATTGAGCTTGGTCAAGAGAGGAAGTTGGTCATAAGCTCAGGCAGGGTGTAATTGGCTCAGGACAAAAGAATGGATGGGATCAGGTCACAGAATAGGGTATGGATAATATCCCCAACTCAGTTGATTTTTTTTTTCATTCTTAGCCAGTATTCATTATCTCACAGTATTCCCTTTGCTGTCACAAGGTAGCAGTTCCACTGGTGGTATAACAAGATGACTCTATAATAAAAAATAACCAAGGAAGGAAAAAAAAAAGGAATAGTGATAGCAAAGGAAAGCATCAGATGCCACAAATTTCATTTTCTCGGCATGCATTTTAATGCAAGCACTGGAGTGCATTATGATCCCCTAGTGGCAGAGAGTCAAGATGTCTATGCTAGTTGACAAAATATAAGAATGTAAGGCACCTTAATTAAAATCAGAAGCAAAACCTACAGTCAGAAATTTATAACAATTGGAGTGGCAAAAAGTTTCTTATTTCTCTTCTATTTTTCAAAACCACAGGGTAGAAACAGAAAGTTTTAGTAAAAAGAAAAATATCTCATTGCTATATATTTGTGACATACTAAAATGAATAGATTCCTACAGTAGGTGATGAATACTTTATAAAAGTCAGTAAAATAGGTTTAAATATTAAGTCTGTGAGCAAAGTGTTTAGTAAATGTCTCCTATCTTTTGTAAGTAAAACTATAATGTAGAGAACCCTCCTTAGGGGGTGGTGGAAGGAATCAGCTTAGAGAAAAATTTTACTTCTTAAACTGCTTCAGATGGTTTGATATACTGTTGAATCAAAACTAGTTATTTTGTCAAGCATCATTAAACCTCTTTGAAAGAGAAGGTGGGTAACAAGGAGACTCATGTTTATATCTTGGTTTAAGTTTTGTCAAGAAAGTTGAGAGGAGAAAGGAGTGGAACAGAGGAAAGTATTTTGAAGCCAATTTTTTCTAGGGTCTTCATTACCACATTATGATAAATATAAAATGACCATTGTCTACAATTATGATTCTCTGGCAAATAGTATGTCTATGATATTGGTATTAGTAAGTGTTATAACTATGTGTATTTGAGATTATTGTACTGGTTTTCGAGTGATCTGTTGACTATGACTAATAAATTTGGCCAATATCAGATATGCCACCTCCAACAATGTATTTTCAGTGTTCTTTTTTATGACATTATTTTCCTTGGTTATCATCTCTAAGAGTACAATGATAACATCTTAACTCTGTATTCATTGATTTTTTTTTTTGTATACTATGCTTTGCTTTAGAAATGACCTAAAAATGCTAAAATAATAAATTTGTGTATTCCAAACAATACTACTTTGCTCTCATGACTTAGGTTTGTGATTTTTAAAACCATGTAAAATATGTATTATTACTAGCTAGGAGTCTTCTGGTCTCTTTTTCATTTCCTTTTCAGGTTGCATATTTCCTAATTTCTGAGTTTGGACTCTTTTATTGAAGCAACTGATCAAGTATTAATGTTTCCAGTAGAACAGTCAAAATTCAAAACAGTCACAGGTCACAGCTGCTTGCACACTTTCAAGAAAGCATCTTCCTTATAATAAGGAAAAGGGAGAGTAAAATTTTTCAAGAATAAAAATATGTATCTTCGACATGGTAGGAAAGCCAGCAAGTGTGATGGTAGCAAGTCTTTGAATATATTCTAGGGATTCTTATTGCAATTATTTAAATATATAGATGTCTTTTTTCTTGTCTCTTCACAGAGGTAGAACCCATACCAATATTACATTTCAGAAACCCAAATTGTAGCAACACAGTACCTGTCACAGTGAGGCTATATAATAAATATATATGGAATGAATGAAGAATAGAGAGGAGACCTTTTGTCAATTTTGTTCCTGAGTGGAAAATATTTTGGTAAAAAGGGCCATTTCCTTCAGTATAGACCCACAGCCTGAAGCTGTGGGCCTAAGTGGTTGGAAAGCACTTTTAGCTTAGAGTTTTACCTATTGCAATGGAGCTAAGCTGTTAGGGAAGTTGGCTCCTTAACCTAGTCAATAAGCCAGAACACATAGTTAGTTGCCCCACTGACTTTTGGTTCAAAGATAATACTCAATGGGAAGTGAAACTGAGACCTGGTTCTACTTTATCCACTTGTCACCCAGAACAAGTGCGTTGTAACACCTGCCACAGACAGCGGCTCTTTCATTGAATTCTTTGCTCTGAATGCTCTGATAGCATTTATGTTACTACTCAAAGTTATAGTCTCACATTCTGTTCTCATAATAGGAAATCCCTCAGGTAAAAGGGCTAATTAAATATACATGGATTTTCCCTTTGCCAAAGGACAGCCAAATACCACTTCTTTCATATTTGCTTAAGGACAAGAGTATTTCAGTTTCAAAAAGAAATGCATTTTGTTCTAAAATAAAATATGGCACCTATGAAATCATGTAAGATGTAATTTAAGGAAAACCAGTGCAGTATTATAACAGGATTTTCTTATCAAGCTCTCTCCAGATGCTGCAGCTGTCACTTAGGCCATGGAAGTGTCTGGTGTCATGCCAGTTTGATGCAAGTTCGTTCCACTTGTCACCCTTTCAATTTCCCAGATGGTCTCAATTTTAAAGGGCATATTAGCATTATCATAGTGATCTTAAAGATGTGTTTTGGCGTGACTTTAAGCTCATTTTGTTTCTAAGTCACAAAGTATAATGAAATACCACTGAGATAAAAAGGATTTTATTGTCTATGTATGACATCAAATTCTCTAATCTCTGACCAAAGAAATTGAAGATTTTAAAAAAGGTTGTTCTATGAGATACACTGCAGTGTAGCATCAAATAAAATGACAGATGCTTTGTAACAGGGTTTAAATAACAGGCAGGGAGTTCTTTCCCTTGCACATTTTGAAAAACCCCATGCCTATCCTGTGCCCAGAAATAGTCTTAATGCAAACTTTAAAGGAGTACAGTACTGTGTGACAAAATAGAAAAACCTGAAAACATAAATGCACTCTAAATTAAATTATTAAACACTGAAGTTACTTGCTCTGTCAATTATTAATGGCAACCTCAAGCTTTTCTAGCATATAGATGGTTACCCCAGCATATTTGATGCATTCTGTTTGGTGTTCTATTGCTGCTTTAATATAACATTATTAGATTTTATGATAAGAGTGTTTGTTTGAGATGAAGGCATGGCTTAAAGAGACTATTGGTTGCTAATATTATCATCTGATACTTTTAGTTATCAGTAAAGAATACATATAAAGACCATAAAGACCATCAACATTAATTCTTTGGCCTGAGTCTCTTTTGTGTTCTCTTTGTTATCCTAAAAACTCAGAGCTTTACTTATTTTCATTCAGCAAATGTTGGTTATGCCTACTTAACTGGGTTGTTGTGATGGCATACAACAGATAAAGTCTCAGTGGTGTCCTAAGAATGTGGTAAGTACTGCACAGTTGCTGCACCTGTTCTCTAATAGAAACACACACACACACACACACACACACACACACACCTTTTCTTGAATATGAAGAACAGGAAGACATCAGCAACTGCTTGCATGGGATGAGTCTGAGTAATTTTGAGAGACCATCTCACTTTATTGAAAAATCAAGATTGTGAATTGAAACTTTGTATGAATAGCAGACTTCTGCCCTGGTGGAGGAAACAGAAGGGCTGTATATCTTTCCTTGTCACATAATCAAAGGGAAGCTTCAGAGTAGGAATATTCTCAGCCCAGTATTAGAGTCAAATATTTCCTCAGTGCACCAGGTCTGTAATTGCTAACCACCTGCATTTGGTCCTAGAGCAAGGAGCAGCACCAGTTCTCAAAAGGCTGGGGCAACCCAGGGGGAGATTGAGTCAGACACAAAATTGTTTAAATATAAGCAGCTAGTTATGGTTGAGCCACAAGACCATTTGTGTACAACTGAGTTGTGTGTCCAGATCTCAGTTTTAGAAAGATGATTTTTTCAGCTGAACCACTAATACGCTGAAGTAAGGGGAATCTAATACTGGAGAAAAAAAAAAAGAATTATGAAAAGCAACACAGAATATTTTATTAGAATGTGCTTATCATATTTTCTATGTAGAAGAGTAGTAGAAGGTAATGGTTAAAAGCTTTGTTTAAGAACTTTGGTTTGAAATCTGATTCTTTCAGTACTCACTGCAGTGATCTTGGGTAAGTTATCTAAATTCTCTGCGGTTGTGACTCAGTTTCTTCTAAATCTATAGAAATAAACTTACTAGAATTATGCCTAGCCTATTGTAAATACTCTGTTGTAAATTGCATAAAGACATGCATTAGAAAATCCAGTACTGGTCGTATATTGATTATTTTATTAGACCGGTGGTTTGTATTTTAAATTGGTGAGAAAAATGTCAATTATTTGAACTTGTTCACATTGTACCTGTCTTTTTTGTTGATTCCCAATTTGAGATTTATATTTAAATTTTGACATTACAGATTAATAAACCTTTGTATTTTAAACTGTAGCAACCAAGGCCTAGGTTAACGACCTAGTTGAGAACTCACTTAACCCTTCTATTTATTCATTAGAAAGTGCTTGTCCCATAGAATTATTAAGAGGACTACTGAGATACTTTATATTCAAGTTCCTAACAAATAAGAAATATTTTTGTGGAATTTAATTTCATTTTCATTAAAAAAATGCCTAGATTCAGACTTTATGTCAAATATAGGATAAATGCACTCTTCAAATATAACAATTACAAACATGAAGAATGCTTTCAAACCACTGCTTTAATAGGGAAAGTTATATTTTGTAGAGTTCAGGGCTAATATTCCATTTTCTCTGATTGGATATGATATCCCCAACACCAGCAGCCTAAATTTGGATTATATTATAGCCACATTAACTTTGATTCTACCTCTGAACAGCCATGAGACCTTGGGCAGGTCTTCTCAGCTTGCTCTTTAAGAACCTTTAGATAATTTCTTCCTTATAACATTTTTAAGACTGTTGTGGGAAAACAATAACAACAACAGTGAAGCACCTAAACACCATGTAAAATTCCCCAAATAAGGCACAGCAGCTTACCACCAGAGACCCCACATGTGAAAGAGTCTTCCTGATTCACATGAGAAGATCTATTATTTCTTCAGGGTAAGATTTGGTACCAGATCCCAATTGAACCATTTGATCCTCTGCTTTTGCAGTTTTGTGACTTTCTGCAAATAAGTTACTTTATTTCAACATAACTTGCACCACCTGAAAAATGAGGATAATAATTGCTAACTTATTAGGAAGGTATGGTCAATTCTTCTAATTCATTGCCTGACAATAGTGATTTTGCAGATTGATATCTATGCCACTCCTCATTTCTGATGCTTTTTTTTATAAAGAGAGGTTTTCTGTTGTCACTAAGGATGGTGGTTCAGACAGATAACCGTTTAAAATATTATTGGTGGATTAAGTGTTTATAGGATTAGAATGTGCACATCATAAACTCTATATATGGGCGCTGAGATCTTCGAATGTAAATAAATTGACTGTGCTGGGCCTATCTGATTACTTTGATAAGCACTGCCCCATTATATATCCAGGCTGGTTTTTTCAGGTGACTTTCCTGAGGTAGCTTGAAGCTTCTCTAATCTGTAAGGCTTCATAGGCTCTTTTGTATGTGTTTAAACTTTATATTAACATCTTCAGAGTTCTAACATGCAAATAGTGGTTTATGTAATGAAAACTGAGGCTCATTCCTTGCCTAGTAGCCACAATTATTTTCAAATCTTTTAAACTATTATTTCCTTATTGACATTATCATTCTTAAAAATAATTGTTGTTTCTAAATTTTTCAATCAGATATTTTCCATCTTGTTCCTGCTATTTAAGAATCCAAATTTGGAATTAGAGTTTAGATTTTGACCTCTTTTATGATTTAACACCTTAAAAATATATGTTTCTTCTGTCTTTGAAATATTCTTGTAACTTATTCATTATTAATTCTATGCTGACAAGTTTTCATCACCAAAACATATAACTCATTTTTCACTGTATGCTATGTTTCTTTTCATGAAGAAGTTTGTGGGGGTTGTTATACAATTAATTAATTGGCTTTTTATTTCATTTGTTTGGTACTTATCTTATTCTAGTTTCTTACAAAGCTAAATCTGTTTGGTAATCTATCACTTCAATGTTTCTCCTTCTTGATGATTCTTCTCAAACTCTTCTTCATTTAGTGATCCTAGCACTATCTGGGCTATCACCAACTTGTCTTCTCTTGTGTATTCTTGGGATTGTCTTGTTCTCCCTGCTGTATTTTGTTCTTGGTTCTTTGATTCTCATGTTTTCCTCATTCTTTATTCTCTGGCTCTTCTAATTGTTGAATGAGCTTTTAGTGTTACTTTATTTCTGCATCCTAACTTTTTAAACCAAGAAGCCATTTGCTTGTAACAAGTAGTATTCATTCCAGATCCATCATTTCTATGAAAATATAGAAGAAATAGACATTTCCATTATAAATGAAATATCTTTTGGCAATAAATTTGATTTGATAATGATACTAACTAAAAGTATGCACTTGAGTCTGTAGATTGTACCTAAACTGTTCTGTGAAGCAGGCCTCATACCAAAATTCTTCAACTTTTGCCTTGATATTTTCTATGTTCTAGATAGTTTGTAACTTTTGCAGATTATATAAGAGGTGATCTGTAATATTTGTGTAATGGTATGAGTGTAACTACAATTAAAATATCTTAGAAATCAAATCTATCATGAGAAAATAAGCAAAGACCTATATTTGTGATTTCCCGATTCTATAGAACTTCAAATCTAAAATTATACCCTTTATCCATAGTTAGGAAAAGAAATATTTTCATTACAAAGAGTAACAGACCAACCTAAAATTTAAAAGATAAAGTTACAAATATGAATATTAAATGGTTTGTATTGCTTGTAGTTCATAAATTTAGAACATTCAGAAAATGTCAGTAGTTAAGAAGAATGAGTGCATAGCAGCCAACAGCTTAAATTTTATCTCTATAATATGTTAAAATAGTAAACTTTGCTTCAAGAATAATACCTACTAAATGCACTATGGGTAGAAATAGCTATCCTGTTAGAACTTTCTGAATTCTTTTACCTCGTTTAGATGTTTTTCCTTAGGTTCTTGAACAACTCAGAAAGGCCTGCCATAGGGAAATAATGGATTAAAAATGTACATAGTATTTCAAATTGACTTGTTCCTTTCACTAAGCCAAGAAGCAAAGAATTGCTAATGTATTCCGATAACACAATGATATTTCAGTGATGAGACAGAGAAGTGGTGACTTCATGCATTTTCCTAGGATGAGGCCTTCATTTACACAGTTTAATAAATATTGGTTGGAAACCAATTATATATGTCTGTGATGAAGATGATATGGAAAAGTTGTTAATACCTAAGATGTTTAAAGCCTAATGAGGCTGACTGAGCACAGGTACTAACTGACTCAGAACAGAAAGTAATGATCCAGAGTAAAGAGCCACGTACAGTGAATACATAGAGAAGGGACACGTTAATTCTGACCACAGAGCTTCAGAAAACCTTTGAAGAAGAGGTAGACTCTGTGGTGAATGATAGTGCTATCATTCACAAAGATGAGAGTCTCAGGAAATATGACACTTTATGTATATTCAGCTTTAGAGCCAGCAAAATTCTCATAAATGTCTTATGATTATGGTTTATGTCCATTTTACAAATGAGGAATGTGAAATGCTAAAATCCTAATTCTTAAAGTCATAATCATTACAAATTGTTAGGATTGGCACAGTTGAAAAATACTTCCCAAATCTAATCTGATAATGATTTTAAGTATAATCCATTTTTGTGATTTCATGGTGGACAGAGACCTAGAAATGTCACTTTCACCAAATGTGATTTTTGTGTGGAAGGACAGTGTTTCTTTGGTTCTAAATTACCCTTGTGATGATGATAAAAATTATTTACCACAGTAAATATACACGATCTATGAGTGTTTCTGAACCTTTCATATGTCATCAGGATGCCCCAGAAGGATATTTTAAGAACACATATTCTAGTCCTCATTAGCATAAATATCCTTATTTATTTATCTGGAAATGTGGAACTAGTGCTAATATAGCAGGAAACTGGAATTATCTGCTAGAAATGGAATATACTGTTAAGGAGTAAAATGAGAAATTTAATAATTACTTCCCTTAAATCACAGTCTTTCCTAATATGAGATTTTGTATAGCATCATTTCTACATAGAATCAATGTAATTTTTTGATGGCACAAGGAATACTGGTGGGAAAATATGATGAAAATGCCATATAAATAAAAATTGGAAATACCTGTTTTCCCAATCTCTGTGATAAAATAAATCATCTATTTTAACACTGAAAAGAAAACTACTGCTCCTTTCCTTCCTCAAACTATTTTTGTATGTATTATAAAGGTAAGTAAGATCAAGTAGAAATATTACTGTCACATGATTTAGTGATCATGTTAAAATATTCCGGCATATTTTGTTATTACATGATCCTTTTGTCCCAATTTATTTTGGACTAGTAATACTACAATTTATTTTGACAAAATATATTTTGTTCTTCAATTTGAATGTATTTTTCATATGATTCTAGTTGAAGATTTTAGAACTTAAATATAAAACATCAATTGTATTACTCTTCTCTATGAAATTGGTAGATATGAATATATATATAATTTATATATAAAATATAATTTTTCTAGTAATTTGGTAGGTGGGAGGACAGTCAGGGTAGGAAAAATATACCTATCATATTTTTAAAAGGCAGCCAGTTGTAATTCATCTCATTATTTAGGTTGACTATGCTCTCGGAATTTGATCATTATCATTTAATATAATATTGGGATGTTTTCAAATCTGCTGTGCCAGGCACAGATTGTTCTCTTTGAATTTGATACATGTCAAAAGGACTTTGTAGTTAAATATAGAATTGGTATTTCATGCCTAAAGTATGTCTGCTAGAAAAAAATAAAAGTTTGCAGACTAATCATTTCCATTTAGAGTTGGAAACACTAATCTATTGCCAGTGTGAACTTTCTCTCACTCACTTTCTCCTTTTAATTTTATAACACATCATCTATTTAGCTTTTTGCACTGCATATATTGCAGACACATTAGGGAACTTGAGAAATTAATTGACTCAATATCTCAGAAACTTGCTATTTAAATGAGTAGTGAAACTCATTGTAGGAAAGATGAAACTGAAATTATTGAAAGAGGGTATTTTGATTGTCTTGGTAAGCTTAGTCCACCTTTTGGGATGATTCCTTATAACATCCTGCCACTAATAGATGCAGTCTGCCAAAAAATAGTGTGATTTGATTTGAAATAGGCCAAATGACTAAAATTATTTCAGAATTGAGAAAACAATATGTGTTTAAGTAATTTAAATTTTTATTAAGAGAGCTTTAAAATTAGGAGAAGAAATCAGCTGCACTATAATTCCATGTACTCCTAGGAAAGAATGCTGAGGCCCATTCTGTCCACATCCTTGAGTCAAACTGACAAACAGTATTCTTGGGTGGGAAAGACTCTGAGATAATTGAAAGAGTGTAATTTGATGTTAAGCATACATGGTTCTTAATCCTTGCTCTGACATTTGTAAGCTGTGTGACACGGAACAAATTCTTCCACTTCTCTAAGTCTCAATTTTGTCATCTGATAAATAGGTTTTATACTTTAATCTGCTTTCTTCTGAAGAGTTTTAAAGAAAATATTGTGAATAAGATATAAAGAAATTCTTGAAAGCAGTGCCAATCTAATAGCAGGTGCTTACAAAATTCTGGCTATTCCATTATTTTAATCTGCACAGCATGGTGTTAAATAAGTTACTTAGATGGCATTGCTATAGCTATATATTTTGTTATCTTTAAAATAAAAAATATTTTAGAAAAATTATCTAGATCTGTGGTTTACCCTGGCATGCCTGAAGTGTAGGTGATGGTTAACTATGGTACTGATTCCAGAAGCCCTTAGGATATGTGACTGTACCTATGTACAAGGTATGATTAAAATATATGGTGAAATGTTTACCTTTTTAAAAATTATAGTAAAAGGCATATTGCCATTAATCCCCTTCAAAATATTCTTTTTTTTCAAACACAATTATCCCACCATTCTTGCCACTTTCTGAAGCAGTTCTGGAAGTCCTCTTTCCTGAGTGTCTTTCTAAATGTCTTTGTGAAAATATGGGGAAGGCAGTTGCTGCCAAGTGTTCTCCAATGGAATGCTAGTCTTGAGAATGTGAAAGTGTGTCCTTATCTGTCTTATTCACTGAAACTGGCACTGTGTAACTTCAGGCTCTTCTCCAACATCAAAATGACCATGAAAGGCAAACATTTTGAATCAAATCAGGACATTGAGGCAGCCAGGACAGTGCAACCAGACACTCACAAAAATAGACTTTCCAGGCTGCTTCAGAAAGTGGTAAGAATTATGGGATAAGTGTGTGTTGAAAGTGGGAGGGGTAGTATGTTGGGAGGTTAATGATAATTCATCTTTTATGGTAATAATTTTTTAAGAAATTAAATATTTACCATAGTTTTTGATCACACCTTATACATATGGATATAAAATTCCCCATGACTCCAGTATCTATACTTTCTTCCTCCGTATGCTCTACTATTTGGAATTTATCTCCATATCCAACCATGTAAATAAAGATATTTCAATTTTATTCTCATTTGACTCTATGTAGAATTTATTTTAAGGTCCAAGTTCTAGCAGGTGTTTAATGGATTATTTCAAATTCAATAAATCTTTGAAATTTTACATAAAAATTTGGGGGATGTATCATTATCATCAAAACTACATTTTATTAAATACGCATAAGTAAAATCAAAATATTTACTGATAAATTTTATCTTTGCTCTAGTTAGCATAACAACACATTTGTCTCCTTGTTACCCTTTTTGAGAGAACTGCAGTATATGTTTTTTAAATTGTTTAAGTAATTTATGCATTTATATTGCTGTTTGTTCTCACTTCTCTGATACCTGGTTTTGTTGGAATTTTTTAACTCGTGGAAAATATGATGTCAGAAGGGTAGATTTATATGAAAGGGTGAGAATAAAGTTTTCATAAGATTAATGAGATTTGCTCCATATCCTCAAAGTGTCTGAAATATTATGGAGAGGGACCTTTATTGGCCCTGCCTCTTCTTTTTTTTCATCCCTGCTGCCAACCTCTCCAAACCACTTTGTGATAAAAGAGCAGGCTTGGCTGGAGGAGCTGGTATTCAAAGGATTTTCTGCAAAATGCAAGTGCAGGAGCAGTCGTTTACTGAGAATTTTTCTGCATGTTTGACTTCTGTACAGTCTGTGAATTTGATAAATTTTTGCCAGTTTGACCTAACAGATAAAAACAGGAAGAAACAGATTTCTGTCAAAACTACTGCCAATATTTTTCTTCGTTTGGTTTTGGTTTTTTTTTGGTACCGGTGATCGAACTTAGGTTCTTGGCGCTTGAGAGGCAGGCGGCGGAACCACTGAGCTAAATCCCCTGTAAAGTTTCTTTATTTTTATTTTTTGGTACCGGATCGAACTTGGGACCTTCACTTGCGAGGAAGGAGGCAGAACCACTAAGCTAAATCCCTGGCCCGTGCTAATATTTTTAATGTAATCAAAGGACTCTCACAAGTAAGATGCCTACAAGGTTTGAAGAATTGTCTAACACTTTCATTTTCTTTATATTTCCACAATTATCAATATTTGAACTGTCTGTATGTCAATACAAAAAGTAGACCAAAGAGTTTTCAGTACCCAAAAATACGTAACTTTGGAAAAAAGTATTTGAAAGTAATTTTCTAAGAAAAATTTTCTAAATGATTTTATACTATTGTTCACTTTCATATTTACACTTACTATAGATTTTTTGCCAGATTTAGATATCAACAAAAAGTTGTCATAAGGTAATTACATCAAGGAGGAATTTTTGAAGAGCATTTTGTACTTTTAATTTACATTTATACCTTTAATATCATTTATATGTACTTATATTGTAAATACATACAGAAAATTTCACCAGGTAGAACAGAACCATTGAAGCTAAAGACTCTTGAATATTTTTGCAAAAAACATGTTTATACACTGTATATACTTTAGTTCAAATTATAGAAGAAGACTGTCATAGATTTAACTTTAAAAGATCCACTGAAGACAAGAATCTGGCATAGTATTTCAATGTTTAGCTCTGACATTTAAGCATAATATACTTGCAGGAAGATAGAAAATTAGATCCAGAAAAGACTTCAGATGCATTTTTGTCCAAATGTTTGTAGATCACGAAACCTTTTTTTTTTTTTTTTTTCTTTTGATACCAGGGATCAAACTCGGGTCCTTGTGCTTGCGAGGCAGGGAGCGGAACCACCGAGCTAAATCCTCAGCCCAATCAAGAAACCTTTATATAGAAATTAAATAGTTTCACTACTCTGCCAAACAGTTGAGATTAGCTCAGATAATATGTATTCCCTGAATATTAAACATCAAGATCTATACTTACAAATATGCTTCTCTACTGACCCTAGGGTTAGTTACATCTTGATAAACCCATCAAAAATTAAAAATAATATGAAAACTCATCTAATATGTCAAATCTACAAAACATCACAGTTTAGTAACACAGTACCATAGAGCATGAGCTGCCTGCCCTACTCATCCTGTGGCGGACAGACCAGCAGTTCTCTGCCTCTGCTCTGCTGAGCAAGAGAGTAATTTATAGGGGGAAGGGTCAAATTTCAAACCTCATAATAAGGTTTCTACTGGATATGTATTGGTTTTGGATTTAAAAAAAGCTAAAAAATAAAGCTTAAAAATCTTGAGTTGAAGCATCATCTGTGTTGTGCTTTGAATCACACAGTATTGTTTTTTTTCTTTATATTTTTTCAGATGGTTTTGCTATGTAGTTCTGACTGGCCTGGAGCTCACAGTGATCTGCATGCCTCAGCCTCCCAAATGCTGGAATTACAGGTGAGTGCCACCACACATAGTATTCTTGAGATGTTGGTGTTTTATTCTTGTTTCACAGGTAAGGGAGATTTTGAGAAATGAGGAGCCTACCTGTATGCTGGTTAGTTAATGAGTGGCTAATCAAGTTTCAGTCTAATTATCCTTCTGGTGTACTGACTACAAACAATAAATATTTGTGTTAAGAATGAGAAATGGATGAATTTATAAGAATGATTTTAATGTATCATTGTCCAACAACACACCAATAGAGCTACAGTATATAATTATGTGTTTTAGTTTATCCCATTTATAAGAGCTTAATTGACTTATATAACTTTAGCTTAGCACTTCCATTAAGACTAATACAATTACAGTAGCACATGTCTTTTGGAGATAAAGAAATGTCCTATAATTCTTTATTATATATATATATATATATATATATATATATATATATATGCAAATTCCAGAGTCATCAGAAATGATGCCTTGGCTTAATTAATTTTGATTTATGATCTATCCAGGGAATAACTATTAGTGGGTAGATGTTTAAATTGTTATAACCTCCTCATTATCCTGAAGTGGAAATATGTGGATATTTAATTGCCCACACTTGGGGCTATTCTTCACTTTTAAATATTCAAATATAGGGGTATGAGTCAAAAAATTGAGCAATATTCAACTGAAGGCACTGGTAGAAAACATATATATGTCTTGCTATTTTATTTTGTATTAGTACATGTTTGTAGTACATAATGATGGCATTTCTTATGGAATGTTGGTACGTGTATGTAACACATGTCATTTCTTTTTTTCATTTACTTCCCCACCTTTCTACTCAATTTGCTAAATGAATGATAAGAGATAATGTTTTCTGGACATAATATAGATTTTTTTTTTAAATCAAAGTTTTTAACTGTTTTAATTGTGTTGAGAATATTACCAATTTTGCCTGTTAATGAAACCTATATATACAGGAATTCGGCTCACTGATGTACATGTGGTAATCAGAATCTGTAATAATTACTTTTCATTCATTTATAAAGTAGGCATTGAAACCTGTCAAATCTTCCTGGAAGCCAATATTTCAAATAGAACATGCAGTAGCAACGTGCCTAGAGATATTATAATATATTCACAAAGAGAGTAAATGAATACCTCTCAAATGAAGACATTTTATGGCACTTAAATGAGAATCATATAGATCAGTTCTGTTTGTTTTCAGAATAGTTAATGATTTTATTTTTCATAAAAAGTCACAATTTTGTTATAATACTATGAAGGACACTTTTACAAATGAGGACACTACTTTTTGCTTCTCACTTTGCATATTACATTTTATAGCATTGAATCTAAGTAAGAGTAGATAATTCTGTAACAATAAGTAACAATACATTTATAAGAACAATAACCTGAAAAGATGAACAATTGTATTATAAGAAAATAATCGTTGTTTTAAAGTCAGCATTACTGTTTACTAGCTGCAAAAGCTTGACTAATTTTTTCTATTTCTTTGTACTTCAATTTTTTATCTACAAAATGTGGGCATACAGGTAATGTTTATGTCACAGAATTGTAAAAAGAAAAAATAGTATTTAGTATTGGGTATATGGTTAATAAACACTTTCCTACATATAACCCTAATACTTTGGTCCTCAAAAAATAGCATACAAGAAAAACAACCCATATCATTTCAAGATAAAAAATATCTTTCTTATAATTAGTTCAGTATAATTAATAAGGAAGAAACATCCCTTTTATTTAAATTCAGGGCTTGTCTTAGTTCCTTTTCTCTCCTTGCTGAGATAAAATACCCAACACCCAAAGTTAAAGTGGAAAGCATTCATTTAGCTTACAGTTCTTAGAGGGTTCAGTACATAATTGGCTGGCTCCAAGGCAGGGTGGATGGCAGACAGGCATCGCAGAGGTGAAACAATATGGAGGCACAAGGTAGCGGAATCAAGAAGGAGAACTTTACAGTGTCTTTCTGTCTCTTTTATCTTATTCAGACTACTTAGGGCAGGTAGCACTCACACCCTTAATCCTAGTGCCCTCAGGCCTAGCCTCACCAGGAATCAATTACATGCTCTAGATTCAGCCACCTCCAAAATAGACTGTGACCACCTGAGGCTATGCCAGGACATCGAGACACAGACCCTAACAGGGCTATTTCATTTAAAAGTCCATGCTCTTATGCTATACCAAAATGTGAGCACGGGAGAAGAAAATACTCTGTGGTTGTCAAATGTCAACTGAATGGGTGCAGGAGCTTTCTCACACCCAAGGCAAAGTTTACTTCTCTGTATGCTGTCTTTTTTAACCTTCAACTCAAAAATGAAAACAGAGTGATACCTTATTTTTGTATATGTACGTGTTTGTGTAAGCACTTTTTAGTTTGTGTCCTAAACTAGATTAAAATGAAGGCATTGAAGATTTTCTTTGATCACTAAAAATTCTAATATCAATTTAATTCTCAAGTAATGAACCAATAGGGGGCATGAGAGGTCCACTACTGACTTGTCATTGATGCTTGTCTGATTTAATAATCATTTTCATCCAGAGTACCTAAAACACTTAAGATATCATTATAGCTGGCCTTATTTGCAATTGCTTTACTGGAACTAGATGCTGAAATTCAGTATAATAATAAAGTGCTATAATTCTTTGTAATATTAATGAATAAAGCATTTTGATTAGCAAGGCATGTGTAGGAGAAAAAGTTAAGATTGGGTATTCAAATGAGAGTAATTAAAATGAACAGAGAGCTGAAAATGAACACGTGACACATATAAACGGCTCTATTATCAGAGATAACAGAATACTGTTCAAGTATTTTTGCTAAAACAAAGTGGACTACTAGTTAATTGTCTGTATCCTTGCTCTAACATTTCCCACTAGCAAGACTTATCTCTGCTACTTAGAACAGAAAAAGTCTAAAAAGGAGATTTTGGGGTTGAATCCTTATACTATATTACATTAGATATCTAATACCACTTTATTTTATAATATCATAGGGACTCTTATCTGTCTTATAATTTTCTATCAAATATTGCTGACCAATGCATATGTAAAGGAGGAAATGAGAAGGTACACTTGCTTTGTTCCTTGTCTCCCTAAAGATATTAAAGAATTCTCAAAAACTTAGGGCAATTTGTGTAGCCCACGATTAGAATTTCTAGATGTGGTTTTCTCAGAGCTTTCTAGACAGGACTTGTTATTCTTAAGCATAGGACAGGATATGTGAAGTACTTCTCTTTTTGGTAAGGCAAGATTGAAAAATGTGAGTAGTCAGATTTGTGGGTTAAAAGGAGAAAGGGTGAATTGTAAACTAAGTTTTTGGTTCTCAGAGAGCCCACTCTTCTGTATAGAGATGACTTGTTCAGTGGTTAAAATCCATATTTCATTATTACGTCTGGCATTTTAACACAGATTTGCCAGGAAGTTCTCTCTCTGTCTCTCTCTCTCTCTCTCTCTCTCTCTCTGAATGTTACATGATTTTGGATAATAGGATGGCTAGCATAAATGACCTATATGTGTAGTATTATAATAGTAAGAAGTTAAGACACATGTCTGGTATCTTAAAATTCCTGTTTAAATAATGGAATATTTCCGCTTTGCATAAGACAGCTATGTGGATACCTTTGGTATATTTATTAATTGATTTAAGCCAGAGTTTGATTAGGACTTCACATTTACTCAATTTAAAATGAATCACAACTTATTGCAAACTGAGTAAGTGATAAAATGATTGCCGGTTATTTACTATTTGATTCCATGTCCAGCTTATCATTTTCTTATTGCTGCTTTTCTTTCTTTTTCAGCCATAAAGATTATTTATTTGTTATTTCTATCCCTCTCACCTCACAATTTGCTTTACTCCAACAGAAATCCATATTGTCTGCCATGTTAGAATTTAGATATTTGATAGCTCAGTTAAAGAATAACTATAATAAGTTTATCAGACCAGTTTCTCCTGATTTGGTAAGGGACTTTAATTGTTTAGAAAGTGTTAATTTTTGGCCTAAATTTTTACTTCTTAGAATTTTGCATTTTCTCAGTTTTAAGTAATTAAAATAAAATTCACAGTGTGATCCTGCTCTTCATTGTAGTGCTTTGAGTTTGTTTTTAACAATGATATAAACAGATTTTCTCTAATCCATCTTCTCTTGTCTAGCTCCTCTTGTGATCAATACAACTCATTTGGTCAGTAGGCATGGAACCGAGAGAGGCTAACTGGTCCATATGCCAATTGAACTTGTAATCTTGACTTCATTAATACCATGCTTCAACCAGCTGAGCTAACAAGCCAAAAAATCAAATTAGACACTATTCGGAGCATCTAGTTAATTGCATTTTCCTCGTTTGAACTCTTCATTAGAGCCACTTTGGCCAATTATCAGTCTGTAAAGGGTGCAGCTTCAATCTATGGGGCTCATGTTCATTTTGCCCCTTAGGTTGGAATAGCAGAATAGAATGTGCTATTAAGTTCAGGCAGCAAAATCATGAGCATATATCAGCCAAATTATAGTACCCAATGTTCTTGGTCAGAGGCAGAAGAAGCACATTTCAAATATCCCAAGAGGAAAACTGCTGATTTTGTGGGCAAAATGGAGATAGGAATAGTTTTGGCAGCTCTTTGATCCATTTCTGGTACATCTCTTTTCTGGTGCAACTCTTTTCTAGTCTCTGAATCTTATGTCTGTCTTCAATTTCTACTTATGCTAGAATATGTTTTTGTGCATTCCTGTGAACTATGGATTGCAGATGAAATCTGCTTAATGACTTGGTACCCCAACATTTTATCTTAAGCTCAAATCTACCATACTTAGAAATCTGAATTTCTAAGTAGCATATCCAAACAACAATCTGTCTGTGATTCTTGATAATTAATCTGGTGTTTTACTTATTAGGTAGTAGTGTGAACAGGACCTAGTCCTTTCTTTGCCTAAATTACCAGGCTTGGATAGCTTTGCTAAATTTAATTCATTTTAATTAATTAACATTTTGACACATATGCATTGTAAATTCCCTAAGCATTTACTAGATTAATGTTTTACAATGAACCATCAAGCCAACAAATATTGTGGCTGAAGTGTTTAAGGAGGCTGATTATTTGGATGCATATTGCCATTACTTTATAATGTATTATTTAAGATGTTGGTTTTTGAGGTTGAGAGCAGTTGATTACAAGCTTAGAGTATCTCTTAATCTTTCAGATTGCATTACTCTATGGATTAAGACAATATAGTAAAAAGAAATAAAATTGACTATTATAGTCAATCATAAATCATCCTTGAATTCAAGACCTGAAAAAAGAAAGCGTTTGTGTTATTATTTGAAATTATAATCATTACATTTATTTCTTTGGAGGACAACACAGATTTTTTTCAAATACATAGAGATTATCTACTTTTAATTCTTTTAACACATGTGAAAAAGAAAGAAAATACAAAGTAAGTAGTACAGGCATGGAAGGATTTGTCAAGGATCTTAGTATTAGAGACAATGGTAGAATCCAGGCCTACCAGTATATATACTGAATTGTACATTCCAACAAGGATATGCTGAAGTTATCACACTCAAGGTGACTGTATTTGAAGATAGGAATTTGAAAAAATAATTAAAATTACATGATATCATAAGGGGGGAGTCTAATTCCTTATGCTTAAGGTACTTATGAAAACATCAGGAAAGAGGCATATGAGGACGTCGTTAAGAAGGTAGCCATCTGCAAACCACGAGGGCACCTAGGAAAGCAACCCTGCTAGTAACTTGATATTGGCCTTAACAGTTTGCAGAACTGCGAAAACTACGTGTCTGTGGTTTAATCGACCCAATCTGTGGTATTTTGTCATGGCAGCCTGAGCTAATATGGCAAGTTTCTGTCAATGTTTTTCTGATACTCTATATAGAACTTCCGTGATTAACAAAAAGCACACATTCTGTGTGTGATACATGTTATACAATGAATGTCATAAGAGACGCCCTGCTAGTACTATAGTAAAATTAATTTAAAAGACTAATAGTGGCACTGACCAGATATTTGGCTGGTTTTGGATCTCTCCCTTGTACTCAGAACTTTGCACGAACATTGGCTCAGAGCTGATACTCAACTGCTTTTGAACTGTCTCCTCTTCAAAGGCACTTGCAAAGAAAATTCCACTTTAAAACTGCGTCTTAAAAGTCTATATATTATGTGTGAAGCCATAGAATTATACCCTTTTCCAGGCAAAATTCTTTTTTTCCTCTTCTGGGTATCAAATACAGAGGCCAGTGCATGCTTAGCTCATGCTCTACCACTGACCAGTGCTCTCAGGCCTTCCATGAAAAAACAAATTAATGGGAAGGACATGATTCATATGATTTTTTAATTCTTTATTTTTATTAGTACATATTTAGCATACATAATGATGGCCTTCATCATGGGGAATTTGTACCAGTACATAATATATCTTAATTCTTCTTTTCTTCCCTATTGCCCGCCTCTATCTTCAACCTTTCTTTCCCTCTCCATTTAAAAAAGCTTTGTTTCCATTTTTTCCTTCTGTTTTCTTTTTTTCCCTAATCCTCTTTTCCTTCCTTCCCTTCCCCCTGCCCTTGCTCTGGGTTTCTTCCCATTTGAACATGTTTTTCCTACTTCCCATGCAAAATTCTTATCAAGTTTTTGATCAATGGCTTGTAAGTCCTGGAGGCCAAGCTTACTACATAATATAAAAGTGGCTCAAAATAGCTGAGTAATTTAACTTTTTTACTATGAGTATATTACAGATAAATGAAATTATTTTGTTTTAGAAAATAGTGTCATATATGTTATATTAGTATTTGTGGATTGTGACTATCACTTAAAGCATTAAAGATCTAAATTTTATTTTCATGCTGCTAGGGTTGAACTCAGGTCCTTGTCCATGCTGAACAAGTACGTTGTGATTGAGCTGTATCTTCATAGTAGTGATATAGTTTTAATAGTGAAAGTAGCAGTATTTATCTACTTATGCATCACATTTGATAAATATAATCTCCTTTATTTTACTATTTGCACAAAGTAATTACATCATCTTTAAGATCTTATTTAGAAAGAAGGTGTCAAAAACTATAATAAGATCAGAAATATCAATCTTGCATTCTATGTTCACCTTCTCCGTAGGCTTCGTTTTGGTACAAAACAATAGATATGGCCTTGGTATACAACTCCTAACCTGAGTTTAGAACCTGAATCCATTCAAACTACATTAGGAAAGGTATGAAACTGTGATTAATTTTATTAGATGCTGAGCAGGTATTTGAATCACAGAACACTCTATCACACTGGTCTTTTAGGTTTCAGAAGATGGTAAGCCTATTTCTAACCTTGGTCTTGACACTTTATCTTTTGCTGAAATATTTTTGCATCAGAACTTGACAGGATGGCCTCTTTATCTTTTAGGCTTTAGCTCAAATAGTGACTCTGCAGTGAGGTCTTTCTTCATCACACTGTGCCTAAACAGTCTTTCCTTCATCACTGGTTAAATCATTAAAGTGATTTTTTTTATTGCTATGAATATTTCTTCTGCGCATATATTTAGAGTAACTTTTGTCATGTAATTGTGTTGCAAATAACTAGAACAACAAGTTATTGTCTTTCAGGCAGTTAATAAGTTTTATGTTAATTGAATAGTTATTTGGCCAAACATACTATAAATTATGGGTGGTGCATTTTATATTAACGTTCATATTTGTACCATGTGCCTTCATTTTCACTATTCTGAAGGAGAATTATCAGTTAGTACCTATTAAAACTCAGTTTTACCTTCACTGTAAATACCTTTTAATACTTTCTTCCCCAGAAAATATGGATGCAAGCTATATATTTTCTTTTTCCATGATTTTATAATTCATTTATTTTACTACTGAGCATTTATAATAAAGAGTATTGAAATGCGTTTGTGCTATAAATTTTATATAGTCTCATTACTACATATTAATTATACAGAATATTGGGTTTCATTGTGGCATTTGTGCATGTGAGAATAATGTACTTTGATGATATCCATCACCACATAATCCTCCCAAACATTTCCCTTGCCTGATTCCATTTCTGTTTTCTAACACTTGCATCATATTTTTCTTTATCTAGATGCCACAGACGAGGAAGAACACGTGAAACTCATCTCTTTGATTTTGATTTATTTCCCCTAACATGTTGGTCACCAGTTACTCCATTTTCTTTGAAATGATACAATTCTCTTTTTCTGAATAATGCTTCATTGTCGATACGTATCACATTTCCTTTGTCCAGATTGATGGGCACCAAGGGTGATTCCTTATCTTGGCTCTTCTGAATTGTGCTGCAATAAACATGGGTGTACAGTTATACATACATGATGTTGACTTTAATTCCTTGAGGAACATAAAACTGGGTCATATAATAATTCTCTTTTTAGATATTTTAGGGAAACTCTGTACAGATTTTCATACTGGCTGTACTAATTTGCATTCCCACAAATAGTGTATAAGGGTTCCTTTCCTCCCTGAATCCTTGCTAGCATTTATTTTGTATTCTATATATTTTTATTCATTAAGTTTATTGGTACATTTTAGGTATACAATATGATGACATTCATCATTGGGAATTTGTAGCTATACATGATATATCTTGGTTCTTATTTTTTCCCCATTCTTCTGCCCTCCCTTCAACCCCTCCACCCCTTCCTATTTATAAAAACTTTGTTTCCACTTTTTCCTTTTTCTTACATTTATTCCTTTCCCTTCTTTCCTTTCCCCTACCCCTTCCAATTGCCCTTCCCCTTCCTGTTCATGAACAACAGGCTCACTGAGAGAGGAACTGGAGAAACAACTCCTTTCACGATAATATCCAAAAATACAAAATACCTAGGAATCAACCTAATGAAAGAAATCAAAGATCTCTACCCTGAAAATTATAGCACTCTGAAAAAAGAGATCAAAGAGGACATCAGAAAATGAAAAGACATCTCTTGCTCCTGGGTAGGAAGAATCAATATAGTGAAAATGGCCATATTTCCATATTGCTATATAGATTCAATGCAATCACAATTGAAATGCCAAGAGCATATTTCACAGAATTTGAGAAAACAAATCAAAAATTCATTTGGAACAAGAAGAGACCTAGAATAGCAAAAGCAATGCTAGGCAACAAAGACAAGGTAGGGGGTATCCCCTACCCCAACTTGAAACTATACTACTAAGCTACTGTGATAAAAAACAGCATGGTACTGACAAAGACCTGAGGACCAGTGGAACATATTAGAAGATGGAGAAACAACTCCAGACATACCCAGCCACTTCATCTTTGACAAAGGAGCCAACAACCCTCACTGGAGGAAAGATAGCCTCTTTAACAAATGGTGCTGGAAAAATTGGGTTTCAACTTGCCAAGGATTAAAACTAGATCTGTGTGTCTCACCTGCGCTAAATTAAATTGAAATGGATTGAAGATCTAAATATTGAAACAGAAACACTAAACCAGCTGGAAAAGAGATTAGGTAGAACTCTTGAAGACATTAATGTAGGAAAAGATTTCATGAACAAAACCTCAGTTGAATATGAACTAGCACAAAGAATCAACACCTGGAATCTTATTAAACTGGGATCTTATTAAAAAGCTTCTGCACAGCAAGAGAAATCACCAACAGAATGAAGAGACAACTCACAATGTGGGCAAAAAATTTATACCAGCTATTCCTCAGACAAAGGTCTACTGTCTAGAATGTATTCTATATTCTTGATGTCAGCCATCCTAACCTCGGTGAAATAAAATCTCAGTGTAGCTTTGATTTGCATTTTCCCTGATAGCTAAAATTTTTGAACATTTTATATAATTATTGGCCATTTATACTTCTTTTAAGAAGTATCTGTTTAGTTCATTCACCCATTTGCTGGTTGGATCATTTATTCTTTTTGTGTTAACTTTTCTGAGTACTTTATATATTATTGGAAGCTGATTAAATGTCAAATCACCTGACCAAGGGTACAGTGGCAGGATAACAAAAGACAAGACAAGACCTTAATACATAAATGGAGGATCCAGGATTGTCAGAGCTCTTATCAGGCTAAGATACTGTCTCCTGGAGCTTTCCACTATTTATTGATCAGAAGCTTCTTAAAGGAGTAAAGAGTAGTTCAGAGAACTGTGGAGTGGAGAGCACTAATCCAAGCAGGGTCCTAGCAACAAGGGAATAAGACATTCTAGTAGGAACAGATTATTGATTAATGGGAAATTTGGTTTTTTCAATATTAATTTTTTCTTGTATAGAAGTTTTGTGTATGAGTCATATTGCCCTTACCTGCAGTATAGTCTTGCCATCCAAGATATCACTGCATGATGGATCTTTGAGGGCTCCATTGTAACCAGTGGTATGAGGAGTTGTTCCTTTCCCACACACCAATTGCTGGCTCTTCAGGCAAGCCATGGTGGGCCAATAGGCAGACTCAGAATTTTCATATGAAAAGCCAATTTATGAATTTGCAGCTTCATCAAGGTGGTCTCTGTCAGTACATTCTGGACATTAAAATTCTATTAGAAGAGTAGCTAGCAAAGATTTTTCTATTTTTTAGGTTTTCTCTTCTCTTTGTTGACTGCTTCTATTGCTGTCTGAAACTTTAATTTGAAGTAATTCCACTCATCAACTGTTGCTAGTTTTGAGCTATTTAACTTCTTTTCAAGAAGCCACCTGTACTTATATATTGAAGTACTTCTCCTATGTTTTTCATGAGTTTCAAAGTTTAAGGTGTTACATTAATGACTTTAATCCATTTTGAGTTGATTTTTGTACAGGGTGAGAGATAGGGATCCACTTCAATCTTCTACATGTGGATATTCAGTTCTCCCAACACAATTTGTTTAAGAGGCTATCCCTTCTCTAGCAAGTTTTTGGCACTTTATCAAGAATGAGATGGCAGTAACTGTGTGTGTTTATTTCTTTTACTGTATTTTGTATGTGTGTGTGTGTACTGGAGATTGAACTCGGGACCTTGCCCTTACGAGGCAGAGGGGGTGACACCACTGAGCTAAATGCCCGGCCCTATCTTTTCCTGTATTTTATTCCATTGTTCAATTTGTTTTTATGCCAGTGCACATTGTTATTGTTACTGTGATTCTATAGTATATTTTGAAATTGAGTATTGTAATAGTTCTAGGATTGCTCTTTTTGCTCAGGATTTCTTTCACTATTCTGGACCTTTTGTGCTTCCTATGAATATTGGAATTGTTTTTCTTGGTCAGTGAAGAATATTATTGAAATTTTGATGGGGACTGTATTAAATCTGTAGATTAGTTTCAGTAATATGCCCATTTTATAAATAATGAGTTTGATGGTAAAAGCACATTGGACAAATTTCCATTTTTTGGTGCTTTCAACTTCATTTTTAAATGTTTTATAATTTTCTTTGTAGAAATCTTTCACCTCTTTGGCTAGGTGTATTTCTAGTTTTTTCTTCCTTCCCTTACTCCATTCTCTCTCTCTCTCTCTCTCTCTCTCTCTCTCTCTCTCTGTCTCTGTCTCTGTCTCTCTCTCCCTTCTCATTGAAGCTATTATGAATTGAACTCTTTTCCTGACTTGTCATAGTAATTTTGTTACTAACATATAGAAAAACTACAGCTTTTGTATATAGATTGTGAATCCTGCTGATTTAAAAAATTTTGTTTATTAGCTATAAAAGTATTTTGGTGTTTTCAAGGTCTTTTAACTACAAAGTTATATCATCTGCAAACAGTGATAATTTGACTAGCTCCCTCCTTTTCTATTTTTGTCTATTTTAGTTCTTTTATCTTGCTTGATTTCTGAGTAAAATTTTAAGTACTACATTGAACAGGAATTTTGATATTGAACTCACTTGTTTTCATTTGTGATTTTAGAGAAAATATTTTCAGTTTCTCCATAAACAGTTTGATGTTGGTTGTGGGTTTATTGAACATAGCCTTTATTATCTTGGGATAAGATTATTGTATACCTAGTTTCATCAATTTATTGTATCATGAAAGGATGTTGAAATGTGTCAAATCTTTCTGGGTCTATTAACATGAGCATATGATTTTGTCTTTGATTCCACTTATATGCTGTATTGCATTTGTTGAATTGTATTTGTTGAATTTTTCTTGCTATCCTGAAATGAATCTCACTTCATCATGATATCTATTTAAATTGTTTTTAATTTGATTGGTATTTCATTAAAAATTTCTGCATCTATGTGAATCAAGAATGTTGCTCTATAGTTCCTCCTTCCACCTTCCCTTCCCTTCCCTTCCCTTCCCTGCCTTTGCCTTTTCTTTCCTTCTTTCTTTCCTTCCTTATCCAAGTTTGGAATCAGGATGACACTGGCTTTAAGAAATGTTTGGACAGCTTCCTACCCTTTCTATTTAATAGAATGGTTTGAGCAACATTATTGTTATTTTTTTCTTTGTGTTTAAAGGTTTAGTAAAATTCAGCACTGAATCTGTTCATTTTTGAAGGGTTTTTTTTTGGGGGGGGGTGAGGATTTTAGTTATCCTTTAGTCTCAGTGTTTACTATCTATATTTTTATCTTTTTTATTCAATTTTGGGAAGGCCATATGTCTAGAAATTTATCCATTTCCTCTAGATTTTCCAAGTAATCTCTGATGATTTTCTTGATTTTATTGGTACCTGTTATTATGTTCCCCCTTTATCTATGATTTTACTAATTTGAGTCTTCTCATTCTTTCTTTAGGGTGTCTGGCTAAGACTTGTTTGTCTTTTGAAAGAACCAATTCTTTGTTTCATAGATCATATATATTTTTCTTTTAGTTAGTCTCTATTTCATTAATTTTGTTTTTTTTTGTTTTTTGGGGGATTTTTTGGTACCGGGGATTGAACCCGGGTCCTCAGCTTGCGAGGCAGGCAGTGAAACCACTGAGCTAGATCCCTGGCCCTATTTCATTAATTTTGGCTTTGTTGTTTATTATTTCTTTCCTTCTCTTGTTTGGATTGACAGATTCCATATGATAAGACATTAAGATGGTTCATTAAGTAATTTAATTGAGATCACTCTGATTTTTAACTCAGGGTCCCATATCTATAAACTTTGATCTTCTATCTACCTTCATTGTTTCCCACAGATACTGGTATGTTGTATTTCCATTTACAAGTGTTTTAAATTCCTTTTTATTTTATTCATGTCTCATTGATATTTCCAAATTATAATGTTCAATACCCATGTTTTTGCATAGGTTTTTTTTTTTAGTTTCTGTTATTATTGATTTATAGTTTCATTCTGTTACAATCTGCTAAAATGAAAGAAATTATTTTGAGATTTGTATTGTATTTGTTGAGATCAGCCTTTAGCCCTAAGATATGATCTGCTTTCGAGAAAGTTCCATGACCTGTTGAAATGAACAACTGCAATGTTTCTTTACTGATTTTATTTTTTTCAGGGAGACTTGTCTATTTGTGGGAGTGGAGTACTGAAGTCACTCATCATTATTGTATCAGAATTTATCTGTGTCTTCAGTTTAGATACTATTTCTTTTATGAAATTGGACACATCAATATTCAATTCATATGTTTACAATTGCTAAAATTTATTGATTAATTGTTCCATTTATGAAGATATAGTGACTACATCTGTCTCTTCTAATTTTGGTCTGAAGCCTTCTCTTTCAAATGAGTATAGCTATCAATGCTTGGTTTAGGAATCCATTTGGGTGGAATATCATTTTCAAATTATTATTGAAAGGTATATACCAATTTGTATTATTTTGTTGTTTGTCTAGTGTTTTATTTCTTCCCAATTCTTACTTGTTTATATACTTTAACTCTTCTCTGTCTAGAATTATTTTAATTGTCTTAAGCAGTAACAATTTAGCAATCATGAATTTTTTACTTATGCTTAACTTTGAGGGTTTTTATTTTCCCTTCAATTCAAAAGGATAAGTTTGCTGGATATAGGAATGTAGGTTGTCCTATTTTCTTTGAGGTCTTGATATACATCACTCTAGCTCTCCTTATTTTTGGTGAACAAGGAGAAATCTCCAGTTATTCTGATGTGTTTGCTTTTATACATAACTTCCCATTTCTCTGTTGCAATTTTCATCATACTTTCTTGTTCTGTACTCTTGGTATTTTAGCAATAATATGATGTGAGATTATTTTCTAGTTTTGCTTGCTTGGGGTTCTAAATGCCTCTTGTACTGAATATTCATATGTTTTTCCAGATTTAGGGATTTTTCTGGTATTCTTTCCACATTTTCTATGCCTGTATCCTGTAACTTGGAACATTTTTCAATGAAAATTCATAACTTTGGTATTCTAATTGTGTCCCAAGTTTACTAATAATTTTTAATAATTTTTTGTTTTTTCTTTAACTCTCTGATAATTCACCAATTCTTTTCTTCAAGCTTTGAAATTCTATCTTCTACTTGAACACCCTCCTCCTATTAAAGAGGGTTTCCATTAAGTTTTTCACTTGACTTATTTAAGCTATTCATTTCTAAGATTTGTTGTGTTCTTTTTCAAGATCTCTATGTCTTTGCTGAATTGCTCCTTTATATCCCTCATTGTCTTCCTTAGTTTATTCAGGTGCTTATTTTTATCCTCTTTGAAAACACTGATCACTTTAAGAATGCATATTTTTAATTTTATGTAGTATTTCATCCATTTCTCTGCCTATATATTCAGTTACTGATAAGTTATGAACATTTGGAGGTGTTACGCTGCTTGATTTTCATACTTCTTGAATTTCTAAGTTGAGAGCTGTACATCAGTTGGGATGGATGTCTCTTCTACTTTTTTGTGAGGTTCTTCTCTATGGGCAGCTTTTTTTGAGGGCTTGATCCATATGACAAGTTAGAGAGAGAAAAAGAAGCCACACTGATCACAAAAACAGAACGGATATTGAATATAATAAAAACTGAAAGCAACAACTATACCAAAAATCACAATAGCAAAGAAAGGGGGCAATAACAATATAAAGGTGAAATATTAATAAAGATTAAAAGTAGTAATAATAACAGTAGTAATAAAATATGGAAGAGTCAAGAAAGGAAAAATGGAAAAAAGCAAAAATAAGAAACAAGAAAAGGAAAATAAGATGAGAAAGAGGAGTGGGAAAATTAGATAAAAATCAATTTAAACAATATGAAATCACATAAAAAGGAAAAACAAAACAAATAAAATAGGGAAAAGACAAAGAAAGAAAAAGAAAAAAAACAAGTCTAAGAAATTCTTCCATAATGAGCTTCCTGGATTGCTAACACTTCTTTGTAGGATCTGTAATAGTGGGATCCACCAAGTCTGAGAGAGAGAGACTTAGTGGTTCACACAGGGTCCCTGTTTGTATTCTCAGTCCTGTATGCTGCAAAATGTGGATCCCTACCCTGCCTTTCCTGCTACACAGCGCAAGGCAATAATATGTTATCTGCCTCAGAGCTATACTCATTCAGGAATATTTTTGTTTTGTTTTGTTTTGTGTTTCTGGAGCCACTGCTAGCCCCTACTACATTCATGACGTACGACTCCATAGGCCTTCTGTCCTTGCATCCTAGAATGTAACAAATGTCCAATTAGAAGCACATCTCTAAAAGTATCAGAGTATGGGAAGCATACACACCACTGAGATCCTTATTGAAGGTGGTAGCTATGGGAACCATGCAATCTGCTGGTCTAGATGCTTACACACTCAGACTTACCTCAGAAAACCACACGTGACAGATCTCACTCCTCACTACAGACTGTTTGGTTTCCACACCTGAATTCCCTGCTGTGTAAACTTTTCAGTGAGTCTGTGAAATGATCCTGACTTTCTATATGACTATCCCTCAGAGCTTTCTTCCATCTAATCAATATAGTAGGGTGTCCCCAGAGACCCTAAAGTATGGTTGTTTCATAAATCTGATACCCAGAATTGTCAAGTCCCAAACAATAAATCCCCTTTCAAAATGGTGCCTTGGTATAGTACTCTGAGATATGATGAATGCTACAGTGTATTTCTTCTCCAAAGCTAGTCTGCCATCCAGGAGGAGTCATTTTTAGGCTAAATTCTCACGCTGGATTTACAACTTGCAATAACCATGAGTTTCTCTGTGGACAGGTTGCCAGTCCACTATTTATCATTGAGGCTGTCAGTACTCTCTGGGCTTACCAACTTCTTGCATTGTCAAATTCTATTCCCCTGGAGAGCTGAGGCTGACATTGCAGACTTCTTTATAATTTTCTCTGTGCTACCCTTCTGCATTCCTACATTTTTCTGCTTTTCTGTTACCTTTTTCTTTATTTTTGGAGTTCTTCCTCTCTCTTCTCAAAGCATAGTTTCTTATTTGTAACTAAATTTTCTTTCTCAAGAAATGATTTAGAGGAAAATGTATTCTGCTTTCTTACTTGGAAATCAGATATATTCTCTTGTATATTTCCTGTTTAAAGCAGGATTGAGGGCTGGGGATTTAACTCAGTGGTTTTAATGCCTGCCTCACAAGCGCAAGGTCCCGCGTTCAATCCCAGATACCAAATAATAAATAAATAAATAAATAAAGTTAGGTTACTGACATAAATTTATGGTTAGTTGGGACAATAAAAAAAAGTAGGATTGAGTATCACTTTTGATTCTAGAATTCTTTTCAATTTGTTTTAAGTCAATGGCATTCTTGAAAAATATTACATGTGGTTGTGTACTGAGATATTTTCTGATGAGTAGATTTTTTAATTTTTGTACTTAACATACAATAAATGTATGGTATTTCTCATTTGCTTTGGGTTCCTGTGAGTTTCACTTATGGTTGTATTCACTTAGTTTATTCATTAACCACATATTTTCTGAGTCTACTATTTGTCTGAGACGTAGACAGGAAATTGGAATAGTTTTATGAAAGAAATACTCCTGCTATGAAGGAAATTTTAGATAATGGAGGAGACAGAAATAATGAGTAAGAAAAAATAAATGGGTAATTTCAAAGTGTCTCATACCACCAAGAAATGAACTGAAATTTTCAAATAATAAATAATGAATCAACTTAAGACAAATAGAAAATGATCCCTGATGAAGTAACTTTAATACAAAGTTAGAAGAATAAAAAATAAAATGATGAAAGTATGTGCAGTAATTCGTGTGCAAAATAAATACCATGCTTTTTTCAGCCTCTTATTTGCACTGTATATAACATTGGGAAAACCATTTTTGAAACCAACCAATGGAATTGTAATGGTCTTTCCAGGATGGATGTTTTCTTATGATGGTTTTTCCTCAGAGTTAAAACTAAGTACAAGGGATATCTGATTTTTAGCATTCTGTCAGATAAGTTGCACACTAGAAACTCAAATCAATTATAAATCTGACAACACAGAAGGATATTCAGTTAACTTAAACTGCCTTTGAGGGACCACAAAGGAGTTCTGAATAGTGTAAACACTTATCCCAGAGGATATCTGTGATTTTTGCTAATTTGTCTCTGAGGAACTCCATGCAGAGGGAAAGGAAAATATAAGGCTCTCAGTAGCTTAAATAAGTATACTGCTGTTTAGCACTTGTTTATTTTTCTTTATGCATCATTTTGCAAAAATGAGGTGTACATTGTTGAGTAAAAAGGATGCTTGAAATGTTTTATTCTGTTTTTCCTCTGGAAATCTATTTAGTCTTTTACATGTCTGTAATATAAAGATTATTTAGAGACTTAGTGAGCTTTCTTTAACATGCTAAATGATTTTAATGGCCAAAGTTTTTTTTTTAATAAATGGTCTTGCTGTTTGGATAGGATTCTGTGATACTTTTGATATTCAACAGAGGTATATTACACTTGATCTTAGCCAAAAGGCCGAGAAGCAATATTAAAGTCATTACTGATATAAACCTCAGTGTTCTACTAAAACAGAAACTAAGATTCTCAGTTCTGATGATAATGTAAAAACCACATATATACAGACAAATACACTATATTTTATATATCTTCATATACTGTGTAATTTTCAATATCTGTATCATTTTATTAAATCACTTTTCTTTGCTTCTAAGAGTACATATTCCTGAAAGTATTTAAAAGAAGAAACAGTTATACTCATTAAAATATCCAATGCTTTTTTATAATAACACCAACTTGGAAGCTGTCCAAATTTCTAACAATTAAAAATGGTTATTTGGGGCCCAGGATTTAGCTCAGTGGTTTGGCCGCCTGCTGTGTAAGCGCAAGGACCCGAGTTCAATCCCCGGTACAAAAAAAAAAAAATGCTTATTTATTTTATTAAATTTCCTACTAGACTGTATGTCTTTTGATTTATACTGTGCAATATTTTGTCAATCTTGGACAGTAATTGAAGTACAATATTGAGTGATAAGGAGTAAGAGATAATTATAAACTTTTTCATTCCCTCACAAGTCACTATTCTCTAGGTGTCCCACAGATGCCTCAAATACAACATATTCAGAGTCAGGTTCTTACCTCAAAAATGCTTGCCTTTCTGAATTCCTTATCCTTTTGAACTTTATCATTGTAAATGCTGCACTGAGAATCTAGAAGCTTGGTGTTATTCATGGTTGTTTTCCTCACAAGAAAATCTGCTCTAGGTATCTATTTATTCTGTTATTTGCTATGTTAAACATGCAGTGATGCATTACAATCGTACTCTGTTTACTTAATATTAAATATTTCAAAGAAGTAGAGCCTAGATTTCAGGAAAAATTCAATAACACTTGTGATAATTTTAATGTTTTTCGATTAGGTGGATGGGAAGAAAATTTTATGTTGCATTCTAGATTGCACATTTCTATCCTCTGGGACAGGAAAGAATATTTTGTAGAGCAGATACTGCTCAGCAAAATAAAATATGTGTATTTGGCTGGAGTATAGTTTAAATTATAGTTCTTTTGCTCTAAAAATAAATATCTAACAGAGTAGGGAACTTAATAAATATGACAGTTTTGAATCATTCTGTGACACAGTTGAAAGGAGTGAACAATTTTGTTTAGGTAGAATTTCTTTATCCTTAACACAAAAGAGAAAGTTTTTGGGAGATTTTTGCCTGCTCAGCACTAGGCATAGGGAGCTGAATGTAAAAGACTGTGAGTTGAGACAAAATGGATAATTACTATAACCTTCACCCTCTTTGAAATCGACAGAAAGAGTAAAAGACTTTTTAGATTGTACTGAAACTCACATAAACAGAGCTCAAACATCAGCTCCCAGGGATGGTACAAGCAAGAATTGATTCAGTGCACAGTTATCACTTGAATCTGCATAAGGATTAAAACGTGTAATCAATAGGTATTGAATAAATAATTTGTATATGGTTTGCTAAAGAAGAAATATGTTGTTGGCATACTCTTTTAGAAAGGTTAAGTATTGTCTTTCTCAATCACTTTCAAGAACAATTACATTTTTAATTAACAGAATCTTACTTTATTTGGCAAGATTTTAAGCATCCATTTAGAAAAATTGCTTCATTTACCATTTATTGCTGGTCCTATTTGGCAAGCATCAAGGAGGAAAAGAAGAAAATAAAACTACTTGCACATAGATGTATCATTGAACTATTCTCAATATCATTACTCCATAACTTTTTTTGGCTTTGATATGTTTTATTCTTTTCATGATTTAAAATATGTATCTCTGATTTTGAGCATAAAATGCATAATGAATTTGAAATAAATTGTCATTATAATTCTCAACCCATTGTTGATATAATTCTGAATTTTGATCCATTTTATCATCCCTATTTTTAATCCCTTGATATATTGTAGCAAAACTAATATGAATGAACTAATGGGAGTAGTAAGTAGAGAATAAGAATCAGAGAATGGAAAGATGAATACTCAAATTTAAGGACTACATGAGAGGTCATTTATCAGTTTATTGGTTACTCATCTAAAGATTTCTCAACTAGCATTCCCACCAATCATGTCATATATTTTACATTTCTCCTCTCTGTTGTATTATTTGAATCAGCTGAGATTTGACAAGTGCTTGCTCCTGAAGGAGAGTTTTAGTTAACATTCCCAAGTAGAGTAGGTAAGTCTGTGTCCTAAAACATCACCTGTGTGCTTCACCATTCCTGTCTCATAATGTGCATTGATATACATTTACTTGCTGCTTTTCTTATAAAGATGAATTCACAATTGTTAAAATAGCAGGTATGAAATATTTATAAAGACAATTAATTAATTAGATTTTCTTTATTTATTTACTCCATATTTACTTCTTTCACTACTCTTTCAAACTTTTTCATTTCTAGTATCATTTTCTTATATTTGATAAATAATTTTTATTGTGATGTGTCTTGTAGTTTTGTATGACTGGCAGTGTAACTTTTTCAGTTTATGTTACATTCATATTTCTTCAATTTGCTTTCAGCTTCAAGCAATATTTTTGTTAGGTATAAAATATGATATATGGCTGGCTGGAAGATTTGCTTTCTCTCCAGCACATTATAATCATAAATTGATTATCTTTTTTTGGCTCTTAGACTTTTCTGTTGTAAAGTCTCATTTCAGTCTTGTTACTGCCTTGCTGTAATATATTTATTTCTCCTACTACTTTTAATATTTTAAAAGATGATCCCTTGTCATCGCTCTCCTTGGTCAGGTATATTATGATGTAGTTCAGTGAATTTTCTTCATATTTGTACTGCTTAATGTCTTGAGCTACTTATATCTATAGATTGATGTCTAATACCAGATGTAGAATTTTGGGGCCATTATCTCTTTAAAAATTGCTTTTGTTCTATTTAATTTTTCCTCTTCTGTGACTAAAACTACACTTATGATCAATCTTATATTTTTGTGTACATCTTATATTATTTTCTCTTTAGACCTAAGTCTAGTTATATCCTATGAACTTTTATTGTACAAATCAATAATCATTTTTTTTTTTTGATACTGGGGATTGAACTCGGGACCTTGTGCTTGCGAGGCAGGTGGCAGAGCCACTGAGCTAAATTCCCGGCCCACAAATCAATAATCTTTTGCATTTTATTGAACTTAGTTCTAAAGCTCAATTACTGCATAAAATTTCCATTTTATTGTTTTATTAATTGTATCTCTGATGAAAATTTATTTCTTGAAATATTTTTCTAAACTGTACAAGATATGGTTATTTTAAAATTTTCTTGACTTTCAAAATCTTCATCATCTATATTTATTTCTATTATATTTTGTTTTACTTCTATTCTTAGATCTTAGTCCTGTTTGGGTTGGTGTAACAAAATACATGCGGATAAGTAACATAAAGAAGAAGTTGATTTGGATCATGATTACTTTCCCTAAAAAGTCCATAGTGTATGATGCTGGTGTCCTGGTGGGGGACACCTAATTACATAGCAATATAGTGGAGAAATGGAGAAATTTAGACTGCCACATACGGAGTGAAGCATATAGGATATCTTTACTTTATAACAGTTTGCACTCACCATGACTAATCAAGCCCCACACGACCTGAGTGAGTCTAATGAAATATCATTAGCCCATTTGTGAAGGTGAATTATTTATGACCTTGTGACATTTCACTAGATCAGGGCTGTTCAGGGTTCTACCACCTCAACACCACTTCATCAATACCAGTGATGAAGCTTATAGGACATGTGTTTTCAGGAGACAAACCATTTCCAAACCATACCACTAAGTATTTTTGTCAAATTTTGCTTAAAGTGCAGATATTTTGTGTGAAAAGATGGCGACACTCTAGAAAATGACATCTATGGGAATAGATCAGACCCATCCTGTTTTCTGACAGAAGACAGAGGAACATAGAACCCCAATCTACTCAGGGACTTCATAGATTTTGGCAGGATTATAGGTATTGTAAAAATAGTTCTCCATTTAATTTTACATTCCTCATATGGAGTCCCATAGAGTTTCAAACTGAGAGTCTGAGGATTTCCTAAGGTATCCATTCTTTAATGACAACCACAATATAACATTTGAGACCCAAGCAATATAGCATGGCAGTCATGCTCTACTTTTCAGTTAAATTCTCATTTTTCATCTTCTTGCCTTGTACATCTTATTCCAAAAATGCCTTGTAGGGGCCAGGGATTTAGCTCAGTGGTGCTGCTGCCTGCCTTGCAAGTGCAAGGTCCTAAGTTTCATCCCCAGTACCAAGAAAAAAAAAAAGCCTTGTGTAGAAAATCAATGCCTAGTGTTGAGCTTAGTTTTGTGAACCTACATTTCATCTGGTGTTTTCTGGCTTCAATTTCAGGGTACTCCAAGACCACAAATGCTAATTGTCTTCCTCCCAGCTCTGTGAGTTGTCTAACACTCTCTTGTCTACTCTATAACTTAGTGGGAACTTTTTCCTGGGCTCTTAACCTCATACTCTCCTCTAATAATTAACAAACACTGATGGGAGTGAGGAAGATATAAAACTGAGATCATCTTAGTGATCATCATTTTAAGCTACAGTTATTTTTGTAATTTCCAACACTTTTTGAGATATTTAAATTTTTATATGTCTTTCTTCTTTTTTAAAAGAAAAATTAATATAGCACAAACTATTCTATAATAGCCAGAGAATAAGCCACTATTCTGTTTTACTATGAATGCAACATATTGATATTTCTATATTCTGAATGTGGCCAGTCTTTTTTAAGAAATTGATAAACTGTATTCATCTTCAGTCATCGGTTTCTTGCTCACTGATCTGCAAAACTGAGCTGCCGACCTTGTAAGGTTCTGTCTGACTGCCTGGCTTCTGCAGGAAGGTCTTCAATGTTTGGAGTAGCAACAAGGACTTTGGCTGTTGGCTCTTTGAGTTTTGTATTTGACATGTTTTGTATTTATCACCTATGGATATGTAATTTAATAACTTATTTGTTATTCTGTTTTTAAAATTTACTTTCACTCTCATTTGTATTATATATATGATATATGATCTATTGTTTATTTTATTGTGAAGATCATCCACGCACTCAAAGAGTTTATTTAGCACATAGTGAGAGATGTAAAATGATTTTCTAAGACTCTAATTTGCTTTTAATCATTCCACCATCACGAATTTCATGTTTTCCCTACTCATTGATTTGTGATGCCACTTTTAATATTCTTATTATATATTAAAAGCTATATTTTGGTGAAATTTTTCTCATTACTCTTTCTCTTCTTCACTGATATACTATTATGCATGCATAGAGTGTATATATTCTGAAGAAATCATCATCTCCTGTATTTTTAGGAGTTTATTTCATATAGTTAGAAGTATAATTTTTATTGCATTTTAAAATAAATATCCCAGGTTCTTGGTTTATCTGTTTTTAAAATAAAGTCTTTTGGAGATTCTCCATTAGAATAATATTGAAAGAAATTTTGTATTTTAAAAATTTTACTGCAAAATATTGTTTTTTCAGAACAGTAATCTCATCTAAAATTTCTTTTAGATATCAAAATAGTTTAGTATTCATTTTCTTTTGGTTATACATATTTCCTTTAATCTAAATATTTCATATAGTTTTGCTATTAATGAAATTGTTTTGGCATGAAATTTAAAAAACTTGAATAAGATATTCAACTAAATGGTTTCAAAGTACCCAGATTTTATGTGTGTACTAATGCTTTAGTTTCTTTTTTTTTGTACCAGGGATCTTGTGCCTGCTAGGCAGGAGGCAGCACCACTGAGCTAAATCCCTGGCCCTGCTTTACTTCCTTTTTAATCCTCATGATTTTAAAAAATTAACCTAGAGTTTTTAATTTGAGATATAGAATCATGATATATATGAGCAATAGTAGTTTAAAGATGTTCAGACAGATTATGAGGAACTAATTTTACTTCCTTCTAGCTAATGATTTTATTGTATATTTTGGTTTTATATCTTATTTTACAAGCTAAAATACCTCTAACTTAATTATTAAATATTATATTTGAATTATTTATTACAGTTTTTATACAATAAAATGTATCTTTCAAATTTTAATTAAAATATTATTTTTCTCAGCCATAAATCCTGAAATAAGTTAACATCATTTAGTGTCTCTCAGATGATGACAATATTGTTTTGTTATTAATACCTTTTAAACTACGTAAGTTATTAAATTTTCCAATATTTTCTTTATGCTTTTATCATCACAGAAAATCTACATGGCAATGCTGATTTCGAAATGCATCCTTGAATGCTATGTTTTCTTTGTTGTTCAGCAGGTTTCTAGAACTTGCTTATTTTACGTACTTGATTTCTAATTTTTGTTTGAATTTCACATATTGTGCCTAAAACTATCTTATGTATAACTTATTTTTCATGTTAAAATTGTTTGCTCTTAGAATCAACTATGTTTACTATATGGAAAGAACTGGATAGATTTTAAGGTACTCCTATGTTCTTGAAAAGCTTCTATAGTATCTGGAAATTATTTGAGAGTGTTAACAGATAAAACTTTTTGAAGAAAGAACAAGTTTTATAAAATAATTTCTTGATAATTTTCTCAATTTTCCCCCTTGTTATTGGGTTTTATTCAAATGTTCCTTTGTTTGTTTGTTCTGGCATACTTAGTCATTGAAACTTCCACAGAAACTCTGCATTTTAATGTAACTTGTTTCTTATTGGCAAATAGAACAGTATTTTACACAATTTTCTGTTACAAAGAAATCTGTTTAATCTTAGGTAGCTCTGTGTCCAGTAGTTTGAACATTCAGACATTTCAAACTATCCATTCACTTTTCCAAAAGGGACTTGCAAATAGCCATCAGATATATGAAATAATACTCTACTTCACCCATAACTATTTTTAAGAGTTTAAAATGATACCAAATCATTCCAAATGATTCCAAATTTTTAAGAGTTTAAATTGATGCATTATTTTCCAAATTTTCCAAATGAATGTATTATTTTCCAAAAAATGCATTATTTTCCCAACAACAACATGACTAAATGTAGAAGAATAATTAATCAAACTATAAAATAAGTACAAAATGTTAAGTTAAAAATCATGTTAGGGCTGGGGATTTAGCTGAGTGGTTCCGTCACCTGCCTCATAAGCACAAGGTCCCGAGTTTGATGCCAGGTACCAAAAAATCCCCCAAAAACCCATGTTAAATATTTATAAAAATGGACACTATGTTTGTATAAAACAAATAAATTTATATCCATGGAAAATAATATACAGTATGAAGTGTTAAATGTGGTTTTTCCTGGTTGATTTTGCCTTTTCTTCTTACCTGTAGTTTTCAATATATTGAGCATAAATTATGTGTAACGGAACTGCAGAATGTTTTTAAATAGATAAGTAATAACAAAATGAAAATTAACAACAAAAATATGATAGTAAATTTTAAAAAAATAACAGATACAGGTTTCTGACGCTCATATAGCCAACTTGTAAGTCCCATGATGCTTCCTCTATCAGGCTTTGTCTTCTCCCCAGCTGAAGTGCTCTGTAGTCCATGCTTTCCTGATTTAGCACTTACGAGCACTTTCTCTTTATCAAACCTAACTATGAAGAGAAATATTTATCTTCCCAGTCTTTCTGTACCTGGATAAGTGCTTAGTATATATTGTTTGTGTTAATGGAGGAATGAATGAGTCATTTTTCATGAACTGATTCGACAGAGAAAAGAAAAGAGAGGCTTGTAGGACAAGAGACAATGAGTTCAGATTAATACTCAGTACTCAAGTTGCAGTAAGGAGGAGGGCTTCCTGTAAGAGATTTTGTAATGAAAAATCATAGAAAAAAATTATTGAATAATGACACCTGTAAAAAAGACTAAAATTCCAGAAAAGTTTGAACATATCTGAAACCCACTTCCTTTTTGTTAAATATCATAGATCTCAGAAAAATAAGAGCAACCATCTCTTTAAAAAATTCAGTAGGAAGTGAATACTTTTCTCACAAACTTTATCTCCCTTAAGTTTATTTTGTTAAATTATAGGACTTCTAAAATTTTTATATCTATCACTATCTGTAATGTGTATTGCATATTATAAGCAAATAATATCCATATATACACTGCACATATAAATACATAAGCCCCTTTTATGTGGCGGAAGGCAATTTCATTTAATGATGGCAATGATGGATAGTTATACATTCTCAATCGGTTGCTTCAATACCTGCTCATAATCCTACAATATTAAAAAGAATCCCTTAACATTTACTCTTGATGCTCTTTAGAAAGCAAATATATTTCTGTTCCTGAATAAAACACTGAGTATTAAAAATTTAGATAAATTACACTGACTGCTGCCAGCGGTGTCCCCTGCAGTGAATTAAAAAATATACTTAGCATGAAAACAAGGACCAGATGTTATTTTTACAGTCATTGTTCAAATGGCTCCAGTGAGCTGCATTTTCCCTGGTGCTCCTTTGACTTCTCATAGAGAAGATGACTTATGGATTTTTTATATCTATGAAAGGATAGAAAGAGTGGCAATGGTGATGATAATTTAACCATAATCACATTGTAAACAGCCTTTCAGAAGCTGAGTAGCAATTCAACAAAATACAAAAAGTCATTTTAGACCTGAGAACCCTTGTTTAGTTCATTTCTTCCCCTAACACTGTGGCATAGAGTCATGAGAATTTACAAGCCATACTAGCAAAGAGAAATCAAGAGGCACAGGAGCTACTTTATATTCTGGTTTTTTTGTTGTTGTTGTTAAATTCTTTTATTGGTACATTGTAGGTATACAACACAATTACATTTCTCATTGGGAATTGTACCTTTACATAATACATCTTGGTTCTTATTTTTTCCCCATTCCTAGCCCTGCTTTCACCCCCTCCACCCTTCCCTATTTACAAAGACTTTATTTCCATTTTTTCCATTTCTCAGCATTTTTCCTTTCTCTTCTTTCCTTTCCCCTGCCACTCCCACTACCCCTACCCCTTTGGACATGTTCTTCCTATTTTACATTATCGATTATTCATTCTAATCATTGGTACATTTTAGGTATACAATATAATGACATTCATCATTGGAAATTTGCACCTTTACATAGTCTCTCTTGGTTCTTATTTATCACCCTTTCCCAGCCCTCCCTTCAACCCCTCCATTCCTCCCTATTTACAAAGATTTTGTTCCTATTTTTCCATTTTCTCATATTAATCCCATTCCCTTCTATCCTTTCCTGTAGCCATCCCACTTTCTTCCCCTTTGCCCTTTTTATTCCTATTTCATATTACCTATTATACATTTAGTCCTTATTTACGCTTTCAGTTTCTTACACAAGAGAAACTATTCGGTATTTCTACATGTGTGTCCTATATATTTCACTTAAGAGTATCACCTCAATGTGCATCCACTTAGCTATAAATGTCTCTAATTTCTCATCTTTTTATGGCTGAGTAGTACTCCATTTTATTAAAAAAACCACATTTTCTTTATCCAGTCCCCAGTTGATGGGCATTTGGGCTGTTTCCAAGTTTTAGCTATTACAAACTGTGCTGCTATGAACATGGGCACACGTATATCACTGTGGTATGATTCTTTTAATTGTTTGGAGAAGATTCCCAGCAGTAGAATAGTGGGGTCAAATGGGATTTCCAGTCCTAGTTCTTTGAGGTATCTCCATACTGATTTCCACAGTGCTTGCACCAGTCTACACTCCCACCAGCAGTGGAGCAGGGTTTCTCTTTCCCCACAGCCCCACCAGCATTTGTTATTGGTTGATTTCATGATAGCAGCCATTCTTTCTGGAGTGAGGTGGAATCTCAGCATTATTTTCATTTGCATCTCTTGAATGACCAGTGATGTTGAACATTTTTTCATGTATTTATTTGCCATTTCTACTTCTTTGTCTGAGAAATGTCTGTTCATTTCAGATGCCCATTTTTGGGTTTGGTCTTTAAATTTGGGAGGTCTGATCTTTTTAAGTTCTTTATAGATTCAAGATAGTAGATCTTTGTCTGAGGAAGAGCAGGTGAAGATTTTTTCCCACATTGTGGGTTGTCTCTTCACACTGCTGGTGGTTTCTCTTGCTGTGCAGAAGCCTTTTAATAAGAAGAGATCCCACTTGTTGATTGTTTGTGCTAGTTCATGGGCAACTGAGGTTTTGTTCATAAAATCTTTTCCTACACTGATGTCTTCAAGGGTTCTACCTAATCTCTGTTCCAACTGGTTCAGAGTTTCTATTATAACATTTATATCTTTAATCCATTTTGATTTTCATTTAGCACATGGCGAGAAATATAGGTCTAGTTTTAATCTTTGACAAGTTGAAGCCCAATGTTTCCAGCACTATTTATTAAAGAGGAAATCTTTTCTCCAGTAAGGGTGTTTGGCTCCTTTATCGAAGATGAGATGGCTGAGTGTGTCTGGCGTTGTTTCTGCATCTTCCAATCTGTTCCACTGGTCCTCAGGTCTGTTTCTTTGCCAGTACCATGCTGTTTTTATCAGAGTAGCTTTGTAGTATAGTTGCAGGTTGGGGATCGTGATACCCCCTGCCATGTCTCTGTTACCTAGAATTGCTTTTGCTATTCTGGGTCTCTTCTTGTTCCAAATGAATTTTTGGATTGTTTCCTCAAGGTCCATAAAGTATGCTGCTACAATCTCAATTGGAATTGCATTAAATCTATATAGCAGTTTTGGAAGTATGGCTATTTTCACTATATTAATCCTTCCTACCCAGGAGCAGGGGATGTCTGTCCATTTTCTGATATCATCTTCAATCTCTCTTTTCAGAGTGCCTTAGTTTTCAGAGAAGAGGTCTTTGATTTCTTTCATTAGTTTGATTCCTAGGTATTTCAGTTTTTTGGATGCTATTGTGAAAGGAATTATTTGCCCTATTTCTCTCTCAGTGAGTTTGTCATTTGTGTAGAGGAAAGCTATTGATTTTTGTGTGTTGACCTTGTAACCAGCTACTTGACTGAATTTGGTTATTAAGTCTAGAAGACTTTTGGGGGAGTTCTTGTGGTCTTCTATATAGAGTATCATGTCATCTGCAAATAATGACAACTTGACTTCTTCATTTCCTATCTTTATTCCTTTTATTTCTTTCTCTTGTCTAGTTGCCATGGCTAATGTTTCCAGAACTATATTGAACAAGAGTGGTGATAGTGGACATCCTTGTCTTATTCCTGATTTTAGGTTTACATTCTGTTTTAGTCCACATTCAAAATAAAAAATGCGTCAGAGAATTCCTGCGGAAACCCATTCTTTGTTTTCCGCAATGAATATAGGGTTTATCTAGGAAGTGTTAGGAACCACTAGAGTGGATATAGAGTGTCTTTCAGTAGAACAGACTTGAAAATATAATAGTAGCACAACATAATCTAGACAAATGGCATTGTAGCAGTATCATCCATTTTTATGGTGTTATGTAAATAGTGACAGATTTAGTGCATATCCATCCAACTTGGTTTCAAGAAACATCAACTAACAAGAAAGCCACTTCTTATCAGTTTAATGGTAAATAGGTAAAACATTATATGTGGATATGATTAATCATATTTATTTGGTGAATAGAACTCTCCTAAATATTAGATAAAAAGTAAGTTTTTAAGTGCAAACTAAAAAGATAAAATTGTACAAAGAGTATAATAAAAATATTCTTTAGATCTCTTCATGGTAGAATCTGATTTATAATTCTGTCATCTCCTTGCTTGTTGATTCCCAAATCTTGTCATCTATGAAATTGATGTAAAAATACACTAAACTTCAAGGCTGATATGATTAGGAACATCCGAATGAAATGTAACTGAATGAGTATGTTTCTTCTAGCTGTTTGCTTATCTTCTGCCTGCCAAACCAGAACTTGCTGATAATAGCTTCTCCACCTTTCTTCAGACATCTTTGGCTTTCATATTGGTTTCCTAACCTCTACCTTCAGTACTCATTTCCTCTAAATGACCACCCTTTACTGCTCCGGAAAGAAAATGCCCACTTTTTCTTAGCCGATGCTTTCATTTCAAGAACATTGTGGACCATGCAGTGTTGAGGACCAGGAGCTGCTTGCTGTTCATCTTTATCCCCAGAGCACACCACAATGCTTCCCTCCCTGTGGATGTTTCCTATGTATTCCACCATAACTGGTGACTATCAAGTATGTGCTAATTGATGGAATAAATGAAGTGTTAATCTAAAATACTTGTTCTTCAAACTGCATATACATTGTTTTAAGGTAGGATGGAATATGTTGCTTTTATTTAAAATAGTAAATACCAATACTACATTTCTTTTGCCACCTAATATGTAACAAGGAAGAGAATGCCTGCTTAGAGCAATTAGATAACAATTCGAGTATCACACAAGTAATATGCACCAATAACCAGGTTGTACTTGAACATTAGAACCCATGTTTCACATTTTTAACTGAAATGAAAAATCCAAAAGATTTTGTAATTCATTGTCAAAATCCTCATTTCCTAAGAGGATGTGGGGAATAGTGGGAAGCAAAAACTTAATGGAAGATTTGTATATTAAATCTAACCAGGACAGAAAACATAAAGTCAAGAAATAAACAAAGTTAATAATTTTCCATAAGAATGGAAATTCTTAGAGATCTATATCCTTGCCTATGAATCTGGGTCAAGGTAAACCTTGATTTCTCTTGTTCCTACTCTGGAAAGCCAATTTCCTTGAAATAAAAATAAGGATGTTGACAAAGAACCTTAAAGTCTTCATTCATTACTTAAGACATAGCTGGAGCCGGTGATACTTGGAAGCTTTACCAGGGTCTAATTAGTTTTGCATTTACTCTGTCATGTTAATGGACGAATAAGTGCATTCATTCATTTACATAAAGATGCATAAACTCCTTCAGAGAGGGAAACTACATGATATCTTGGTTTGATTACAGCAACAGACTCCAAAAGTGATTTCCTGACAGCAATCTTGACATTGTACTGTTATTTTCCCACAGGACAGCCAGAGTGTTTCTTAAAAATTAAAATAAATAAATTACTTAAAATTCTCCAATGGCTTCTTGTTGAACTTACAATCCTACTAGCTTCCTTTCATGATTTGCTTTGGTTTCTCTTTCAGCCCCTTCTTTGCTACATTACTAACTGGTTAGTCTTAAATTTTATCCAGTACCAAACTCTTTTCCACAGCAGGAACTTTCTCTGCACTGTTCCGTTTGTGTCTAATGCGATTTCCACCCTTCTGCAGGCTTATCGTCCAATAGATCTAAGCCTAAACAGAAGTTCTTCTGAAAGCACTTTACCAAATTTTCTCTCTGAGTATGGATTCATCCATTTTGTTCTCATTTAAGATGGTGTGATTAAGTTTCTGGCACTTATATGAATTTGTTATTGTATTAATTTATTTATTTTCTTACTTAATGCTCCATTTTTCCCTTTAACTGAAACTCAATGAGCAAAACCAAATACTAAATATTTATATGATGAATTAGTAATGCAATAAGGAAGCATCTTGTAATTTGGAAATATTCTGTTGTTAAAATCAGATATTTTTCTTTTCTAACTTTTTTGTAGAACTAACAAATCACCCTATCCAGGGTTAATTAGCATCAATATTCATCTTCTCATCTCCTTTTCAAGTAATTATCCAATGTCACAGCAACAAGGCTAAAGGATATGTGAAGCTTTTTAAAGAAGAAGGTGATTAAGGCTACATTAAGATTGCAACTTATCTCATCAACAAAATGATGTCCCAATAGACATTTAGCAGTTTTAAAGCCAATTAAATATAATGGTAACACCCTTACTAAAAACACCAGGAGTTTATCAAAGGGATAAAAGCACCATATTAAAAAAAGAATGAAACAAAATACATTGAGTTGAAGATTATGTTGTCAGATTTCACTTCATTAACTCATCCTTCATAAAACTGCAAAGCAAGCTTTCATTTTTGTTCTGTTTTCTGTATATCTCATAGTTTTAGCACTATTACTATTAAGACTATCATTTACTTCATGAGTAGTAAGCATATTCATTGTGTACTAAGCATCTATTATGTAATTTAGCATGTTGAACAACATTTCAAGCTATAAAGTATTTCTTCACGAGGAAATGAGGCCTCCCAGAATTGATTGTCCTGAAGTTACTGAATAATACATTTGCTTTTTTCACCTTGGTTGATATATTCTCATACCCTAGAGCTTAATAGTGTAACACCTTTAATCAATTCTCATGTTCAAATATAAACTTTTATCATTAAATGAGAATTGATATTTTAAATTTAATTACATAATCACTAGTGTTGATCATTTATGATTGTGATAAATTTCACATTGTCATGATTTGAGCTCTAATCTCAAAATTTTATAAAATTGAAGTTTGTTATTTGTTGCTTATATTAACTTTGACCTAAAATGTAACAATTAAGCTTCAATTTGGATACTTTCATTTAGGGTACTTTATAAAAAACAGTATTTTAAAAACTCATTTGAAAATATGATTTTATTATTTTTAAAGAAAAGTAACACAGAATTACAGTTATGTTACTTCATTTAGTAAGTGATGAAAACTCCACTGTTTTATATCCAGTATACTTATTTATATTAAGCTTGATTTTTTTCTGCTTTAGTTATTTTTTTCTTTCCTGAGACCCAATATCTGACACATGAAACTTAAAGAGAGTTTTATTTTCACTCATAGTTTGTGGAGGTTTCAACCCATAGTCTGCAGGCTCCAATACGGGACAGCATGGTAGAGGAGCATAGCCCAGGTAAGCTGTTCATGGCATGAAGGTGGGAAGAGAGAGGGAGAGAGAGAGAGAGAGAGAGAGGAGGAGGGAGAGATCTGGAAACAGAGAAATGCTTCTAGGCCTCACCACCAGTGACTCACCTCTTTCAATCAGACCCCAGCAAGTCAGTTATACATTCCCATGATCTAATAACATTTCAAAGGTCCTGCCTGCCTACAATCACACCAGGATTTATGGAGAACTTGTAATAATAACATTTTCTATCTTACTCTCCACAACTGTAATTCTCTTCTGAGGATTTTTTTTTAACATGTGAAAAGAGTAACTTTTTATTCTTTCATGAGTTTCCACTAAAAATAAAACATGAACAAAATTTCAGAACTGTGGGTGGTCTCTCTAAAGGGACACCTGAGACTCCAGAGAACACCAACCTTTAAAGAAAGAAAAGGAGAAAGCCTGGGGGACGAGTAGCAGTTTATTCCTCTGACACTGTTCGACAATCACAAAGGAAAGAAGCAAGGCTTTTATACATGTAGGAAAGCAGCTTAGTTATTCTGGCTATTGTCTTTTTGGTTTTAACCTCTGGAGTTAACCAGTGACTTTAAGTGACTCATAAAAGCTACAGGCAAATTTACAAGTCCGTCATTTCTGTTCACCAATCCCGTACATCTAAGAGCACACCACAGCCCTCTTCTTATCAGATGGTATCAAGAAAGCAGGGTGACTTCAGCAGAAATCAAGCCCACCGGCCCAACGCAAACATCACAGATGTACATAGTGAGTCATATCTCTCTCACCACCCGTAGAGTCATTGGGTCGTGGTCCTCTGACCCCAGAAAATGGTTACTAAGAAAACTAGGAAAACCTGTTTTTCTCCCTTAAAACTTTTACAACATCTCTTAAAGTTTCCTGGAATTCCTTTAACAAACAGACTTGTGGAAATTCCCAGAAACGACTTCTTAATTTTCTCAGTTAATTAAATTCTTGTGATCAATTCTTACAACTTGATAACTAAATTCTACAATTTCCCACACAGAACTACTAGTTCAAATCTTAAAGTGCATATCGCAAACTAAGGAAACATAATACTGAGATGATATCGAATACTATATCCTTCAGTTAATGCTGTGATGCCTAGATAATGTTATGGCAAAAATAATCTATATGTATTTATCATTTTTCTTTTTGAATGGATGTATCTGAGTTTTTGGTCTAAAAAGTTCTTTTATAGGTTATAAAATCAATATGCTTATAATAAAAAAAAATCTACCCTGAAATACATATCTTCAAAGTTCTCTCAATTCTTAATCCCATCCTCTTGATAAAGCCAGTGGGAACACTTTGATTTGGTTTATGTATCTCTATATATGCAAATATATGACCATATACATGCATGCATATGCACACACACACTTGCACACACACACATATCCTACTAGAGCAACGCTCCTTTCAGTTGCCAACCATGAGTAGTAGGTTTCCAAGTAACTCACAGCCTCTGTCTGAGTTGAATACTGTTTAAATGTTTCCATGATTCCCCTCTGTGTTAATTTGCTAGTGTAGTTCACAGAACCTTTAACTGTGGTTGCCTTACTATTGTAGATTTGTTATAGAGGATACTTTCAATTAACAAATAAATTACCAGATGCCTTCCCGGAGTTCACCACCTTCCATCTGTTCAGTAATCTAGACAGATGCTCTCTAAAGCCCTATCCTTTGGGTTTTTATAGAAACGGCATTAGAGAAGCATGCTTGATTAAATCATTGGCAATTGATGATCAACTCAATCTTTAGCCACTTCTTCCCAAAGCTCAGCCCAATTAGGCTGAAAATCCAACTTTCTAATCATATGGTTGATTGTCTTGATAAGAGGCCCTCATTCTGTGGGTATATCTGTGGCAGCTTTAACTCCTAGTCATTAGTCTTCTCTTTAGAGTCTAAATAGAAACCTCACCTAAGAGATTCCAAGTGTTTAAGAACTATGTGGCAGGAAATTGGAACAGAGAGTTAATACATATTTCTTACTATATCACAATATTACAAGCTGATTTCTTGGTTGGCTCAGACTTAACAGTGCCTAAACCTGGACATTGGGTTATTTGTTCAAACAGCTTCCACTCGATAGAAATGTGGGTGTGATGGATTTTGAGGCAAAATATGAGTTACAGAAAGCAGATAATTTACAGAATTTTCTAGATTATGTGATCAAGAGTATTAAATAATTATCATCAGTGTATTTAACAGTTAGGAATTTACTGCTTTTGGAGAAAGATACTGAAGTCAGGTTGTACTAGGCGAAAAAAATGTACAGAAAAGCATGTGAAAAGCTGGATAAAGTGACGAGACCACTCTTAAGAATTATGTATTTGTAGGAAAATGCGGGAAAGAGGTGTTAGATAGACAGGTATCAGTTATAGATTAACATGAGACAATTAATTCAAACAATGGGAGAGGAAAACAAATGTCTGCTACATTTGAACTAAAAGTTGACTTTAAACTTTCAGAAGTCAGGTCAGATCAGGGTAAGTGCTCAATTGAAGAATACTTATGCCTGCAAGTAAACGATTTATTCTGATGTTAATATTGCTAAAATCTTGTTTCATTTTTACATCAACATGTGCTAAAATATTGTGCCCTTAGTTTCCTCTTGTGAGGCTGTAATGAGATTGTTTTTCTTGACCTTAAGTTGCTCCTCAGCAGTAGTGCATTGCACAGCACGTGGGAGGTCCCAGGATTGATCCCCAATGCCATACACACATACAAAAAAAATTAAGATAATTAAATATGATAATGTGAACAAAGCATTTAACATAATCTTTGACATGTAGTAGCACTCAGTATTTTACTTTAGTCCATCTTCAGTGTTTAAGTCTTAATGATAACTAAGATGCTAAACTTAATTACCTTTAAGATCTAAAAGTAAATGATTCTGTGATTTTAATACAAAAAGTAAAATGGTATAACAGATGAAATGACATAGTAGAAATTTTCTACTTTAGAAGCAGGAGAGTTTCCTGTGACATCTGCTTTGTTTTGGATTTATGAGTACCTTAATTGTCCATAATTTCTTACCACCTGTTTCCTATTTCTAAAACCCAACCTTCTCTGAGTTAATAAGTAAGAAAGTAATATTGCCTTTAAGATAGTATTTTCCTTTTTATTTTTTTGACAATTACCTCATCTACTTTTAATCTGGTGCTATTGTTATTTCACATTATGTTTGCCAAGTAAGAGATATGTTTGCATACATTTATAAGAAATTAAAATTGTTTTTTACAATGCAAAGTAAGTAGGTCTCTGTATTAAGTTTAATATCATGTGGTCCTAAATGAACACATATAAACTCTTGTTTTCAATTATCCCTTTTCCCCATATATTAGCAACAAGCATCTTGCACACCAGACCAGTGATGGCCATTGTATATTATTATAAAGTTAATGTGCTCTAGGATCATTTTGGTTTGTGCTGTACATCATCCTAGGCAGAACTGTCAGCTTCATGCTTGCAGCTGCTCTCAATCTGTCATCATAAATGATAAATGAGCATTAGAGTCTTATTTTCTATTGTACATTATCATCACTTCAAGAATGCAAAACTAGCATATCTTGCCTTGCCCTTTATGAAGATAAGGACTTTCCTAGAAAAGAGACGAATCTTACATTTCTAACTAAATAACAAATATTGTGGATCTGCTAAAGTTTAGGCCTTATATTATTGAAATTTAAATAAAAGCTCTACTTTCAATATAGATCTCAACTGAAATATTTTAATAATTTTTAATTTCATAACTTTTGGTCCTTGAAGTTGAACTATTACACTATTTCAAGTAGATTTTTTGAACACTTTTCAGGAAATGTAAGATCAATAAATTTTGAATGAAATTCTCATACATGTCTCACATTTCTGAATGTCTTGTGAGCAAAGAAAAAACTTCAGCTTTTTCCAGATGGGTTTTTCAAACATTTTTGGACATTGAGAAGTTTTAGGCAATATTGTATTTTCTTTTGGACAAAATGACAGGTTTGCTCACAATTTTAGAAGATAAAGAAAGTATATCTTCAGGGCACATGATACAGCTCAGTGGTAGAGTACTAGGCTGCAGACTAAATCCCCATCACTAGAAAAAAAACTATAAGCGAGAATAAAAGAAAGGGAGGAAGGGAGGAAAGGAGGAAGAGGGAGGAAAGGAGGAAGAGAAAGGAGTGCTCTAGACAAAAGATGAGAGCTCTACCCTTCTATGAAAACATTAAACCTCTAGTCTTGTTTGTATTTTTTAACCAGAGTAATCTTCATTTCATTTAATTCTGATTTCATCAGATGAACCTGTTCTCTAATATTTTCCTTCATATTAAATTTAGTTTTAAATCAAGGCTCTTTAGTACAGTGATAAAGTGGGCATCCCGTGGTGTCCTTCCTGCGGACACAGGGAAAAGACTGGAAATGCATTGAAGTGTGTGTTCTCCATGGTGCCATGAGAAGTACGGTTCTTTGTTTCTGATCCTGGACTCATTTCTTCTGCCAGGTTCTTCCATAAAACTTTGGTAAGTGAACTTGCTAGGAGACAGACAGGTAGGCTCTGACAGTTTGTGTAAGAAGATGCAGAGGATTCTGAAGAATTCTTTGGAAAATGTGTCTGAAGACACAAAATGGAGGAAAAACAATTAAGATACGTGTTCATTTATACTTACCTTTATACCATATTTTATTTTCAAAAATCTATTTGTCAATAAGTTTTATGTAATGTAAAATATATTTTATTGCTAGTAAAAGGGCACTAAAATTGATATTATCATAAAGGGATCAAATTTATGCAACAACTGTTAAGATATTCGTTTAGAATGCACAGTTAATGTGTGTGTACATGTGTGTACATAAAATTTGTAATTCTATGTGATGCTTATTTCAGGGACATGTAGACAATACTTAAAATGCATATTAGCATAGGGTATGTATTTAAGCTATAGGCAGAGAAATATATTCTAGGAATTTTTTGAAATCACTTTAGCCAAACCAAGAATTAGACTGAAAATGTATAATTCTATATCCTAATTTTATTTTAATGTAATATTAACATTTTCCTAGAAAAATGTTAAAATGAGTTAATATATACTTTGTACAACAGACCACTTTTTTTTCCAAATATTTAATAGGTAATTTCTTGCAGTGCTATTTCTATTTTCAATGCAATCTGAATTTTATTTCCACAATCCCACTGCATTTTTATTTACATACTCTTCACTAAGCAGTGGTGATTTTATTTCCTTTACTATATTTTGTTTGGAATGTGTATTTTATGCCATTTCAATTAAGGAAATGAGAAGGCAAGTCTGAGGTAGGGGTGCACCTCAAAATATGTTTCCCTTGCTCTGAAAAGGAATTATGGAGGGCGATTCTCTCCTTTCCTTTGAACACTTGCTATATCTTGAACCACAGTATATAGTATGATTATGGGGCAGTTAGCCTGAGGTCCCATCATTTTTGCTATAGGCATGACCCAGAACTTAAACATAAAAAGACTCTGGGTTATTGATGAGGTTGGCACACTGGAGTAACCACTTTTGGGGATAATTATGTAGGCATGATGCTATGTGAACTAGTATATTACTATTAAAAATGGATTCATTGAGAGTAATAGACATCTTAAATAGTGTCTGTGTTTTGATAGGCATGTGAGTGTTTGTGTTGGTGTGTATCCAAGGAGGAAAGGGTCTAAAAGTAATAGAGAGTCTTTAAAACCTGACCTACTTCTAGATAAAGATATAACTAGTGAGGTCATAATGAGGTCATTTTTTAAGTACTTGACAGTCTTATCACATACTGATCCTCCTTAGATGTGCATACTATAAAAATCTTTGCTTATTAATCATTCTAATTATCTCCTCAAAATAATAATCATATTGAAGTTCTTATTTTTTACACAGTGCAAATTATCTGTTCATGAAGAATGTTACTTGATCCCTGCAGCTTTTCTTAGCAGATGTTTTACATTCCTGGCTTCTACAATTTTCTGAGTTTTCCACTGCACTTTTGGCTCAGTCTCATAGCGTTATGCACTGCTCTTTCAGGAGAACACTGCCTGGCCTTCCAAGCTTTCTTCTGAAATCTGAAGGGAAATCTCAACTACCCCATAGCTCTTGAGTTCCGCATGACTGTAAAACTGAGACCACATAGATTATGCCAAACTCTACCACCAGCTTGAGCAGTAGATAGACCCCCAAGGTTCATGGTTCCTGAGTACTTTCAGTGCCAATATGGCAGAACACTGTAAATTAAATCCTCAGAAAGTAATTCCCTAGGTGGCCCTTTCCATCAGGGTGCCCTGGGACCTTCCTCCAAAAACAAAGCCTTTGAAAGGAATTTATCCTTACTTTTATTCACCCTTAAGCCATTGAAGAGTGTGGGATTGCTTATTCTTGAGATGCCCTTAAGGCATGTTTCTTTTATTTTAACCCAAATTTCTTGGCTATTAAAGCAAATCTTTCTAGCAGCTATATTTTATGTTGCCCCAACTTTGCAGGTGCTTTCTGTCGAAACTACAAACTTTTCATATGGACTTTTTGCTCATGATTATTACCATAAACCTGGCTGGAAGCAGGCAGAAATACCCATGCAACAGCCTGAACATTGGAATAATTTAAAATTTTCTCCAACAGATGAATTAATCCACTCCCCTCACTCCTGTCAGTCTCCACAAAGTCTTACAACATGGGCAAAATATGGACAAATTTTCCGCCAGAACATAACATATGATCTCAAGTTCAACCACCAATGGTGTCCTTGTTCCCAAGTGAAACCTGCTGAGCCTGGCCTTGACCATCTACATTTCTACCACATTCTTATCTTTTGAGATTTGACCAGAATTGGTTGGGCCAGGGATTTAGCTCAGTGATTTCATAGCCTGCTGCACAAGTGCAAGGACCTGAGTTTGATCCCCAGTACCAAAAAAAAAAAAAAAAAAACCAGAATTGGTCATCTTACTTGGCTTATGGCTTTTTAGGGATTCTCTAGCCACCATCTCTAACACTTTCCAAACTCCTACCACAAACCTGTTTTAAAAGCTTCTAAACTCCATGATTAGATAACAGGCATAGCAAGGACCCTACTTCTCCTGAACCCATATACTGCCTTAGATATTTTTTTGTTGCTGGGACAAAACACATGACACCACAGTTTAAGTTTTATTTTGGCTCACAATTTTAGTGGTTTCAGTCCTTGCAGGTGCAGCTGGGTCAAACACAAAAAGTAGCATGATCAAAGGGGCTGGATGGACAATAGCTGCTTATGTCATGGTGGCCAGGAGACAGAGAAAGAACAGTTCAGCTGGAGAAGGAAATAAAGCCTTTCGGGATATGCTTCCCGTGACCAATATTTCCCAACCAGCCTCTGCCTCCTAATAGCATATTCAGCAATCAACTCATCTGTGAAGTAGTGCCCCCATGATCCAGTCTCCTTCAAAACAAAGATGGTGGACGGCCCAGATTTAAACCTCAACAATATGGTGCTTGGAAAACCTGTTGTCTTCTTGTCTTAGTTACTTTTCTGTCTTCTGAGTCAAAATACCTGACACCCAAAGTTAAAAGGGGAAAGGTTTATTTGGCTTATAGTTTGTAGAGGTTTCAGTCCATAATCAGCTGGGTCCAAGTCAGGGTGACAGAGGGGCAACAATTCCTAGTGGACAGACAGTAGCAAAGCAACAAGAGTCCTTAACAACTTCTTTTTGACCCTTTTATCTTATTCAGACTCCTTAGGGCACATAGAACTCACACCCTTAATTCTAGTGCCCTTGGGCCTAGAACTGTACCTTGAATCAATCAGATGCTCTAAATTCAGCAACCTCTGAAAAAGAAGCCCCACTTTATTTGCATGAAGCTTTGTGGAGACATTTATACACAAGCCATAACACTTCCCTTCCTTCTTTCCTTCCTTTCCTTCTGAAAATTGAAGTCTAGTGAAGAAAATTAGATGAATATATTGGCCATGTAATTATTATCTTTAGAAACATTCTAACATTGGGCTCATACTGCAAAAGTGTATAAGCTTACATATCTAATGTAAATATATTTAAAAAGTGCTACATCAACAATTTCCTTTTTTCTTCAAATACTCAAAATCTTATTCCATATTTCCTCATGTTTAGACTATGAATATCATAATTTTGAGAAATTTTTTCTCAAATCTTTAGTTAAATTTATTTTTTGTGAAGAAACAAATGCATTCTATTTCATTTTAGTAGGAAAATTCAAATTCTTATATTTTTTATTAAATACTTAACTTTTAGACCAGCTGTGCAACAATACTCTTAAGAATTACTGAGCTTAAAAATTTTGTCTTATGAAGTTAATTAGCTTGTTTCTTGGATTGAATAGTTTCTCTGGGGTTTATGCATTGTTTTTCAAAGTATATACATTAGGGATATTTTCAACAAAGATACGTGGAAGGAAAACTTTCTAACAGTGTTATGATTAGAAATTCTTTCTCTCTCACTTGAATCTAATGAACACAAAATTCTAGAGAAAAAATTTCACCTTCTATGGGGAGTTTTAGCATTTAACATTCCACACACACTTTGTGGGTAGTAATGTTTATTTTCTATGAATATTTTTAGAATTTTTGTATTATTCTTGATTGTTTGCTGTGCATCTTCTTACTCTTTTCATGTTTTCAGTGGTAAGATTTGTCTTTTCTCTCAACTTTGAAAAATTGTTTACAAATATTTCTTGATTTTTTTATGTTTTTTTTTTTTTGTATTCTCTTTCCACAAGCCACTTTTGACTTTTAAAGTATACTTTAAAAAAACATTAATACAGGCATAGGCAATGGCATTATCATTGTCCCAGAAAGTCATCTGATGTTCCTTTTTAGTCAATACATGTCTTTCCTCAGGAGTAATAAAGACTATTCTCTGTTTTAGTACAGCTTACATGAAAGCCTAACTTAAAAGGAAAGATAAGCCACATTTTTCTGGATTTTTTTCACTCAAAATAATGTAACAGTAGATTCTTTCTTTTAATTTCTGAATTCTTTTTTCATTTATGAGAAATTCTGCTATATTTTTAATCCATTTATAGGTTGATAATCATCTAAATATAAGTTCTATATTTGTTCTACATATCCATATAAAATCTTTGTGTGTTGTCATTCATCTTAGGGGAATGTATAGAAGAGGAATTTCTGGGTTTCTTTTTGCTATGTGTTTGACTTTGTAGAACAATTTTAAGCAATATATCCGCAGTTTTTATTATATATTTTCAACAACACTTGATATTAAATAATATGTTTAAGTTTTGACCTTTGTGATAGGTTTCAACTACATTTTATTGTGAACTTAATTTACAAATATCATGATTAAAAATACAGTGAATATTTTTATGTACCTATCAGCTATTCTAAATCATCTTTGTGATATCTTTTAATTTTTTCTAGTTTCTAATTTAAATCTTTTCCATTTTATTATTATTTTATAAGAGTTCATATATAATGTAGATATAAATTCTTTGTTCAACTGACATTGTAGGTTATTGATTTCTGTATATAAATTACTTTTTAATTTATTTAAATGTGTGATTTTAAAAACAATTTTATTTTTATTTAAAAAACTTTTAGTAGTACATGTTTGCGGCAAATAATGATTATTGTACATTCACCACTGGGATTTGGGACATATACATAATACATCTTAATTTTTTTTACATCTCCTACTCCCCCCCCTCTGAAAGCCAAGTTTACCAAAATATTCTCCCAAATTTATTACAGTTTTGAGTTCTATGAACAGAATTCCTACATGAAATTAGTAAAAAAAAAAAAAAGGAAAAATACTCTCATGATTTCTAACAGCAGGTTTATTGTTTGTATACACAATTATGACTGTAATCCATATTAAATTAATTACTCCAAGTGTCACAAGTTAGGGGCTGAGTTAATACATTTTTCCTATGTGGGTTGCAATTGGTTTCAAAACAGTTATTGAAAAGACTTTATATTATCTGCCCAATTACCTTGTAAGATGTCAAAAACAATTGACTGATTGTATTGGGGTTTATGTTATTTCTATACTCTATTTGTTTGGTTGACTATTTACCTATCCTTATGCCACTGCTACATTGATGTAATTAATATGGATTCATAGTGAACCATGAAATTCTGCACAGTGTTCTTCCCTTTAAAGACAATTATGATCATTCTAACATGTTTAAACTAAATTTTTAAAATTTTGAATAGTTTTAGATTTATGTGAGTGTTACAGAGAGAGCCTGAGAGTTCCATTTTACCCTACTCTTCAATTTCCATTTATTAATATTTTATTTTAGTATGGTACATTTGTGCAGAACTAATGGGCTGATATTGATACATTTTTAATTGAAGTTAATATTTTATCAAAATTTCCTTAGATTTCCATAATATCTTTTTTATGTTTCAAGGTAATATTCATGATGTCACATTATTTTTAATTGTTATGCACCCTTAGTCTAACATGGATTGTGACAATTTTATTTTTTCATTTTGGAATGATTTTCATTTATTAGATTACTGTTTGTATTTTGTAGGATAACATTCAGTTATGTAATTTGTTTTGTTTTTGGTACCAGGGATTGAACTTGGGTCCTTGAGCTTGCGAGGCAGGGGTCAGAACCACTGAGCTAAATCCCCAGCCTCAGTTACGTAATATTGTTTTCAAAATTTGAACAAGATTATAGTTTGCGCCATACAAATATGTCCCATATATATATGTCCCATATATATATATCCCATAAGTGTATATATATATATCTTCCATATATATATATCTCCCATATGTATATATATCTCCCATATATATATATCTCCCATATATATATGAATGACAGAAAGGTGATATGTTGTTCTCATCACCTTGTATCAAAGGTACATCCTTCAACATGACTCATCATGATTGGTGTTAACTCTGCTGACCTGGGGGAAACAGTGATTATCAGGCTTCTAACCCTCTTTTCCATATAAACTCTTTGGAAAGAATTCACAATGTACAACCCACAACAATTAAGAATTGAGAGGTTTAGTCTATCTTCTTTAGAGGGATATTCTAGGGCTCTTATTTTCTTTGAAATCTTAGAGTAGAGTTGAAAATGTCTACAAAAAATTAAATCAAGGACCTGGGATGTAGTTCAATGGGGCCATTTCTGCTTGGCAAGCGCAAGGTCCTGAGTTCAATCCCTGATACAGAGAAAAAGAAAGAAAATCAACAAAAGAAATTCAATTATATGTACTTTCAACTGTGAGGATATGCAACTGTAGATAAATATGAAGAAATTACATATTAATTTTCTATCCCATGAATATCATATATTTCCATTTACTCTGGACTTTCAAAATTTCTTTAGTGTTTACAACTTTAAGACAAATAATTTGCATATTTTTATTTGTATTTATTGCAATGTCCTTTTTAGTGCTTCTTTCATAATTTTAACATCATTTACACTTTTTAGGATGTGTAGTACAATACTGAGGTGATGTATTGTGAGTGAGAATCTTTAGCTTGCACTTGATATTAGCAGTTATTCAGGATACCAAGATTTAATATATGCTTAGTAGGCAAATGCTTTTTAGGAGGTTGGAGAAGTTTTCTATTTACAAATTTTTTTTCTTCTTGAATGAGTGTAGAATTTTGACAGATGTCTTTCCAGTATCTGTTGAAATTACCGTATGGTGTTTCTTTCTTACTTTTTTAATATCTGAATAACATTGATTTTTGAATATTGCATATTGTACCAAGCTTTCATTTCTGCAGTAAAATGTCCTGGTACTTAATGTTGTAGCATTTTAAATTTTAAATATTTTGTTATATTTAATTTGCTAATATTTTAAATATTTTTTACCTATGGTACAAATTTTATTAGTTTATAATTTTTTTGTAATGTATTTTCAGGCTTTGAAATCAGTATTACAAAAGTTTCAAAAACCATCAGCTGGGTGGTTTTCCTTTCTCTTATATTTCTGAAACATTTTATGTAATTTTGGTACCATTGCTTTGTTACTTGATATTTTCACTGAGGCAAATCGTGTGACAAATTTTCATTGTAAAGATGATTCCATTTCTAAAGTCAATTTCATTTACAGGTATATTTTAATTTACATTTTCATATTTTTCTTGTGTTAGTTTTGGTAAGTTGTATTGCAGGAGATCTTTTAGCAGGGCACAGTAGTGCCTCCCTGAAATCACAGAGACTTGAGAGTCTGAGGGAGGAAAGTTGCAGCTTAGAGGCCAATCCAGGAAATTCAGTGAGAACTGTCTCAAAAAAAAAATCTGAAAATACAACTCACTCAGCAGAGATCTTCCCTAGCCTGCATAAAGGCCTGTGTTTAATCCAAAGTAGAAAAAATATTCAATTTTATCTAAATTATCAAATTTTGGTCATAAAATTATGTAATACCATGTGTTATTATCTTTTTAATATCTGTTGCATTCAATCTTGTGTCCTCTTTCATTTCTAACATCGACGATTTCTGATTTGTCATTTCTTTTTTTCCTAACCAATTATCTCCATTTCACAAATGATTCATATTTTCAAAAAGTTATTTAACCTTAATTAACTTTTCCTATCATGTCTGTTTTCTCTGTTATGGATTTCCTTTATAATTATTATTTTCTTTACTTTTGTTTTAATTTTTTGTATTTATCTTGTGTTATTTTGAAAAATTAGAGTTTTGAACCCTCTCTCTAAGCACTTAAATCTACTTTCATTTTAGTACTGTTACAGCAGCATCTCTCCAATTTTGCCATGTTCGCTATAGTTTGATTTTTTAAGAAATTAAATGTCATTTATGATTTTGTCTTTGAACCACAGGAATCATTTAAAAAGTATATTAATACTTATGTAATAAATATTTTAATAATTAGAGTTTGGTTAGAGTTTGCTTTTTAAAGTTGCTAATTTAATATTTCTTGGACAAATCATGGTATATAAGCCCACGAGTTAAGCTATGAGTTGCATAATTTTCATATTTGACATAAGACATATGCTATGATTTAGACCTAAAATGGTCCTCAAAGCCTCATGTTTTGGGGAAGTGATTGGATTTGAGGTGCATCATAGCTGACTTGTTGATAGAAGGTGGGGTCTGGTAAGAAGAGGCTGTAAATATGAACCAGAAGAGTAAATTGACCTTTCTGACTCGTCCCTTGATTCTCTTGTTTTTCAGCCACAATGAGGTGAGCAGCTTTTCCTCCATCTCTGCCACACCAGCTCCTGGCTTGGAGCCAGTTCACTGTGGACTGAAACGTGGACAAAATATACCTCTTCTTTTTGTTGCAAGTATCAAGTATTTTGTCCTAATGGTGAGAGAAGTGACGAAGACAACATAAAGTGCTAAATAAGTGCTATAGATCAATCAAGGTAATTTAGAACCAAAATCTAGCCCATCTAGAGATTTTTATTGTTAATTCATGGTACCTATGTGGTTTTAAAATCCTATTGTGAAAATTTTAAATAAATTATCTTTACCACTTGAATAAATGTGGCTGGAAATACTAGTAGGTAATCTATAAAAGCAAATAAAATATTTTCTGGAGGATGCCCTTTGAATGTAAGTCTCCTATGGTTTTTAGAGGAAAAAACTCAAGGGAGAAAAGTAAAACTTCTGTAATAAACCAAAGGGAAAATTAAAAATCAAAAGAAACAGTACAAAATAGAATTAGATTTTGGAATTATTAAGGGCAGGATATAGAATTTTAAAGGATATAACACATTATATTTAAAGAAATACAAAAGCATGCTAGAAATGTAATCAAGAAACAAAAATCAAAAATGAGGAATAAAGAGATTTAAGAAACAACTGAACAGAAATTCTTGAGGAAAATAAAAATAAACTTAGAAACTAAAAAAGAGAGCTTAAGCAGCAGGCTACAAGCATATATACACACAGTTCTGGAAGATACATATTTTTTTCACAAAAACGTATACAGAAATAGAAAAAAATGTAAAAAGGCATTAGGGAACTTAGAGAAGACTAGTTCTTCTAATAGGAAATAAAAAGACTTAGAAAGATTCAGATGCTGAAGAAAAAATAAATATTGATTTCCTGGAAGTGGTAAAAGTTGGCAATCTTCAGATTTTGGGAACTGAATGGATATAAGCAGTATAAAGAAACACGATGTACACATAGATACTAGGCACTGAAACGATAAAATTCAAAGGGAAAAATAAAAAGAAGTGAAGAAAAAGACAGAGAAGAGAGGGACAGATGGAAGGACAGAGGGTGGGAGGGAGAGAAAGAAAGAAGGAAGGAAGAAAGGATGGAAAGGAAGTGGAGAGAAGGAAAAAAGAGGAACAGGAATAAGAGATGAGGGAGAGAAAGGAGGGGTAGAGGGTTCTCTAAAGAAAAGCAGTTAGATTGACTGACATCAAACTGATTAACAGTAAAATCAGAAGCTCCAATACCTTAGAATAATACCCTTTAGGTTAGCAGAAAAAAGGCATAGTTCTATATATTTAAATCTGGCATAACAGGAAAAAATATAAAATAGACATTTTTAGTGAACAAAAACAGAGTTTCTCCCTAATTTATCTTCTCTAAAGATGAGTTTTAAGGAAAATTGTTCTAACCTGAAGATAAGAAATAAAAGGCAAAGTTTGAAAAATGTTTTAAAAATTGTGGGAAACTACTGTCTGTGAAATGAGCAATATACAGTAAAATTCAATTTATATTCTAATACTTCAGTGGCAATAAGCCAGGCAGTTTTCAGCAGTTTGTAAGTGCTAGGAAAATTGAACTATCCCATCAATTGTTTGAGGAATGTGTTATTAAAATCTGTGTTACAAATAAGAAATGGAGAAATAGAGGGGTTAATGAGTGCCACACTATCTCATAGCAACTAAGCAGCAGGACTAAGTTGTGAAAACAGTCCGGCTCTAGCATCTGCACTATGAACCATTACATTAGTGGACTGCTCATCTAAGGAGGCACAAATATTTAGTAATAAACTCTTGACAATAATAGCTACAACTGACTTAATATCCTTGTATCAACATCTACACACTCCTATTGTAATGCTTTAATGAAATGAAGTTCACATACATGACTCATAAATTTTTTAAAATTCTGCTATATTCATAACATGACCCATAATATAACTTCTTGTCAAGTATCACCTGCAGCTGCTTTTAAATCCCATAAGATGATGGATAATTGACCTAATGATTTAAAATAAAAGAATTTTTTTATTTTTATTCCATTTAAAATCAAGTCACGGATTTGAAGGAATGACCGGAGTGGTTATGCGTTGCCTTTCTGCGGAGCAGGTTCACTGTGCACTGGTTAGTAAATTTGGTGAGACTGAACATCCACATACCAAAGTTGCACAGAGTGATATCATTTCTTACAGAGAGTTGGCAAATGACAAGAGAAGCCTCAGATTCACTTCAAGCTGATTGCCCAATGCTCAGGATAGTTGCCTTGTGTGGATTGAAGATCATTTCTGTGTGCCCCTTTTGTACCACAAGGAAGAAGCTTGCCCTGGGTGTTAGACCTCAAGCACAGAAGGACAGGGAGGACTAAAGTACTGAAAGACATCATCCATGGTTGAGGACTGGGACAGAGCCTGGCTCTCATGGCCAGTTTCTCCCAGTCTCAGTATGAAACTTTCCAGAACATGATGAAGTTATTGGACAGAACTAGAGATGAGAAGATGGGTGAAGTTTGCCAGTCTAAGGCCACCTAGAAAAAATATTCTGCAACATCTAAAGTCATTTACAGAGCTTTAATCACATGTAGATAATATTATAAATCCTTTTCCATAAAAGTAAAAAAAATATTTTCACTTCTCTTTCATAAGCAAATAACACATGACTTGTCTATGGTAGGGGAAAACTTGGTCTTTAGAAACCAAGATCAAATAGCTCTGAATAGTTGTCATTATGCCATGAGAATGAGAAATAATTGGGTTGATACTTAGCTTATTTCCCAAAGAAAATATAGGACAGCAGATATGGTCTCTGGAGGGTTATTTTGCTTTTCAATAAAAAATTAATATTGTTTATCTATTATTCAAACAAGAAGATAGAAATAAAATATCCAGTAGGAACAAAGCTTGTTTTCACTTTCTGTGAAGGAATTTTCTTAATAAAAAATTCTTAATTTAAAAATGTTTTTAGATACCTTTCACCTTTTATAACATAAAACTGATTTGTTTGGACAAGTTCAAATTTTAGAAGAGCAAATAACTAGTATATGTAACATAAACCTTTTTCTCTGCCTTCCTTCACCAAGTCTTACCATTATTTAAACTATTCATAATTTTAATAGTTTATCAATCAGTTAATTTTCTACTTTTCAGTTCTACAGAAGTAGAGACCTCTAATCTTGTTTTCTCTATCTTCTTTTGGTTTAGTGTGCTTTCATCTCTTTTTTTCAAATCCATTGATAATGACCTACAAAACCAGGGGCCTTCATATATTGGGACTATTTTGTATCTATTCTGTTTGCCTTTTACCTTTTTTGCTGATTGGCCTGAGCATTACGTGTAATGAGCTGCCTTGAACAAATTGGATAAAGGATTTGTTTCAGGAAAAAAAGACTGAAGATAAAATCAAGAAATATGCTACAACACACTAAGAATAGTGATATCACAGTTAAGAAAATGAAAGGCTTCTCATTGCTAAGTTATAGAGACTGGGCAACAGTCACATAGCATAGAGGATGTAATTCTGCTACACTTGGGGTAGGAAGAATTCAAGGAAGAGGGACTTTAGGGAACAGGGAAAGGGGATGCTACCAGAACATGGCACTGGGTCTTGGTCTCCTATGAGCCACAATAGCACAAGGCAAATTGAAGAATAAAGACAGGAAAGAGACTTAGAGAAGAAGCTGGGTTCTGGGCCTGATCAATGCTGTTCTGGAGAGCAAAGATGAAGGCACACTGAGCTTGCCACTATTTATTGGTTTCATAGAGAGTAACAGATGACTCAGAGGGTGGCAATAATGCTAGATTGAGGAGGATCTTATAATCGGAAGAAGTATCAGATGTCTCCAGGGTGATGCTAATCCAATGACCCTGAGGATCTTATGCTGATGAGGATCTTATGTTGATTTGGATGGTAAAATGAGCAAAGACATTGGTAAGATGAGCAAAGATATTCTTACAACAGAAGGTGGGATGAGTTATGCTGATAAGGAATTTGTTCCTCTCCAGGAGAAACCTTTCTCTTACTACTCAGTTCTCAAGGAACCAGGATGTCTTCAGCTCAGTGTAATCTTGTCCTTGAGTGTCACAGAATCATGGGACCACTGAGGTCTCAGCTGAGACTGGAGGCAAAAATGGAGTTATGTTTCAGTATGTCATAGCTGAACTCTGGGCAAGAAGACTAGGCCTAATCATAATTTAATTGTGAAATGATTTTTTCTGAAAATTATGTAGAATGGCTCTTAACAAGGGACAAACTCTAAATCCCAGATAAGGGTGGTTTGGGCAGTGTTATACAGAAATCTATAATAAAGTCTTTGAATCCCAATTCTTGTTCTAGCATACCTTGGTATTCAGGAAGTTTTTGTCCTTTTAGTAGTAAAACTACAGGAAGAAAAGTTTCTATGAGCTAAAGACAAGTAACTACAAAATGTAAAGTCTAAGTTGGTGAGTAACATTTCCTTGAACATTGAAAGTATTCTTGCTCACAGATCAGAGAAAATGTATGAAAATGTACCAATCCCCCCAAAACAAGTGTAAAGATTCAGAAATAGTAACACATTAGTCCATTTAGAAAATTGTGAATTTTTGGTTCTATTATTTTTGTCATTAACTTCACCAGGTTTAACTGACCTTAACTGGCAAGTTTAGGAACATGCTCAGACACAAAGATACTGACTATTGAGATAATTCTGTCTGTATAGAATCAATACTACAGATAGGTATCTGTTTACAGTATATGAAAAATGTTAACATATCATCATAAAGACTTGAAAAATTAGAATATAGTGTGAAGTGATCTAGCATTTATTGACAGCTTCCTTACAGAGTCTGTTGTTTAGAGACCAAATGACACACTGGTTTTTCATTTTCTTGGATTTCAATTCTGTTATTATATCAAGTTGGAACATCACAAAGCAAAGTAAATGGACTGTGTTATCTCCGTCCCCCATAGATTTGCCTTCACTGAATTATGATTTAATATGATGCCATCAGCTTGGGTAACTTGGCTGAAGCTGCCTTAGCCTGATTAGACTGTGCTCCCCCACAGGCACTGAAATTGCAGTTAGAGTATGAAACTTGTTCTCCCAAAAGGAAAATCTTGAAACTAGGTGCTGTAGGGTTTTTTCCTTCCCATAATCCGAAATGTAACAGAAATCTCCTCTGGATTCTCATTTTAAACATTAGTGCACATGTGTATACAGTGTATATTGTGGACACCTGTTTGAAAACACGTGTTAAAATAGTATCTTATTTCATTGTGCAATATTTTGCAATTAATACTAATCATATCACAATAATAATCAAATATTATTATTAAATATGTCTTGGTGCTTAGTTATTTTTAAAGTATAGCCTATAATCATAATAAGAGTAACAACTTATGGCTTTGCAATAGACATTCCATTTTAGACTGAGTCAATGGCTAAATAAGAAAAAATTAAAAAGTAGAATTATTTATGACCATTATTCACTTCAGAGGAGAGAAAGAAAATAATTATATGAGAACATTTTTGATAGTAATATAAATAAACATAAAAATAATTTATTTAAAAAAATTTATCCATAATATTAAAAAAAGACAAAAGAGCAAGGAAGAAGGAGGAGTGTATAAAGATAAAAGGGGGTTAGATATTGCTCATATAATACAAGTGATAAAGATTTTGTTCCTATTTTTCCATTTTCTCATATTAATCCCATTCCCTTCTATCCTTTCCCCTAGCCCTCCCACCTCCTTCCCCTTTGCCCCTTTTCTTCCTATTTCACATAACCTATTATACATTGAGTCCTTATTTACACTTTCAGTTTCTCACATCAGAGAAACTATTCGGTATTTACACGTGTGTCCTATTTATTTCACTTAAGAGTATTGCCTCAATGTGCATCCACTTAGCTATAAATGTCTCTAATTTCTCATTTTTTATGGCTGAGTAGTTCTCCAATTTATAAAAAACCCACATTTTCTATATCCAGTCTCCAGTTGATGGGCATTTGGGCTGTTTTCAAGTTTTAGCTATCACAAACTGTGCTGCTATGAACATGGGCGCACATATATCACTGTGGTATGATTCTTTTAATTCTTTGAGGAAGATCCCCAGCAGTGGAATAGCGGGGTCAAATGGGCCTTCCAGTTCTAGTTCTTTGAGGTATCTCCATACTGATTTCCACAGTGATTGCACCAGTCTACACTCCCACCAGCAGTGGATAAGGGTTCCTCTTTCCCCACAGCCCCGCCAGTATTTGTTATTGGTTGATTTCATGATAGCAGCCATTCTTTCTGGAGTGAAGTGGAATCTCAGCCTTGTTTTCATTTGCATCTCTCGAATGAACAGTGGTGCTGAACATTTTTTCATGTATTTATTTGCTATTTCTACTTCCTTGTCTGAGAAATGTCTGTTCATTTCAGATGCCCATTTTTGGATTGGGTCTTTAAATTTGGGAGGTCTGATCTTTTAAAATTCTTTATAGATTCGAGATAGTAGACCTTTGTCTGAGGAACAGCAGGTGAAGATTTTTTCCCACATTGTGGGTTGTCTCTTCACACTGTTGGTGGTTTCTCTTGCTGTGCAAAAGATTTTTAATAAGAAGAGATCCCACTTGTTGATTGTTTGTGCTAGTTCACGGGCAACTGAGGTCTGGTCAAGGGTGAAAAATAAGAACCAAGAGAAATTATGTAAAGGTGCAAATTTCCAATGATGAATGTCGTTATATTGTATAACTAAAATGTACCAATGATTAGAATGAATAATCGATAATGCAAAATAGGAAGAAAAGGTCCAAAGGGGTAGGGGTAGTGGGAGGGGCAGGGGAAAGGAAAGAAGGGAAAGGAAAAATGATGAGAAATGGAAAAAATGGAAATAAAGTCTTTGAAAATAGGGAAGGGTGGAGGGGGTGAAGGGAGGGCTAGGAATGGGGTATAAATAAGAACCAAGATGCATTATGTAAAAATACATTTCCCAATGAAAAATGTAATTGTATTGTATACCTAAAATGTACCAATAAAAGAATTTAACAAAAAAAAAAAGTTTAAAAAATACAAGTGATAAATGGAACACCAGAAAGTCACAATCATATTACTCATAACTTTTAACAAATTCTGATGATATTAGATTGGCACATACCAACCTAGATATAGAGCCTGAAAAAATTAGTGTTTTGTTATGACACACAGACCTTACTGAATTTTGTTTAAAAGATACATGACTGTGTCTTCTTTAAAGTCTTCTGTTACCACTTACAGTGTCTCAAAATTTAGTGTTCCAAAAATTATTCAGAGAAATTTTTTAATGGTCGCATCCCTCCTGATCTCACTCCCCCTATTTCCACACAAGATATAGGGAAATAACTTACTACCTCTGATGTAAAACCCTATTACCTATACATTCAACAGTATATTCTGATAATTCTGTTGTGGGTGGCCCAATGGTTTGAGAAATGATGGGATTAGCTTTATAATAGTAATGAAAATACTTGTATTTTAACCTTTCTAATGACAATGAAATAAAACACAAATGCTACTTTACATATAAAGACATTAAAAACACCTTTAAAGCTAGTTTCTAAAGATACATAATACAATGGTTCAGGGAGCAAGTCTACCAGTTAAAAGACAGAGGGTCCAGTTTCTAGCATGCTCTGGCTGCATGAATCTGAAAGCATCATCTTCCACTTCATAAAATTTATTATTACTGTTAGCCCTGTACCTTGAAAATTAAAGGAAATAAGAGACAGAAAACCCTGAGCACAGACTTTGACACATTTAAATATTATAGTCTTCTATTTCTTTATCCTAATTATTTATTCCTAACTTGAAAATCATTTCAAATAGTATAAAGTAAATTATGTTACTAGAAGTATGTCAACATTATAGTTTTTTCCTGATAATCAATGAGAACACAGATAAATTTAATTTTAAAAATTGGCAATGTATGTATTGCAGTAGAAATTATTCAAAACAAACTAACACAGAGAATGAAATGTATCATTATATATCACAAAAATCATTACATTATATATCTTAACATAATCAAAATTAAAGGGCCTACAATATAGTTGCATATTAAAAGTACTGAACCAGCACATGGGAAAAATTTGATTTTTCTTGAAGAAAACAAAATGAAATTAAGATCTAATTTTTGTGGAAATAAGCTATTGACAGAGAAAGTAATACTGTGCATAAACAGGGATAAGAATTATTATGACATTGTATCTTATATGTAGAGACAATGTCCACTGGCAGTTTAATTATCAATATGACAAACAACAAAAGGAACACACACACACACAGACACATGCACACACACAAAAATGTTGCTACATTTTGCCATCATCACTATTTTGACCCACACAGATGGCTTTATCAAGAAATTCATGCCTATTATAAGAGATTTCATTTAGCCACATAAACTGACTTTATTATGGTAACACTAAGAGGTGTGTGTGTGTGTTAATTTTGCACTAAATGTGATATTTCATCAGAATTGGGACTACTTTTTGTTTCTTAAATGTACCCATGCATATTAGAACATGGGTAAAAATTCAGAAGTAAACTTGCACAGAATGATATTACAGGCAAGCCACAGAAGTGCTTTTAGCATCTATTTAGCACTAAATATTTTTAAATATTTTTAAACTTTGTTTTTTCTTTCTTGTCTCTTCACCACGGATGCTATGAAGGAGATTGCCCTACTTTCTCTTCTCTTGCCAACCTGAAGAATCCTAAGAAAGAGTCCTGGTGTATAAGCCACCATCATTATCAACCCATATGGTAACTTTTTGAGGATAGGAAAAGGATGATTCTCCCTCCATTCAGTGTCCCATATGCCAGATTTGGCAAGTGTGGTACAGGATAGAATTCATTATCATCTTTCCCCTTGGTGGAGTGCCCTTGCACAGGGCTCAGCATACACAGCAGTGTGGGTCTTCCAAGCCTGGGTGGCCCAAGGGAGAACATCACTGACCTGTCTTCCCTTCTGATGTTTGATGTGTGCTAGGATTTCCTCAGGGTTTAGAATATCCCAGGTGCATGCTGCACTGAGCAGGAACGCTGTTTGGACCAGATTTTCTGCAGTCTTCCCGTTTTGTAGCTTCCAGTTCCCACAGCTGCCTTGGACCACAGCTTGGCTTGTGAGGTTTCTGGAACGTTTATGTGTTGGGGAGATCAACATTGTGTTTTTGTGCTAGCTGGAAGGTCTTTTTTGGAAAATAAAAATTCACAAAGCTTATAAATATAGGCAGCTTTTAGGCATGCAAAAGAGCTTACAAATTTTAGGTTCAGTTCTCTCTCTACCATAGTCTTTACCAGTTGAAGTCACTTAAAGTTTGTCTTTGTTTACTCTTAGGGTTGTCTGGTTAATGGAGATAGTTTTCACAAAATATTAGGTAATTGAGGAACTTACTGAATTATAGATGACTATTTCAATATTACCATTAAATTACATAAATTTTTGTCTTCTGTTCAGAATGAGGACCAGCAAAGTGGCCTGTGTGGTAAAAATTTGGCTCAGCAGGTTTAGGACACTCAAACCCTACACGTTCCAAAGGAAGGAATGAACCTAATTGATTTCTGGGATATAATTTCTAAAACTTTGGAATATCCTGCCCAATAAATGTCTATTTGTATGTCTGGAGACACTAGGCCATATCACATAGTCTACACTAACAATCCAGTTATGACAGGGAATTTGAGTTATACTGGATCAGTTCGACATATGGATCAGCTAAAGAAAGAGTGAATGAAGTCAACCCAGAAATTGCACCATGTCTACATGGCTAATCCCCAACAAAACTCAGGATACCAAAGCTCAGATAAGCTTCCCAGGTTACCATTACTTCATAGGTACTTTCACACATCATTGCTAGGAGGATTAATTGATGTTGCTACAGGTTCCCTGGGAGCAGATAACTGAAAGCCTGGACCTAGTCTCTCTTGGACTCTGCTCTATGTGCCTTGTATTTTTGCTGATATCATTGTTTATTGTTTTGCTATAATCATGAATGTGACAACATTGGTGAAATCTTTGAGTCCTTCTATTGAGTTTTAGGGACCAACTACATAATAATAAAGGGAATAGAGGATGCTCTTGGGAAACCCTGATACAGTAACAAATAACTTAAATTGTATTTAGAGAAATTCTAATAAAGCCAGTATACCCTATAAACAGGTAAATGGAGAAAAAGTGATAGTCAAAATTGACTATAATAAAACTTGGCTGGAAATGTAAATTTTTATAGTTTTTTAAAAAGTTGTTTTTCTTTGTGCTTTAAAAATGTAGAATTCATACATTATTTATCTAACAATTACTGAGCACAGAAATGGATATTTATTTCAGTATAAGAGATTGGAAGCAAACTAAATATCTCTCTATAAAGAAATAATTAATCAAGGTGGTTGTGTACTACTGGAATGTCATATAATTGTTAAAATCAAATTGAATGTGTATGAATGGATGCAAAAATCATGAAAATAATGTTTCATAAAATTTTGTGCACTTGAACACATTTGTACTTTAAAAGTGCTATTTTTGTGTTCCATATTTACATAAATGACTTCACAGACACCTGGACATATACAGGACATGACTGGCAAAGGTCAAAAGTGCATACTATTCTCAGTGGTTGTCTCTGATGGAAAAAGTGAGATTGATAGAAGAATTTTTACTTTTCCTTTTTATTGTTGATTCATGAATTTTTGCATGCATTAGTTTTAAATTTTAAACATGTAAATTAATATATGGAATTTGGGGGAAGATCACTGAAAGAAGAATATATATCCTGTTGTATTTCAACAATATGTATGTAAGTGCACCCAGCGTAATTGTAGCCCTTGCCCATAGATGACAGCTGGGCTCCTGCATCATGACAAGTAGGGCATGAACAGGCTTCCACTGCTTCTCTTGGCAAAGTCAGTTTTTCTTTCTTGATTTTGTTTATATGGAAATTATGACATCAGTTTAACTTTCTGGGACTAATTTTATGTGATTCTATAATCTGCACTATTGCATATTCACATGAGTAATGCTTGGGAATTAAATATACATGCAACTAATTGTCAAAGTTAGATTCCACATTCAAGATTAGGCCATATGTTTCCCTAAAGGAGTTGGACTTTGAGACAGAGGCAAGATCCTGCAGTCTTTCTGGAGATAGCTGTTGAATAAATTGTTTATCTAAAATATAAAATTAGGTGTTCTCTATTGTCAAGTTTTTGCCATGTGACCTACTTGATAGGTAGGGCAGGAAAGAGAGAGAGGGAGAGGGAGAGGGAGAGGGAGAGGGAGAGGGAGAGAGAGAGAATGACAGAAGTAAAAAATAGTGCGATAGTCTTGACATTGAATCCCGGGTTTGCATTTCCCCAAGGTCTAGTTGTAATTATAACCTGAGAGTTTGTGAAATATTTCATTGACCTCTTAATTTATTTTCCTTTTTTCTTAAGTCACTTCAGTTTTTATTTTGGTCATATGCAGGGAAAAGAATCTTATCTAATACATAACTTCGTTTTCCTCTGTTTCCTCTTCCTCCTCTATGCTGAAGGCAACATTATATTAATCCGAGTTACTTGTTGAAGAGCACAGAGAAATATGGCAGATTCATTTATGTCAAAATGTTGGTGATAATGCAATATACATTTCAGATGCACTGCCATTTGTCAAAAAGATTGTTTTACTTTTTCCAAGGTAATGAATTTCTAATGGTGTAATTTTAGATACAGTGGTACAGGGGACAGGTAGAGATGAAGGTTTCACCTCTCTGTCAACCACATAGATATTTGACTTTTGTGAACATCCAAAAGGCTAAATTTCATAAATTAGTAAAATGAAGCTGATAGTTGTTCATAAGTGTTGTGTCTTTTCATTCTTACTACTCATTGTTCCAATAATTTTATTTTGTTTGCAGGAAAATAAACAAACATACTTTTTGAATGCTTTTCGATTCTAATTTCAATGCTTTTGTATTGGAAGCACAGTGATCAAAATCTTACTAGCATTAAGAAAGTGCTCACTCTGTTTCTTTAAATTGGGATCATTAAACTAAAATTACACTGCTAGCCTTTTTATTCCACTTAAGAGATTCTATAATTAAAATACTGTTTCCATTTAAAACATAGACTCATAACTCACAAGGAGACATTATTGCTTATCCAAATGTTGCAAAATGTAAACCAATTCCCACTGGAATGCTCACACACTAAAAAATAAATTTCTTTTATTGTTTTGTGTACTGCTAAGTAGTTAATAATAAGATTTAATTAGATAATTTAACCTTGTTAATATATTAGATGACATAGACAATCCAGGTAGATCAAATAATAGTTTATCATTACATATTGTAAATTTGGCTTTCTTGAGTTTTATTTTAGGGGTGGCTATATTTATAAAACATTACATTTTTATTTGGTACTCATTAAAAAAGGTATCTGAGTAATGAGACCTCTATATGTTAAATAAGAAGGGTGTTAATATATGTAGCTAATACATATATTCCATATTCTTTATAAAATGACTGCACATATTATTTATTTAGCATATATATATGATACATATCACACATAATTATGTGCATGGAATCATTATTATGTATATGTACAATAAATTTTTCTTCTGTTAGCCAGGGACTAGATTGATTACTAATGCAAATTTACCTAGACCTCAATTTCTTCATTTCCATATTGAAGGTAATAGCAATTCTCACAAATCATTTTTTTTCATTAAATTTGCTCATACATTTTAGGTGTACAATATGATGACATTTGTCATTGGGAATTTGTACCTTTACATGATGTATCCTGGCACTTATTTTTTTTCTCCATTTCCTGTGCTCACTTCAACCCCTCCATCCCTCCCTATTTACAAAGACTTTGTTTCCATTTTATCCTTTTCTCATATTTATTCCTTTCCCTTCTTTCCTTTCCCCTACCCCTCCCACTTTCCCTTCCTCTTCCCCTTCTGACCTTTTCTCCCTATTTCACAGTATCTGTTATACATTTTGATCCTCATTTACACTTTCATTTTCTCATACCAGAAAAAACTATTTGGTATTTACACATGTGTGTCCTATTTATTTCACTTAAGAGTATGGCCCCAATGTGCATCCATTTAACTATAAATGTCTCTAGTTTCTCATTCTTTATGGCAGAGTAATACTCCATTTTATTAAAAAAAAAAAACCGTATCTTCTTTATCCACTCACCAATTGATGGGCAATTGGACTGCTTCCAAGTTTTAGCTATTACAAACTGCTATAAACATGGGTACACATATATTACTGTGGTATGATTCTTTTAATTCTTTTGGGAAGATACCCAGCAGGGGAAGAGCTGGGTCAAATGGGACTTCTAATCCTAGTTTTTTGAGGTATCTCTATATTGATTTCCACAGTGGTTGCACCAGTCTGCACTCCCACCAATAATGGAGAAGCGTTCCTTTCTCCCCACACCCCCACCACCATTTGCTATTCGTTGATTTCTTGGTAGCAGCCATTCTTTCTGGGGTGAGGTGGAATCTCAGTGTTGTTTTCATTTGCATCTCTCAAATGACCAGTGATGTTGAACATTTTTCATATGTTTGTTTGCTGCTTTTACTTCTTTGTCTGAGAAATGTCTGTTTATGTTAGACACCCATTTTTGAATTGGGTCTTTAAATTGGATGGGCTCTGATTTTTTAAAAATTCTTTACATATTCTAGTAGTACTCCTTTGTCTGAGGAACAGCTGGTAAAAATTTTTTCCCACATTGTAGGTTGTCTCTTAGCTCTGTTGGTGGTTTCTCTTGCAGTGCAGAAGCTTTTTAATAAGATGAAATTCCAGTTGTTGATTCCTTGTGCTAGTTCTCATGCTACTGAAGTTGTGTTCATAAATTCTTTTCCTATGGCAATGTCTTTTAGAGTTCTATCTAACCTATCTTCCAGCAACTGTAGTTTTTCTGTTTTAATATTTAGATATTTGATACACTTTGATTTTAGTTTTTGCATGGTGAAAGACATGAGTCTAGTTTTAATCTTTGGCCAATTGAAATCCAGTTTTTCTAACACTATTTACTAAAGAGGCTGTCTTTCCTTCAGTGAGGGTAGTTGACTCTTTTGTCAAAGATGAGGTGGTTGAGTATGTCTGGAGTTGTTTCTGCATCTTCTAATCTCTTACACTGATTCTTGGTTCTGTTTCTTTGCCAGTACCATGCTGTTTTTATCACAGTGACTTTGTAGTATAATTTCAAGTTGGGGATTGTGATATCCCTTGTCATGTCTTTGTTGCCTAGAATTGCTTTTGTTATTCTAGGTCTCTTCTGGTTCCAAATGAATTTTTGCATTGTTTTCTATAGTTTGATCTCACAAAGCATTGATGATAGAGGTTAAACTGGACAAGAAATGCAAAGTATCTGAGACTGATAAGTCAATCAATAAACATTCTAAACCATAGTCAATAAACATTCTTTTTCTTTACTGATTTGAAACTAGGAAAGACATTTTTTACTTATTTTAGAAATTTGGTTTTATATAAATATTTAATTGGTCTATGCCTGGGAAATTTGCATGAATTTTTTTCTTTTTAACAATTGTAGAATAAAAAAACATTTTTTCCAATCCATAAATATTAAGCACCAGGAGGCAATTGTTGTGATATTTAAGAGGAGATTTTCTTCATAGGATTCTCAAGTCGATCCACTTACATTATCAATTTGAATATTCACACTGCCAATGCTTGATACATACTCTTTTAGAATTCTTTTTATAAATATGTCATAGAAAGAAAAGTTTTTTTCAGGATAAACCATTTACTACTTTGTTGTGAATGATAAAATGCTATCTACAAAGAATATAGGAATCTTTCCCTCCTCAATTTCTTTTAGGAATAATACTGAAATCATATCTTGTCCTTCTGCCTACAGTTTATTTCAGATTTAATTGAAATTCACTGAAAACATAGACTTTATTTTACATTTGTAAATGTAGATATTTAGAAAAAAATTATCACTAGTGACTAACTGTTCGCTAATAGTAATATAATTCTGACTTTCAGATCCTCAATAACATTGAGAACACTCACAAAGTCAGAACAAGCTTGTAAAGTTCCCAGGGCCAAAAAGCTGATGGATTTTAGTTTGTAAAATAATTTGAACCTATCCTTAGAGACTCAAATGGTGTTTGATAATTAAACATTATGTGTAAATTATTAATATTTAATAAGCTTACTTAAAAATTAGGAGGGTAAATAATAAATCTAAACATGGACATGCTGGGAGTAGTGGAAGAAGCAGAAGAGCTATATAAGGTAGTGAGGAAAAGTCTACTTAACAGTTTGACATATTTTAATTTAGAAAGTAATTAAAGTTTTAATTGAAAAGCAATTTTTCATTGTAAAATAAATGTCCCCAGGCTTCTCAGTCCTAGTGCCTGTTGTTATAAATGGTTCATAAACATATAGAACTGGATTTTGCCGGTTTGATAACCCACTTCTGTCACACAAGCACACACACAAGTGCACACACACACTGACAACATAGCTCTCTTTCAAAATTTGATTAATTTTGAGGATTTTTTTTGAGCCACTGGTGAGATATCACTGACTTTGATCTTTCTGTTACACTAGTGTCCACAGGACTGGGTTTCTCATCTCTCGGTTACTTTCTGCTGGTCCTCTTCATTTCTGGCAGACCAGTATTTTCTGCAGCTGGCCCAATACCAGTGCGCATCTTAGCAAGGTCCTCATCCGTCGCTGCTCTTCAACACTCCCATTCAGTTCCTGGACATGCCACTCTGTCCTCTCTGAACTTACTACCAAAGCATGGATCATTGACTCCTCCCTCCCAAGCACTTCCACTCTTTCCAAATGGAATTCTTGTCTTTCTTCTCAAAATCAGATAAAGAAAGGAAATTGCTCCACTTTTGGAAATAGGTTTGGAAATAGTCTCCACTTTTGGTGATACCTTTTTAACTTTCAATTTAGTTTTTGTTTTTCTCTCATCACCATCAGTGTGTATATCTAGTGTAATTCGCTAGATATTCCTAAATATTGATACATTGAGAATTTATAAGACATTATGTATTCAGTTTTCAATCTCAAATAAAATCATATACATATAATGTTTGGGATTTACTGGGAAGAAGAAAATGTACATAAACTAATATTTCACATATTTTAATCTCAATTCTGGGCCTAAGGAAGAGTCCTATTTATCATTTCATAATATATCCTCCTGAAAATATTAGATACACAGAAAATTATGAAGTGATTTTCTTTGCATATAAACTTGTTAGTTTTGATAATGTAAAACTAGTCTTTTCTGTAGACTGTTCATGTGCTTTTCTCTAGAAAGTGGCAATAATATATATATTCAATTTCAACATATGAGATTTTGCTTTTACTTTATTAATATTTTACTAAATTTAAAATTTTATTTTGTTCTATTTTTGGCTTTATTTATTTATTTATTTATTTCTGAGACAGGGTCATGCTATGTATTTTAGGCTGGCCTTGAAAGGACTATGTAGCCAAGGCTGGCTTCCAACGAACAACTTTTTGAATGCTGGGATTATAAGTGTTCACCACTACATCTAGACTAAACTTTAACTGTTACAGCAATTTTAGTTTTTTGCATTGTTGGAAAGTTAATACAAAAGATTCTAAATATACTACATATCTAATTTCTTCTATTAATAGAATTTTAGATTAGGTATATATTGAGAAATTAATATACTCATGTTGGTCTGTTATTATGAATAAAAATTTATCCTTTAATCAGTTTTCTCAATAGTTTTAATGTCCTTATTTTTCTCATACAGAATAGCATCTTATAATCAATTGCCATGTCCATCTGTATTCCCTTTGGCTGTGTGGTCATTGCAGTTTCTGAGATTTTCATTATTTTTTACAGTCACCGTAATTTTGAGATCTGATATTTTGTAAAATGTCCTTAAATTGGAAAGTTTTAAGATTTGTTTTCAGGATTAAAATGCAGGTGTGTTTTTCTTTTGAGGGAGTGGGTGGAAGGCCACAGAAATAAAATGTCACTCATATCAAAGGCTCATAGTATTTCTGAGATTTACCACTCTGGAGGAAAATTTTGATTATCTAATTTGATTTAGTGTCTGTGAGGGTCCTTCACTGGGAAGTTAACTTTTTTTTCTCCATTTCTGTGCTAAATTTTTCAAAGAACATCTCCAGGTATAGACCATTTTTAAGAATTTGGAAGTCATACTCCATATCCTCAGGGTTGGTTATCTACGTAAGTTATTTGATATCTCTGTAGAGGTGATTAGTTGCCTCCATTTATTTATGAAATCATTGGATCATATGGATATAGAATTATAGCTATTTATTTTATGCTATGATATATTATTTAATATTTCTATATTTGCTAATATTTCTATATCCAATATGACTCAATATTGCTATTCATTACTCAAATTGTTCCACCTTTTGCTCTTGAGAGATTGGGAGTCCATTTGGCTCCTGATTTTTTTTTTTTAGCTGAGAATCTAACGTAATGCCTATACTGAAGCTCTGTCAGTGTGTTACACCTGAAGCCACTCGTATCTCTCTTTAATAATAATAATTGTGTATGGATTTTTCTTGTACCTCATTATTTGATATCACTACACATCACTAACTGTTCATATATTATCTTTCTATTCTAGTCAGAAATCTTGGCATTTCTTCAAGGAACCCTGTGTCCTTTATTAAGCAATTGGTATGGAAACCAAGATCTGGGCATTTGTTATGTTTTTTGTTACTGAGATATTGTTGCATGCGATTCTTCTTAGCTTACAGAACATGGATATGTATGTATGTACTAACTTGTATATGTATATATATGTATGCACATGCTAAGAACCTCTAATGTGAAAGTACTAAGTAGAGTGTACTCCCAAATCTGAAATGTTTGGAAATCATGCCTAACTTCATGTGACAGATTAAGGTCAAAATCCAGGTAAACTAAAATATTGTACAAAATTACCATGGAGCTATGTGTATAAGATGTATATGAAACACAGATAATTTTTTGTTTAGATTTTTGCTGCATCAGATATCTCATTATGTATATATACATATATCTAAAACAAAACAAAAAACTGAAACCTGAAACAGTTTTAGTCCCAACTATTTTGGATAAAGAATATTCAACTAAATTTAAGGAAGGAATAGCTATATATCCAAACTTGATCCTTTACCCATGGAAAATTTGTAATGTCTCAGAAATTCTTATCCTAATAATAGTAACTCATCTTTCAATCTTTCAGCTACTAACTTAATTCTTGGATTACTGTATACATTAATTGCATTACAAACTTAACTCATACCTCTATGGCAAATAACTTCCTTAACCCAAACATAGTTCTTATATGCCATTCCTTGTGTTGTTAATTTTTCAAACTCCATCTCTAACATCATTTAGAACAGCACACTTTTCCTCACTCCCTCAAAACTGTGTTTGGTCAAATATATGTAATAATTAAAATTTTACTCTTCTGTTATTCTGCATTCTTTTCTGGGGTCTGTGACCTCTTAAATGACTTTAAAATGTATAAATCTTAAAGTTTGGTTTTTGCTCTTCAAAGTTCTACAGTTTATGAGAAATGTTTGATATTATGTATTCACTATTGCATTAGCATATTTCTACTTCTATCATTTTCCTGCCTTTCACTTGCTCAATCTTCCTTCCCTAGCCATTCTCAAGATCCCACAAGTCATTTGCCAGTTAGTCTCAAATTCTACCTTTTGCAGATTATGACATAATTAGAATCATGCACTCTTCAGATTTTAAAGACTGATTTTTGTCCAATAGCAAATTGTACTTAAAATTACCTGTGTATTTTCATGACTGAGATCTCATCTCATTTTTATCGTTGGATAATGTTCAATTTTACAGAAATAATACAGTTTATTCATCTGTTAAATAACATCTTTGTTTTTTGTGTTCTTAGACTATGAATAAAGCCATTATAGACATTTACAGTCAGGTGCTTATGTAGTTATAGATTTCCTATATACTTGGGTAAATACCTAGCACTATGATTAAAGGTTTGTGGGCTCAGTTTGTTTATTTTCCTAAGAGATCACTAAGTGATTGCTCAAGAGACTGTGCCACTTATATTCCCAACAGCATGAATGAGAATGAATGCCTGTTGTTTGGCACCTTAGTAGCTATAGCATTTGTGAATTTTTAGATTATACCAATTCTAATAGGTGGTTAGTGATATCCCATTATTGATTGAATTTGCAATTATCTAATGACATGGCCTAGTGATATACGATATTGAACATCTTTTCATATTCTTATTTTTATCTATATAATAAAAATTAATTTAAAAATCAACAGAGACTTGTATTTTCTGGAAAACTGAGAAATTTTGCTGTAGGTCATAAATGAAAATACAGAGATTATGTACTTTTTAAAATTAAAGTGAAAGATTGTATAATGCCCCCCCAAAACTTCCTAAAATATAAAAACACACATTTTATTTTGTTTTGTTGATGATGTTGAATGTATTTATTATGTATCACAAACACATACTACTAAAAAGGAAAAAATACTGTGAGTCAATGTCTTATAATAACATCTGCTATATAAGACATTGTCTCATAGAAAACCTATTTTAAGGGTGGTTTTCAAAAATTTTTGTGACCTTAAAATTATAATGTTTTTAGATTGTATTGGGTTTTAAAAACATTCTCATTAATGTTCATAGTGCCCATATTTCTACATGTTTAGATGTATAAGCAAAATAACATATGTCTTATGAGTGAATGGGAAGCAATGACTACATATGTATATTAAATGCACAAAATAGTTTATAATAATAGATTTGTATGAGTGATCAAATCCATTCACCCACAAATCAGAAGTTTATGAAAAACAATGATTTATGCACTTTTGTAAGAAGACAAAAATATAGACAAGTGATCATAATGTAGTGATGTTTAACCATAGTTTTAAAAGATGGAGCACAGTGTAAGTGTAAAACTGGAAAGTAGCTAAACTCTGCCTATGAAAACGTTTCATAGAATGTTTTATTGACCTTCTATCAGCACAGAGAATAAGATGAGTTCTTTGCTAAGTAATGTGATACCTCTGGATTTCTGAAATATCGGTGAAATGGTAAAGCACTGTCTCTTACCGACAGTCATTAATGACTCTAATAAATAGAAGACTTTAGTTCAAACAAACACATTATTCCAAATGACAGAAGTGTAGGCATGACTAATTAATGCATTTGCTAATATTTGTTCCCTATTTATGAGTACATTACCTTGAGTTAGAACTAATTACCTGTACACAAACCTCAGAAAAAACACTCATATCTCTAAGGTAAGGTATTCCATTGCATATTTAATGTAATTATAGCTTTTCTATTTATTTTAAAGACCCAATACACAAATACTTGCCAGAATAAAATATAATTATGGCTTTTCTGTTTATTTTAAAGACCTTAAACAGAAATGCTTGTCAGAATAATATCATAAGTTACAAACATGTTAATTTTAAAATTATGTTTCTAGATAAGAAGAACTTTATCTTGCAAATTTGGATGTAATATTGGAACAACTGTTCTAATTTATGTATCCACTACAATTCTTTGGAGAATGAAGCATGATGTTCAGAAACAGACATGACTTGACACACTCTTTACATAAACCCAAGCAAGGTTTGGGTATTCTGTTAAAAAGGTAGCTATAAATGTGTGTGAGATTTTGGTTCTTTTATTTTTGAAATTTGTACATAAATTGCAGGAGAGTTATGAATCCTGAACTAAAACTTAGTACAATCTGTTCATTTTCAGACAAGATGATCTTTTCTCTCCTCAATTATGTAAGCCCCAAGATAATTGGAGTGGGGGGAAGTTTACTTGCTTTATTATAGTAAATATTTGCATATTTATTTTAAGATCCAACAGAATTTAATGCTGTTCCTTATCTGTAGTACAGAATTGCTTGCTATGTGCTTAGTATGTATTTAAAAGACATGCTTTTGTGCATCATCCCAAAGTTGCCATCGGAGGCATGAGTAGTTTGAACAACTTAGTAAGAAAACTGATATATTTTAAAAGAATGGAAAGAAAACAATAAAAATCAAGTTTTGTAAATGGAGAGGGGAAGGATGATTGAAGGGAAAGGAGGGGAATTGGAAAAAATTAAGATATATTCTGTGCAAGTACAAATTTCCTATGATGAATGTGATTGTATCTATTTCAAAAATGTACCAATAAAATTAATTTTAAAAGGGGTAGGGGTAGTGGGAGGGGCAGGGGAAAAGAAAGAAGGAAAAGGAAAAATGATGAGAAATGGAAAAAATGGAAATAAAGTCTTTGTAAATAGGGAAGGGTAGAGGGCATGAAGGGAGGGCTAGGAATGGGGAAAAAATAAGAACCAAAATGCATCATGTAAAGGTACAAGTTCCCAATGAGAAGTGTAATTGTGTTGTATACTGAAAATGTACCAATAAAAGAATTTAAGAAAAAATTAATTTTAAAGAGAGTTGATTAATAGTTCATTCTTTCTCAGGGCAAATGCATAAAACATAGCAGTATTCTTATCATTCAAGAGTCAAGTGGGGAATAAAAAGCAAATAGTATTTTAAAATTCAGGAATTATAGTAAAGCTCATAAAGTAACAGTTAAAGTATAGAGTGGAAGTTTCTTTTTTAGGAACACAGGAATGTGATATTTAATGGTGGACAACAGAGCAATCAGCAAATTTTCATTATGAGTTGCTTTAAAATAATTATTTCACTTAAGAGTATCCCCTCAATGTGCATCCATTTATCTATAAATGTCTCTAATTTCTCATTCTTTATGGCTGAGTAATACTCCAATTTATATTTAAAAAACCCCACCATTTTCTTTATCCAATCTCCAGTTGGTAGGCAACTGGGCTGTTGCCAAGCTTTAGCTATTTCAAACTGTAATGCTATGAACATGGGTGAACATATATTGCTGAGGTATGATTCTTTTAATTCTTTGGGGAAGATAGCCAGTAGAGAAATAGCTGGGTCAAATGGGATTTCCAGTCCTAGTTCCTTGAGGCATCTCCACACTGATTTCCACAGTGGTTGCACCAGTCTACACTCCCACCAGCACTGGAGCAGTGTTCCTTTTTCCCCACAACCCCACCAGCATTTGTTATTGGTTGATTTCATGAGAGCAGCCATTCTTTCTGGGTTGAGGTGGAAATAAATAGGACACACATGTGTAAATACTGAATAGTTTCTCTGGTGTGAGAAACCGAAAGTGTATATAAGGATCAAAAGGCATACATAATAGATATTGTGAAATAGGAAGAAAAGGTCCAAGGGGGAAGGAGAAGTGGGAGGGATTGGGAAAATGAAAGAAAAGAAGGCAATTAATACGAGAAAGTGAAGAATGGAAACAAGGTCTTTGTAAATAGGGAGGGGTGGAGGGCTTGAAGGGAAGCTAGAGGAATGGGGAAAAATAAGAACCAAGATAGATTATGTAAAGGTACAAATTTCCAATGATGAATGTCATTATATTGTATACCTAAAATGTACCAATAAAATTAATTTTTAAAAAGACAGCAGCATCAATTCTGAGGGCAGAATTTCTTTAGATTTCACAGTGTATTATTATTTTTATTTATGCAATTTCATTTAAATTACATTCATGCTCACTATATGTGTGTGTATATGTATATGTATATATATATAAATTGTATAATATTCTATAATTTTCCATTGTTCCCAGTGTTATTCTGTAGAGACATGTGCTCAAGGTAGCAGAACACAAAGTTAAGCCTAATGTTTTTATTCAAATTTAAAATATCACCCAAAAATTTCAAGTGTTTAAAAGTGGGCCTTTGCTAAAGTGATTGAAGCATGGGTCACTGTATCCACTAGTGGATTAATCCATGAATGAGTTCACATGCTTTTTCAGAGAGAGGCCTTATTACAAGAGGGGTTTAATGGGGGATTGATCTGTAAAGATGTATTTTTGTTCCTGGTTCCTTCATTCTCCTTCTGCTCTCCAGCTGCTATGGGATACACAGCTGTCCTTCCACATGCTCTTCCACCGTGCAGATTTTGCCTTGCAGCCTTGAAACCATGTACTGAACCCACTGGTATTGTGAGCCAAGTAAACATATCTTGCTTTAATATGTGATGAGTGTCTGATGATTTTTTTCAAGTAATGTGAAAGTGATGAATACTTCTTGAATTCATACACATATGAAAGGACATAAACTCATAGTTTTAATAATTTTAAGTTTCTCATAATTCTTGGCTTATTAAAATCAGGTGGAAGGCTTTGTAAAATAGATTGCTGAGCCATATCTTCATATTTGGTTAGGTTTTTTTTGTTTGTTGTTGGTACTGGGGCTTAATCCCAGGGCTCCATACATGCAGGATGAGCTCCCTATCACTGAACTACATCTCTAGCCCATTGAAATTTTTTATTTTGTGAAAAGTTGCCAAGTTTCCCAGGTTAGGCTCAAACTGTGATCTTTCTGCTTCAACCTCCGAAAGTGCTGGCAACACAGCTGTGTGCTACTGCACCTGGACCCAGAGGTTTAATTCATTACATTGGGAGGAGGGCCATAGTATTGGCATTATTAACAAGTTCCCAGGTGATGCTGATGTTCTGGACCCTGGGTCACACTGTGTAACCATGAGCTAAGACTCTTGGGACTGCCCAAGTATTAACAGAGAGAGCTTCAAATCTTCTTGTTTAAGCAGAGGAAGTGCTCTTACTCCTTGGTGTATGATAGTTGTACTCCACATTCTTGAAGCAAGGACTCACACTTTGAGGTGAATATAATTTCTTCAGTATTTTATGTTTTCTTTTTGTGACCAGAGAGATATGTAAGGAAAGACAGGGATGGAGGGAGGGAGAGAAAAAGACAAAAAGTGAAGGTTAGAGACAAAGACATTGAGATTTCACACCTTTGGAATTTTGACTTAGATGTTTTAAATCAAATCACCAACACTTAGTTTGTCACATATAATACAAATAATATATGTTTCTTAAAGTATTTAATTGACTTCAGATCTGAAACTTATAAATTGGTAACCTTAGTCCACATGTTTATTCTGAACCTTGTTAATGAAAATATTAGCAATAATGTTTAAAACATGTTTGTTATGAATGTAATATATATAATTCACACAATAGATTTATAAATATATATTAATAGATTACATTCAAGACTTTTTTTTACAATGAGTGTATTTGTATCATACCACATCATCAATGTAAAATCAAGTTCCAAATTTGCTCAAATAGCTGTATTGGTCAAAATAGGCAAAGCTTATATGTATGTAAGCATCACTTGATTTTTTTTTTAATTTACTTGCTTTATTCAGAACATGCCAAGTGAGTCATGGAAATGGTAGATGGCCCAACTCTAACGAGAAATGGGGGGAGGGGGCAGGAAGGTTTCCCAAAGGATAATTATGGGATTTGGGTTATACAGCTTTTAAAGAACACAAGGCTGTTGGAAAGTTTGTTGCTATTTTGGTAAGTGGTTTCATGGCACAGACTTCATTATGGAGACTATTTGTACTCATTGCGAATATAATTCCAAAGGTTTGTCCAAAAACATTCTGGGCTTTATCCTCTCATTTTTTTTAACATTTTATTAAAGGACACTTTGCCCCTGGAGTGCATAGTATTTTTAATATATTATATTTTAGTTAGGACTGAAAAACAGTCACAATGTGAGTAACGTACAGAGCATTCTGTATGTATTTCTTCTTGGCACAGTTGATGTGACCATTGGTGAAACAATGTCTATTCTCTTAGCTCACCATTGTGGTTTTCTGCACCTCATGCAGAATTTGATGCACCTATATATGGTAAAATATTTGTATAGGAGTTCTAATTATATTTTAGTATTAATTATATCCTCAGAATTGCAATGGGATGTTAGATTTGGAAATATTTCAAAAAAGCATGAAAGTGCCCAATAAATAAGATTGTTATTTTTAACACAGAAATAAGGGTTATTATTTCCAATATTTATTAATATTATTCAGATAATTTTAAACACTATAGGTTAAATTAGGAAATGAATGCAAAGCGTGTCCCTAACTTCACACAGTTACCTTAGAACAATGAGAATAGTGCTACTTAAAACTATTCTTGAGACCAGGAATTTAGCTCAGTGGTTTGCTGCTGCCTGCCTTGCAAGCTCAAGGTCCCAAGTTCGATCCCTGGTACCAAACAAACACACAAACAAAAACAACAACAACAAAAAACTTCTCTTGACTGATTCCCATTAGGAACTGTAACAGAAACTGGGATTGCCATTCGATTGAGAAAATTGCTGGATTTCTTCTTTTGCTTATTTCTTCCTTTTTCATTGCTCTTTTACTTCAAAGTCTTGCTAAAGTGACTTTGTAGGCAAGAAAGGATGAGGGAGCCACACCTTCCCACGCACTTACCCTTTTTCATCTCATCACCAGAGGATGAGAAAATGGTGCCATTTCTCCAGGTTTTTCCATCTGGAATGGGAATTGCAATAACTTTACAGTGTACTTGAAGAACTAAAAAATGAAAACTTGTAAGTCTACAGAAAATACTATTGATTTTACCAAACTCTCATCTACATTGTTTAGAAATGATCATTTTATCTAAGTATATGTTACAGTGAACTGTGAACAACTTAAGAGATGGATCATGATCATATACATATTTATATTCCCAATATTTAGTAATTGATAGGCAATAGATTCTTAAGGAAGAACAGGGGAATCTAAAAGGTGTTCCTTCCTCATCTTTCCTAGGACACAGATATCTGGATCTTGGCACCTACAAGGAGTGAAGTAGTCTGAGGAGAGCAACATGAAACAACCACATGTATGGTGTGTCTTTCTCCAAATTCTCCTGCACAAACAAATGTCAGGATGGCATTAATCCAAGTCCTAGATGGGGAGAACTCATTCAATGCCTTCTAAATTTCATCAGCATAGAGGAGATTAATGAATATTCTTTAAGGACTGAATCAAAAGATTTCAATAAAAGCAATGTTTTATTTCAGCATAAATTTAAAGCATTGTTCTTTACAGAGTGGAATAACATTCTTGAAGGCTTAGTGAAAATATGTCAACAATTGTAACATTTGATACCTTTACAGATGATTAAACATTTTGCATTTCATCAATGTAGGATATTGCATTTTATAAAGTACTTTCAATGTTTTGACCTGTTTATTCTTCGCAAAAACTTTAAAGGCATTATTACTGAGTTATTTTTCTTTTCTTTCTTAAGCAACCAAAGAAGACATGCTACACATTGGTGGTGCCCACTTTCCCACACAGGCATTTAAAAGTATGTATTCACTGTCTCTATTCACAGGCTCCACGAAGGGGAGCATCCCCTTTACCTTTCCCACTGCTCTTTCCTTACCACACTGCATAATCACCATGGTGCTGCAATGAATACATTTTTAGACAAATTAGTGCCTACTAATTCCATTATATGTCACTGCCAAGGTACAGTACTGGATTCTGGGGTACAAAAAATAAAGACAAGGTTTTGTATTGAAAAGCTTTACAGTCTATTAATTGTCATGAAAAAATAATTGTTAAAAAGAAGGCAGGCAGGTAGGCAAGTAGAATAAAAGAACTGAAGGAAGGAAAGAAGGAAGGAAATCAGACACTGGAAATAAATTATATTTTTTTTAGTAGGTAGAATAATGTTTCCTCAAAGATGGCCACATTTTAATCCTTGAGAACTATGAATATTTTGGTTTGCACAGCCAAAGAGAAGTTACAAATGTAATCAACATCCTGGATCTGGAGAGGAGATTATCCAGGTGGGTAAAAATTGAGATACTCTCTTGTGTGTTGTGAAAGAGAGATGAGATAATGGAAGAAAGAAGGTCAAATCAAAGGGATGTGAGAGGGATTTGACCTGCAGTTTTGTTTTTCTTTAAAGAATGAGCAAAGGAGCATAAATCAAGAAGTGAGGACAAAGGATGGTAACCGAAACGGACCAGGAAACAGAATCTCCCACAGCTATTCCAGAAAGTAATGTAGGCTGCCAAGACACACTGACTTCAGCCCAGTGTGATCAAAATTGGACTCATAATTTGTATCATTTAAGCAACTAAGTTTCTGATGATTTGTTACAGCAGCAATAGAAAACGAAGCATTTGTTTTCCGTATGAATGGCACAGGAAATCTAAAACAGGGAAAACAATGCCTTGAAACAGAAAACTGACCAACAAAGCCAATTTCTACTCCATACAGTAGAAATGGATTAAATTAAAGAATATTCTAAGAACTCAAATGTCTCCTTTGACAAAAGACCACATTTTTTCCTTCAAATAGATCAGAAGAGATTCTTAATCCCATGTATTCCCAAAGTAGTGAAATGGCTAAATGTGGGGTTAACTTGTGAGGTACCCAAGGATTCTTTCACCAGTGTCACTTTTTAGTATAGATGAGCAGATGTCACATCACTGATAATGTTGTGTGGCTTAAGAGTTTAATGGTCTGTGTGTGGTAGCATAGATAAATTTTGAGATTCTTTTTTTGATGTGGGAGATGTTTAATAATCATGATTGGATCTGAAAACACAGATGATTAAGTTATAATATAGATAGATTTGGGTGGAGATAGTAGCAGACCTCGAGAAACAGTTTTTACTTAGCAGTTAAGTTCTTTGTGGTTTATTTAGGTAGATAAAATCATCTTCAGAAAAAAATGTCTTCCTACTGTGGAAGGAGGCAGAGTAATACTGGGTTTAGAAGATTAATAAATACTTCCCAAATAACATAATTAACGTAAAGGTGAATTTATTCTACATATATTTTCCACTGTGCTAGATCATACAAACTCTTCTGTCTGTCTGTCTGTCTCTCTTTCTCTTTTCATTCTCATCTCTCCTCCTGACATTCAGTGATTTCCTTTGTATCACAAAGGGACTAAAAGCCTGAAAAGTGTATTTCGGTAAACTCACATGAACAGACTTTGAGGGCAGTGACCCAAGAGATGTTTCTCCACACAAGAACACTGGCAAGGACTCCACAAACACTTTCTTTGCTTCTTATGTTACTTGAATAGTGGCTGTTACAGTGGCTTCAGCAGAATTTGTGGTCGTGTTGACAGTGTCTGTGAGAGTAAAGGTAGATTAGTTATGATGAAGCAGCAACAGCAAAATAAGAAAGGGTACTGGCAACACTTTCAGCAGATTGGGAGCAAATATAACTATATTGGCTGAGTGACTAGAAGACTCTCTGACTACTACTCACCATCCCTTCTTCATCTTTGGCTGCCTTCTCCAGTAACTACTGTACTTCTTTTAGCTCTTAAGTCCTTCCAAATATATACTTCTGTCACCAGTTTCTTTCATTATATTTCTATTTGCTTGCTCTCACTACAGTGGATTTTACTTTCCAACAAAACTTTGAATCATATGTTTTCACAAAGGAAGTGAACTCAGAAATAGGCTTTAAAGCATTTGGATATGGATATGTTAATTTACTTGCCATCTGAATATTATGACTTCATTGCCAGTGAATATATCACACTATTTCTATTCCATATCAATAAATGCAAAACTGTATCTAAACTGGTAAAATTAAAGGCAAGTCAGTGAGGCAGAAAGTGGCTGTTTTTCTCAATAATTAGGGTGGAAATGATTATTGCATGGACTGTGGGACTGATAAGGTACTTTCGATCTCACTGAAGAGCTCATCCAGTTTAAAGTCAGAAAACTGAAACCACCTGAGGTGTTTCTGACTCCTGTTGTCTCTTCTAAATACACCACAAAATGCATGGGAAAAACCTTCCTTCTGTACTCCCACCTTGGAATCCTTTATTATTTCCCTTTTGGTGGACCCCAAAGAAACAAGGTGTCAAAGCATTAATACAAATAAAGTTTTCAGGCTCCCAGAAAACTTTCTTGCCCAGAAAAGGATATCACAGAAGGCTGAGAACAAATCTAAGTGGCAATGGACAACAAGTTCAGTGACTGCATTGCTAACCTGTTTATAGTCAACCTTAAAGGTGACCTGGAAACACAATTTGGCTTAAAATGTGGGAATTCCTTGCAACAACAGCCCATTTCCCCCAGACTCCCTGGCCTCTTGGCTGTACAGCTACTTGGATCCACACTATAGAGTGACAGGGGGGTATAAAGGCCATTGCCCTGAGCTGCAGAAGTGAACAACAGAGAGAGGGCCTCTCTCAGGATCCCTGATGAAAACTGAAGCCCACTGGAAAAGAAAAGAGAATCTCTGCAATAAAGGCACACCAGACCACCGTACTTTGTAAGTTGGAGGGATCATCACCTCCCATCAGAACCCGGGCTATCTTCAGGGGAAAGACAGCTGGAACCTGCAGTAGAACTTGGCAGAGTTCAACCCTGTAGGAGGACAGGGAGCTCCTCTTGGGACTTGCAGCCAGAAATCTGCCTGAATCTCACAAGTCTGTGACTGGCTTACTGAGACTCATTGACTTATAACTGCACACGTTGTCTCTTGTGAAAGCAGAGACATACCTTGAAGGAAGCCTTTCATTTTTATCTTTCATTTGTTATTTTAAAATTACCACTATTTTTTTGGACTTATTTTTATTTTTATTTTTTTTGCTGCTCTTCGAAAATTTTTATTTTTCTCTTTTTTATTTTTTCTCCTTTCTTTCTCTCTCTCTCTGCCTCACTCCCTTTCTGTCCTACTTTGCTCTTCATCTCCTTTCGTGTTCCTGTTCTGCCTCTAATTTGTATTTCTTCTTTAACTTTCTTTTCTTCTCTTTCCTTCTCTTGCCTGTGCCCTCTGGCCTCACTGATAACCTTCCCTCATCCTTCTACTTAACTATTCCCCCCTACCCAATGCCTTCTAACTCTCCATCCCAAAGGGTAAAGTTGCTATATTGAAGAGTTTATTCACTGTAAACATATGTTGAGTTGGTCCTTGATTTTGATTTAATTCACACAGTTAAAGGTTATAGATTAATAACTACCACAAATTGTCATTTTCTAAGAGGTACTTGATGATATTGGGTTGCTGATTGTATCACTTGCACTAAGGTATTGTGATTGATCTAGTCAGTTGTTTTTCCTGGTATAATGAAAATGAGACAGCCTCAGAGCCATTAGAGACTCAAAACATAAAGACAAGCTCTATCTGGAAGACACCTCTGAGAAGCAACCATTCCATAAGTGTTCTAAATACATCAACAAAGATACTTACAATAAACAACTTCAAAGTATCAACCCAAGAACTAAACCAAGGACAGTACCAAAAACAAAAATAAGAAAACATTTAAGTAAGGCACAAACTCAGACTTTAACCACACAAAAGACAAATTCTGGGGGAAACAAGCTGGAAAAGTCTGATAATCAACCACCTGGACCCTGAACTGATAGCACAGGAAGTAACAAAAGAGATGAATGAGGCTCTGGAAAAACTGAAAACAGAAATAATTTCCCAGATAACTACAGAGATGGTGAGCAGAGTGAATAACATGATTAGAGGTTCTAGAACAGAAACAGATAAAAAAATAGATGAGCTCAGAAATATACTGGAAGCCATGAATGTCCAGCATAAGAAAGAAATGCAAACCATGATTGCCCAACATAAGGAAGAAATGGAAGCCATGAAATAGATTCAAACAGATATTCAAGAGATTAAAGACTCCATTGAAATCATGCAGAGCAGATTAAGGGAATCTGAAGATAAAATAACAGATGTAGAAGAAAGGATTGCAATGAAGGACCATGAAAACAGAGATCTCTTCAAAATAGTAAGGGACCATGAGAAATCAATCCAGCAGCTGCTAGATCATGCAAAGAATAATATAAGACTGATAGGAGTCCATGAAAAAACAAGAGAAAGTACAACTGACATAAAAAAAACCTGTTCACAGAATAGTAGAAAACTTCCAAGACAGAGGTGGAGAATTGGACATACAGATAAGTGAGGCATACCAAACTCCAACTGGCCATGATCAAAAAAAATCTACACCTAGACATATAATAGTAAAGATCACAAAAACCCAACAGAACAACAAAATCCTACAGGCAGTTAGAGAAAAGAAACAAATCACCTTCAAAGGAAAGCCCATCACAATCACAGCAGACTTCTCAACACAAACCCTCAAATCAAGGAGAGCCTGGAGTGAAGTATTTCAGCCCTAAAAGAAAATAACTTCCAACCTAGATTGTTGTATCCTGCAAAATTATCTTTCAAAATTGATGGGGAAATTAGATACTTCCACAACAAAGAACACCTGAGAAATTTTATGAGCACCAAACCAGCACTACAAGCGATTCCAAACAATATCCTAGAAAAAAACAGTGAAGGTCACAACTCTATGAGGCCCAGCAGAAGGAAGCCACCAGGCAAGGTAAGAAACTAAAGAGAAAGGGGGAAAAATAAATAAAAGAGCCAACAATAACAAAACGTCATGACAAGGATGAGTCAATATCTATCAGTTATAACTCTCAATGTTAATGGCCTCAATCCACCAATCAAAAGAAATAGCCTGACAGAATGGATTAAGGAGAAAATCCAGCAATATGCTGTATACAAGAAACACACCTAACTCAAAAAGAAATTCATAGACTGAAATTAAAAGAATGGAAAACAGTTCTCCATGTGGCAGGAACACAGAAAAAAGCAGGGGTAGCAATCTTATTTGCAGACAAAGTAGATTTCAAACCAAAAAGAATTAAGAGAGACAAAAATGGTCACTACATCCTTGTGAAGGGAACAATCTGAGAGGAAGAGATGACAATCCTAAATATATATGCACCAAATACAAATGCCCCCAACTATACAAAACAAATATTAATGGACATGAAAAATCAAATAAGCCCTAATACAATTGTAGTGGGGTACTTCAATACCCCACTATCACAAATAGACAGATCATCTAGACAAAAAAATTAACAATTAAATTATAGAACTGAACAAAGCTATTGAAAACATGGACTTAACAGATGTTTACAGAGTGTTCCACCCCACAAAATTGGAATACAAATACATTTTGGCTGCACATGGATCATTATCCAAAATAGACCACATGCTAGCTCATAGGATATGTCTAAATAAATGTAAAAGAATTGAAGTAACCCCCTGTATATTATCAGACCATAGTACAATAAAAATTGGAGGTCAATAATATAAGAAACATCAAGACTCCCAGAAAAACATGGAAATTGAATAACACCTTCCTGAACAACCAATGGGTGACAGAGGAAATTAAAGAAAAAATTAGACAGTTTCTACAAGTAAATGAAAATGCCAGTACAACATACAGGAATCTATGGGATACAATGAAAGCAGTTCTACGTGGTAAATTCATAGCAGTGAATGCCCATATTAGGAAACTAGAACTCACATAAATAACTTAATGCAGAGCTTCAAGCTCCTAGAAAAAGAAGAGCAACACAAACCCAAAGCTTGCACAAGAGAGGAAATTATAGAGATTAGAGCACAAATCAATTCAATGGAGACCAAGAGAATGATACAAAAAATTAATGAATCTAAGAGATGGTTTTTTGAAAGAATAAATAAAATCGATAAACCTTTAGCCAACCTTATCAAAAAAGGAAAGAAAAGGCTCAAATCCATGCAATTAGGAATGAAAAAGGTGAAGTCACCATAGACCCTGCAGAAATCCAGAGGCTCATCAATACCTATTTTGATAACCTGTACTCTAATAAAATGGAAAACACAGAAGAAATGGGCAGATTCCTAGATACATACAAATTGTCAAAGTTAAATGAAGAAGATATAGAAATTCTAAACACTCCAATTACAATGAGTGAAATTGAAAATGTAATAAAAAATTTACCAATAAAAAAATCCCAGATCCTGATGGCTTCACTGCTGAATTCTACAAGACATTTGAAGAAGAACTATTTCCATTACTCTTTGAACTCATGAAGGAAATTGAAAGGGAAGCAAGGCTTCCAAATTCATTCCTGGAGGCAAATGTTACTTTGATTTCAAAACCAGGGAAAGACCCAACCAAAAAAGAGAACTACAGGCCACTCTCCCTAATGAACATAGATTCAAAAATCCTTGACAAGATACTGGCAAACATAATACAGAGGGTCATCATGAAGATCATACACCCTGACCAAGTCTGATTTATCCCAGGGATGCAAAGATGGTTCAACATTAATTTGTAAATCAATAAATGTAATACATTATATTAACAGAGCCAAGGACAAAAACCATATGATCATCTCAATAGATGCAGGAAAGGCATTTGACAAAATCCAACACTTATTCATGATAAAAATGTTACAGAAAATTAGAATAGAAGGTCTTTATCTCAACCTGATTAAGGCTATCTATGAAAAACCAACAGCCAACATCATACTAAATTGTCAAAAACTAAAACTTTTCAAGCTAAAATCAGGAACAAGATAAGGATGCCCACTATCACCACTCCTGTTCAATATAGTTCTGGGAACATTAGCCACAGCAATTAGACAAGAGAAAGAAATAAAAGGAATAAAGATAGGAAAGGAAGAAGTGAAACTGTCATTATTTACTGATGATGTGATACTTTACACAGAAGACCGAAAAACTCAGCCAAAAGACTTCTAGACCTAATTGACAGATTCAGTAGAGTAGCTGGATATAAGGTCAACAGTCAAAGGACAACAGCCTTCTTATACAAAAATAGAAGACTCACTGAGAGAGAAATTTGGGAAACAATTCCTTTTACAATAGCACCCAAAAAATGAAGTATCTAGGAATCAACCTAACAAAGGAAGCAAAAGACCTCTACACTGAAAACTACAACACTATGAAAAAGGAGATGGAAGAGGATATAAGAAAATGGAAAGACATCCCTTGTTCCTGGGTGGGAAGAACTAATATAGTGAAAATGGCTATACTTACAAAACAACTATATAGATTTAATGAAATGCTGACTGAAATTCCACCAATATACTTCATAGAACTAGAGAAAACAATCCAAATATTCATTTGGAACCAGAAGAGACCTAGAATAGCAAAAGCAATTGTCGGCAACAGAGACATGGCTGGGGGTTTCACAATCACCAACTTGAAACTATACTACAAAGCCACTGTGATAAAAACAGCATGGTACTGGCAAAGAAATAGCCCTGAGGATCAGTAGAATAGATTAAAAGGTGCAGAAACAACTTGAGACATACTCAGCCACCTCTTCTTTGACAAAGGAGCCAACCAACCTCATTGGAGGAAATATGGCCTCTTTAATAAATGGTGTTAGAAAAACTGGAATTCAACCTGCCAAAGATTAAAATTAGACCCATACCTATCACCAGGCACTAAACTAAGATCAAAGTGGATTAAAGATCTAAAAATTAAGACAGACCTGATGTCTAAACCTGGTGGAAGATAAATTAGGTAGATCTCTTGAAGACATTGGCATAGGAAAAGACTTTATGAACAAAACCTCAGTAGCATGGGAACTAGCACAAAGAGCCAACAACTGGGATCTTATCTTATTAAAAAGCTTCTGCACTGCAAGAGAAACCACCAACAGAGCTAAGAGACAACCTACAATGTGGGATAAAATTTTTAGCAGCTGTAACTCAGACAAAGGTCTACTATCTAGAATATATAAAGAATTGAAAAAAATCAGACCCCCCACATTCAAAGACCCAATTCAAAAATGGGCATCTGAAATGAACAGGCATTTCTCAGACAAAGAAGTAAAAGCAGCAAACAAATATATGAAAAAATGTTCAATATCACTGGTCATTCGAGAAATGCAGCTGAAAACAATACTGAGATTCCACCTCACCCCAGAATGAATGGCTGCTATCAAGAAATCAACCAATAACAAATGCTGGCAGGGGTGTGGGGAGAAAGGAACATTTCTCCATTGTTGGTGGGAGTGCAGGCTGTTGCAACCACTGTAGAAGTCAGTATAGAGATACCTCAAAGAACTAGGACTAGAGGTCCAATTTGACCCAGCTATTCCCCTGCTGGGTATCTTCCCCAAAGAATTAAAAGAATCATACCACAGCAATATATGTGCACCCACGTTTATAGTGGCACAATTTGTAGTAGCTAAAGCTTGGAAACAGCCCAAGTGCCTATCAACTGGAAACTGGATAAAGAAATGTGGGTTTCCTTTTTTTTTTTTTTTTATAAAATGGAGTATTACTCAGCCATAAAGAACCAGAAACTAGAGATATTTATAGCTAAATGGATGCATATTGAGGCCATAGTCTTCAGTGAAATAAATAGGACACACGTGCAAATACTGAATAGTTTCTCTAGTGTGAAAAACTGAAAGTGTAAATAAGGATTAAAATGAATAATTGATAATTTGAAATATTAAAATGTCCAAAGTTGTAGGGGTGGTGGGAGGGGAAGGGGAAAGGAAAGAAAGGAAAGGAAAAATTATGAGAAAAGAAAAAAAATGGAAATGAAATCTGGGTAAATAGGGAAGGGTGGAGTGGGTGAAGGGAGCACAGGTAGTGAGGAAAAAATAAGAACCAAAATTCATCATGTACAGATACAAACACCCAATCATAAATGTAAACATATTGTATACCTAAAATGTAACAATAAAACAATTTAAAAGGAAAAACTGAGGGAATTTCTAAAAAGAACTCAATCATCTTATTTTGAAATAAAGCATCATACTCAAAGGAGACTATCCTTAAGATAAAGAGAAAAATGTAGACATAAAAAGTAATTAATGTCAAGAAACATTCTGTGGCACAGGGAAAAAAAATATATATATTATATGTTTCTATTATACAAAGAAGTAAATTTCAAATGGTATCTATAAAAGTCAAAGAAACACAAGAAAATTTCAGATGGTGAATGTAAAAGTCATGGAAATATAGTTCCTACATGAAAGCAAAATAATAGATTTTACATTAGATGAAAAGGTAAGGATAGAAAATCAAAAAGTAGCAGAATAAAATGAAGTATAAAATCAAAGTGAAACTTTGAGGAGTTTACTAAACAATGCTTAGATATAACATAGGTGATAAAAATTTTATTTTATTTATTTATTTTTAAAAATTCTTTTATTGGTACAGTTTAGGTATACAGCACATTTACATTTCTCATTGGGAACTTGTACCTTTCCCTGATGCATCTTGGTTCTTATTTTTTCCCCATTTCTAGGCCTCCCTTCCCTATTTACAAAGACTTTATTTCCATTTTTTCCTTTGCTCATAAGTTTTCCTTTCCCTTCTTTCCTTTCCCCTGCCCCTCCCACTACCCCTACCCCTTTGGACCTTTTCTTCCTATTTCACATTATCAATTATTCTTTCTAATCATTGGTACATTTTAGGTATAAAATATAATGACATTCATAATTGGAAATTTGCACCTTTATATAACCTCTCTTGGTTCTTATTTTTCACCCTTCCTCTGCCCTCCCTTCAACTCCTCCATTCCTCCCTATTTACAAAGACTTTGTTTCCATTTTTCCATTTTCTCATATTAATTCCATTCCCTTCTTTCCTTTCCCCTACCCCTCCCACTTCCCCTTCCCCTTTGCCCCTTTTCGCCTCATTTCACATTATCTATTATACCTTTTAGTCCTTATTTACACTTTCAGTTTCTCACAGTAGAGAAACTATTTGGTATTTATACATGTGTATCCTATTTATTTCACCTAAGAGTATCGCCTCAATGTGCATCCATTTAGCTATAAATGTCTCTAATTTCTCCTTTTTATGGTTGAGTAGTACTCCATTTAGAACTAAAAGAATCATACCACAGTGATATATGTGCACCCATGTTCATAGCAGCACAATTTGTAATAGCTAAAACTTGGAAACAGCACAAATGCCCATCAACTGGAGACTGGATAAAATTTTAATATCATAATAAAAAAATAACTGGTTATTACATGTAAAGCTTTTAATGTTGTGATAAAAATATTTGGATAAATAATAGAAAACTAAAAAAGGGAATTAAAAAGCACAAAATAAAAGAGAGGAGTAAAAAATTGAAAGAGCAAAATTGAACAAATATAAAAATTTACCATGATGTAAATTCTATGTAAATTGTTTCTCAAAGAGCAGTTAGCAAATGAAAAAGGTCAGGAGATACTGTGATTTTTCATTTGTTTTCCTTTCATAGCATTTAAAAATTACCAAGTGATTACATGGGGCAAAACCATATATATTAATTTTTTCAGATAATTTTAAAAATGAAAATTACATTATAGACATAGACATTTGTTATATATTGAATATACCTTTTAAATCCTATGAGAAAATTTACAGAGACTTTCATACTTCTGTAAAGGAGAATTTAATAATATTTTCATTATATTTAAATTTTATAAATTGTGGTATATAATAACACAAATTTTTTGAAAAAATATTTATGTTATTTTAGGGGAAATGTTTCTTCAGATAAAGTGTCATAAAGTATAACAATAAAGCAATAGAAAAATATAAGGAATTCACTATATGCCAATTAGACTTCTATTATTTTACATATATTGATTTATTAAGTCATTCCAATAATTTTCAGGATAAAAATTATTCCTATCTTAATTTTGCAAAACATGAAACTAAGCAGAGGCAGTCTAAGTAAATTTACCAAAGTGATAGCAAAAGCTAGTAAGATGGGATTTGATTATAGTTAAACTAAATCAAAAGTCTGTGTACTTAACACTATACAAAATCTACCATCACATTTTTATAATTGTTTCCTGTCCATAATATGATCAGTTACATTTACTGCACATTTATCAGTTAAGGTATTTTCATTATATGTTCGTTTTAATTTATTCAATAATAGTTTTGATTTTTTTCTCCAAGAATGAATTGTCAAGTCTACATCAAGATGATTAAAATAATATTTAAGAAATATTTTCATGTATATTAAAAGAAAAACAAATTCAGCAACCATTTATTTGGTACTTGTTCTAGATAAAACATTAAATGCTCATCACATTAGTCACTTTTCCTGGTGCTGGTCAAAAAAAAAATGTGTAGCACTCAAAACTTAAAGGTAGAGACTTTTTTTTTGTACTGAGCTAAGGACTTTGTGCTTGTGAGGCAGGTGTGATACCACTGAGCTAAATCCCCAACCAGGAAGAGAGAGGTTTAATTTGACTCATAGTTTTGAAAGATTCAGTCCATGGTCATCTGGCTCCAAGGCAGCATGGTTGAAGGACATGGTGGAGAAAAACTTTTCCACTCACAGCATCCAGGAAACAGAGAGGAGAGGAGCTGGGGAGCGAGATACTCTAAAGGCATGTTCCCAGTGATGTACCTCTTCCCACCAAACCCCACCTATGAGCAGGCCACAGAATTACGAACTTTTTAATGTATGGACCCACTGGTGAATGGAGTGCCACCAGGACACATTCAGCTTCTGAGACCTGATGTCTAAATGCATGTGCCGTTTTGGAGATATTCTAGATTTAAATCACAACATTTCACTTCCGGCCCCAAATAGGGCATTTCCATCTCATTATATGAAATGTATTTTTAAATTTTATTTTTATTAGTACATGTTTTCCATACATAATTGATCACATTCATCATAAGGAATTTGTACCTGTACATAGTATATCTTAATTCTTCTTTTTTCCCATTTGCTTTCTCTCCCTTCAACTCTTCATCACTTCCTCATTTATGAAAGCTTTGTTTCCATTTTTCTTACATGTTTTCTTTTTTTAATTCCTTCCCCCTAACTGGCCTTCCTCCTCCCCCTCACTTGTTCTCCTTGTCATTTGAAAATGTTCTTCTTACTTCCAAGTATGTATTCTCCATTTTGCTCCTTATTTGTCCTTTGTGTTTCTCTTACAAGAGAAAAAAATGTGATATTTAAACTTGCATGTCTACTTTATTTTGCTTAAAATTATGGTCTTGAGGTGCATCCATTTACCTAAAATATCTCTAGTTTATTCTTCTTTATGATAGAGTAGTACTCCATTTAATATAAAAAACCACATTGTCTTTATCCATTCATCTGTGCAGGGGCATATGGGCCATTTGCAAGATTTTGCTATTATAAATTTTGGTCCTATAAACATGAGTATGCGTGTATCACTATGATATGATGCTTTTTAACCCTTTAGGGAAGTACCTAGAAGAGGAATATCTGGGTCAAATGCAACCTCAACTGTTAGGTTTTTTTTTTGAGAAACCTCCATACTGATTTCCACAGTGATTGTACCAGCAGTAAAATGTATTTTATGCAACTCCAAATAGTCCCCAAAGTCTTACATGTTCTAGCAGTGATGAAATATCCAAGTCCAAAGTCTCCTCTAACATTCTTGACAAACTCTAAGCTTTGAGTCTCAGAAAGAAAGTAAAAAAGGAAGGGAGGGAGGAAGAAAGGAAGGAAGGAAGGAAGGAAGGAAGGAAGTTAGCTGCATACTCCAAAAAATGATGAACAAGAATATAGAAAGGAATTGGATGAAAGAAAGCAAGCTCAAAAAACAAAACCAATAAACAAACAAAAAATAACAGCAAAACTCCCCCAAACAAACCCCAAAACATTAAATCCTGTAGCTTCATGTTCAGCATTCAGGGGAGGTTGTGGTGAGAAATGAAATCCACAAGTCATGGCCTCTGCTTTGGGATGGCTCTGTTCAGGGTCTGCAGCTTTCCTCAGGTGATGTCAAACATTTCTGTTATTTTCAAATATGTGAGTTCTCCATTGCACCTCAAGCTTTACTCTCACAGATTTATGGACAACTCTTTCAAGAGCACATTGCCTGGCTTCCCAGGCCTTTCCCCAAAATATAGGAGGAATTGTCCATGACTATATAATTCTTGGATTCTGCATACTTTAGAAACCAGCTCCACATGTATGATGATAAGGCCTGCTACCAGCTCCAGTGGTACCCATCCCCCATTGGATATGACTTATGCCCCTGAATGGTTGAATGGCTAAAAATGGGGAAACACTTCCTGAAGTGGCCTCGAAAGAGTAGAGTAACATGATGCGCTCTTCTCAAAGAAAAGTGTTTTGAAGGGATTTGCTGTGTTACAACTTGATCCTGTATACTTCCTGAGGTGCCCTCAAAGCATCTTTTCTATTTTCCCTATTCAGAGTACTTGGCTTCATTGTAGTGGTCCTAATCTGTTCAGCAATCACAACTACTTTGGCCCAACTTTAGACATGGTTTCTTGAGGTCCAAAATTTACACTTCACAAAAAATTTCTTCCATGCTTTTTGTTCCCAATTCTATCTGTAAATGTTGCTAAAAGTGGTTGTCAGTATGCATGCCATAGCCTGAAGGTTGAGTTGTCTTGAAATTTCTTCCACACAATTAATTAGTCTACTACAATTAATGTCTCATGGAACATCTAAAGACATGGGCAAAAATGTAGGCAATATTTTTCTCAGAAAGTGACAAATATGGCCTCAGTTCTGTCAATGGAGTGTTTGTTCCCAACTGAAATCTTCTGAGCTTTTTCTTTTCTATCAAATCTACATTCTGGTCCTCTGAGTTCCAACTAGAATCACCAGGGATTTATTGCATCCTATGGCTTCTCTAACCTACATGTCAAAACTTTCCAAACTCCCAAAAACTATTTCCCATGGCTTCTAAATCACATGGTGAGTTTTATAGCTTATATCTAGATGGCCCTCACCCAAGCCTCATATGGTCATAGGTGGAGCTTTACAGAGGTGGCTAAATCAAGGTTGTGTGATGCTGGAATTCATTAATAGTGCAATGCTAGGATTAAGGGTGCCCCACCCTGGGTGTGAATGCTCCTCACCCTAATGATAAGTAATCTGCATAGAATATAAGGGGCAGAAAGAGGGTTGCTGCTGTCATTTGCTGCTTGCTGCTTTTGCTGGCTTATGCCTGCTATGAACTATTTCTCCTCTGTGATACCCCTCTGCCATGCAGCTCTGCCTCAGAGCCAACTGATTATGGATTGAAACCTCTACAAACTGTGAGACAAAATAAACCTTTCTTCCTTTAACTTCAGGTGTAAGATATTTTGTCTAACCAATGAGAAAAGTAACTGAGACAGTCAGGTACAGTCACAACAATGACCAACCTCTCTGATATCAATTTTCTCAACTAGTCAGGTTTCCCACCTGAACACAATACTTGATCCACAATTTAGAGGTAAAGAGGTTTAATTTGGCTTAGTTATTGAGATTCAGTTTATGGTCACCTGTCACCAATGCAGAAATAATATGTTAGAAGCACATGCCATAAGAAAAATGGTCACCTCTGGGCAGCAAGAAGCAGTCAGGAACCAAAGGAATTGGCCAGGGAGATATACTCCTGAAAGTTATAATCCTAATGACACACCTCTTTCAATTCCTAACAGCCCACTGAGAGATGAATTCAATGATTGATCAATCCAGTGATGTGTATAGTGACTCCAAGGTCCCATCACCTTCCAAAATCCCCAATTCTGAACACATGAGACTTCTGAGGAACTTTCTAAACCTGAGCCATAACACTCATAATATAAAATGAAAACAGGCATTTATGCCTCCAGATATTTACATATTGAAATTGAAAATGTAATGAATAAAGAAATATTTGTTTAGAGGTATCAGACCTAATACAGAATTATTGTAGGGCAGGAACACTGGGAGAAATTAAGTGAAACCTATTTGAACAATGTGGAAGCAATGGGGTTAAAGAGATGACTTATATGAGAACTCTAAGGACATGAATAAAATAGTAATAAGAGTAACTGACATTTATCTAATATTTTAATATACTTATAATTTTCATAAGTGTTTCCTGTAGATTTTATTATTTAATTTTGATTATAAAATATATTAACAAGCAACACTAATTTTGTAGGTAAAGGGAACTAAACATGAGAGGCTACATAAGTAACCAATGGAATGTGACAGAAGTTACATTATGTGATTTCTTAAGACAAACCATAAATTTACCCCCATCCCTTTTGAATATCAAATGGGAAGTGCTAGGTAAGGCTTCTGGAGTAAAGGAGGTCATGTGGTTGAAAGCCAGGGTATCTCAGACCTCAGCCAGCACCTTAGTGTCCTAAGTGAAACCATCTTGGACCTTTCTCTTCAGCCATCCCTCCAACAAGTAGGATACTGATACATGTTTAACAAGCTAGCTCTGTTGAAATGAAAAAAGGCTGACACATAGCAGTTTGCACTTTCTTGGTAAAGACAGAAATCACAGTTAATTTCAAGGCATCAGTGTGATGTTACCTGGTTCACAGAATTCATGCAGCTTTTAGCTCTCTTGTGCTGCTAGGATGCAGCTCTAGGACACCATTGTCTCTTGTTAAAATCAACAACATCTGTGAGCCCAGCTAAATAAAACTGCTAAAGAAACTTCCTTGGCAACTCAGAGACAGGAGCAATAAAAAATAATTGGTTCAAGCTACTAAGATTTGGGTAGTCTGATGCAGCAAACTAAAGGAATAGACAAATCTGCTGTTTAAAACAGCATATATATATTCAGTCATCTCAATCATTGGACTGATGATAATACTAAGTAAAAAATAATATTTGTATATATTTTTCAATAAGAGATAAATATAAGAATTTGCATTATCTTAAATGATAAAACAAGTGTACAATTTTAATTGACTGATAGCACAAAGAGAGAAAAAATTTCGAGAAGAAATCCACACCTTTTCACAAGTAATAAAAATTATGATAAAATCTAAATGTGTATAATCAGTGTAATATTACCTCTTCACTATAGTCTTTACATGAAGATAATTCTGTATGAAATAAATGTAGCATACTTGTGATTCTCTGGAATTTATACTGTCATGCAAGATTATTTAATTATATAGGAAGACTTACACATCTATTATTTCACTTGGAACCTATCACAACTTTCTAAGTAACTCTAGTGTTTGTTTTCTGTAGGTAAAAGAGCAGCTCCTAATGCACATGTAATTTGTATAATCAGAAATTAAGTGTAAAAACTAAAAGTCGAATTGTGTTCTGAATCCACATTCCATATTTTTTTCCATACTACCATGCTGCCTACTAGTTAATTTGTTTAAAATATTTTAAAAATGAATAATTGTAAGTTTTAAATAAAGTTATTTTTGGGTCAGTACTTATTTGTATTTTAATTACTAATCTCAAGTGTGTTTTATGTTTATGTTCATGAGGAGCACTGTGAGATCACTACATGGCTAATACTGCCAAACATTTTACTATTATTTTATTTGTGACTAATGAGGAGAGGTATCCTGAACAGTTCATAACAGGTCAGAGCCTGTGGGAGCTTAACAGATAGTTAAGACTATCAAGTATTCATTTTGAAAAGCTCTGCATATTGGTAATGACTGCCATAGGCATATTTCAGCAGTAGTGAATAGAGCTTAGCTGATAATGAGAGCTAATAGGAATATTCCCCAATAAAGAAGATGAACACAGTGATTCTTCTCCACTGGAGATTCTGTTGTGATTAAATCTATTTGGCAGGATGGGAAGTCTATTTGGATAGCCTTAACTACTGCTACGTTTTGAATTTCTCTGCATAATGGGGCTAAGGAGCTTTTAAAGACAATATTCAAAAAAGCATTTATTACCAGTGCAATGCTAAGTTAATAAACGCTCACGTCTCTCGCAGCAAATTGAGACTGAATTGCTTATAATCAGTGCTGTTAGCAGAGGAAAGGCTGAGAAAACACTTGTTAGGAAATGTGCACAGGGCCACAGCACAATGAATGGTTGTGTTAAATTACCTCTAATATCTCTTCCACTCTGAATATTCTTTATTTCCTTTATTCAGTGACGGGTGGTTTGTATATCCTTCTCTAGAAAATCACTACTAAGACTATTTTTATTGGTACATGTTTGAGATACACAATAATTACATTCAACTTGAGAAATTGGTACATAGACATATGTTACGAGAAGTTTTAGTCTCTACAGTTTGAGTTCTTACTCTAGAAGCTAGGTGTGAAGGTGAGTAAAAATCACATTGTCCTGCACCTTAGAGAAGAGAGCTAATTCAGCGAGCAGCAGTGGTGACGGTGCGTGGAGACTGTGTCAGTGTTACTGAGATATTAGTGATACTCGCTCATGCAGGCTGATATAGAAGGGGAATTTCACAGAAGGCAGGTTCAGGTTTCAGAAAAAGTGTGAAAAATGCCACAGAAGAAGAAAAAGGCATGTTCAGGTTTGAAAATGGTTTCTCTTATATAAAAGCCCAAAATATAAATAAATCACTGATAAAAAAAATAATAGAAAACGGGTGGATAGATGCTTTGCATAGGGAAGGAAACCAAAAGGTGGGGTGGGAGGAAGAAGATAACAAATAGAGTCAAGATGTGTTATGTACATGTATCAACTCCACACTATGAACGGAATCATTATGTACTGCAAACATGTACTAATAAAACAAAACCCAATAATTTAAAAAAATAAAATGATTATTACACAAGGATTTCTAAACCGAAAACAATATATGAAACTAACATAAAGATTCCCGTGGAATCACGAAAGAAACAAGCTAAATATGAAAGAGTACATAGTATATTAGATTATTTATATAAGTTCAAAATTTGGTGAAACCAGTCTGAGTCAGTGGTGTTGGAAATCAGTACCATTAAAATTACATAGTAGGATACAAAGAAGTATTGTCAGAGGTTAGCTATTTTTTTTAAATGGGTCCTTAAAATTTCTTAAAATGGGTCCTGCTAATATATAGGTATTTAGTTGGTGAAAAATTTATCAAATTGTTAAAAATGAAAATGTTTAAAAAACAAGAAGAAAAGAACAAAATAAAGAAAAATGATAAAAAGAATTTGGTGACATGTTAAAGCACTGGGCTAAAATTTCTTAAGTAATTCCATGGCTTGTAGGTGGAATGACTGGTGACTGAAACTGCTATTCACTGAGAAGAAAACAATTTGGAATTGAAGCAGATGTAAAAGCAAGATGGCTGGATTAAGTTTGAGCATCCATTATTTTTAGGAGTCTATGCAAAATAAAGAAGTTTAAATAGCAAGCAAAAGCTTTGGTTAAACTTGAGGAATTAGAATAAAGTTTAGAATTACTTCCTTAAAAAGTAAAAGGAAGGTGCAGGAAAGTGTGTGCTTGCAGGGGAAATAATTTATGTATCCTATAAATTTTATATTTCAAGTGTCAGCAAGATAATCAAGAAGAAATACTTTATATAATCAAAGGCAATGTGGGAAACCAATTTTAGATCTGCTGGTATAATATTAAATAATTGTTTCTAGATAGAAGGGAGAAAATATAAAGAAGATGGGACATTAAACTTGAAATGTCCTCGTGCAATAACTATGCTTAATGATACAGGAAATTGGACATATATAGAGAGGTGGTGAACCCTGTTTAAAAAATACAGTTTAAATATTTTTGGAGAGTAAATACTAATCATCCTCATCAATGCCTTTGAGTGATTAAGCTTGAAAACTGAAAAAAAATGGCAGAGTTTTCTCCAGAGAAATCCAATGTCATATTAACCCGAGTTCCTTGTAGATAAGCTAACAGAAACTTAAAGCAACTAAGTATGTGTAGTGTACTAAATACTATTAATAATTCAATAAAAATAAAATATTAAATACACAAAAATAAGGGTAGCAAATAAGGGACTCCTATAAAATGAAAAACTGCACTTACAAATAGTATGATCATTACAGAATTACAATACAGAACATTAGAACTATCAGTAAGTCATAGGAAATATATTTTGTGTCCACTAGATGGAGTATGATGCAGACATTTTAGAAAGTTATGAGTATGTTTGGAAATGATATAATATTAAGTTAAAAAGTTTCATAAATTGGGCCAGGAATTTAGCTCAGTGGGTCGGGCAGAAAAAGCTTCATAAATTTAGATTTTAAAAGTACATATGTAAGGTACCAAAATTCTACTGTTGGAATTAAGGGTAAATGTTTTCTTTGCATGGATTTTCTCTATTTTTCGGTTATGTTTTATTGTGAAAAACTAATTCATGTAGAATACCTACACATCCAACAAATATATTTATATGATCGTGTGTAAATAAGGACCAATTTACTTTTCCAGAAAATATTATGTTCATAAAAAAAAATGCTTCTAAAACTAGACCTAGCTAAAAAATGCCAAAGACCTTGCCAATGCTATTATCGCTGATATATTAATTGGTGTAGTCTAATTTCTGGAATAAATAGAACTCAAAATGTATACTAATAACTCAAAGTTTATTACTTACTCACATATCCACATAGCTACACTTAACTGGCCACTCAGGTACAAGGCCCTGAGGGTTTTTCCATTTTCAATATACGATTTCTAAAGCCTTGTTGGAAATCATCTCCATTCCACTTCCACAGAGATCAAGGTAAGCATGGAGCGGTGCTGAGTGAAGGGTCTCAGGGTCAGACAAAAGCAGTACAATTGCTTTTACAAATGATACTTCTTTTTTTCTTTTTTGGTACCGGGGATCATACTCGGGTCCTTGCCCTTGTGCAGCAGGTGCCTAAACCACTGAGCTAAATCCCCGGACCCTCCAAATGGTACTTCTTGTAGCTTTTAACAATTTCTGTGTAAAGAGCATCCTGAAACTCGGTGTCCTAAACCAATAATTTATGTTCCCAAGGCTTGATTGTCCACATGCTCTGCTAGATTTGTTTTGGTTTATTCGTGGGGCAGCATTCAGTTGAAGAATAAGCTGGGATCTGGCTCAGCTGAGTAAACTAGATCTGACTACAGGTAGTCTTTTGTCCAAGGCTTTTCAAAGCATGAATATGTCACGGAATTGTTTTAAGAGAAAGAAAACATAAGGTACATGATCCCTTAAGAACTTCTGAGGAGGTCACATCCCATTACTTCTGCGACATTCTATTAGTCAAAACACGTCTGAAGCCCAGCTTGAATTCAAGGTCAGAAATGAACGGCACCTCTAGATCTAAAGCATATAGTCCAGTCACATTGCAAACAATGGAGACATATGAAGACATAAGAAGGATTCAAGATGGTGTTCTTAGTTATTTTCTTATTGCTAGGACAGAATATTGGATACTTGCAATTTAAAGGAGGAGAGCCTTGTTTTGGCTATTTCAGTCCACATTCAGTAGGCTCTAAGGCAGAAACAACATTATGACAGTGCATGGTGAAAGAAAATGTACTAAACCCATGGTGGCTGGGGCGGGGTGGGGGGCAGAGTGACAGAGGTAGAGAGATAGACTGACAGAGAGAGAGAGAGCAAAAGGAGAAACTGGGGGAAAAGATATATCCTTAACAATCATGCCATTAATGACAGGCCTCTTCAGATCAAGCCCCACCTCCTAATAACACATTTAGCTCTGAAATCATCAATGGACTAATCCATAGGGCCTCCATGTTCCAATCACCATCCAAAAGCTATACCTCTGAACACCTGAGGCTTCTGGAAGATCTTTTAGATCTAAGCCATTACAATGGTAACAATCATACATCAGGTAGAAACTAGACACATGACCATAACTGTGTAGAAGTACATTTGAAAATGAGTTCTAATTTTGTAATAGGTAAAATAAATATGAATTTGAATGAAACACAGAAACTCTCTTCTACAGTGTTTCTTGTGAATTATGTTAAGACTTTAGTAAAACCTGATGAGTAACTAGTCAAAAGTTATGTTTAAATTCTATAATTGGATTCCACTCTATTAAGTTCATCTCTTCCATTTTCCAATCCTGAGAGAAAATAAAATTCAATCAGACACTATGGGAATACATATAGATTTCTGTTTTAATGCTTAATAAAGTTAGGAAGTTCTCTTCTTGGTTTTCTAAAAGCTGTCAGATGGATTGATGTAATATGATTACTGATGCTGAGCAGGTAGGCAGAGAAGTTGTAGGTCAAAGTTTATGCAGTCTGTGCTATTTAAAGCTACCTGGCCCAAGCAGAATGATAAGGAAATGAAGCTCCTGTTCACCTCGCCGATCCTGGAGTCTTGTAAGAATTATATATTTCTACAGAGGATGTGTTATTTCTGAAAATATCTCTCCAAGTGGACCATCTATTTTTAATTCAACCACCTAATGGCATGCTTTTTATGGTTTTAATATCTAGAGCAATATCTTTTCTTTAGAAATCCAGAAATTTACTACAGAGTTTGGGAATAGTCCTGAGTAAAGATACTAAAGTTAATATTTAGATTTCTAACATGAATCCTTGTGTGATATTTTCTAAAATGTGGTGTTAGCAACAAGAACATCAGCGGTGTTGGGTAGCTTATTAGATTAGTAGAATATTTAATTAGAAAATACAACCAAAATCTGTATTTTACAAGATCACTAGATGATTTAAATATACACTAGAGTTTGGGAAATATTGCTTTAGGATGGAGAGAGTGCATTAATGCTTCAGTGTTTGGTGTTTGGTTATCAGAAGATAATTTTCTATGCACCTGTCCAGCAGTTTCTTGAATTTTAAAAAAGACAATTGGTTCTTTCATCCAATAGATTTTTTTCTTTATTTATGCAAGGCTCAGTGGATGCAGGTCACTTTCCAAAGCTGTAAAAATGAGTAGTGTAAGAGGAATACAAATTTTATAAGTTATAGGAATAAAAAGGCAGAAATAGGAGCATCTTTTTCTTTACATGTTGGCGTTTCTCAGGGAAGAGGAAAGAAAATTCAAGATTTATAAAAGATATGAAAATTTCCAGGGTACCATAAGAAAGTAACACTGGGCCAGGGATTTAGCTCAGTGGTTTCGTAGCCTGCTGCGCAAGCACAAGGACCCGAGTTCAAGCCTTGGTACCAAAAACAAAAAAGGAGTAAAGAAAGTAACACAATCTAAGTGGCTTAAAAACAATATATTATTTTCGTAAGAGCTCTTTATTTAAGGGCTCTCTATTTAGACTTAAAATACTACTAGCAAGGTCATGCTGTCTCTAAAGAGTCTAGAGTAGAATTATCTCTTAACTCTTCTAGCTTTTGGTGGTAACTGGTACTCTTGAATATAGTTTCCTTTTTTTTTTTTTTTGCTTATACAAACACATTACTCAAGATGTATCACAATTGTCTTCTGTGCGTGTTCACACTGTCTACCTTTTCTGAATGTTTATCTCTGTGTTCAATTTTAACTTTGTAATAAATATAAAAATTGTAATGGCTTTAGGGCCCATCCTTATGTTCTAATCTTAACGAATTGCCATCACTTCAGTCTTATTTTTAAATAAGGCCACCTTCTAACATATCATGGGATATGAATTCAACGTATCTTTTAATGAAACATAACTCTGTATGTAAGAGAAGGAATAAATGACCATCATAAATTTGTGTTGAGTATCTCAACCTATGGCAGCCAAGAAGACGAAGAGAAAATAGGAGCAGCTGGGGACAAGGATACAGTCTTCCAGCTCATACTTGCAGTGACTCCCCCCAACCCTGCCTCCAAATACAAGTTTGTTTTGTCTAACCCATAACAAATATAAAGGTGGAGATATTTGAATATGAAGAGAAACTTGTCAATTAAGGAAAAATAGTTTTGAATGTTCAGATTATGAAATTCATGGACAAGATACCAGGAAGCATGACTTAAAAGTAGAATACAGTAAAGTTCTTGAGTTCAAATTGCATTTAGACTCCTAGGATATAGGCTCTCACCACTGATTCCTCCACCTCAGTGTCTCTTACCTCTTCCCAGTTTGTGGATCTAGCAGTGAGTTTTTCTTTCTCTGCTTCTACCTTTCCTTATCACACTTTCCATATTCTAAGCATTTTATTACCCTCTGAAGTACAATTTCATTGTACTTCATTCAGTACCTATTCATTTTTATATATCTCTTCTTCAAGTAATATGAAATAATTTACTTTTGTGATATTTTCTGTGCTATTTGATATCATATTCAACTTGATGGTGTAACTCCATTTAGGCACCGAGAAAGCTTTTAATGGATGTTTATTTGCTTGGACACAGCCATCTCAAACACATTAGGTAGTTTTCAATGTCTTCAGTGTGCTTTCCACAGTTCCAGTCTCCCGTATTTAACTGTATTAGATAATATTAAATGGAAAAGTCCAGAAATAAATAATTGATACATTTTAAATAACTTTATTATAGTATACTGTTATAATTGTTTTATATTATTTATTATTGCTTAGTGAAATCTTTCAATTTATAAATTAATCTTTATCATAGTTATTTATATTTCAGAAAAACATAGCACATATATGTGTGATACAATCTGCAGTTTCATATACCTGAAGAATACCTTGGAATATATCCCCTGAATTTAAGAAAGGACTCTGTTGTACAAAATAATTATCAAAATTTCATTAATCATAGCTTTAAATAAGCTATCCTTTTTTCATTCTATTCTTTCCTACTGAGGGGAGTAAAAAGAAAAAAATTACAACTGATTAAAAAAAATGTAAAAGACACACTTGCAGGAATGTAGAAATTTCGTGAAACTCTGATAAATACAGCCTATAAGCAAGAGGTAAGAAAAGTGTTCTCTTCTTTCCTAGTGTCAATCTCTAGCTGAAATAGAGAAAAGATAGTTATAAAATGACCAATTCTCTATTATGATGTTACTATTATTAAACTAAGCCAGGATCTTTCCATTTCTTCAGAAATCTGGATGAATCAGCAGACATATCAGATCAAAGGAAAATGAAGTCATAAAAAAGAACATTCACTACCAAAATTTTGCAAGAAAAAGTGCACAACTAAGATCAATTATTTTTCACTAAATAAATTTTGAAAACTCAATGAGACAACTATAGCTGAGAAACAAATTGCAATGTAAAAATGCACAAAGAACTCAGCAAAGAGATGCGAAGGCCAGAACAGATATGAAAATCTGGTACAAGACAACACAGAAAAAAAGTTAAAAATTTAAATCATCAAAGAAATTAAATAATTTGGAAGGCATGAAAAGAAAAGAGTGTTGCAAGTATCAGAGTAGCACTCACTGGGAAGTATACAATTAGACAGCATAAAATTCAACTATAGAATGACTCTATTGTACAAATTTTGGGCAAGTGCCAGTATCTCCAATAGTGTCTGCAAACTTGGGAGCAGTTGGGCTTTGTGAACACTGAAAATTTACCAGCTGAAATCTTCATGCTATAGATGAACTTCTGGGAAGGTAGGTACAAAGGGCAAAAAAAGGGAAAAAGACCACATAAGAGTGGAGTTACATAACAGAAATAGGGGATATCAGAATATAGAAGCTCATATTTTGATGACATCTGAATAATAACAGAAGAGGTATTTTAAGAGAAAAGGATGACTTCATTTTCTTAATCTCTTGGAAATCTGTTTGTATCTGTTTTAGGGATTCCATTTGTTTCCTATGTTGGGATTTCATCATGTTCCTCAGATCCTCTACTTTTTTATCTGTGTCCTCTCTAGATTTATTAATCATGTCTTGCACCATGAGCAAAATATTTACTGTTATCTGAGTAATTATTTCTGATTTCATTTTTCCCAGATCCTCTTTTGTTGCCAGTTCAGAGAGTCCAGGTGGTTGAGTATCAGATTGTTCCATCTCATTTCCCTTTGGGGTTGCTGTAGTTGATCTGGAACTCTGTTTTTGAGGCTTGCTTATGTGTTTTCTCATTTCCACGGAGGGGGGTGCTTTTGGCGCCCAAGCAGCTCACCTTCCCCAGTGAGGTTCCTTCCGGGTGCTGGGACTGGCTCACCTTCTCTGCCCTAGGGGCCTTGGATGGAGGCAGGGACCTTCCTTCCGGGTTCTCACTTCATTTTCTTAAAGGACAAAAAATTCTAACTTAATAGCAGAAAATAACCGTGATCAACACTTCCACTGAGAAGCATTTTTTAAAAAAGAATAAGAAGCAGAGTAATGTTCGTATATAGAAAAAAAAAAAGAGTTGGCATAGAGGGATGACTACAGATTAGACTAAATTATGTTCTTCCCATTTGAAAAAGTTCTTCCAACTTCCTAATATCTATCCTATACTGTACTCCTCAATTGTACTTTGAATATTTCACACAAAAAAAAGCATCATATTTAAAATTATGTATCTGATTTACTTCACTTAAGATTATAGTCTCAGGTCAGAAGGCAAAAGGGGATTGAAAAAAGGAAATAGAGCTTTTCCAATTGGGGAAGGAAAGAAGGTTGGAAGGAGGCAAGAGGAAGGGAATATAAAAAAAGAATTAAGATGTCTTACATACATATACAAATTCCCCATGATCAATGTGAACATTAATGTACTGTAAGATGTACTGATAAAAAATAGTAAGTTATGAAAAAAATGAATAAATTCATGGAGTAGGGATTTTTTAAGGAAATAAATAAAATTATATTCAAACAAATCAAAGAAAATGATAAATGGTACACGAATACACAAATCAGAAACACAAATGAGAATTCAAAAAATATTTGAAAAAAACTAAAAGGAAATATTCTAGAACTAAGGCATAAACTTAAAGGAATAGAAGACAAAAAGCAAAACAAAACAAGACCGTCAAGAGGTAAATTTCTAAAAGGAAGACACTAAAATATATTGTAAAGAAAGTGACAAGATAAGGAACTTAAGTAAGGAAGATCCAGGATAAATACATTTAATATCCCAAAATAAAAAAATATGAACACAAAATGTTAAATATGAAACACTACGTTTTAAAAAAAAATTCTTTTTTTTTTTTTTTTTGGTACCGGGGATCGAACTCAGGTCCTTGCGCTTGCGTAGCAGGTAGTGAAACCACTGAGCTAAATCCCTGCCCCTTAAAAAAAATTCTTACATTTGTATTGCAAAGGCATTCTGTGTACCTGGGGAAGTAAGATTAGAACATAGAGCATTGAGACACATTCTACCAAAATCATCAGAAATAAAGCAAAAATAGAGAAGGCACACAGAAAGGCCAACTTAATAAAAAGGAAAAAAGATTACCATCAGTCTTTGAGAATTCTAGACAGGAAAAAAGTAAGTAACATTAAAATATTCAAAGGAAGAAAAAAGTGAGTAGAATTTTATATATATCTTTTTATAATGAAAGAAATGTTCAGTCTTACTCATAGTAATGAAAATATAAATACACCACCCTGAGTTGTTTTATTTTACATATATTTTTAAATATTTTGAAATTTTTAATATTGTATGTGGTTATGTGAGATAAGAGAACTTGTGAAAGTTTTCTGGAGAAGCTATAAAATAATATAACCTACATGGAAGAAAGTTTCACAATATTTATCTAAAACTTGAGAGCTAAAATCTTTTAATACAGTAATTCTTTTAGATCTTATGCTGAAGATAGCATGGTAAAGAAGGAAATATCATATATAAAACTCATGTAACCTAACAATATTTTAGTACCAAAATACTGGAAAGAAAATTTTATTAGTAGAGGAGTAACTGAATTTTGATGTCTTTCTGTGCAATTTAAATAAAAATGAAATATCTTTACTGTTATGAGGCATGGATAATTTGTGTGCATTAATAAAAATGACATGGATGGCATTGTATGTAATGTGTTATCCCCTTTAAAATAGGTTTAAATATTTATTTACTTATACATGCAACTTACATTTTATATTCAAAATTAATAATAATAACTCTCTCTATGTAAATGAATTAAGAAAATAGATGTTTTCACAACATACTGCATTATTATGTTCAAGCTGCCATAATAAAAATCCACACAGTAGATGACTTAAATAAGATATATTGTTTATTTTCATACAGTTCTTGAGGCAGGAGTTTCAAGCTCAAAATGCCAGGAAGGTTAGTTGCTGGTGAAACCTCTTTTCTCATTTTGCAAACTACTTGCCTTCTTATTGTACCTTCAGACGGCCTTTCTTCTTTGCACAGATGACAAAAGCAGGAGATTTCTTGTGTCTTTTTCTCTTCTTAAAGCACCACCAGTCTTATAGGATAGAGCTCTACACTTAACATTATTTAAACTTAATTATTTCCTTGAAAACCTTGTCTGTAATTTTCAGCATATTGGATGTTATTGGATGTTATTGGACATAAAATTCAGTCCATTTCTTATATTTTCTTAAAAGTTTTGATTTTTTAACCTTGTGATTGAATGTATGGATAAGTGAATAGATGAATAAAATAAAACCCAAATGAATATGTGTTAAGGTTGCAAAATATTTAACTAATTTTTAAAGATGGATTTGATTTGCTTTTATTTGAATTGAGAAACATTGTTTAAAAGGATGGAGAAATCCAGGCACAGTGGGGCATCCCTGTAATTCTAGCACTTGGGAAGCTGAGGAAGGAAGATCACCATGAGTTCAAGCCCAGCCTGAACTACACAGAGCAATGCTGTCTAAAAAAACCAACCAACCAACCAAACAAACAACAACAACAACAACAACAACAATGATGGAGAAAAGTCTTAGTAATGAAGTAGGAAGAAACTAAATTCAAAGTACTTGGACTTCTTGTAAAATAATACAAATGTTTACAACAGGAAAATTAAACAATTTAAATGGACCAAAGATCTCCATGAAATTCATAGAAAGCATATTTAAAAGTCTTATGCTTTGTCTTTTATTTAAGACAACTTTTACTTAAAATAGTACACACACATGTAAAAAAGTGATGATTGTGTTGGTCAAGTCACTGAGGTGAATTAAAAGTAATATGAATTAATGATGGGAAGGGTCTATATGTGAAAATATTCCCTTAAATTGGTGTTATTACATTTGTCTATATCTTGACCATATCTGTAAAGAAATTTGACAATTTGTACATAAATCTTCCAATAGTCATCATTTCACAACTACATTTCTAGAAAGTACTTTCAGTAGAAATAATGTCTGCTGTGGTTCACACATGGTTTGTATGTGCCTGAAAGGTTCATGTGTTGCAAACATGGTCCCCTGGGCATTTGCATTTGAAGGAGACATAGAACATTTAATAGGTGGGGCCTAGAGGCAGGTCCTTGAAGGTCCTGCCCCTCTGAAGTTATTGAGAAAATTCCATGGAACTTCTTGGTGGTTCTCTTCACAGAGATTTTATGAAAACTTAAATGTGCCCCCACACAGCTCTCTTTGGTTTTCTGTGTGGAAACGTGGTTCTTCTCTCCCAGTCGCTCACCTGACATAGTGTAATGTTACCTCCTCTTAGGCCTGAACCTTGGCCTCAGGTATTGTGTTATAGTAACATAAAACTGATTGGTACAATTCACAATAAATTGAACATTATAAATATAACACATACCTATACACGTAGGTAATTATAAGACAACGATGTTATACACAATAATGGAACTCAGAAATGAGTTAAATGTTAACAGAGTGGTAAAATAAATTATGATATACTTATGAAATAGTATAATAACCTCAAATTCATATTGATTATGATAATTTTAATCATGAAATATGTTATTTTACAAAACACACATGCATGGCCTGAAGTATGTAACTGGACATTAGTAGGGGAATATCTCCATTCTACTTAAGTTGATTGGCTTGTTGGCTCTATCTAAAATTTACTCTTGTCTGAAATTCTTCAACCAGAAATTTCTTTGCAAAAAATATTTCATTCATTTTTAAGTCATAATTATTTATTCTAAGAATTTAATTACAGTGTTTTGGATTATGATTTCACTCAGTCTGTTTTGGTTCCAATTCCTAAAATAATAAATTTAGAGGGAGATTTTCTTACATCGCTTTCTTTTTATGGGTATGTAATAAAATCCTAGCTTCTATTAATGAACTTATTTTCTATTTCCTGCACCTGGAATTATCTGTCCTCACTCCCTCTTTCTGACCATCTCTCTATATGTAAATATACATATGAACAAATAAATATATAATCATTAATTTTCCTGTTAGATACTTGTGTATTTTCTTGTAGAAATTTTTACTTTCTTGTACAAAATTTTCACTCCACAAAAGAGAAAATGATAAAGAATAAAACTGATGCAAAATGCTTTATATTTCTAAAGAGAACAGAGAATGCACGTTATGTGTTACCAAAATGATGAAATAATGCATTCATAATTTAGCTAGATTTAACCATTGTATAACGTATATATAATTCAAAGTATTATATGTAATAAAAACACACAATGTTTTCTTTCAGCTTATAACAGAACTAACTTGCTTAAAAGAACACAAGTTCGTAAGGACAGAGTTGAAACTAGGTAAGCCTGAATCTTAAAATCCTTCTCTTCCAAAGTTACATTGTCTCTGCCTCTATCAGTTATATACTATTGTTGTGGCTTGTGTTTAGATGTCCTCTGAAAACTTCATGTGGTCATAGGTGGGGCTTTTTTAGAGGTGACTGGATCTGGAGTGTGTGACACTGGAAGTGATTCCTGCTGGAATACTAGGATCAAGGGCACTAGGATTAAGGGTGTGAGTGCTACCTGCCCTAAGTAGCCTGAGTAAGGTATAATGATAGAAAGAGCTGTGGTCAACTCTTGTTGCTTTGGTACCTTCTACCTTCCAGGAATTCTTTCTCCTCTGCAATGCCTGTTTGGCATGTCAACCTGCCTTGGAGTCAGCCGATTATGGAATGAAACCTCTACAAACTGTGAGTTAAATAAACTTTGCTCTCTAACATTGGTTGTTGGATATTTTGTCTCAACAACGAGAAAAGTATCTAAGACCACTATAAATTATTATCAAATGCAACTGTGTGGTCCATCACAATGTTATAATGGAAATACTGAGAAAACTACTAATCCACAATATTCTGTGGGAAAAATTCTGCCACAGGAACGATGATGACTGAGAAGAGTTTTGAGGAATGAAGAGGAGTTAGTCAGATGTAGAGGCTAAGAAATGACCTTCCATGAAAATGAAAGGAGGAAGCTATGTCAGAAAAAAAATGGAAGAATTCTTCTGAGGACAAAGAACAGACACACCTGAGTAATTTCTGTTGTTTATTTTTTTCCTGCTGTGTTTTTCTTTCTTTTTCTGTTTGTTTTTCTTTTGGCATCCTGAGGATTGAACACAAGGCCTTCACACCGAGTCACACTATTTATTTATTTATTTATTTATTTATTTATTATTATTATTTTTAAATTTGAAACACTTTCCTCCACGTTGTTAAATTGCCCGGGCAAGGCTTGAATTTGCGATCTTTTTGCCTCAGCCTCTCTGCACTCTAGGATTACAGTTCTGTGCCATCATCTTTACTTGTTTAGTGTTTCTGTATGGGAATAGATAGAAATGAATTTGGAAGATTGAACTAATAAGTTATCATAAAGCTTTGCTGTTAAAAATTGTTAATTCTATCTTGAATAACTGATAGTAGGAATCATAAACGATGTGTTGTGACAATGATTATGGTAAAAGAAACAGATCAGTCTAAGAAGTTGTCTCCTACAATTTCTTTTATTCCAGGAAATCTCATCCAAGACAGCAGAGACTTTGTTCCAAGCAATAATGCTTACTCCAAGAATAGATCAGACAAACAAGGTTGGATATTTGCCTACATGCTGTTGATTAACTTGTTCTGATCAGATTCCAATGGAGAAGAAACAAAAGTATAGGACCCTAAAACTACTAATTGCTGACTGTGGTGCCACAATTTGGACCTATTTATTTATTCTGTTAGGACAGCAGTCTACATGAAGTTATGAAGTGCCACTATTACTAGGAAGATAGCAATCTTTCTTGCAATATTCCTGTAAACATTAACACTAAGTACACTTAAATATAAAAGCTACTTGATGAATAACCACTCCTATTTTTGCTGCCTTTGGTAAAAATATGCTTTCAATCTAAGAGAAGTGGAGGTAACAGCATTTTAAATAGTTATTTTATGTCATTTTTTGAAATATAGCACTAAAGCTTGAGTCAGAATCATTTCATTGTTAGTGTTTCTAAGTCAAAATAAATAAAAATTATTAATAATAAGCTTTAGACTCATGAAAATTGCAGATTGCTTTATGAAATAAAGACTTGACAGGAGAAATCATAATTTCACAGTACACACTGTGCCGTTTCAAATCTCTTGTCAATGTCACCTGACAACATTTTATCCATTCTTTTCACTTAGATTAAATTTTCTCCTTGAAGATCTCAGTGTCAGGATTTCTGCCAAAGGGGTCAAATGGAAGTTAAATAAGCCTTCAGTGATAGAGACTCTATAAGTGAATTGGTTCTCACAGGCTGTCAATTGATGATTTTTACTGGCACAGATTTGACAGCCTGAAAATTAAAAGAAAATTTAAGAGGACTAAACATATAATCACGAATATCATTTTCAGTAGGGACTTGTTACAAATGTCTGGACTTTTCAGAAACATATCTTTGATTTTGTAGAAGATAGAATAATGCATTTCCTACTTTCCAAACTCTTTCACATGCACATATGCACACAAGCATATGCACGTTTATAACAAATTATGGACACATAAAAATATTGAACACCATGCTGGGGAGTTAGCCCAGTGGTTCCGCTGCCTTCCTCACAAGGTCCTGAGTTCAATCCCTGGCACCAAAAAAAAAAAAATATTGAACACATACATTTGTGTCTGAACTTATGTTGTTTCAAATATTTTTAAATAAATATTTTCTAATAATACCCTATGTGAGATCATGAAACACAATTTAGTGTAACAAAAAGTAAAGTCCACTGTCTAAAAATCTTATAAAGAATAAAAGTTGCCATTATATGTTAGGTATACATTAGAAGTTTGTGAGAATAGTACATCAAAAGGATCATAGCATTTACCCAATTTTTTTTATCTAGATCAAGCTATATAAATATGCCTTAATATGTAAAGATAAAAAGGTGTCAGTATTTATATACCAACTCCATCAAAAAATGTAGGCACATTTCAGGAAAAGAAAATCGTATGATGTTTTTTCAACAAATGGTGTTACCCTCATAGAAAACCCACTACACTGCCAGCCCTTAGAGAAGAAATTGAAAATGCATGTGCAGCAATCTCAATGACCAAGGTTACCCAAGCAGCAGTTCGCCATCCTAATAAATGTCTGGAAGCTAATGGCTGCCACTTTGAGCACCTCTTGTAATTGCAGAGACCACAGATAATTTATATTAATCTCATGATGTCTCAGTAAATTTAGTAATAAAATATTCACACAAGTTTTTCTTTTCCTGAAATGTATATACATTTTTGGTGGACTCTGTATATAGAGGCTCTATTATATTTATATTTTTGCCTAAAATGCATTTTTTGGTATATTTCTTTAGTTGAAAATTACTCCTTATAAGAAGAAAAGTAATCCTCTTTGGAAATAAGGCACAATCAAGTTTAGATCTATGCAGTCATAGCACTGATCTGGTTGCTGGCATCATTACTTGTCTTAGTTACTTTTTCTCATTGCTGAGACAAAATACCTGACACCCAAAGTTAAAGGTTAATTTGGTTCACAGTTTGTACAGATTTCAGTTCATAGTTGACTGGCTTCCAAGAAAAGTGGCAGGCCAGAGGGGCATCTCAGAACAGGCAGAAAGTAGAAGGCCACAAGGCAGCAAGCAACAAAGTAGCAAAGCAGCAAGTGACAACAGTGGCTCTCTTTCTGTCCCTTATATTCTGTCCAGGCTACATGCCCTTAAAGCAGGCAGCACTCACACCCAGGGTGGGTCTTCCCATTATCTACACCCAGAACTATGCCAAACCAATCAGTGGACTAATTTTGTAATTACACATCCGTGATTCCAGGATCACACACTAGATCCAGCCACCTCTGAAAAGCCCACCTATGACCACATGAAGCTTTGGAGGGACGTCAAGACACAAACCATGACATTACTTTTACCTACAGCAAGTTTTTGACTCTTATTTGGAGAGTTAATCATTTAGAAGACGTCTAGATTGGGGTGGTGAACCTATGGCACGTGTGCCACAGTGGCCACACAGAATGCTCCCTGTCAGAATGCCCCCAGCATCAGCCTATTAGTCAAGCACTGGATATTCTGGTTGCTGTGTTGACACCTTATGATAAATAAGCAGGTTTGGGGTTGCAGTTGGGGCACTCCATCTCTAAAGGTTTCACCATCACTGCTCTAGCTCGTACTACCGATTTTCTATCCCCATGAGAAGAGTGGCAGGCCATTTTATTTTTCAAGTCATTGTTCTGCTTTGTGGAGGACAAAATATATATTGAGTACTATGAAATAACTGGAAAGTCACTTCCTATTTTCTGTTGGGTGGGGGTCCAAAAAGGCAAATCCCTTTGAGTCTCTGACAGCCATCCCTCAACCATGAAGTTAGAAGAAATTCAAAGTAAGAGAGCCAACATATACAAAAGGATTGCAAATCTGGATACTACTAATATCTTTATATTTCTGTATTTATAACCCAGATCAATCCCTGAATTTGTAAATAAACTAAATTTATTATAGTTCTATTTTGTTTAAGGTAGTTTAGGTAATTCCTCCCCAATCCAAAGAACTCTCACAAAGTCTACCAATCTGGTTATTAAGGGTGAATTCCCTGCACCTTGTTGCAGAATGAATACTGAGTTTGGCTTTAGAATAACACTAATAATATATTTTTTCAGATAATTTGTTATTCTTCTTTGGTATAGGCTGAGTATTGTTTTGCAACTAGCATTTTCAAAGAATTTATCTGTAGATTCTCTCCTGAAACATTAACCATGGTCCAGGAAAGTTGATAGTGAAGGTTATGGTAATTCCATTCACTAAATCTGCTACTCACTACCTCAGCCATTACTTCTGATTACAAACAGAATTCAAGAGAACATTGAAACTGATTATTCATTTTTTATCTTTGGATATAAATTTTGAGGAAATGAAAATGTGTCAGTGTGCCTGTAGAATACAGCACAGTGCTACCACTTTAACTGACTGCAGCTGTCTCCCCACTCCATTTAACAGCACCAAAATCATTCTGACAGTCTTCTAGAGGTTCAGTACAGGATGTTTACCAAATTGACAAAATACCATGAATATTCCGTCTCTCTTTCTTTTTGTCTACAAAATTTCATGGCTACTCTAACTCAAACTCTGTTCTTATAGTTCAGTATTTGGAATGTCTCCAGATGTTTAATATTCATAAATTTTCTTGGATTTTAGCATGGGTTGTTAACAAAGTTATCATCTCTTCCACTTGTTTCAAAACATACACTTACAAAGAGTTTCCTACATGTTGTAGGTATGTAAGAGTGGAGGAGGGGAGAGTAGGAGGATTGTGAGAAATTTGGGAGTCCTAAGGAATACAATACAATCATCTACTTAGGGAGGTAGTTTATTTCTCCTCTCCCCTCCAAAAAAGAAATAATCCCATTGAATGGGTTAATTTCCATACAACTCTCCTTGTTAAGCCTCTGGGGAATATTCAAATCTCTTAGTTTTTGCTTTATTTTGCTTAAGAAACAAATAGTCATAATGTAATAACCTTTCAGTTTTCAGGCAACAGGTGTAGAAAATGTCTGCAACATAAGAAATGACAAAATTAGTAGGCCATAACAATATGCATGCAAATAAAGACCATATTTCTAGAATATTTTATTACATATCAGAAATAATGAAATTGTATGCACAAGTTGAACAGTTGAACATATTTTTTAATATCTAATACTAAGCAAGCCATACTTTTAATGATAGCTGGTCTACTGAGATTTTACTTTCATATTATTACTTTACTTATTTTTTACTTTCATATTATTATTTCAGTTGTGACTCAGCCAGAATAAGGAAAAACTTAATTAATGACCCTAAAGACATATCACTTGGGCCAATTTAAAAATCCCTAGAAAGTAAAATAAAGAATAAACAAAACAGTCAGGCATCATACATGCATACATACATACATACATACATACAAATGTACATGAATGGCTGTATGATGTGTTATACATCATACAGTGTGATGGTCACAGTTTTAATGCCCAGTATCACAAAGGAGAAAAAAGAAAATTAAAATTTAAAACTCTCCAAATTGGTGATATTTTAATATCCCCACAGTTTTATAAATTTTTTCAAGTATATAAGTATATTTGTCTTTAGAAAATACGAGACTCAAAAAATTTTAATCAAACTTTCCTTTCTCTGAAATTTTTACTCTAGAACCAAAGAATCACACAACAAATCTTAAGCCTCAATTCATCACATTAAAGAAAGTTTCATAAATCCAATCAGTGTATCTGTAAATGCTGACCTTAAATGCTGTACTACTCTATATGAGAGGATTAATCATTTAGTTTTAAATACTTTCTAATACTTGCAGGCTTAAAAACCTACTTACTTTCAAAATTTTGCTATTGACCTTGTGTAGAGATAGTTAAGTTGTCACAACACTATAAAATGGCTGTCATAATAGATCAGCTTGAAGAGTTCCAAGGTGTTAGAATACCAGAATGTGGCAGAAAGATACATTTTTAAATAACAAGAGTAATGGATTTTATAATTATTGTTGATAAAAGTTGAAGCAGAAAATACTATGGCTGATTTCTTAAATTTAGGTAATTTTTAAATTAATTATTTAAAATTCCAAAAAATTTAAGTGTGTAATACATATGAGGTTTTATCCATTAAAATGATAGAAACTGGCTAATTTACATATTCGGCAAAATTTTTATAAAACACACACACAGACATATATATATATATATTCAAGATAAATTGAGAGGAAGATATTCTATATTTCAGGGATGTTACCTGATTTCCTTATTTTTTAAGAAGGTATAGAGGAGAATTTCTGAAACACAATCAAAGTTTCTTTTGTTACTGGGATTAGAATTTAAGGATAAGCTGATCAAATTTGTGTGTACTATAAAGAATAAGATTTCTGGATTGTTCAGTATTATTTCCCCAGGGTAAATATAAGAATATTTGTATTTGCTATGCTATATTCTCAAATGTTTCAAGGCCAGAAACTAAAACATACTCAGAATATTCTGAATTAAATTTGTTAGACTTCTAAGAAAATGATACTGAAGGAATTTTTGAGAAAAAGCAAAAAAAGTTTGGAGACAACGTCATTAAATTAGGTTGCATTCATATAACTAAAATTATGTCAATAAAACTTATGCTTTTGGAAAAATAATGACAGTAGAAAATTTTATCACAAATTATGTGACAAATGACTATAAATGAAAATATTAGCAAACACGCTTCTTTTCTTTTGTATTAAATTCTTTTATTGGTACATTGTAGGTATACAACACAATTACATTTCTCATTGGGAAATGTACCTTTATATAATGCATCTTGGTTCTTATTTTTTCCCCATTCCTAGCCCTCCCTTCATGCCCTCCACCCTTCCCTATTTACAAAGACTTTATTTCCATTTTTTCCATTTCTCAGCATTTTTTCCTTTCCCTTCTTTTCTTTCCCCTGTGCCTCCCACTACCCCACCACTTTGGACCTTTTATTCCTATTTTATATTATCAATTATTCATTCTAATAATTGGTACATTTTAGGTATACAATATAATGACATTCATCATTGGAAATTTGCACCTTTACATAGTCTCTCTTGGTTCTTATTTTTCACCCTTGCCCAGCCCTCCCTTCAACCCCTCCAGCCCTCCCTATTTACAAAAGTTTTGTTCCTATTTTTCCATTTTCTCATATTAATCCCATTCCCGTCTATCCTTTCCCTTAGCCCTCCCACTTCCTTCCCCTTTGCCCCTTTTCTTCCTATTTCACATAACCTATTATACATTTAGTCCTTATTTACACTTTCAGTTTCTCACACCAGAGAAACTATTCGGTATTTACACATGTGTGTCCTATTTATTTCACTTAAGAGTATTGACTCAATGTGCATCCACTTAGCTATAAATGTCTCTAATTACTCATTTTTTATGGCTGAGTAGTACTCCATTTTATTTAAAAAAAACCCACATTTTCATTATCCAGTCTGCAGTTGATGGGCATTTGGGCTGTTTCCAAGTTTTAGCTATTACAAACTGTGCTGCTATGAACATGGGTGCACATATATCACTGTGGTATGATTCTTTTAATTCTTTGGGGAAGATCCCCAGCAGAGGAATAGCCGGGTCAAATGGGATTTCCAGTCCTAGTTCTTTGAGGTATCTCCATACTGATTTCCGCAGTGCTTGCACCAGTCTACACTCCCACCAGCAGTGGAGCAGAGTTCCTCTTTCCCCACAGCCCCACCAGCATTTGTTATTGGTTGATTTCATGATAGAAGCCATTCTTTCCGGAGTGAAGTAGAATCTCAGCGTTGTTTTCATTTGCATCACTCGAATGACCAGTGATGTTGAACATTTTTTCATGTATTTATTTGCCATTTCTACTTCTTTGTCTGAGACATGTCTGTTTATTTCAGATGCCCATTTTTGGATTGGGTCTTTAAATTTGGGAGGTCTGATCTTTTTAAATTCTTTATAGATTTGAGATAGTAGACCTTTGAGGAAATGCAGGTGAAGATTTTTTCCCACATTGTTGATTGTGTCTTCACACTGCTGGTGGTTTCTCGTGCTGTGCAAAAGACTTTTAATAAGAAGAGATCCCACTTGTTGATTGTTTGTGCTAGTTCACGGACAACTGAGGTTTTGTTCATAAAATCTTTTCCTACACCAATGTCTTCAAGGGTTTTACCTAACCTCTATTCCAACTGGTTCAGAGTTTCTATTTTAATATTTAGATCTTTAATCCATTTCTATTTTAGTTTAGTGCATGGCGAAAGATATAGGTCTAGTTTTAATCTTTGGCAAGTTGAAGCCCAATTTTTCCAGCACCATTTATTAAAGAGGCTATCTTTCCTCCAGTGAGGGTGTTTGGCTCCTTTATCGAAGATGAGATGGCTGAATGTGTCTGGCATTGTTTCTGCATCTTCTAATCTGTTCCACTGGTCCTCAAGCCTGTTTCTTTGCCAGTACCATGCTGTTTTTATCACAGTAGCTTTGTAGTAGAGTTGCAGGTTGGGGATTGTGATACCCCCTGCCATGTCTCTGTTACCTAGAATTGCTTTTGCTATTATGGGTCTCTTCTTGCTCCAAATGAATTTTTGGATTGCTTTCTCGAGGTCTATGAAGTATGCTGCTGGGATCTCAATTGGAATTGCATTAAATCTATATAGTAGTTTTGGAAGTATGGCCATTTTCACTATATTAATCCTTCCTCCCCAGGAGCAGGGGCTGTCTGTTCTTTTTCTGATATCATCTTCAATCTCTCTTTTCAGAGTGCCATAGTTTTCAGAGAAGAGGTCTTTGATTTCTTTCGTTAGGATGATTCCTAGGCATTTCAGTTTTTTGGATGGTATTGTGAAAGGAATTCTTTTCCCTATTTCTCTCTCAGTGAGTCTGTCATTTTTGTAGCAGAAAGCCATTGATTTTTGTGTGTTGACCTTGTAACCAGCTACTTGACTGAATTTGGTTATTAAGTCTAGAAGACTTTTGGTGGAGTTCTTGGGGTCTTCTATATAGAGTATCATGTCATCTGCAAATAATGAAAATTTGACTTCTTCATTTCCTATCTTTATTCTTTTTTTTTCTTTCTCTTGTCTAGTTGCCATGGTTAATGTTTCCAGAACTATATTGAACAAGAGTGGTGATAGTGGACATCCTTGTCTTGTTCCTGGTTTGAATGTGAAGGGTTTCAGTTTTTGACCATTTAGTATGATACTGGCTGTTGGTTTTTCATAGATGGCTTCTATCAGTTTGACATAGAGACCATCTATTCCATTTTTTGTAGGGTTTTTTATCATAAATGCATGTTGGATTTTGTCAAATGCTTTTTCTGTGTCTATGGAGATAATCATATGGTTTTTGTCCTTGGCTCTATTGATATAGTGTATTACATTAATTGATTTTCGTATATTGAACCATCCCTGCATCCCTGGGATGAATCCCACTTGATCAGGGTGTGTGATCTTCTTGATGATCTTCTGCATTCTGTTTGTCAGTATCTTATTAAGGATTTTTGCATCTATGTTCATTAGTGAGATTGGCCTATAGTTCTCTTTTTCAGTTGGGTCTTTCTCTGCTTTGGGGATCAAGGTGATGCTTGCTTCCAAGAATGAATTTGGGAGTGTTACTTCCCTTTCAATTTCATTGAAGAATTTAAACAGTAACGGCAACAGTTCCTCTCTAAATGTCTTGTAGGATTCAGCAGTGAAGCCATCAGGGACTGGGCTTTTCTTAGGTGATAAGTTTTTAATTACATTTTCAATTCCATTGGTTGATATTGGGTTGTTCAGAATTTTTAGGTCTTCTTCATTCAACTTTGGTAATTCATATGTATCTAGGAATCTGTCCATTTCTTCTGTGTTGTCCATCTTATTGGCATATAGGTTCTGGAAGTAGGTATTGATGATCATCTGGATTTCTGCTGGGTCTGTTGTAGTTTCACCCTTTTCATTCCTAATTGCATGGATTTGGGCCTTTTCTTTCCTTTTTCTGATAAGGTTGGCTAAAGCTTTGTCAATTTTGTTGATTCTTTTGAAGAACCAACTCTTGGCTTCATTGATTTTTTGTATTGTTCTCTTAGTCTCCATTGCATTGATTTCTCCTCTCATCTTTATAATTTCCTCCCTTGTATGAGCTTTGGGGTTGTCCTGCTCTTGTTTTTCTAGAAGCTTGAGGTTCAGCATCAGTTTGTTTAATTGGGCTCATTCTGTTTTCCTAATATGCGTATTCACTGCTATGTATTTCCCTCGTAAGACTGCTTTCATTGTGTCCCACAGATTCCAATATGTTGTATTGTCCTTGTCATTTAATTGAAGGAACTGTCTGATTTCTTCTTTCATTTCCTCTGTGACCCATTGGTTATTCAGAAGTGTGTTGTTCAATTTCCATGTGTTTATGAAATTTTTTGAGTTTCTTTTGCTATGCATCTCCAATTTCATTGCACTATGGTCTGATAATATACAGGGGATAACTTCAATTCCTTTGCACTTGCTTAAACATGTTCTATGTGTGAGTATGTGGTCTATTTTTGAGAATGACCCATGTGCAGCTGAGAAGAATGTGTATTCTGATTTTGTGGTGTGGAAGACTCTGTAAACATCTGTTAAGTTCATTTGTTCAAGAGTTCGATTGAGTTCTAGTATTTCATTACTTATTTTTAGTCTAGTTGATCTATCTATTTGTGACAGTGGGGTGTTGAGGTCCCCCACTACAATTGTATTAGTGCATATATGACTTTTCATGTCTGTTAGTATTTGTTTTATATAGTTGGGTGCACTAGTGTTTGGTGCATAGATATTTATGATTGTCATCTCTTCCTCTTAGATTCCTCCCTTTACAAGGATGTAGTGTCCTTCTTCATCTCTCTTCATCAGTGTTGGTTTGAAATCTACTTGATCTGCCAAGAGGATAGCTACTCCTGGTTTTCTTCGGGTTCCTGTCACATGGAGTATTGTTTTCCACCCTTTAACTTTCAGTCTATGAGTTTCCTTTTGAATTAAGTGTGTTTCTTGTATGCAGCATATTGTTGGATTTTGCTTCTTGACCCTTTCTGCCAGTCTATTTCTTTTGATTGGTGAATTGAGACCATTAACATTGACAGGTATAACTGAAACGTATTGACTTGTCATTGCCATGACTTTTTCTTTTTGTTGGGTTCTCCCTCTTTCCATTTAATTTTTTGTCATGCTAGATGGGTTCATTCTGCTTTGCTTCCTGGGGTTGTGATCCTCAATGTCTGTTCTTATGATATTGTGTAAAATTTTTGGAGTGCTGGTTTGGTATTCACGAAGTTCCTAAGGTGCTCTTTGTCATGAAAATATCTTATTTCTCCATCCATTTTGAAAGATAGTTTTGCAATGTACATCAATCTGGGTTGGAGGCTGTTTTCTTTTAGGGCTTATAATATGTCACTCCAAACTCTTCTTGCCTTGATGGTTTGTGTTGAGAAGTCTGCTGTGATTCTGATGGGCTTTCCTTTGTATGTGGATTTGTTTCTTTTCTCTGACTGCTTGGAGAATTTTTTCTTCTGTTGTGTTTCTGGAATCTTAACAGTTATATGCCTATGTGTAGATTTTTTTTGATCAAAGCTATTTGGAGTCCTATATGCCTCACTTATCTGTATGTCAAGCTCTTTTCCCCTGCTTGGGAAGTTTTCTGCCATTATTTCTGTGAAGAGATTTTTTATGTCATCTGCACTCTCTCCTGTTTCCTCATTGAGCCCAGTCAGTCTTATGTTATTCCTTTTTGCATCATCTAGCAGCTGCTGGATTGATTTCTCATGTTGCCTTATAATTTTGAAGCAATTTTTCTTTTCCTGGTCACTAATTGCAATCTTATCTTCTATATCTGAAATTCTGTCCTCACACTGGCTCATTCTGCTGTGTAGACTTTCAATGGAGTTTTTCATGTCCTGCAAATCTATTTGCATCTCTTTTATGGATTCCATTTTTTTCTTATGTTGGGATTCCATCATGTTCCTGAGCTCCTCTCTAGGTTTATTAATCATGTCTTGCACTAAGGGCACAATTTCTCCTGTTATCTGAGAAATTATTTCTGATTTCATTTTTTTCAGATCCCCTTTTGTTGCCAGTTCAGTGGGTCCAGGTGGTTGAGTATCAGAGGGTTCCATCTCATTTCCCTTTGGGGTTGCTGTAGGTGATCTGGAAGTCTGGTTTTGAGACTTATTTATGTGTTTTCTCATTTCGACTGGGGCGTTGGGCTGTTAGCGCCTGCATGGATTACCTCCTCTGAGCTGGGTGAGGTGGGACAGGGGCTGGGAGCAGTGGTAGGGATGGTGACCCAAAAGCCCTTTCCTGTGGGCTGGGAGCTGCCAGAGGGAGGGATGGTGGCCAGGAAACCCCTTCCTCTGTACCAGGAGCAGTGAGAATTTGGCTCAGCAGCCCCTCCCTCTGGGCCGGGAGGGGTGGGAGGGATGGTGGCCCGGAAGCCCCTTCCTTTGCGCCAGGAGCAGCGGGACAGAAGGTGGCCCAAAAGCCCTTTCCTCTGGGCTGGGAGCAGCGGGAGAGATGGTGACCGGGAAGCCCCTTCCTCTGCACCAGGAGCACTGGGACGACGACTCAGAAGCCCCTACCTCTGGGCCGGGGACAGTGGGACTCAGTACCTTGGTCTGGTGGTCTGGTGTCCTCTGCGCCTTGGTAAAGTGGAATCAGGTGGCTGCCTTTCTGCAATGGGGTGATTCGGTGTCTTCCACATGACTCAGGACCTCGGTAGGGCGTGCACAGACCTGCCTGTCTGCAGCGGGCTGATTGGGCGTCTTCCGCGTGACCAGCAAACACGCTTCTTAATCTGAAGATGAAATATCTTTCAGGTTGTTCAAACTTTATGATTTAATATTAGATATAATCTAGTGAGTTTCCAAGTATCCTATTCTTATTGCATTTTGATTTTCATTACCAGAAAAATGCCACTGCAACAACAAAAGAAATGACACTGAAAGGACAGATTCCCTGGAAAGCAGACATGGTGTAAATTCAGCTACAGAATGGATTGATGGGAGACAGTATGCTCTGCCTGACACCATGGTTATTTCGCATGGTCAAAGATGTCAGTAGAAACCACTGTAAAGGACACCCAAGTTCCTAAGATCCCATTACCATCTGCAATGCTGAAATAGGTAAGGGCAAACTGCACTGACAAATCTGCTTGCCTTTTTCTCAGGTATAGGTGACATGTGAAGTAACCCAGAAAGAAACTGTCTTTTTTTCCAGGCAGTTTGTAAGAGTTGCTGATTTCAAAATTTTTTTTTAATTGGGCTTCATTGGTAGAGATCTGGAAAGATATTTTTGACCACTGAAAAGAGGACTAGATGTAAACTTACTAAGAACTCAGTGAAACTTTAGCTAATGGATGCAAAAATAGTACCGAGAAACTTGTTTGTGTTATTTTTCTCCCATTGAACCCAGTTACTCAGGGGACAAACTTAAGTAGTGACCCAAGGCTGAGGTCACAGGTGATTTAAATAGAGGTAGTGCATATATTCATTCTAACAAGGATGGCAATAGACAAGAATATACATGTGACATTCAGATGCACACAGCTTGTCAAAGACAGGTCTTATAAAGTGGTAAGACAATTAATTATCTAGAGTTTCAGGATGAGGTTATTCAAACTTAATAAGGTATAGTGAGTTCCCATAGAAGCTTTTGGCAAACTAACAAGATCTTAGTCAGAACTAACAGAGCATTCATTATCCTGGTCACTTTGATTTAGGTTTTCTATGAGGACCAAATACATTGAAAAGCTACACTGAAAACCTCTTATTATATATGCCTTCTCAAGTGTCCTCCACTTATTTTGATATTGATATTATATTCTTAAAAATATAACTATAATTTATTGTTATGGCTTGTATCTAGATGTCTGCCCAAAGCTTCATGGACTCCTATGTGGGACTTTTTCATAGGTGGCTGAATCTAGTGTGATGCTGGGACTAAGGGTGCATGATTACTAAATCAATACACTGATTGGCTCGGCACTGCCCTAATCCTGGTAGTCTGGATAAGATAAAAGGGTCAGAAAGATGCTGTTAAGGTCCCCTAGTTGCTTTTGCTACCGTGTGGGCACCATGAACTGTTTCTCTTTTGCAAGGCCCCTCTGGCATGTGCCACTCTGCCTTGGAGCCAGCTGATTATGGACTGAAACCTCTACGAATTGTGAGCTAAATAAACCCTTTCCCCTATATTGGGCATTTTATCTCAGCAATGACAGAAAAGTGACTAAGACACTTATGTAATGTTTGTATATTAGAGAGAGTACCAATTTTTGCCAGCCATCAAACTCAGCCTCCTGTGAGAGTACCATACTTGGGTACCTCTCTGGAATGAGGGAACAAACCTTGCTATGGAAGGAAGCATAGGCCAAGCTCAATTAAAATAAAATGCCTTGCCTATGTGTTGATGTTACATGTTATGGCATTGGTATTTGTTTCCACAAAGGAAAATTTCAAAATATATATATCTCACACAATGTCATAATGCTGTGCTAAAATAATTTTGGATATGTGCATCGTTTTCTTTCTTGTGGCAATATGCAAATTGAGGGAAAATGATTTGTTTTCCAAGATATATATGTCCTATATTTCAGAGAATTTCAGGTTTACAAAATATTACAGAGAAGCTATAAGTACCATATTACATTCTCCTAGCTCACAGTTTCACTTACTATAACATCCTGTATTAGTATAATATATTTGTAACAATTGATGAGCAAATACATTATTATTAACTAATTATAGTTTACATTAGAATTCATTCTTTGTATGATTCTATTGATTTTTGGGAAATGTATAATGCCTTGTATCTGTCATTACCATAATATACAGAATGTTTTCACTGCCCTTAAAATACCATATATTTGTCCTACTCATGCCTTTCTCATCTCTGAACCCTAAGAAACCATTAATTTTTAGACTGTCTGTATAGTTTAATTTTTCCATGTGTGTAAGTTCATCCTTGTTTTTGTTTTTGTTGTTTGTATACATGTTTGGACAGCTTATTCATTTTTCATTACTAAATAATACTCCAGTGCATAGATGTACTGCAATTTGTTTATTATTTCACTAATTTAAGGGAATCATGGTTGCTTCCAAGTTTTAATAATTATTAATGAAATTGTTATCAACATACTTGTGAAGGTTTATATGTACATGTAAGTTTATATCCATTTTCTAAAATACTTAGTGTCAGATCCAACTTAGCAACTTAACAATACCAGCTCCACGTTGAGAACATTCTCCTCCATTTTGCAAATATGTGACTTCCAGCTCCACTCCATCTCCCGGGAGAAAACAACCCTAACCGATGCATATAACCACAAGGTAAAATAAACAGAAACTGTGTTTCAGGTGATCTGCAACAATCCGTAACCCAGGGGAATGGGAGGAGGGACTTTTTCTGTGCTTTTTCCCTTTAAATGTGCAGTCCTCATTTCAGTTGGGGCCTTTGTCCTCTGACTTGGTTGGTGTGTACATGGGTCCTGGCAGGAAAATAAAGTTCTCCAGTAAGATCCCAGGACTGTGTCGTGCTTTGAGAGTTCATCGCTAATCTAATTCGGGGACGAGGTCCAACACTTAGCAGTATGATTACTGGATCCTATAATAAGACTATTTTTAGTTCTGTAAGACATTACTGAAGTGCTCTGCAATGTGACTGTGTAGGTTGCCACTCTCATCAGTAAGGAGAAGTGCTGGGACTCCACCTTCAACCCAACACAGTCATGCTAACAGGCATGTGGTGGTCCAAATTATGTTTGCCACTTCCTTGTACTACAAGCATGTTTAGTTTAAAATAGTATCATTGTGTAATTTTCATCCACAATATTTACCTCTTTCCTGTCTGTGACTTACAGATCTTATCTAAATACTGTACTGCTGTGGTGGTAAAAACCTTGTCTGCACATGTGAGCACCTTCTGTTTTCCTTATCTTAATTTTTGTGTGTGTGTGTGTGTGTGTGTGTAGTACCAGTACTAGGGATCAAACTCAGGACCTTGAGCTTGCAAGGCAGGTGTGGCGGCATCACTGAGCTAAATCCCAGGCCCCTTATCTTAATTTTTGACATATCATCTGACCCTTCCTATTAGTATTTTAAGAAAGACTTCTGCATTTTAACAAGATCATTATCTTGTTAAAGTGGCTTTATCTCATATTTTCCACCAACTCAATTTCCTTTTTCTGATATGTGAAACAATTTCCTCTTGCCCTCTATCTTCATCTTCTTCACTATGGCAATACTAGTTTCCAAAAAAAACTCATACATTTGTAATAGGAATGGAATGTATTATTTTATTTTTCCATTAATTAGGAATTAGTTAATTAGGCATTAACTATTCTTATTTAGTCTAGCATTAGATTATTTATGATTGCACTAGAACTACAATGTGACTCTTCTGAAGTTTGTTCACTTTTCCATTTATCAACGATTTTTAAGTAATGCATTTTTGTCTCAAAATTTATTTGTAATTAAATTATATAAAATAATAAGAGATGTATGATCAAAACAGCTTATATAACAACTTTAAAATTTTGTTCAAGGATGAAATATTATATGAAATATGTATTGTCTATAAAATATAGAAAAATTTTCAAATATAAAAAAATGTTGTAGGCCTCACCCCTACCTTTTCAAGAAATGACTTTATTTGGACATATAATCTTTGCAGATGCAATCAAGTTAAGATGCATTCATTGGGGAAGCCCATTACAGGATTAGTGTCTTCAGCAGGACAGAGAGATGAGAATGATATAACTGAAGAGCAAGGATATCCAAGGATTTATGGCCATTCCTAAGAGGCAAAGAAGGATGCTTTTAGCAGTTTCAAAAGGAGTCTGGCTCTACTAAAACCTTGTATTTGAACTAGCAACAACTAAAACTGTGAGAGAAAAAAAAATTGTTCAGTTGATTTAATTTACTCAGTGATATTTTTATTACCTTGGCTATGAGGATGTAACACACTAGTGAAGGCCAAATAAGAATGTTAGTGAAGGGCCAGGATTTAGCTCAGTGGTTGCGGCGCCTGACTTGCAAGCACAAGGTCCCAAGTTAGATCCCTGGTACCAGAAAAAAAAAAAAAAAAAAATGTTAGTGAAGCAACCCTTTCACCTACAGCTGCTTCTCTTGGGACCAGTCCTTTTATTGTTTAAGTGTAATGATATTTTATTATTACTGAATTATATTTTCATCTAGAGATGTTCTCTTTTATTCTATTGTCAGCCAAAACAAAGTTACTATAGCTGATTATGAGGAAAATGTGTTGGTGATGGAGGGGTTTGTTGATTACAGTAGGAGAGTTAAGAAAAATTTTATAAATAGTCTTATGAATACAAAATAACACAAAGCCAAAGAAACATAAAGGGATACAATGACAGCTGTGTCCAAAGATAAAAAATGTGTGATTTTGTTCTTGTGTGTATGTTTGGCTTTGTAATTATATCACATGCCATTCAAATCTACTTCTCCATTTCTGAAAAGAAGCTTATTGAAAATAATCAATTTTAAAATCAATACCTATAATTTGTTTTTTTTTCAGAGGTTATTATTCCTCATGCCTGAAAGATTTTCTCTTGCCTTGCTAGAAAACTTAAAGCTCATAGATCAGTGATGAAAATCATTATTTTCTTTCTACTTTGTCACAATTTACCATTCTTCACACTTGGATAAATATGCCCATTTCTATCACCTCTTCTGATGACATCTGTTAAGGTGTCACTCAAGTTTTCCACGTCCTCCTTGTCTCCAAATCAACATTTGAGAAATTCTTAACAAACAAGCAAAGTCATAACTTTATGTTGACAGATCTTTGCTTTGCTAAACTTTAATTAAACGTCTGTAATTACTCAATAAAATTAAAAAGTTCAGGAGATAAGAGAGGTCTGCAGTGGGTAATTATTGCCAAATTGATGATAGAGAATCTATTTGGGCTTCGAATAATGAAGATAAATATACTTATAGAAAGTTAATTATCAAGGAAACACAAATGAAAATATCCACTGTAATTCACATGAGAATTGTTGGCCATCCTTTGACATACTTAAGTTTATTCTAATACATATTTATATGTATATTATTTTAGCTTTTAATGTTATGTGACTTGAAAGTTTTTGATATGTGAACTATTACATTCTTAAACATACAGAATAATATTCCCCATAGAAGAAATACTGTAAATTCAGTAGAAAGAGCTTTCCTTGAGGATTATACAGTGCTCCACACCAATTTAAGAGGGAAAAGAACACAGCAGAGTTACGTATATGTACTTAGAAGGTATTGAAAGGTCTAGCTTCATGGGAATGGAAAGAAGTTTTATCTTGAATGCTAGTAGAAGAAAAGGTTACTGTAAGTCAAGTTCCTCTTTCTGGGCACAATACTGAACACTTACAACTGCAGGAGAAAAGATTAATTTGGGTCATAGTTCAGGTGATTCAGTCCATAGTGGGATGGACTCCAAGGCAGAAAGATCAAGGTAGAAAACCATGGGAGCAAAGCTTCTCAGTTCAAAGTGGCCTGGAAGCAGAGCAGTGGCAAAAGCACATGAGAGGAATGGGATGGGGACTATACATAACACCCAAAGTCATGCCACAGTGACTCATCCGTCCACACCTAGAAACATGCTTCATTAATCTGCTATTTATTTGTAATCCAATGAATTGACACAGGATGAATGGTCAAAATAAATAAGTCAATTGGACCCAGATAATGGAGGTCAAAATGACCTGTCAGGTCAAAATTTTGAATTTCACAGTCTAAGCAATAAAGAGATCTAAAAGAAATGTAAACCATATTACATAGAGAGTTGAGAGAGTCTAGAAAAATAGATTAGTAATTAGGTGAAAGGTTCTCATCTAGAATGATGGAAGAAGAAACTAAAATAAAAGAATTAATGAATCTTGAGTCAACAGTATTTTCTAAAAGGAAAAACCAAGGAAATAAATGTGATGATGCATTATGCATATGCATTGAAGAGAATAAAGAAATAAAAATAACTAGGTACACACTAGGTATCACAAATTGTCTATAAAGAAAATCATTTGCTCTTTCAACTAAACTTTATAAAAAAATTTATAAACATATGAGACAGCCATATTTTACAAGTCATAAAAGGACCTTAAAAATCTAATGTAAGAAATTAGTAGAAAGGAAATGTTAACATATACTAAAAAACCTAGTCATTGTATTTCTATATTTGATAGGGAGTATAGGTTTAAATATTAAGAACAAATTACGTCCTTGTATTTTTGACTTCTTTTCCTTCTGATTTTAAATTGGAGATCTATGTCTGCAAATTAATGTATATTAATTAATTAATGTATATTATTAACTTAATTTTCAAATTTTAATAGTTCAATGTCTTTTATTCATTGCAAAAGGTGATATAAAATGTAAGAGCATAAACTTCTTTCCCCATTAAGTTTATTGGTACATTTTAGGTATAAGATATAGTTACATACATCATTAGGATCTTGTACCATTACATGAGTATCTTGGTTCTTATTTTTTTCCCTTTTCCCTGCCCACCCTTCCCTATTTGCAAAGACTTTGTTTCCATTTGTTTTCCTTTTCTCATATTTTTCTTTTCCCTTCTTTCCTTTCCCCTACCCCTCCCAATTCCCCTGCTCTTTTAGACCTTTACTTTCTATTAGACAATATCAATTACACATTTTTAAAATTACAATATCAAGATCTAGGAGACATTACCACAGATTTTACAGAATTTAAAAGGATACAGAAAGCATATTACAAAAATCTTTTTTCAAATAAATTTGACAACTTCTAAGAGGTACCTTGGAAGACAAATTAATGAAACTAATTTTGGAGGAAATATAAAATTTGAATAGCACCTATTAAAGAAAGTATATTCCTAGCTTGAAAACCTATCTATATGACAACAGCAGGCTCATATACATTTTAACTGATAAATTATATCAAACAATTAAAGCACAAAAAAGAAGGAACACTTCTCCCCTCATTTTAGGAACTCAACATTGTGCTAATCCTAAAACTGGATAAAGATAATAGAAGAAAAAAGTATGAACATAGAGAGAAATTTGTTTAACAAAACAAACTATTAGAAGTCAGATCTGGCAGTATGTAGACAGTGGTTTTATTATAGGGATGCAGTGTTGGTTCAGCATTGGAAGATCCACCCCCAGAAGTCATCATTTTAACAGAGGAAAGGAAAAAGCCATATGATCCTGTCACTAGTTGGAGAAAAAGTATTGGACTAAATTCTACAGATCGTCATAGTAAAAGTTATCAGGAGACTAGAAGTAGAACAGAACCTTCTCAACAGATAACACATGTACTCCATACTTGCAGTGAGAATGTCTTATATGAATGGAGAAGATACAATGCTTTCTCCCTAAGGTGGAGAACAAGGTCAGATATGCCTACTCTTCATCTGTCCATTAAACTTTGAAACATAGGCCTAAACCAAAATAGTCTGGCAATAAAATGACATAATTAGGATAGGATTTGTAAGGTAGAAGCACAATCTTTATATGTAGATGAAATGATCATCTTCAGAGAAAACACTAAGAAATCTCTAGGAATCCCCCGAACTTGTATTTGAATTTAGCAGGATTAGAAAACATAAGGTATATATAAAAATTCAGGTCTATGTATACTTGCTATAAATGAAGAATTGGATATTGAAATTTAAAAGTTATGTAGGAATACAAAGGACCTAGAAAAGTAAAAAGAAAAAAACCAGCATAGGAAGACATTTAGAAACTAATTTTAAGACTTCCTCTAAAGCTACAGTAGGCAGTGTTGGTGTAAGGAAAGAAATACAGATCATTGGAATAAAACAGAGAATCTAGAAATAGAATCACACATATATGGTCCACTGATTTTTTGAAAGATTATTTAACATTAACATTTTATAGAATATAAACTCAATTCAAGAGCTGAGGAAAAGGTAGTGTTTTCAGCAAATGGCAATAGAACACCTGGTATCTGTATATACAAAATTGACCTCAACCCTTTATTTCCATACATAAAAATAACTTGAAAGGATCTATGAACCTAAATATGAAAGACTAAAACTATAAAACTTTAAGAAGAAATTATAAGGGAAAATGTTTATGAATTTAGGGTAGGCAAGAACTTCCCAGGATACAAAAAACATAACGTATAAAAGAAAAAAATTGATAAATGAGATTTCATCAAAATTTAGAACTTTAAATGACATTGTTAAAATGAAAAGTAGTCTTTAAACAGATCATATTTGCAATGCATGTAACCTATGACCAGGATATAAAAAGAACTCTTACAGCTCATTAATAGACAACCCAGTTAACAAGTAGACACAAGAAGATGATAAATGGGCCGGGGATTTAGCTCAGTGGTTCCAGCGCCTGCCTCTCAAGCGCAAGGTCCCAAGCTCGATCCCTGGTACCAAAAAAAAAAAAAAAAAAAGAAGATGGTAAATAGCCAGTACAGCACAAGGAAAGATGTGCAACACTAGAATCAGAAAAATACTAGTCAGTACAATAACAAGATTGAATTATACACTCATTAGGGAGATGAAGTTAAAAGTTTTAAAAGGCTTGTCATGACTTTTTCTTTTTTTTGGATTCTCCCCCTTTGCGTTTAATTTGTCATGCCCAACAGATTCATTCTTCTGGGCTTCCTGGGGCTGTGATCCTCATTGTCTTTTCCTAGGATATTGTCTAAAATTTTTTGGAGTGTTGGTTTGGTATTCATGAAGTTCCTAAGGTTCTCATTAACATGAAAGTATCTTGCTTCTCCATCAATTTTGAAAGATAGTTTTGCAGGGTACATCAATCTGGGTTGGAGGCTGTTTTCCTTTAGGGCTTGAAATACATCACTTCAAGCTCTTCTTGCCTTGAGGGTTTGCATTGAGAAGTCTGCTGTGATTCTGATGGGCTTTCCTTTGTATGTGATTGGGTTCTTTTCTCTCACTGCTTGTAGAATTTTGTTCTTCTGTTGGGTTTCTGGAATCCTATTACATGCCTATGTGTAGATTTTGTTTTTGATCAAGGCTAGCTGGAATCCTACATGCCTCCCTTATCTGTATGTCAATTTCTTTTCCCCTCCTTGGGAAGTTTTCTGCCATCACTTCTGTGAACAGTTTTTTTATGTCATCTGCACTCTCTCCTCTTTCTTCATTGACTCCAATCAGTCTTATGTTATTCTTCTTTGCATCGTCTAGCAGCTGTTGGAATGATTTCTCATGGCCCCTTAAAATTTTAAACAAATTTTTCTTTTCCTGGTCAGTAATTGCAATCTTATCTTCTATATCTGAAATTCTGTCCTCACATTGGTTCATTCTGCTGAGTAGACTTTCAGTGGAATTTTTGATCTCCTGGGAATCTATTTGCATCTGTTTTATGGATTCCATTTGTTTCCTGTGTTGGGATTCCAACATGTTCCTCAGGTCCTCTATTTTTTTTTTATCTCTGTCCTCTCTAGATTTATTAATCATTCCTTGCACTATGGGCACACTCTTTGCTGTTATCTGAGAAATTATTTCTGATTTCATTTTTTCCAGATCCTCTTCTGTTGCCAATTCAGGGAGTCTAGGTGGTTGAGTATCAGATTTTTCCATCTCATTTCCCTTTGGGGTTGCTGCAGGTGACCTGGAAGTCTGTTTTTGAGCCTTGTTTATGTGTCTTCTCATTTCCATGGGAGTGGGTGCTGCTGCCACCCGCGTGGCTCCCCTCCTCTGCCCTAGGAGAGGTGGAATGTCAGCAGGGAGCCTCCTCCTGCGTGCTGGGATTGGCTCACCTCCTCTTCCCTAGGAGTGGTGGAATGATGGCAGGGGGAACCTCCTCCTAGGTGCTGGGATTGACTCACCTCCTCTGCCAGTTTGTAGATGTTTCAGTCCATAGTCAAGGGTGGCATGGCAGAGAGGCATTGCAGAGGAGAAACAGTCTGCATGGCAGGCAGGAAGGCAGCAAGCAGTGAAGAAGTAGCAGCAAGCCTCCTTTTCCCTTTTATCAAACATAAACCTTTTGAAAAATCTAATTTATTGCACAGATTTTCTGGCCTTAGTTTACTTTCAATTTATATTATTTGGAGGAGGATTACAGTATGAATTTTTCATTTTTTCCCAATGCTGATATTTTGGTGACTTTTTCATAATTCTACATCTATTTTTAACAAAATAATACAGTGAAGCTTTTGTTAGTCTTAGGATATAAATACCTCATTAAATGAGAGCTGTTCCTTGTGTACACAAAAAGCTTTAAATGTATTTTTAATTCATATTCTATCTTGAATGCAAAACTTTTCAGCCTATGCTGAGCAGCAAAACTACATTTCCCAGCATCCCTTTTAACTCATTTGTATAGTGTCCTTTAGGCAAATAGAGTTTCAGAATTAAGAAAGAAAATGCATGGTTGAGTGAAATTTCATGGCTTTTCTGGCAAGGATCGTTATGTAATTATTTGTGGTTTTTTTGTTTTTTTTGTTTTTTCTGCATAAGATCAGCAGATTTCATTGTCTGTGGTTATAGGCGTGTCAAGAGAGAATAAACTGTATGAATAAGCTCTAAAAAATATTTTTCTTGCTAATTTAAAACAAAATTGTGACAAACTGATGGTTATTTTGATCTCAGACTATCTCTGATTACTCAACACCAATAAGTTGAAGACATCATTAAATATAATAGCTGATATTGAAATAAATTAACAACTGAACTCCAAATTCAATCCAAAATTTTATGTTACCACCCATAACAAATTATTAAGCCAAAATTAAATTTATGTTAAAATTGTATAAAAGTATAATTAAACATAGAATAAGGAAGGTGGAATAGTCTATTCAGCACTTAGAAAATTAATGTAATTAAACTGTCTTCATATAAAGACCTCATCAAAGAGACTATAGCTACAAGTAAAGGAAGAAGTCTCATTGGTTTTTAAATGAAAAATCAAAATGGATGCACTTCCCATGTACACCATATGGTCCCAAAGTAAATATGCACTATCAAATAACAGTAGCTAATTAACATGAATTACTTTACGTAATTATCATTCTTCTGGTGAAAACACTTAAATCTACTCTTAGCATTTTTCAGAAGGAAATACAGTATTAAATATAACTATATTGTAAATATAGTTCTTGAAAGTATTTGTCTTAACTCACTGAAAATTTGTATATTTGACTAACATTTCTTCAGCTTTTTTCACCAACTATCCCAGTCCTAGTAATCACCATTTACTCTACTTGTCCAAGATCAACTGTTTTTACCAACATATCAGGGAGATAATGTGATGCTTGTCTTTATGGGCCTGGATAATTTCACTGTATATAATGTCTTCCAGGTTCATTAATGTTATCACAAATGATTAAACTTCTTTCTTTTTAATAGCTGAACATTCTTTTTTAAGGCTGAATAATTCTTTATTTTATATGTGAGGTGTTATCAAAAACTATGGTGTTTAATTTTTAAAAAATACAGTAAAAGACACATTGTTATTAATTGTCTTCACTTCCTCCTCCCTTCAGAAACACTTATCTCATCATTCTTTTCACCTTCTGAAAGAGTTCTACAAGTCCTATTTCATTAGTATCTGTCTCAGTGTCTTGGATCTATTCAAAATGTTTACCTGTCACAGTCATTTTGACTTTGAGAAAGAGCCAGAGGTCACATGATGCTAGGTCTGGTGAAAAAGATGGATGAGGATACATTATATGTTTTTATTATTCCAACTTGCTTCTCTGTTGGATGGCATTTGGCAGTAGCATTCATTGTATTTTTTAATCTCCTAAAGACACAGAAGAAAACTTCAGGAACAGTTTCAGAAAATAGAATTGTAGGCAGAAGAAATATTTTAAGGTTCATTAATGACAATGCATCTTTTACCGTAGTACATTTTCTTTATTTAAACATTCACGACATATTTTGAGTACCCCTTGTGTATATCAAGCAGATGATATCTCTTTCCAAGCTATGCTTCTTGGGGGTATGAAGGAGTGATGCTAGTAATGTAAACCTGCCTACTGTACCCTTGTGTTTTCTTAATATTTATGCTACAGCCAGCTACTGTGATTTCTCATTTCATTTCTTTAGCTCTATTGATGGTATTTTCATAAGTACAAAGTTTTAAAAAAATTTATGCTTCTGTACAGAGACAATCACTTTCCTACTCTGCCATCATGTTCTTTCCTTCAGCAATCAAGAAGTTTTAATAGTTGTTATTGTATCCTAATAAAATGTGAATTATCTTTGTGGATATTCATGTTTGTGATAGTCTCAACAGTTTAAAATGAGTGATTTTGTGTTTTTTAATCTAAGTAGTAATTATTTTATGTAATTGTGTGTTTTAAACTATATATTATGTGCTTTAAAATGGGCCCTGAATTAGTTATTTATTGCTGCATAACAAGTTACAGAAAACATAGTAATTTAGAACACCCACATTTATTATTTTGCCTTTCTGAGGATTAGATTCAGTGTGGTGAACTGGAATCTCAATTTAGGGTCTCACAAGTCTTCAATCAAGAGTTCTGCTGAAATCTATTCTCATCTCTCACCTGGAGGTTTGACAGCCAAAGAAACTCCTTTTGAGCTCATTAAAATCTTGTTTCATGAATTCAACCTAGAAAGCAGGAAAGAAAAAGGCTAGGTATAGTGAACCTTAAAATAGACAACCCAAGGAACTGCCATCACCATGTCATAATGTGCACTGTAAAATTTGAGGACATAAAATAGTAACAGAGAAAACAGTATAGAGAAAAACAAGTCTTTGGCAAGAAAAGAATTAAAAAATACGTAGAATCAGCAATATATTGAAGAATGAGAGTGGTCAGAAAAATTGGATCATATGTTTTACCTCTGAATATATGTCAAGATACAGAAAATCCTGACATCTTTACAAGTTTCAGTCTACATGTGTTTTAACAATTTATCTAGACTAGATTGTTCCCTCTAGCAAACTTTGAACACATTATCTACAATTGCCTATTCAGGATTTCCATGTAAACACCTAAAAATTATTTGAAATGTATCAAATGTAGGCATTTGCAATTCAATTATTCCATTTGTTCCCATTTACAAGAATCAATTAGATTCATCATAACCCTCTCTCCTTTATACACCCTACATTTGAAAACAAAAATATTCTACAGCCTCTACTTTTAAAATAAGTATAAAACTCTACCACTTCTACTTTTACTCAAACTACTTCTTTTTTCTCTTGTTTGAATAACAGAAACAACATCAGTGCTCCTAACTGGCCTATACCCTTGTCAGAAGAGCAGCCAGAATGGTACTTTATAAAATATAATTCAAATGAAATTATTCATCTGCTTGAATTTTTGCAAAATAGCATTACTTCATTTGATGTAAAAGCAAATGTATTAGTCTGTTTAGTGGCCCACAAGGTTCTACTTAATTTTGGTTCCATGACTAGTTTGAACTCAATTCCTTCTATGCTCTGTTGCTTTTTCTACTTTGTTTTGTTTATCTCTGGGACTCCAGCACTTTAGCCAAGCTTCCCCTTATACTCTTTGCATTAGCTATTTGCTTTTCCACACATACAGTCAGGCCTTGCAAATATTCATGTGGACAATATCCCTGTTTCCATCCAGGGCTTGTTAAAAAGTTTCTTTCTCAAGAAGTTCTACATAGATCCCTCTTTTAACGAAGGTTCTCTGACCCCATAGCACCATTTCTATTTTATTCATTGCTTTAATTTCCACCATTTACCATAAATGATAATTTTCAAATTTGCTTAAATAGGATTACAGTGTTACCTCAGTGCATGAATTTAATTTGTTCTGTGATCCTGGGGAAAATGGCCAAATTCTGTTCATGTAGGGGAGATGGTAGTGTTCCCAGCCAAATTCAGAGTTCATGAATGAAAGCAAAATTTTCTGAATGCTTATGTTTGGGAATTGAACTGTTCTAAAACAGAAGTCTTCATGAACAGAGGCATTATTGTATTTATTTTATGTCTTTTTATTTTCCCACACAACTTTATCTAAAATTCTAGTTGGATAAAATGAATATCTTTCTTTTTTATGCAATACATTTACTTGATGCCCAGAGTAGTAAATGGTTAATTCATATTTATTGAATTAATAAATTTGAAATTAAAAATCTCTATCTATACACATCATCACAACCTTACAGAACATGCATTCTAAAAAGAAAATTAATGAGAAAAAATGCAATGTCTTAAAAAAAATGTACCTAAGTATGTACACTCAGCATAGCTGTAATTATGTCCACATTGGGAACTAAGTGATAGAAATGAAGAATAACAGTCATTCTCTAAGTAAACAGGGAAATTGCTTGTTAGAATCAACTTTAATCAACATGGCTGGAGGAATATTTGGAAAAAGTAAAACTGGATATATAATTAAAATACTGAATAGCTAGTCTCATAATAACTAGGAAGAGAGTAATTTCACCTAGTAATAATCACAAAATAATCTGATGTATGAAGTCATTACACAAGAACTTGCTTATTTTTTCAGCAAGAAGTCACACTTGCCTTATCTGCTGCATTAATAATTCTGTGGAGAAAACTATCATAATCTTGTATTCACTGAAAAGTCACCTATTTGTTCCTTTTTTTCTCAATTTTATTTCTTTCATACACTCCCAAATAGACATTCTTTAATTCTAAAAGATTACCTGAATAAGTGGCAACCACATGTCATTTTTTAAAGATACAGTCTTCATCTCTTCAAGCAACTATAGATATTTCAAAAACACTTGGAAATGTACTTAAAATATGTGTAAAAACAATACATGAAAAATAATATTTGAAATATAATCTTTAAACCTGTTTGTCTTTTCCAAGGTCATCATCTTTTCCAAGGTTGAGGAAAGAGTATCAGTTTATATTTTAGCACATAAAAGTTTTAAGTTAGATATACAGGTATTTGGGACAAATTAACCTAAGACAGAATATAGTTATTTTTATTCATTAGAGTGAAAATTACTGAGCAATTAATCTAACAGTAATTCTCTCCATAATTAATGTTGCAGATTGCATCATTATACCATTAAAGTATACTTAGGAAATTAATACTTCACAAATTGCCAGGTGCTATAAATAAAATATAAAAAATACTGCCTTGACAAACTTTTAGATAAAAAGCTAACCATTCATAAAACTTGGAAAAACATATGTATGTACCAGCAATTCTGTGCTTCATTGTTTACAAATATATTTCTGCTAAATGCACCTTAGTTCAAATGCCTGGGCTCTGATTCCAGATGGACCAAAGATATAAATCTAAACTCTTAAAGTTCTTTGCACTGTGTGGCTCAAAATACTTAATATTTAAAATACTTAGTATTTTTATTTGTTAAACAATAATAAATATATCTACCAATATCATAAGGCTTAAATTATGAGAAAAAATAATTACATAGTTTTTATTGGGTAGTAGAAGAGAAAAGCAATTTTACTAATTATTATTATTGCCACTGTTTTGGACTTTAGTATTTGTATTTATTACAACTCAAAATGTACTTTTCAAGGGAAATGTTACAAAAAAATGAAGTAAATGTTATTTTGGCAAGCAGTAAATCGTATTTAATAATTAATCTGACTGGATCATAAAGTAATTGAGGTAAGGGGTTATATATAATTCCTATCTATATAGCTTGTAGTTTCTCATAATTACCTTGGTATGAGTTTATTCTACATTCTATAACAATTAATGAAATTAACTGAGAAAAATAGTGTGAGTAAAAGTAGTAGAATTAGATAATAATTGAGAAAAAATGGAAATGATGTGTTGTAGCCAGGGTTTGAAAGGGAATAGATTTAATACAGGACACATAACTCTAGTATTATTTTATAATATTCACGCAAAAATCCAAATCCAGAGGATCACAAGAGTTCTGTCCATCCACACACCAGAGACCTGAAGGATCCAGCTGAGGGCCTGATTCCCACAGCAATGTCCTACACAAGTGCAGCTGAAGGCCTAGAGTACAACGTGATGTCCTCCATGAGTCCAGCCAGAGGCCTAGAGCCCATGGCAATTGTCCCATTCAAGTTAGTAAGGAAGACCTGCACTGGGAAGGCCCAAAGGCCTGTGGGAATCTAGAAAACCTGCGCTGGAAAGGGAAAGATTTGTGTCACCAGACTGAGGGATCTACACTGGAGCCAGGAAGCAACACTCAAGGTGAAGATCAGGGCTCCTCTGAGGAAAATAGCAGCCATTCCCTCCAGTAGCAAGGACCAGAGCTTATCTTACCATGAGAACAGCCAAGTTTGCATCAGGAAAACCAGCTGTGACAAGCTTGTCTGAGAAAATCAATAGCTGATGATCTTCCCTTCCAGTTCTCTTTTTAGGCCGTTGGCAACAATCCTCACATGGGTCTTTCATGCCCAGAACCGCACTGACTCAGTTAGGCTTGGTGATCCAAGTTGACCATTAGTTAATCCACCACATGATGTTAGTTCTGTTAAGAGAAAATGAAGGAAGATTTAAGAGAATACAAATTAAGGGAACATACCAATTAATTTGATTTTCTATATTGCATGTTTCATTTTTTATCATAACCTTTTGTTTTATGATATAAAATGTTTTTATTGCAAAGTTAATTTTAACTTTGTAGCTAAATTTATTTGATAAGACCTAGAATTGATTAAATTTCTTGATTGTTTATGCTTATGCTTGGTAATGAACATGGCATTGTATAATTCTAGACA